>NW_028243230.1:0-679120 GCF_964263255.1 Lissotriton vulgaris
CCGTTTAGCCATTGGAGGTGGGGCTAATACTATAAACAATCGGGCAAAGCTATCCTTGGAGCCTATGCAAGAAAATAGAGCGATACATTGTGCATTTTAATCAAACTGATCAAACCTGATGGGATAACAATAAACAAGTTTTAGTGGATTTGACCATGTTTATTTGCTACTGACAAAGATATTTACAGGGGGCAATGAGTGATTTGACAACTTAAAGGCAGCATCTACATATTTCAAAACAAAGCACTGTAGAATCAGTTTTCGCCAAGGTATTATAAGGCGAAGGCCCTTTTTGCCTATTCTCTGAAAATTCCTTCTGTGAAAGGCCAATGAGTTTATATAATATTTTTTTACTCCATCATCAGAGAATCCTTCCTGGTTGACTGTTGACCAAAGGTACACTTTCAGCCTGCTCATCGGGACATTGCAACATATGCTTATTTGAGGCCATACACATGTACAGGCCTCAGAATATTGAGCTTAGTGAGTTAAAGTACCTGATTTTGGGATGCGTGACTGGCAAGACTCAGGTCAGATTCCTAATGCTTCTTCCATTACATTGGAGATTGAATAAGTAAGTAGCAATCAGATGACAATATTAACACCTGTTAATTACTCTGCCGGTAATCTGTGCTATTCTGTATTAAAATTAAAAAGTTGATATAAGCACCCCATGTTGAGCAGATATTATATTAGATGACAGAACTACATCCACCAGGGCTAAAGAAAAGGCAAGAAAGGTAGTTGCCTTGAAATATCCTGGCAACAAATGGTGTTCAAGCATGCAACAGATGCTAGTATTTCTTCAAGCTCCAGAATACATAGAACATGTGGATGATGCCCAGTGTCCTGCAAAAAGGTCACTCCAGCAGAAATCATGCCTCTTAATTGCATATGTTATAATAACAACAATCATGCTTTTAATTCTGTTCATAAGTCTGCAGCACATAAAGTGTCAGAATCTACTAACGTATCAATGTTGTTTTTAACTCCTGCAGCGGCAACATTTGGTACAAATATCTCCAATATTCATTTGAGAAGAATGAACATGTAATCCTAAACGTCTATACTAATTCTAGCATTTAGCCTGGCTTAGGTACAGAAAGGGATAACCTCAAATAGAGCACAAGAGAGACACCAGACAGACAACATTGTTACCTGTTTGTCATTGTAACACTGGAACACGCAGTGAACACAGTAAGTGGTGTTTTTATTGTGCAATGCTTCTGCACTAGTAACTGGTGGACCTACTCTTTATAGACAACATCCCTGAGAAAATCCAGACAAGACATATTTTAAAGCAAATTCAACACCTGTCTTACTATGCACTATTAAAAGCCGATCATAAAGGTGTTTGCTTTAGGCAGAAGAGGTACGCCTATAGCTAGACATAAATAATATGTTACGGTGTCACACAGCTGAACTGTCTCTCAGTCTACTAATAGGTCAGGTGGCAGACATACGAGCTTTCCCTCAGGTTACACTACTCCATCATTTTTGCTCAATTATATCTAAAAGTGCTGCTGGCTTTGCATTTTGTGCTTCAGAGCACCTACTATATATACTGAAAATCTATACATGCAAGATATGAGTTGAATTGTTAGTTATTAAGTGTAATGAAAGCCCTAAGGCTGAACTAACAACAGCAGAGAAGATATGAAGATGATCAATTAAATAGGTGAATTTATTGAGACTATGTAAACATTGAATATTTCTGTACTTTGTGCAGGCCAAGAAAAGTACATTCCAAATAGAGGAAGCAAAAAATGATACGGAACCTCCAAGTTTTTCTAAATCAGGGGACTTATAGCATTTTGCAAGACCCCAAATCAAGGGACTGTTTAAATTTGGAATTTAAACATATCAGCAGCATAGGCTGTGTATTATAATACACTCTGTAGCCAAAGTCGACTACTTCTATTTTTTTTTTTATTTTTTTTATTGAGAGTTCATACACATACAATGCAGTACACAAACATTTTTTCATTATAAATACATAAATTCATATAAACCATAGATGATAAAAAATTTCTCCAGCATTTTACTAATACAGCGGAACCGCTGACCAACCTTCCCAAAAGTTCTTAAAAGTGGTAGACATACGATATAGTTACAATACACTAGCAGCCATTAGACTCTTGCCGCCCTCCAGGCCGTAACTGGAGCCCAGAGTCTTAGACCCATTTCCCTTGTCTTAGCTCTCTTTAACTCATAAAGTGCTTCCTCAATATTATGTATACCCAGCATCCTACACATCCACATTTGAAAGGTTGGTGCTTCAGTATCCTTCCATGCTGCACTGATTAAAATCCTCAGTATTGCTGCAGCAATAAAAACTAGAGCTTCAGCCTCAATGCACAAATTCAATTTCACATCGCACCCAATGATTATCAGAGTTGGGGATAGATTAATTATAACATCTAGCAGCCCCTCTAAAATCACCTCTATCTCAGCTTTAATAGTATTCAATTTTTCGCATCCATAAAACATGTGTATAATATCAGCTGGGCCATTTCCACACCTCGGACAATTACTGTCCGCCTTTTTCCCCCAGGAGAATAGTTTTGCCGGTGTGTAATACAAGTTAAATAAAGTTTTATAGTGTTGGGCCCTTAGATTCGAGGATCGCAGAAATCTTTTATCCATCGCGAGGGCCTTATCCAGATCTACTTATGGATCCCCCAGCTTTGTGGACCAGGCTGATTCCATCTTAACCATATCGTCCATTGACCCTTCCATGAATATTTTGTATATATCCTTAATTCTATGGCCACCCAGCTTCAAATACTCCAATAGTTCACAACTCTTTGTCATGATAATGCGTGGCCTTATTGATTTGATTCCGTTAACAAGCTGTAAATACTTAAACTCTTGACAGCCCTGTAGCGAATACCGCAGCTTGAGATCTTCCAAGGGTCTACACTCATCCTTTACCATTATTTGCCCCAGTGTGACAATACCCTGTCTCTCCCAGTGCCGCCAGGGTCCATCCCTACTCAAATTTGGGAAGAGTGTCGAATTCCAAAGTGGTGTGAGATGGTGGTACCTGGGTATAGCTAGGATTTTCTTAACAGTTGACCACATTCGCCATACATCTTCCAATATTTTATACCCCAGTTTCTTGTAATAACTCTTCTGAGTTCTCCTCAACAGCACACCTGTTGCTTCGCTACCCAGTGCTAGCTGGAAGATCGATGGTATATCCTCCTGTCTGAAGGTTGGTCCCCCTGGATGGAATAGGATTGCCATATCAATAAGAAGACATGCCCAGTAATAACTCCTTAGATCTGGCAGCCCCAACCCACCTCTTTCCTGTGGCAGTGACATGTATCTACTTGATCTCCTTATTTTACCATAATGCCACCGGAAATTCATAAATATGGCTTCAATTTCCTTGATGACCTTCTCTTCAATTTTGAAGGGGATTGCCCTGAATTTATATAGAACCTTAGGAAACATGGTCATTTTAATGACATTAGCCCTACCGATTATCGACAGCTGGAGTGAGTCCATCCTTTTAAAATCTTTTTCCATTGAGTGCATAAGCGATGAAAAGTTATCCTTAATTATTTTTCCGGGTTCTGCATCTATTGTTATACCCAGGTAGACGACAGAATCCACATACCTGGCATCCTGCTTGGCTACCTTTTTAGAACATAATACTTGTGTTTTCCCCACGTTTAATCGATAGCCCGACGAACCACCAAACTGATCGGTAATATTAACTAGTTCTCTCATAGCTGACTCTGGGTCATTAGTGATAACTGCTAGGTCGTCTGCGTATGCGAGAAGTTTAGTCTGGAACCCGTTGGTGACTACCGGATTGATGGCAACACTATTCATTATTTGGGTAATTAAAGGATCGATATATAGCGCAAATAGGATTGGTGAACACGGGCACCCCTGTCGCGTACCCCTTGTTATATTTATCTTCCCAGATCTTTCACCCATCAACTGGATTCTTGCCGTAGGTGTGGAGTACATTGCCTGAATTGCCTGACAGAATCTTGGGCCAAACCCCCTTTCCTCCAAAACCTTCCATAGGAAGCTCCATCTGACGCAGTCAAATGCCTTCTCCGCATCGAGGACGATCATTGCGACCCTCTCCCCCCTGGCAGCCCCGATGTCAAATAGGGTAATAGCTCTCCGAATATGGTCGGTAGTACCCCTACCTGGGATAAACCCATGCTGCCAGGGAGAAACCAAGGTCGCAACAATCCTCCCCATGCGAGCGGCCATGATCTTTGCATAGAGCTTATTGTCGCTATTTATCAGGGATATTGGTCTGTAGGAACCGGGATTAATCCTTGGTTTCCCTTTTTTGTGGAAAATCACTATATTAGTTTCTGTCCAAGACTCGGGTATTACTCCTGTATTCATAACACCCTTAAACAGATCCAGGAGCATCGGAGTTGTTTCATCCCTTAAACTCTTATACATCTCTAGCGGTATAGCATCTGGACCCGCAGCCTTCCCACTTGCCAGATCTTGCAGGGCCTCTAATACTTCAGACAAAGTAATATCTTGCTCCAAAGAATCTATTTGGGCCTGTTGTAGTTTGGTGCCCATATCAAGCCAACTTTATTTGAAACCTCTGCTTCCGCCTCCTCCTGGTACAATACTTGATAACATTTTCTAAAAGCATCTAGAATTTCACTCGATTAATCATATGTTTGACCCTCATATTCTATTTGTGTCACTGTATTCTTGGAAGCCACCTGCCTAGTTCGTAATGCCAGCGCTCTTCCTGCTTGCTCCCCCGTTTCGTACAATCTTGATCTCTGCGACTGATATTCTGCTGCCGCCTTTTTAGCCAGTTGTTTCTGGATCTCTGCTTTTATAGAATTTACCCTTTCTAGACTCGCAGTGGATTGTTCCCCTAGAATTATATCCTGTCTGTGTTGTGCCTCAGCTACAATCAACTTGCTCATCAAAAGTTCTCTTTCCTGACTAATCCTTTTCCAAATCCAAGTGGTATAGCTGATGGTCTCGCCTCTTAGTCCTGCCTTGAAGCTGTCCCAAACCACACCCCTAGATGCGCTATACCTATTAGCATCAAAGAAGGCCTGGGACCAAACCTTCATATGTTTTAGGTAATCCGCATCCGCTAATAGTTTCCTATTGAAGGTCCAGGGCCTAGGAGTTTTTCGTGGTTTGTTGATATCCATAGTTAAAACTAGAGGGTTGTGGTCTGACAGAACTTTTGGGAGTTTGGTTATTTTCACCCTACTTAGCTGGGTGGCAGAGATCATAAAATAGTCCAGTTTCGTGTATTTATTGAAAGGGTGCGAGAAGTACGTATACCCTGGGTCGCCTGCCTCTAAGTTCCCCCACACATCAATTAATCCATGTGACTGCATCATTGAGGTTACCGCTCTATATACCCTCGGCTTCCTACCTACGTAGGGACTATCATCTGAAAAATTAGCTGAAATATTGAAGTCCCCACATAATACTATAGGAGTTGACCAGTCTATCAATTCATTCTCTATACAACTGAAGACCTCCGAATCATCTATGTTAGACCCATACACCGAGCATATAGTAAATCCCAAGTTCATTTCACAGATAGCCCACCTACCCATAACATCTGCCTTACACCTTTTAGCCCCCCCTAGACCAACCTTACTAATAATAGCCACCCCTCTTATCATAGAGGTCTGGGACGAGCAAGACAACATTTCGTATCCTTTTAGATTCAGCCAATGTTTTTTCTTCCAGGGTAAGTGGGTCTCCTGTAGACATATGATATCTAGACCCACCACATTAAGATATTGCTCAAACCTACCCCTCTTTTTCCAGTCATTTAATCCTCCTATATTAAGAGATCCAACCCTGAGCTTAGGCATAGCTATATATCAAACATTGCCATCTCATCAACCTGTCTAGATAACTAGTAGATACATAATAGAAATATGTCCTTTGTTTCGAAATTACTCTTACGTTTATGAACACATTGACGATACAAACTCTTCATTTTAATGTTTTCACCCCCCTCCCCCCCTCACCCGCCTCCCTCCATCCAGCCGCCCCCCTTACCTTTACCCCCCACCTCCTTGGCCCCCACCCCCCACACTCTCCCTGGCAAGGCGCGCAGACAAAGTCTGTGCATGTGATGGGTGCAGCATAGCAGTGGACTCAATAAACCTACTTAATAGTGTAAACCTCAAAGAAACCCAAACCAATACATATCTATTTAAACATAAATCAGCACATAACCTATAGCTATTACCCAGAGCCCTTCCCCCCCAGTGTATATGCCCCTAGTGCATGAACGAGTGATTAGATCGCTTCTATTCCTATTACTTATACAGAGTCCAGAAAGTCTTGGGCTTTGATCTCTGAAGAAAAGTGCAATGTTTTGCCTAAATAAATTACTTTAAGCTGAGCCGGATTTATAAGATAGACCTGGATTTTTTTATCTTGGAAGGGCTTAATTAATTGTCGTAGCCTCCACCGCCGCTCCACCGTAGTATGGCAAAAGTCCGGTCTAACGAAGAAGATGACCCCCTCGCCGGTTTTCCTCGTGTCCGGTCTTGCTTTCTCTGCCACAGATTGTCTTAGGATATAGTTCCCAAAGAATACCAAAATTGCTCTGGGCTTATCGCCTTCTTTCGTGTTCCGGCGGATCCTAAACGGTGTCCGGTGTGCCCTCTGAATTTCTAGGGCCCAGTTCCAGCTGGCCAGCTCGGGAAAGGCTTTCTCAAATAGGTTCACTATGAAGGCTTTAACATCGCCCCCTTCCCGACCTTCAGGGACGCCAAGGACTCTTAGATTGTTCCTACTGAGCATATTTTCCAAATCTTCCAGCTTCCACTGGACATCCTGTGCCTGAGCCCCAAATGATTCCACCTTAACAGTGGCCGCAGCGGCTTCATTCTCTGTAGCAACAACTCTTTCCTCTAGGTTCGAGACCCTGTCCCCCACATTCACAGTGGCCTTGGATAGCTTTCTAACCACGCTTTTCATTTTCCTCATGGCCGCTTCCGCTTTCAAGCTATCCTGCCTGGTTTCTTCCCGATGTGCAATTATTTCGTGAAAAATTGGGGCAAGATGGGGGCCGCTACTAGCGGCTGAGCGGCAGCATCAGCAAGGACTCTGGATTCAATATGATTGTTGGCGTGTAGATCTCAAATTTTCTCGAAAAAATCCCCCCAGAAAGAAAATTTAGAGAAACTAAACGGATGGAGACGACATACCGGCTCTCATTCGGCCTGATCAGGGCGTTGGCGGGTCTGTGCGCCGACAGTCCTTTGGCGTTTTTCAGCAGCGTACCAGTCACAGCAGGCGGAGCAGGCGGAGCTCGCGGAGCTCACGGAGCAGGAAGGCAGAGTGGTCCCAGAGGCTCCAGAGTGAACATCGTTATTGGAATCAAGGCGGAGCTTACGGGTTGGGTGATTGCAAGGCGGTGCGGTCCGGGTGAGAGGCGGCGGCTGTGCAAGATGCCCCCGAAACAAAACAACGTTGGGAAAGCGTCTACAAAAAAGAAAGTGGTGGAAAATATTAATCCTGCTACAAACGTGCAAATAAATTCGGATGGAGTTAACACTCAAACCGAAGCGGACGGAAAAGGGAAAATGAAAACGCAGGAGTCAACAAAGGAAATGAGACCATCTACAGTCAGGACCAGGCTGGCCACAGCCAATTTGAGCATCGTGGATATGTTCAATCGAGCCGGTAAGGAGAAGGAGACCAGAGCTCCAGGAGGCGAGGCAGACTTAGAACCGGAGACAGAGGATGAGAGACTGGATGTGACAGAACTGCCTGAACCCATGGTAAGCCAAAATATGACTGGTGACTCTGAGTGCATGATTGGGAGCATGACCCAGGGCCAAGTTTCTATTCAAGACTTGGGCATACTTTGCACGTCAGGAGGCAATGAGGTTGATCAGGGTGAGGATCCTGGAAGCGAGACTAAGAGCTTAATAGGGGTCGATACCAGCACCGGCAACTGCCCCACAACTAAGAAGGTTACGAGCAGCATAAGAAAAAATCATGATAAGGCACAACCAGGAACTGCGCAACCAAGCAATATCCTCCAGACAAATATGAATCAAGAGCAAGAAAGGGAGGAGGAGAAGACTCCAAGCGAGGGCTTTGTCTCAGTGCCGGAGGAGGCAGATTGGTCCGAGGATGAAGAGGAACAAAGCTCGGACATAGATGGCAGTAACCCAGAGACAGAGAGTGACCCAGAGGGAGATCTGGTTACTACGGCGGTCAAAACGATGGCGCCATCAAAAAAGCAGACGAAGCTGGCCTGGGACCACTCGCCGACGACACTGCTCCAAGGCAATTTGATTCGAGAACATAACTTTGAGGATACCCAAGAGGCTAGTCAGCGAGCAATGCTGGAGGCAATTTATCACGAAATAATTGCAAAGTGGACTACTTCTAATGGATCCTTTTGGAAACTAGCAACCAGTATAGCTTAGGGAGGGTCTCGGAGAACCTATGAATTTCCTGAAATTCATGTCAAGTCACACCACCATATTCTGAACATCTTGAAGCTTGTAAATATATGACTCAGTAAGATAGATTTAGCCAGCATTGGCATAGTTGAATCTAGAAATGAGGTGACATTAATAACACAAGCTGTCAAGTGGCTCAGACAAAAAGAAGGTTTTGTAGATGTGCTGGTAAGTGATAACCAGGCCTTTCATCCCTGTTGATCTATCCCCAGGCATTTTGAGTGGCCCAACATGGCCCTGATTACAAGTTGCACAGTACTGGCGGAGTGCAAACTCCACACCAGTAATTACCAGTAGTGTGTGGTAGCAACCCATCAGTACTGTGCAATTATGGGTTACATCCAAATTAACTGGGAATTACTGTGCAGACCTGGATTTACCAGGTGGTCATCCGCATGGTATTCCCTTTTCTGTAGGGTTTAACACATACATTTGGCACCTGTTGTGAACAAGTGGTAAAACGGCAGTGAGCTGTGGTAAAAGTGTATGGTAAGGCGCAGTTGAAGGAAAGAGTGAAGGAAGGATTGGAAAATGTTGACTGGCTTGAAGAGCATGTAATGCTTCCTCTGTGCCTTGTTTGAGGTTTGGGCACAGGTCATAAAAGGGGTTGGGGCATAAAAGCAGGCATTTCCCATAGTGATTTTACCTGCTGGATTTTCCACCTGGCCAAATCTAGTTTACTGTTTTCACTCCCTATAAATCCTCGTGCAGGTACACTAGACCGCTTATATTTTTTCCGAAAGGAATTCCACGCAATTTTCTGGTTGTGCTCAACAGCATGCCACATCATATTCATGCCCTGGCGATGACTTGACTTGTTTTGGTTTACAGAAAACGTTTTAACCATTGCTTGTTTCCTTATTTTTCCTCTGTGTTTAGGCATAGGAGTATCCACAGAGGTAACTTACATCACACACATGACACAAGCATGTTGTTGTTCTTCTTATTTTCACTTTTATAAGGTCCTGATGAATCGCGGGTGATGTTACCCTGAGCGAGAAACATGTCGACCAGTCTCACTTCTAGCCTTCTCTAGGGTCACTCGACCTAACCTGTTGATACCTAGCGAGCTAGTCCCACGTTTTAATTGCAGCCAGGGGACCCCCAGAATAAAGTGAATTCCGGTACCCCTTGCTACATTTTAATAACCTCACCAAGCAACACACCATCCTGCCCACACACCCTCACTTCACCATAAGGCTGTTGGATAAAAAGATCTCCGCCAAAGAGCCCCTCTTTGAGGTGAGCCCGTCGGGGGTTGCACCGCCTCCCCGACGAGGAGCAAACGCCTATGATGAAGCATGACACCCTTCTGGGTGTGTGAGGCAACTACATCCAACATAATGGATGCCCTAGGGTGTCATTCAAACACCTTTGGTCACGCCAGCTAAACCTCCCTTGTCTGTCTACAGGAACAGTTCAGCAACCCCTCTATTGCGTCATCTGTACTAGATACGGACACATGCTGATACTGGACCTTCCACCATCCTGAGTGGTAATCTGTGTCCGTTGATCAAGAGATCAATTTTCCTCCCTCCTTTTTGATAAATATGGCGGTGGTGCAGGCAATTAATGGTCAGACTGCTAGCTGCCCGCTTGTTCTGTCCTTACTCCGAGAACTGGTCAGCAGGAGCCTGCGCTGCAATGTAGAATTTAGGGCTAGGCACATCGCGGGGGTCACAAATGTCGCGGCTGACGCTCTTTCTCGTTTTCAGTGGGACCGTTTCCGGGCGGCCTGCCCACAGGCGAGAGAGGAGATGACCCCCTTTGCACCAGGACTTTGGCGCATCTTGGAGTGGAGCAGGAATTGAGAGAGTTAGGGGAGAAATCCTTAGCACCAGGTACAAGGAAGCGCTATGCGAGCTATCGGTCCACATTCCACAAAGCCATTTCTGACATAGGTTTGCAGGCCCTGCCACTGGAGGATAGAGTACAGGCCTTTGTAGTGTGGGCCAAGAAACAGAAGAAATCACACTCCTGGGTATGTGGCCACTTGGCGGCCATTAGTCACGAGGCTAGGTTGAGCGGGTGGGGGTGATCCAGCCAAGTCTTTTGTAATCAGGGCTGCTTTGAAAGGTTGGGCGCGGGAAGAACCTAAGATCCCTGATGACAGGTCCCCCATAGACTTCCCCTCCCTGCAGGCCATGTTAGCGGTCTTGCAGTCGGTGGTACCTTCACAGTATGAGGCGGCCCTCTTCGCGGCAGCCTTCATCCTGGCATTCTTTGGGGCTTTTCGGAGCAGTGAGTTAGTTGCTCGCTCCAAGGCAGATCTCTCTGGGGACGCCCTTGGGGTGGCGGATGTGTCTTTTGAGGAGGGTTTGTCCATCACGCTCAGACGGTCCAAGACTGACCAGGCTGGCAAAGGGTCAGTCATTAGATTGCCCCCCCTCGGGGATCCCCGTTACTGCCCGGTGTCAGCCTTACAAGCTTTTCTGGCACTCAGGCCTACGGGATTGGGTTACCTTCTTGTCCACTCTGATCTTAGCCCCCTGACCAAGTATCAGATGGATAAAATTATGCTGGCTTGCCTGGATCGGGCTGGTTTGCTGAAACAAGGGAAAAAGTTCTCCAGCCATTCCTTCCGCATAGGGGCGGCTACCTCTGCTTTCAGGGCGGGCTTGCAGCCAGATAAGGTTCAAATGGTAGGGCGTTGGGAGTCTTCTTGTTATAAACGATACATTAGACCCTGAACTGGTTTTCCTAAACATGTACATTTGTATAATTTGTTTGCTGTGTTGTGATTTTGGCAGTTATGCCACTTTGCTGTGCAATATGTCTCAATAAACATTCGTGAATATATTGCGTCTTTCTTTGGCAGGGTCAAGAGTGTGGGTCGTGGGGCACTCCATGGTCGACAGGTTGGGCCGGTGGGCAGCGATCAGGCATTGGACTCGCGGCTTTCAGAGCATGGACTGTGTTTGGTTGGGTTTTCCTGGCATGCGC
This sequence comes from Lissotriton vulgaris, assembly GCF_964263255.1. NCBI lineage: Eukaryota > Metazoa > Chordata > Amphibia > Caudata > Salamandridae > Lissotriton > Lissotriton vulgaris. Next base: position 11,412 of record NW_028243230.1, read on the forward strand.
TGGAATAGCTTGCTGCACCGGCTGCGGGAAGCCCTCGCTGTAGCAGGACCTCCTCCTCAGCACTTGATAATTCACCTGGGTGGCAATGATCTTACAAATCTGGGGAGATCTACTTTGCTGCAAAAGATGGAGACTGACTTGGGGGTCATCTGTGGGCTCATGCGCGAATGCGAGAGCTGGTGGTCTGAAATAGTGCCTAGGAGATTCTGGCGGGGCGCTAATTCTAGGGAGGCAATTGAGAGGTCTAGGAGGCGAGTCAATGGAGCCATGAAAAAGTTCACCCTCCGTAGAGGTCTAGGCTTCATCAAACATGACATGATTCAGGATAAAGTCAAAGGCTATTTTGAGGCGGATGGTGTTCATCTCACGCCTGTTGGTTTAGACCTCTTTCTCCTAGATTTGAAAGAGGCACTCATGAACAAAGGTTGCAGGTAATAAGGGTAGCAGTGGTGGGGGGCCCGTGCGGCAGCGGGTACCACCGCACAGGCTGTGGCGGAGTTACTGGGCGATCCGGAAGAAGAGAGGTGCAAACACTGTACTTCAGCGGGCACATAAGGGTGCCAGAGCCTAACCTGTAACCTTATGGGAGGTGCAGGAACTCGTGTCGGCGGCCCAGTAGTCCTTTGGGCGGTTGTGGGCCTGTGCAACCGGGGGTTTGCCATGTCACGCCTCGCAAAGGGCGTGTCTAGTATAATTATGGTAATTGTGCAGCAGTTGGGTGGTTCGCCACTGTGCTGTTTGGCTCAACAGGCAGGCAGGTGGCGAGAATGCGGCCTGCCCTAGGATCGCCCGTAAGTTAACCCACCATCATTACATATGTTGTATGTAATAAACCTGCAGCAAATTTTCCCAAACTTAACACTTGTGTCTGTGTGTTATTTGCGGGTTATGGCATTGTGGGGCGGGGGGGTTCTTGTGGCCCTGATGTGACTATGCGCTTGCCCGAGGCCACGCAGTGGCCATCAGGAGGGCGGGCTCCTAGTCACGGAGGGCTGCCCCCGCCCACGTATGGCCAGCCACTCCTCCCCCGGGCAGGCTGTTTCCTGTGGGAGGAGGCATGTCCATGACGCACGTCCGGGGCGGCTAGGAGGAGCCTCCAGGGGTACATTACCCACCTGGCCCTGTTGGGAAGCCTCTTTGCCGCTCCGGACATCGTCACAACAGTCTCGACGGGACACTCTTTCCCCACCCTTCCTCGAACCCAGAGTGTCTGATTGAGGGGGGGCTCTTGGGGAGCTTTTAATGTGTTGCTTTATCGTTGCAGGCGGAGGTACTGGGCGATCCGGAAGAAGAGAGGTGCAAACACTGTACTTCAGCGGGCACATAGGGGTGCCAGAGCCTAACCTGTAACCTCATGGGAGGTGCAGGAACTCGTGTCGGCGCCCCAGTAGTACTTTGGGCGGTTGTGGGCCTGTGCAACCGGGGGTTTGCCATGTCACGCCTCGCAAAGGGCATGTCTAGTATAATTATGGTAATTGTGCAGCAGTTGGGTGGTTCGCCACTGTGCTGTTTGGCTCAACAGGCGGGCAGGTGGCGAGAATGCGGCCTGCCTTAGGATCGCCCGTAAGTTAACCCACCATCATTACATATGTTGTATGTAATAAACCTGCAGCAAATTTTCCCAAACTTAACACTTGTGTCTGTGTGTTATTTGCGGGTTTGGGCATTGTGAGGCGGGGGGGGTTCTTGTGGCCCTGATGTGACTATGCATGTATGGGCTTTGGAAGTGTGCTGCTGCAGGATCGGACATTTGAAACGCAAATGCACGTTTTCTTTACCTTTCAGATGCATAGAGCGCAATGGCAGGCAGAGAGAGGGTGATGCAAGTGTTGTGCACTGGTCTGGCAGGTTGCTGGCAGTGCATGCACTCCTCCTCCCCCTCCGGTGTGGCAGCCCGGGCTGTAACAGCTTCCTGGCACACACACAGCCGTCCCAGTACTTCACAGGTCTTTAAAAGACCATTGCCTTGTTAATGACGCTTTGTTGGTTTTTTCACCCCTTCTAGAGCCCCTGCATCGCCACTCTGAATATTGCTGGAAGAATTAGCACTTCACACAATACCAAACCCTGTCAGCTAAAACCCCCGAGGAATCCCGTTTTTAGATCTCGCTAGACCTATTGTTACCGAGTTCCTTGTCAAGCGACGTAGATCTGGCCACGAGCGCCGATTACAACTCGTGGACGCGCACGCCGAGCCTCCTGGAGCCGTGCACATCTCTTGCTCCACATTCACACTCACAGAAGCACACACTCACGCACGCACACACACGCACACACGCACGCACACACACACACACACACACGTGCCAAGACCCCAAGCCCCACTTACTGCATCAGTGGCCTCAGCCGCCACTCCTTCTGCTGCCACCGGTCCTCTGGGCCATCCACTCCGTGGGCGCGGGCTTCTCCGAAAGACATAAGTCCCGCCCCACGACAGCCGTGAGCGTGCACATCCCGAAACCAGAAGTTCGGGAGTGTTCCCGAAACCGGAAGTTCGGGAGCGTTCACGCTCACAGCTTGTTGTCCTTTTGAGACCCCGGTGGTCGCACACCTCCTGTCAGTTTCCCCCCCCACCTGTTGTCTCCCGCTCCTCCCCGGTGTCCCCTACTCCCGGCTCTGTCATATGCCCCGCTCCCTTGCTCGGGAACATTCGGCGGAGCGTGTCGTCAGTGGTGGGACCCGCCCGGCGCAAGGCTTTATAAGACAGGCGGCGCTCACGCACAGCCTTTCCCGTACCGAAGCTCTCTACATATTTCAGGTGAGGGGAGGTGACCGTTAAATAGAAGGATGGGATATTTTATCAGCAAGCGCGACGGGCATCCTGTCAGGGCTCCAAGACTGGTTATTATGGGGAGGGATGATCGGTTACCACTTATGCCTGCAGATACTGGTGGCAGGTATGTGCCAGCTACTTTGCCCCGCCCCTTCCTTCAGTCTGAAGCTTAGGTGCTTCCCGGCGTTGTAAAATTACGAGATGTTGAAGAAGATGGTGAGGGGAGCTGACCTTGCAAAGATGAACGTCACTCGAATGGGTACCAGGCGTTAGCTGTCATGCTTTTCCCGCTATTTGCTTTGCCTTTCATGACCTGCTGGTGCGTGAACGCCATTGATATGTCTTGGTGTTTTCATAGTGAGTTGTTAACGGTAATGAATACCAGGGAAGTTCAGCACCTGCGTTTTTCTTCTTCTAGTGATCTAAGAATTTCTACCACCCCTCCCTCTTAGTCGCCCAACTCTTTAGTAAGTATTCATGTTTTCCCCCTGTTTGAGCTTTTCCTTTATCCCTAGAAATAACACCGTTTACCTTTTTGTGGTTGTGGTTAGCGTTCTACCCTTGCGTGAAAAAGCTGCAAACTTCAACATTCAAATGTTGCTTATATTTTATCCCACATATTTCTTTCGAACCTCGTGGGAGCCTTCGGTCCAATTTATTGCGATATTTTCTCTCTTAGTGGCTTCTTGTGTGTATTTCCATCTACTGTATCCGGCTTCCACTTTTAAATAAAAATTGTATGATTGTGAAATTTGGATATGCTTTAGGGCAGCATCGACTATTCTTCACCGTGGGTATAACATATTGCTGCTCTTTAGCTTTTGAGACCTGCATATTTTTCCATTGGAGTACCCATAAGGAAGTCTTGAAGTCTTAGGTACAGATGCATTGGGAAGCGTCAGAGATTAAACATACTGAAATTGCGCTACGAAGCACCTGTTACGTTTGGTGGTAAAAAAGATAATTACGATATCGACTCCTGCAGTTTGAATAATTGAGGCTTCTCTCCATATGTGTTGTTTAGCCATTGGACAGTTAACACGTTTGAAAGGGATGACACTTTTTCCATTTTTATCGTCCGGCTTGCTAGCGCAGCGGTTGTCAGACAGTTATGTCGAGACTCACCAGAAGAGTGGCTTTGGCTTCACCCACATATTGGGAGTCAAGTATACACGTTTCGAATAAGCCGAACTTCTGTGCTTCTACGAAAAACGTCCTTGGCCTCCACACAGCTGTGATATCCAGCTGCCTGAGCTTGGACCTACAGGGGCACGTACATACCTATCGTTCTAATGTTATTAAAATGTCTTGGGTAATTAGATAATTTACTTTACTTTCGTTCCTCTGGCATCATGGGGCCGATGGGAGAAGGGTGGTTATTAAGGTATATGGATTTTTAGGTTTGGATTGACTGCCTTCATAAGCCTGACCTATGGACATTGCTTGTTTTACATAGGAAAAGCAAAACTAAGTCCCAGAGTGCAAAGTGCTATAAGTAAAAAGAAACAAAAAAAATGAAACTGGACGGGCTAAAGGTGTCCTGCGAGACAGGCAGCCACTGTGGAGGTTTGCAGAATATTACATGCTCTAACCAAAAGTCAGTGGGCTGTAACTCATTAAAGGAGATCACGAAATTGCACTGACCATCATGTTATGTTATTATACCCTCACTTTTTAAAGGCACTGCAATTAACCATTAAAGGGTACATTTTTAAAGACACATTTCAAACACATGCTTTTTACTTTTTAACAAACGTGGCTAAATTTGTGTAGTGTCTTGCTGACTTTCTCTTCGTGTACCTTTCACTTACACTTTGCACTTTAATGGACTTGATTTTCTAAATAAAGTACTCCTTACCTTACCGTACCTCATTACAGGAGATGATGTGTTCATGATTTTTCCAGGATGTTTAAAATTAACACCTGGGCCTTTGTAGTAATGATGGGGGGGGAGGCGGTTTATTGATTGATTGATTAGTGCTGGCTACCCAAGAGTCTCTAGGCGCCTCGGGATGTCAGTGGGGCTTTTTGTTTCTCCAAAAGTGAAGCTGGGCTCAAGGGGCCCAGCTACAAAGCCATGTGCGCGCGTCCGCCGTCATTACTTCATCGCTCTTATAACTGTCATGGACTCCAGCCTTGTTCCACAAGGGCTAGGTCCGTGCCAGATATTCAGCGTATCACACGACACAAATTCATATGCAGTGGTTATCCTGAGAACCTGGCTTTGCAGCTTTGTTGCTGGGCCCTCTTCATGCGACCCCCCCCCCCACCCCTCTCACCCCCACCCCCTTGTAGTGAAATATTTTCAGGCTCTCTGACTGCAGTCTTGGGGTTATCTTAACATCTCTCCCAATGAGCACATTACCATGCTGCTTCTAATGGCTACAGTCCTGCCTTTTTTGACGAGTTACACCCCTCTCTTGCATACCAGTGTCCTAGCGCTAGTCTATATGCTGTCTTTATGCACACTCGCATAATGCAATCTCCTATTATCGATTCATCAATCAATCAATCAATCAAAGACATTTATAGAGCGCACTACTTACCCGTAGGGTCTCAAGGCGCTTGGGGGGGGGGGGGGGGGTGCCGTTACTGCTCGAACAGCCAGGTCTTGAGCTTCTTCCTGAAGGAGAGGTGGTCTTGGGTCAGGCGCAGGTCGGGAGGGAGGGAGTTCCAGGTCTTGGCGGCCAGGTAGGAAAAGGACCTTCCTCCTGTTGTCGCTCTTCGGATGCGGGGGACGAGGGCGTGGCTGGCTGATCGGAGGAGGCGTTTGGGGGCGTAGAAGTTGATTCATAACAAGGTGCGCTGCGTCCATACTGTGTTTTTCATTCTGTCAACCTGAAAAGGCTCAGGTGTCACCCAAATGTGGTGTGTACTATATTCAGTGGGTCAAATGGAAATATCGAATTGCAGGTACTCACTATCTAAAGTATCTGTGTACTCCTGAAGAGTACCTTCCATTAGATGTATTTCTGCAGTGCTGAGAAGTGCAGGAACTCTTCATTTCAAATTAAAGAAGTGCAGGTACTCAGGACTGAAGACTGACTACCTGCTTGCTAAAAGTACTGACTATGTACAGCTTCAAATAAATAAAGAAAATAAATATTGGTACAGTAGTGAATCTGACGAATACCTTCATCATCATATCTCTTTATTCGATTATTTAACAACAATCATATAAGAACAATAGTAACGAGACGCTTCATAAAATCATCAAAAATCTATATACAGCGATACACAATCATAACATTTCCTAACCATCAGAAAACAGGTTACGCTAAAAAGTAGTCTAAAAATTAATTACGTTGCACCAGCGCAGAGCACTTTTTAAAAATCCTCGAACGGAATGGCAAACAGCCTGCTCATATCTCATTCAGAGAAAATGAAATGCCGGTCTGTATTAGCAAAATCCATTTAAGAATAAACAGTAAGTGCCTGCGCTAGAAAGGCAGCAAAAAAAATCCCCCTTCTTTTAAATACGATATTTCAGCAGCAGCACCCGTCAGTCCGGCGAGCAATTCCATATATTTCACCAACGACTGTGTTTCTTGTCGAGGGCTTTCATAGTTAACCTAAAGCATTCTGGGTGTTGTAGTCTTGGTTTCCTTCAATTGAGCAGGTTAGACTAGCACCTGAGAGCACTGATGTCTAATGTTGAGAGTCCAGGGTTAGTAACCTAACCCTGTTCCTCTAGGGCCTGCTATAGAGGGCTTGGGAGCCCCCATATTACAAGTGTGCTGCTAGAATCTGTTACAATCCCCACCTAGAAGAAATACCCTTACTACATGGTGACTTTATTTATCCAGGCAATCATTCCACCCATTTCTATGTTTACCCAATGGAAATGGGGAGTAACAGAGAAATGGCCTCTGTGACTGGTATTACCAAGCAGTGACTTCTATGTGCTAACACATTTTCCTATAGACACAGAATGGGTACAATCCTTTGATACATCATGGCCGATATTTCGATTTCTACACTGTCCGGTCAGTTCAAATTCTTCAAGTTTTTAACAGGACGGACCTGCACGTGCAAAAACTGGTATTGGAAGCTTAATTAGAAGAAAATCTGTCATCTCGAAATTGTGAAAAAGAAAGTTTGCGGATAGTTTAACAGTTACCGGGGCGCTTGCAATAAGAGCTGTGTGTGTGTGGGGGGGGGGGGGGGGCTCTGTGTGTGTGTGTGTGTGGCTGTGTGTGTGGGGGGGCTCTCTGTGGGTGTGTGAGTGGGTGCAAATGCAATAGGTATCGCATTTGGGAGAGATTAAGCTATTGACAATGTAAATGACAATGCCATTTATTTATCCGTTTTCAAAACCAACACATAAATAAAAATGTTGTCATTTACAATGCCAATAGCTCTAACTTTGGCAAAGGCGAGACCGTTGCATTGTAAATGCTTGTTGCTTGCAGGAATCGGGAGGCGGGAGACTAACCTTGAAATCGGTAGTCTCACGCCTGAATCGGGAGGGTTGGCATGTCTGCTTGTACCTACCAAAAAAGAATGTGTCCTCGTGTAATGTAACGGGTGCTCACGTAAAGCGCCTCAATACCTTCGCCTCAATTGGCGCTATATAAAACTGCAAAAAAAAATATATATACTGGAGCTCGCATTCTCCCAAGATCTTCCTATATGCCTGAACAGCAAAATGGTGTGATGTGTCCTCCGGTCCAGCAGGAGGAGCAGCAGATTGATGCACGGCAGGAACCTAGCTCAGCTACTGCTGAAATGAGAGATACATAGGAAGGCAGGCAGGGTGCAGCCCGGAGAACTAATTATAAACAGAGTTGGTCGCTGAGCGGCTCGCACTACCAGCCATGTAAGTATATTTATTTAAGGGCATCAAACTCTTCTCCCTCCTTAACCAGCGATGGTCTGCTTCGAGTGCTTGAGGATTGCTCCTTGTCCGTATTTCCTCCCTCATCTCGTTGAGCTCGCTTTTAATATGACGCCCTTCCGAGTCTCTGATAACCCCGGCTAGAGCCTCTTATTCCCGATATAGACCGTGGCTGCATGCGTGAATGAACACGCTTTACTTCGAAGCCCCTTACTAACACTGCGCTCACAGCCCCTCTTCCCCGACAACACGAACGAACTTTCGCTGTCGACTATTAAAAGTTTAAAATAAAAAACATAAAAGGCTTTGCTCGATTTTATTCAGCGAGCCCTGCCAGATATTACGCCATAACTCACTGTATGGCGTAAACTGCACGTCATCGTAGCCCGACGAGCGATAACACTGGAGGGGCTGTCAGCTGCGAAAATATCACGTCGACTGTGTTTTAGATCCCCGAGTGCGGGATTTGGAAAACATTTACTCCGGTAACTCATACATTGGAGGACAATATATGGCGGAGGAAAGGAGCTGGAATCACGAGGGGTGGAGATTGTAAAATGGAGCCTGACAGTCAATGTATGCATGTACTGGGGAGGGGGGGGAGAATGTAATAGTCAGTTCACACGTTGTGTTGCAGTGTTACCAGTACATAGGGCTACTGATCATGGGCATTTACCTTCATCATAATCCCCTCAAAAGAAGCAGATTATTCTGGGAATTGTAGTCTTATATAGGCTCATTGAACTAACTAACGTGAAGGTTATTAAGAAGAAAACCCGTGCTTGGGAAATGAGTGACAATGGGTTAACTGGTAATTCAGGAGAGTGATTCAGAACAACTAAATGTGAAGTAAGCACACTCATTCTCTCACTTTATTTCAAAGTATTAAGCACTGTGAACCAAGACAATAAAATACCTGCATTCTGGTCACTCATGCATGACACCAAAATGCTCTCTACTGAACATTGCTTCCAACAAGTTGTTGAAACTTTCCTACACATCCTACGAAACATATTCTGTATAGACTAGCCACAAGCAACTCTTTAACAGCTACATAGCTGCTATTTTTTCTAGGTTAATGAGGCCAGTCCCATTTTTAGGTTGAGCCTAGTGCAGCGGGCATGTGCTGCTCTATAGAATCGTGTAATCAGTCTAAACTTTTCTGTGTGGGTCTGACCCCCCCCCCCCCCCCTCGCATTTGGTTGGCTCTTGTCTTTGTCAATCTGTAAAGGGAGGCTGCAAATGGGTATTGGTGGGCGCACGTCAAATGCAAATGCTCACTCCCACAGCATTTTGCTTGCGGGAGCGAGCTTCGGCGCACAGGGTGGCAGCTGCATTCCTTGCAGCGAAGGTGCACCACTTGCGGGCTTGTTTGTTTAATTCTTAGGGGGAGAATCTCCCTCCCCAACCCTCCTTAGTGGTAGGGGGCTTGCTTGCTGCGCTCGTACGTTCGGCGCATTATCTAAGTTGGTGGTAAGACACACTTAGCTAGTGGCGGTTTTGGTTCCTTGTCCGGCCCTGACTGTCACTGGAATCCAGAGTTTGCCCCAGAAGAGTCCAACAGCTCACAGCTGCTTTTGAACATGTCGCTCCTCCCAGCCAAGGAACAAGGTTTTCTGCATATTTTCGAAATTCCTTAAAAGTGCCTACTGCTTAACTACCATGAGACGGGCTGTCTCTCTCAGTATAGAAAGCGCACGCGCCCCCGAGTTGGCTCTGCTGTATCTGGAGAATTTCACTCAGGTCGGTGTGCATGTGCACGGGAGAGATATGCAGAGGTGGAAGGAAGAGGGTGTTAAGAAACATCGCTAAAGCCCTTGAGTACTGAGAAACACGCCAGCATGGGCCAAGCAAATGGCAACAGCGCACATGGAAGCGTTCATGGAGTCTTCTGTGCTCAGGAGGGCTTCAAAGGCATCAGGGAAATGTTTAGTTTCCAAAAATTGCAAGAAAGAACACTTCCAACTGTGTCCTCCTAGGTTGCCAGCAGGAGATTATTTCCGATTTCCTTCAGTGGCACCGGTGAGACTGCGATACCAGCTGGCTGTACGATTACTGTTATAGCGAGCGAACAGGAGAACATGCAGATGTAGCCGTACTTGTAAAGCACACTGATACTCCTGAGTGTCCTGGCGCTGTACTCATACCGCTAGGGAACCCTTCCTGGTTTTTCCCCGTGAAATGTCCACTCCTGGGCATCCCCAGCGCTGTTGGGGGCTGTTGTGGAGACTAAGCAAGCTATTGCCCAGAGTTGCAGTGTGGGACCCATGATTAGAATAGGCACCAAGGCAAGAAATCAGGTCCGAGGAATTATGAGCCCAAGATCCGCCGAGGCGGGAATTGAACCCTGGTCCCGGGCCAGACCTCTGCATCAGGGTCTGCCGCTTTAACCATTGAGCCACACTTCTCCACATAGCACACCTTACATCTAGTGGACCGTTAGAACATGGCACTGGTTTTAAGGGACTGGGAATACATTCAATAAATCTTAACCATTATGCTCAGTCAAAATAATTACGGTATGAGTTACAGCAAATATTGCAATTAAAAGTTATGTGATAAGTCTTGTTCAGCCCGCATAAATGTCAGAAAACCTTTTGGGCCATAATGTCCAATAAATAACAAAACATGAGCATTTGGATGCGGTAATCAGCAAAATCACCACGTTAAGCCACATTTAAAAAGGTCTGTGACCCTAATTGGGTACTCTTTATCGTATGCAGTGAATTCCGATCCCCGTGGTTTCAGAGTATGTTGGTTTGATAAATATCACACTTTTTTCCTGTTTCACTATGATCGGATCTTAGCTGGTAGCTAGACACAAGCATTGTCAAAGCAATTCTTGCGTGTGAGTTAGTGCACGTCAGTGTGTAACAACGATCCTGTTGGCTTTGCAAATGCTTGTTTGTCCGGCAGCATAGGTGTTCCATAATGTTCTTCAATTTACCATGTACGTGAGCCCCTACTTATTGCATTAGTATCCTCAATGTGAATCCGTGCTCCTACTCACAAGCCCGTCACAGCATGATGGCACCTTCTTACAGCCAACAGTACTAAGGGTCTAATTATGAGTTTGGTGGTCCTTCTATGAGACTACCACTGCTGCACTCACAGGAGGACTACCAAGCCCGTTTTGCAGCAGCCCTCTGGATTATGACTGTAATTCAGGGTAGGCGGGTGGTGCTACAGTGCTCTCATGGCAGTGGTATGTTAGGAGAGCCTATACCACATACCGCTGCTATGAGATAGCCTGCTCCACGTACATGCACTGTGTGGCATGCACCATGTTGTCCATGCCACACAGTGCACGCATGAAATTGCAATTGTAGGGGGTAACAACATGTGCCACCCCATGCGCAGATTTGTCCCAGAACCCTGTTGGGGCCCCCTCCTTGCCTTTCCACCATCTTTTTCATGGCGGGATCACCTCCATGAAAAGGCTTGTGGAAGGGCAAGTCGTAATATGGACAGCGGTGCTGGGATCGGTATAGACTTCATTCCTCCCCAATTTTAACACCGCCGGCACTGCGGGACCCAGGATCCTGGCAGTGTTGGCGGTGTTGTAGCGGGCTGCTGGCGGGCCAACCACAGCACTCCTAATACGGCAGGCGGAGCTAGGTATTCGGTCCGCAATCTTGAGTGCGGCGGTCCTAGAACTACCGTACTCGTAATAAGCCCCTAATTCGTGTAGGATTTCTAGTGGCAGGAGTTGTATGTGGTGCAGAGGTTTCTATAAGTACATCATATAAATGGCACATTGCAAGACACAAGAGCCATGTAGGATCAAAAAGCAGCCATTTAAAATATAATTCTAACCCTATGTTGTAAGTGGAAAAAAGAGTTTCTGCCTCTGTATCGCTGTGCAAGGTTTGGATAGTGATTTCTCCCAAAATCAAATTTTGAAAGAAAAAAAATGGGGCCCAATACTGCATGTTTCTTTCATGGTAACTATCAAGTAAAGAAAAATGTTTTCCCTATGGGAGATCAAGTTATCTCAGATCCAAACGGAATTCAGAGACCTATCTCACTCAGTCTGCATCACTCACTCAACTTTCAACATTTAGCTCGGGGAACACTCACCAGAAGGAAAAAACAATATTTATGTAAAAATATACATTTTATTTCAATAAAAAACATGAATTCTTATGCAATTCTAATTAAAAACACATATACTGTACAATAAAAACCACCTAATGTGGAAATGCAGAAAGAATGGGAACAGACAATAGTATTTGTCTTAATCTTGTCAATTCGGACCCCCTGTTTGACAACACTGGGAAGGATTTTCTTTCCTTATAACCAATATGTTTGTTGGCAACTCTGAATTTAACTCTTTATAAATGCGTTGACGCGTTTCGGAAGCCTTGAATGATTATGGCCTCCTTCCTCAGGACAGTATCATTTTTAGACTGCCAAGACGAACCAAAGCATCCCCCCTGTTACAGAGCCTCCATTGGCTCCCCATTAAGGAGCGAGTGGAATTTAAAAGTTTGTGTACAGCCCACAAAGCCATCTATGGCATGGCGCCCGCATACATCAAAGACCGTGTGGCGGTGTACAGCCCAAGGAGAACTCTCAGATCTTCAGACTCTCAATTATTGGTCTGCCCTCGGTACAAACGTGTCACCAAGGGTGGAAGAGCCTTCTCGGTGTTGGTTCCTCAGCTATGGAACACACTACCTGAGCCGCTGCGCAGGGAAGAGAACCTCCTACGCTTTAGAAAGGGGTTGAAAACCCTTCTGTTTAGGAGGTCCTTGAGTGCCATCTAGGCTAGTGGATGCCTCTCTGTATTGCTAAAGTTGTTGTTTGTACCATCGATTTCCGAGCGCTTAGAGGCCTGCAGGTGATTGAACGCGTTACAAATCAAAAATAACAATAACAATTTTCTCCACAAACTGTATGTCACCTATGCATTTGCATCTTGGTGAGTTGTATCGATTATTTTTCTCTCTGGGGTCGTTATTTGAAATTTCACGATTTCCCAAACTCCTCAATATTAAAAAAGCAGATGGAAAGTTTCAAATACGGTGTCATTCAAATTTATGCACTCGTTTTCGGTTTTCCAATCGAGATCCTCAAGATATTCTTGTATGACAACGATTTTTTCTTTTGTAAATAGAAACGAATATCCTTCCTGCCTCTGAATCTGTTTTAGAGGGAAGGTCTGCGTATATTAGTTGTCTTGGTGCACCCAGGTAGTTTGCGCTCGTGCCTTATTTAAATGGACGGCACGTATTCCCGGAGTGTTTCGTGGGCGTCTGTTAGATCACCGTTTGAAATCGAGTAAGCCTGCATGCTCAGGAACGTTAATCTGCTGCAACGGCAAGCCGGGCCTATGTAATGTAAGCCCACCTGATAATCTTCTTTCATCCATCCCTGCATCAGCCTGGAAACCAATGAACAATTTGCTGATATAAGGGTACAACATCTCCCCTGAATGTATATTTATCTCTTAAGCTAGATTTTGAAATTGGTGTAAACACGTTTGAATTTAAATGTGAAACCTCAGACCCTGCATATCTGGAGAACCTGGCAACAGCCCTGATGTGAAGTCTTTTTAGGGCAGAGTGAGCGACAGAAGACTATGCCACCTTACTTTGGCAAAGCAATAACTAGTGATTACATTGTTGAAAAAAAAGACAAATAAAAGAAGGAGGTTTTATTTGGACCCTGCCTCCAAACACTTCCGAATGCAGAGGTTACTGAATATCAAGGCTGCCGTGTCTTGATTCCGCTTCATGCCTCTTTCCTATACTACCAGTCATCTCATCACACGTTTGCAGTTTTTTTTATCTCTCATTTCTCCTTTTTTATTGTTTTCCCAAATTTCTTTTCCTCCTACTTTCTTCAAGTCCAGCCATTGTTTCTCTTACTTTGTGCCAAAGTCTGATGATTATAAATAAATTCAGGTCCACCAAAAATGAAAATTGGTACCCACTTCCTTCAGACACCAGCACAGACTACTTTCTCACTGATGTCATTATAAGGGTTATGAAGTCATTCATCCTGACAGGAATATGTACTGTAAGCCCCAGGTGACACCCTGATTTGCCTTTATGTTGAAGAATGGCAACATAACTCTTGGGTTGCTGATTGTGGTCATCAAGATGAAACTTCATCATCAGTGCTTAGTTTGTAAACGACTAACTGCCGGGGTCCAAGGTTTTGCTCAGAAGCCTACGGTCAGCACTGTCAAAGAACTGGGTGCCATATACTAAGGCTGCTTATGCTTGAATATACCTCATGCCTCTTTAATCCACCTTCAGACCACACCCAGCCTTCTTTATCTCACTCGTGCAGATTCTTGTTCTTACCTGCCTATGTCACTGTATGTCCTTCACTTGCTCCTTCTCTTCCCCTATTGCGTTTTTCTGTCTCGTGCTCTGGATCAAAGTCTGTTGAATAAAAATAAGAGCCGGTCCCCAAAAATGAGTGCGGGTGAGCCTCACGTGCATAAGTTAAGGAGTTCATAAATGGGAACTAAAGATTTATGAAATCAGCCTGTGTCTCTAGCTCAGCACTACGTCTTTTTAGCTCGACAGGGGTCTGGTTGTCAGCCTGTGAAGACTGCAAGAGCCTTCTCGTGTGGGGTTTGGGTAATAATGTGGGAAGATGTTTTTTTTTCTTATTTGAACCTGGGTATTGGTTGCTGAACCCTCTTGCTTGCCCACCCTTTCGAATAGCTCCTGTAGGCACACGCCTTGCCAGGCAGTCTTAAGGCTTTGAGGGGGACTGTGGACGCCCTCCGTCTGGAAAATGAAACGGTGCCTGGACTTTAGGGGTTACTTGACGTCGTGGGGGCTGTGCTGCGACAAGAAGGAAGTTTCCGAACTTCCTTTTCCAGCAGTACTTAAGCGTTAGCTCAGTTGTGACTCTTGCAGTCTGGCTGCTGGCACCTCAAAGAGGATCTGGGACCTTGACGCCTGAGGTATGTCACAACCCCTTATCGTCCACATAACTGCCATTGCTGTGACTTCCTTATGCTCGCAGGCGTGCGATGCAGCCTACTGTTAATATTTGTGTTGGTCGGATGTATATTTTTGGTACTTAGTAACTCGAGTGGGTCGGTGGTGTCACCAGTTTTTAGTATTACAGGCCCTGATGTGCTCAATGCCACCACAGTCCCTCGGTTTACCTAGTAGTGAGGGTTGCCTTTGTCTGTTTCATTTCTTATCAGATAAATGCACTGACCTAAAGTTTTCACAGTGAGCCCACCACTGGGGCTCCCGAATGCAGGGCTTGCAGAATGCCAAGGGGGCTTAGCGTCGATTCCCCCTCGTGGACTCTTTCTTCCACCCCACTACACTTCCTGTGTATTTTTCAAACGCTTGTCCCCCCGTCTTTCTTACTTTTCTGCTTCTTGCTAGGGATGAAAATCTGATAATTAAAAGTAAACCTCTCTTGTCAAAAATGAGTACCAGTTTACGTCACCTGCAACTTCGAGCCCCCAAATGAAGCACTGTCTTTGCCCCTTTTACCCTCCGAGAGTTGAAGCAACAACACCCAGTTGCTGGGGCATTAAATCATTATTTTTGTGTCGTGCTAAGCCCACATTTCTTTGTCTCACGGTGGTAGTAAGCCTGCTGGAGGTCGCAGACTGAAAAAGGTTCTCGAGAGCTATATACACTATCAATGCATGGTTTTCAGGGATACTCCTTTTCAGCTAACGAATGGCCCAGTTTATCCATAAGAACGCGGGACTGAGGAAGTCAGAAATTCGGGAGAAGGCATTGATATTTTTAATACTTAGAAACTGCTCTACACAAACATGGTTTTGCATGTCAATTTCCCATTGTACAGCATTAGATACACTTCATGGTCTGGGCACAGCCACTGTCATGGTGAAGCTCCCTGATTGTTGCAAAGACGTGCCCAGGCTTGACATGTACTACAAAGGTAAATATAACTGAATGTAGACTGTCCACTTGCCAGGCTGTACATTCGTCAGTATGGCATGTGATTCCCTGTTTTCCGCAGGAAATCTCCCTTTCTTTTTTCAAAGCAAGAAAGTCAATTTCATGAATGCATTCTAGTGCAATTAGTGCACAAGTAAGTTGTCTGTTTTGTGAGGGATATTTATCTAACACCCATTCAGCTGTCTGTTAGTATGACTGTCAAGTGCCACGAAAGTCCGGTAAAGTCTTCCCTTATTTCGAAGGTTATACCATTGTCTGTGTGGGTTGTATGTGTAACACAGGTAGTGTACTTGTGCTTCGGTTGTTCTTTACAAAATATGTTTTTAATAATATATCAATGAATTTCAGAGTTAAATGGATGTGGCTGGAAGTCATGTTAAGCGTTTAGTTGATACCTGAGTTAATTGGCAGGTGCTTTGCCTGAATTGTTACATGAGCTCGTTAACTGTAGTAGTGGTGTTGTCGCTCTAGACTATGCATTTTCAGACATATTCAGGCTGTGCTTGTTGAATTAAGCTGAATGACTACGTTGTTTAAGCATGATCCGCTGATTAATTTGTTTGTGAAGCATCAGATAGTGTGTGTTATGAGCATGTTGCTACTGAACCTTAAAGAATATTTGGGTTGTGTTAGATATGTGTAGAGTGTTCTGACTAATTCGTTGTACTGTTGTTTGTGTGTATGTGTTTTAAATGATTAGTGCAGTTGTGGTCACGTTGATACACAATCATATGGCATATCAGGGCAGTGTTGTGTATCTGTACAGGACGTTGGGTAATTTGTTCTGTCTAATCTGGTGTGTTGTATTGTTTCTTGTATTTTAGTTGATAGTGCTTTGTGAGCATTTTGCTATCCAATTATATGGAGTATCAGAACTTGGATTGAGGTGTGTGTAGAGTGCAGTGGCATACAGTACTGTGGTGAAGAGTAGAGTGCAGTAGAGTGGTTTAAAGTAGCATAGAGTGCAGTGGTGTTGAGTAGAGTGAAGTGGCTAGATTGGTGCAGAATAGAGTGACGTAGAGTGCAGTGGCATAGAGTGGTGCAGTGTAGAGTGCAGTGGCATAGAGTAGAGTGGTGTAGAGTGTAGTGGCGTAGAGTGCAACAGTATTGAGTAGAAAGCTGCAGAGTGCAGTGGTGTAGAGTGCATTGGCATAAAGTGCAGTGGAGTGATGCAGAGTAGAGTGGTACAGAGAAGAATGCAGTGGCGCAGAGCGCAGTAGCGTATAGCTGAGTGGTGCAGAGTAGAGTGCAGTGCTGCAGGTGGCAGTGGCGTAGAATGGTGCAGAGTACAGTAGAATGGCTTGAGGTGCAGAGAAGAGCACAGTGGCGTAGAGTGCAGTGTCGGGGAGTAGAGTGGCGTAGAGTGCAGTGGTGCAGAGTAGAGTGCAGTTTCTTAGAGTGGAGTAGTGCAGAGAAGCACAGTGTGGCATTGAGTGCAATGATGTAAAGTGATGTAGAGTGCAGTGTCAATGAGTAGAGTGGTGCAGAATAGAATGCAGTTTTGTAGATTGGAGTGGTGCAGAGTGGAGTGCAGTGGCATAGAGTGCAGTGACATAGAGTACTGTGCAATGGCGTAGGGTACAGGCTAAGGAGTGAGAGGGAAAAGAAGCAGCATGGGCAGGGGACGGATCCGCAAGAATAGAAGCTACATGGACGGGGATATGGGAGACGGAGTGAAACCACAAGCAATCCTATGGAGTGCCTTAGCTTTAACACAAAGAAAAAAGTAGCTCGAAAAATTGGAGCAGTGAATGGACACAAGTACTTGATCCATTCTCTAGGGGAGGACCAAACACAAGAAGAGGACAGAACACCCGCATGGCGTGACAAATGGGGACAATGACAATGAGGGTGATTTTAACACTAACAAATGGCAAGCTATAGGCAGGCTGAAAGCCCACTGTATGTAAACAAGATGTCTCGCAGCAACATCGCAAGCGCTGTCTAGGCGAAACCTAAAAATGGGGACGACTACTTGACTAAAAGTGCTTGATTTGTTGCACATAGCATTTCTACTGAAAAAAGTTTATGGCATTGGAAGGCAATTTCCTCAACCCAGGGCCGCATTTTTAGGTCAAGCTTACCAGACTGCACTGCTCTCTGGTTGAAAAAGACATATTGCCAGTTTGCCAAGAATGTATATGGAGAATAAAGGCTGCCCACTGCATCCCATTCATTGGCCTTTTGCCACTGTCATTTGTTCGTTTGCTTGTTTGATGGCTGTAAAAGCACAGCAATAGGGATATTTTTGTTAGTGACTGGCTGGAGAGCAGACTTTGGGTGTTGTTTTTTATTTATTTCCTGTATTTCTCATATTACATGAAAGCAGAAGCTTTAGGCATTAAAAGCAGTACTGGGTTAGGCTATTGATTTCCCAATGCTTCACCCTTTAGAAATTGCTGCTCTTGTCCCTCTGTAACAAGACAAACTGCAAGGATTGTACACATCTGCAGGCAAACTTAGATCTGGATTCGGTTATTATCGAAGCTTCTCTTCTCTTGTGCCACCCCCCTCTCACCTTCCACCCTGAGTGCTTTGATGCCTTAACTGGTTGCACCCAATCTTTATAGCAATAATCCATTACTAAAATAAATTATTTTCACGCATAATTGGGATA
The DNA here is from genome assembly GCF_964263255.1 of Lissotriton vulgaris. Classification (NCBI taxonomy): domain Eukaryota; kingdom Metazoa; phylum Chordata; class Amphibia; order Caudata; family Salamandridae; genus Lissotriton; species Lissotriton vulgaris. Next base: position 29,555 of record NW_028243230.1, read on the forward strand.
AATCCCTTGCTTCTTGTGAGGTAGATAATTCTGAAGAAGGTTCTCTATTAAACCTTGATACTATATTTGAGAGGCGTTCTTTATTCCTACATTGCTGGCACATTGGGCAGCAGCTCTAACTGGCTGTCCTGTGATGTAAATCTCCCTAGATTATTTGGCCAGCAACCAGTGATTCTATAAGCAGACCGTTTTCTGGCAGGAGCAGATACGTGGTTTCTACTTTGACAGACCCTGAGGGATTGAACTGTTTCATTAGTTTCAATTTCAGATCTGCATGTACATGCTTTGCTGATTTATTCATCTCTCTCTAGGACAAGGGGCCACACCAATAGCACAACCCCACCACAACTGCATTCCTCCTGGTCCTTTTCAATGCATTTAACTCCTTGTGAGCTACTGTAGGTTAGCATACACTTTGCAACCCAGAACTCTGATGATCAGTTTAATGAGGTCCACCCAGCAGCATTCCACCTGGTCCTGTTCAGTGCATTTAAGTACCTGTGACATAAACCTATGCAACAGGCAAGCATACACTTTGCAACCCAGAACTCTGATGACCAGTTTAATTAGGTCTACCCAGTCGCATGTTGTGTGGTTTAGGTAAACTGGTTTAGAAGTAGAAGCAAATGCTGTCAACTCCCAGGGTAGCATCGCAGTCTAGCCTTGGTTGCTCTGTGCCCTCTCCCTCAGAACATGGAAAAAGTAAAATCCTGATCAACCTTTTGTAATCATGTTCTACTAAAGACTTTAGGTGTACTGGAGTTCCTTTTGGACAAGGCCTTTTAACGGTAACTTTTCTTTTAAGCTAAATCTTCCACCAGGTTCACATACAAGTTGTCCACGTGCAAGAGAGGACAGCATGCAAGTACACTACAGGGGAGACTGCAGTTCCATCGAGTGCAGTTCCATCGAGTGCAGTGGCATATAGTGGAGTAGAATGGTGTAAAGTAGAGTGCAGTGGCGTAGAGTGCAGTAGAGCGGTTCCCTATTGTACTCCTCTGTCATTATTACTTACTGGCGCTGACACTGCGATCACCGCTTAAAGTCACAATCCTTATTCAACCGCTTCCCCATCTCCATTATAATGTCAGTGAGGGCAGCACAGCAGATGTGTTATCGGTAGGGCTGTGGAACCCTAACAGCTGATAAGATGTACAATTGGAACAACTGCAAGGATATTGCACTGTATTGTGAAATTGTGTAATGCAATCTTATCTCCAGCCCATGCATATTATCGGAGAACATCCCCATATGCTAATGGTTGTGTTGAAACTTGGAGCATGTTTCAAGGAGTTCAGGAGGCAGCCGTGGGTAGTTGATGGTCAGTATGACTGGCATAGAAAGTCTTGTATGAGAATCTGTCAGCCTACCCACTTGAGTGTAAACTTTTGTTGGTGTTACATACGTTATCATTTATCTTAATTTGACGTCCATGTGTTGCTATTGTCTTTTAGTAGGCTCATGCCTTCATTGCGAGTACCACCTCCCTGAGGTAAGGACATATAGTGTTGCCTCGTTGATCTTACCATAGGTAATACCATGAAATATAATGTCATAGAACAGTATACAATGAACAAATTCAGCACAGTTTGGAAGCTCCTCTGCCCCAACAGAACACGTCCGACCTAGTGGTGTAACGATAAATGATGCTGCCCTCATGCTGAATGTCACTGGCCCCTGAGACTCATATTTCCCACATACTTTAATTGGCCTTGTGGGGAATGGGGACCATTCTGAGCTGCAGGAGCCTAAATAACACCCGGCATAGTCTACCTGACCCAGTCACCCTCAATCCCACAACTCCGCACCAATATTGCGTAATTGGTGTAGCTACCTCAACAGCATATCCCAGTCACGACACCAATATATGTCTTAAAACCATTGAGAGTAAGCTATGTAAATACACTGCAACCTGTGGTGCACAACATTGCACCAAATGCCAGTCTGTGAAGGCAGTGCAATGAACAAGATCTCACCCCAGAGAAACTAAATAAATGGCAAAGCTCTTCACCACAGTCTTCTATCTATACAGATAGTACACTCAAATATCCATACCATATCAGTTGCATTTTATTTATATTGTGTACCTGGCCACAGAAGATCATTATTTGTAAAGGTAGACTTACGTACCTTTAGAATGACGATTCCCAAATAGCATTTTTTCTGAACCCCCTATTCGGTAATCTGTATTCTAAATGTATAAAATGTTTCATTCTTAATCTGCGATCCTTAGTAGGTCGCCAATCGACCTACCTCTTGAATATTAATGAGGTAGGTCTCAAATTGCGACCCATTAGGGATCATAGCCATCTCATTGATGGTAGCCACTGAGGTCTGAAGGCCATCCTGTCTGTGATTGCTTTTTAATAAAGCAATCTTTATTTTTTAAGGCAATCTGTTTTCTTAAAAAAAAAATTGGATGCTTTTTAAAATAAAATGTTTTAAATGGGAAGTTTCATTGTTTTAAGAGTAGGCAGTGGTCTGTGTGAGATTTGCCTGCTTTTAAAAAATAGTTCTTAAACATTCTCAAATGGGAAGGGGTCCCCTTCCTATTTGTAAATGGTTTACCACCATGTTTAGAATGGTGGTAAAGTATAACTATTTTGTGACCAGAAATCGGTTGCAAAATGGTAACACATACCGTACCAAATCAGTATGAAGGTCCTTATTAGCTAGCAGGGTGGCTCACGGAGCTGAATACTTGCCACTGGCATGGGTAGTGACCAGTCAGTCACAAGTGCACAAGTCAGCAAGGGCGACATGGCCTCTCGTCCTTCCAAAGTTAGTAAATTAAGTGCCATAAATTTGACAGTAGTAATATCTGTTTTTACAGCACCTAGGAAAGACAGATGTGGGATACGAAGCACTCTTTAAAAACAAATTGTTTTATTGTTTATTATTTAGTCATGTGGAACCTGAATAAGGTTAATGTGCACTACCCTTTTCAATGGTCTGTGTTAAGTGGCAATGGGCATTGTTGAAGGGGAAAGAGGTTTGTAAGGAAAACTGTTGAGGATGTTTGGGAGTTATAGACCTCTTGTAAGGCAAGTTTGTCCTTGTTGGAAAGGTCATTGATCCATGTACTGGGATGAGTTCAGTTGTTTCTAGGAGCAGTCTGAATGTTTTTGAGCTCGATGGCAGTATGAGTGGGGTCTGTGGCGGATGAATGCAGGTCTCAAGTGATCTCGGAAGGTTGATGAGACATTTGTTACATTGCATATTAATTCAACACTGTATGAGAGAGATAAGGAATTATGTGCTGTCTGTCAATAAAGTGTTAATGCCTACAGGTGGGCAAATGGATTACCACACATTTTCCTAATAATCCTGACTACTGTGCTGGTCTTAATGAGGCCTTCATGGTAGGAACAGAGGTGGCCCAAAAGTAGTTGTGGATGTTATGGATGCCAGATACTGATCTACGGATCACATCTTCCATATCTCATCAGCAGTTCTTTATTTTCTGATCCCAAAATGATTCTGACACCTCAGGATTTGGGTCCAAACTTAGGATGCCCATCTACAGTTACATTTACTGACCTCCGCTAGTTATCTTGGTTCGTTACAGAGTGCCTCCAAAATGGAGAGTTAGCAACGTCCATTAAAATCTTACACCTAGTCCATCCGCTCTATCCTACCAAGATGTACATTGTAGATATAGCATCTTAGCGTCCTCACATTTGTAAATGATTATTTACTCCTAAGAAGCTAAATGCTGTATCTGTTTATTTTTAAATAACCGTTCTTGTACAATATGTATACATTGTGTTTAAAGCATCAAAGACAAACGCATTAACCTGGAGGAGGCAGTTCAGATGGTTATTCCTACTGTTTTTCTAAATTTTATGCAAGTATGTATCAGCGCTTTTATAGGGCAAACCTAGCTGTGACTCAACAGAGGGCTGAACAGTATGTGAATGCCCAGGTGGTACATTTCAAATTCAAGTTATTTTTACAAGAGGTAGCTAGCGTAGGTGTGTGTATTTGTGATTCGTGTGAGGGGTTATGATAATGCTTGAAGAGAGGAGTTTTTAGTTTCTTTCTAAATCTCGTGAGGTGTGGATTGGTTACAGTGTTTATGGGAACATTGTTTTAGATATTTTGTGTGTAGCTGTAGAAAGCCGGCCTTCTGCTTTTTTCTTACTTGCGCTTTGTTTCTAGTCAGAAGATGTTCTACTCCTGGTGTGGCACTACCCACTTGTGGTGGTTAGTTTCTCAGGATAAGAGTGATGCTACTAGTCTTGGAGTTAATAGAGGCCTGCAGTGGGAGCTAGTGTAGGTTCTTAAAGTTGAGGTGACCTTGTTGAACTTAAAGCCCTTGAAGAGGCGCACTGTGGTATGACAATAGTTCTGTCTTGGAGCTTGATTATCTTGAAGGGGGGTTTCTTCTGATAGTACTTTTGTTGATTTAATTTCCCCCTGCAGAGCAAACTAGAGTCTACGTCTTCCTTATGGCTCATGATTTACTTCTGGTGACCCTCTAAGAACAATACCGTCAGCCTATATATGTAGCCCATTGTTCCGTGCTCGGAACACATCCAGGAAAGGGTGAGCTTTTGGTCTGAGAGTCCTTTGATTTGAAATGTCCTGACCCTGGACTCTTCTTAAGTACTGCAAGCAGACTTTGTGTTTGGGCAAGGCTAATTGTGGAAAATTGGCTCATTTTATGGTGAAGTTCGGGTCTTACTGGTGTTTTTTAGGTCTCACCTGTCAATGCGCATGCGCATTGAGCGGAGAGAGACTATAGGGGCTTAAACAGACTTTAACTACACTGGCGATTTGCTGCTGTGCCCGTGCGCTGTTAGCTCAATGCGCAAGCGCATTGAGCTAAAATGCGCGTGCACAGCAGCAAATCGCCAGCCATCTGTTGCCCAGCTTGGTGCCGCTCCACCCCCTGCTGCATCAAAGGCTTTCGCGGCCGGCCAGCCGGCCGTGCTTTCAGTTTCACGGCCGCCAGGCCGTGAAAGCATCAGACTAATCGTTAGACTAAACAGCCCCTTTGCCTACAAATATAGATTGGACTGGATTTATCTTAACGCCTCCTGGTGACGTGATGTCCCACACATTAAAACCCTGCACAGATGATCCTCCCGACTATCACGCAAGCTCCGCTGTGGTTTGCTCTCAGACACCTCGAGCACTGTTTCTCTAAGTGACCCCCACCATCAACTTGTATACTTTCTCAGTGGGTTCCTACCACCCCCTTATCCTCGTAATACCGCGATTGCTCACCTGATTAGGAGAGGCGGCCGTCACTTCACTAGCATCGCTCTCCGGCGCCGCCATCTTCGTTGCTCTGTCACTACTCAACGGACAGATCTGGCAAGAATCCAGAGATGCCGGCAGCACGTGACACCGAACGACTTCAGGCAACGTGAAGAAAAGTTATTAGCAAGAGAAATTAGGGAAGGGCGCGCACATAAGAAGAGCTAGAAAGTGTATTTCATGTAATATATGGGCGTTGGCCGGAAAACCGCTTTCTTTTGGAGCGCTACTTAGTGAGTCCTGGAAGCGCGTTCCAGAAAGTTATTTATTGACTCCTGAATTGGTAAGAAATTACATTTCTTTGTCAGCCCTTCACAGCAGACTTCAGCCTTCCAGCTCCAGTTCCATCAGCCACCTTAAAGCACTTTCTCCAATTCCAAGACATCACAATGTGTTCTTGTATAATGCAACTGCTACGCATGTAAAGCTACCTAATACCTTCTGGTCGAGTTTGCGCTATATAGAACTGCAAACAATTATAATTGGTGAGCTATTCATTGGGGCTCCAGTCGAGGGTAGACGCCGTCTACTCATTTCATTTCATAAAGCTTTATTCGGAACATTTAAAAAACATGTCCATAAAAGCACAAATAATACAGACAATTCATACAATTCTTAGAGGCAAACATAATATACATATAAATCAACTAACAAAATACACATATTGCAAAATATCCAGAGGGGGATGGAATAAATATTTAAAATGTACAGAAATTTTGATTTAAAAACACATACTTTTCCTGGCGCTAATCGCTTTAAATAAAAAAGATGCAGTAAAAAAAACAAATGTCCGCATGATTCAGATTAAAAATCAATTTCATAGCCTCTGTTGTGTCTCTCACTCCAAATCTAATGAATAATGGCTTCAGATAGAATTTCCTTAACTCAGTGTACAAATCACAAGTTAACAAAAAGTGCTTAGTACATTGTTTGGACTTATTGTCACATTTACAGGGACCAACAGGGCGCGATTTGATGTTAGGCCACGCGACCAGATGATGTGCTATACCCAACCTCATTCTGGTCAATACAAACTGGTGTGAGGATCTAGTCACCTGTGATAAATATGGTCTGAAACCGGTAAATTCATTCATGTTATTGTATAGTAAAAAAGTTGTTAATTTAGAGTCCTCCAAATGATGCCTTTCGTTACAGTGATTTAAAAATATTGTTTTCACATCAGATTTGGAGATTTCCGAAAGCCTGTAGGGGTCCATTAAAACATTGATACCAAATAAATTTTGTACACGGTCAATAATGTAACCGATCCTGGGGATCTTCAAGTGTTGGACCAATAGAAGGCAGTCCTTAATAATTGCTCTGTTCAGACTGGTACCTTCACTGAGCCAGACCGAGCGCCACAATAGAATGGGCCTTAACATGATCAAATCATTTAGGGCTTGGGTCCCTGTTTCATTGTAAACCAAGGATTTGGAAGTAGACCTGGGTAAGCATAGGAGCTTTTTCAGGAAGAGGTTCTCCTCTACCTGCAAGCTCTTAGCAGATATCACCCCCCAGACTCCTGCCCCGTACAGGGCAGCCGAACGACATTTAGATTTATAGATGTTTAACATATCTTTAATGCGTCTATTCCCCAATTTCTTGGCAAACAGAAAGACCCCATTGGCGCTCCTAGTCATCTTAGTTCTGACCACCTTATGTTCATTGGCCCAGCTCCCGTTATGCGAAAAGGTAATTCCCAAATAGCAAAAATTTTCAACTTTTTTCACTGGTTCACCATCAATAACATAGTGGGTTTTCCCATTTCTTTTAACTTTTCCAGAGCTGCATTCCATTACATAAGTCTTAGCCTTATTAATCACCAGTTTCCTATTCTTAATAAAGGATACAAAGCAGTCCATTAAGTGTTGGAGACCCAATGGTGTCCTTGACAGTAACACTGCGTCGTCCGCATAGAGTAATACTGGTATGTTCAAATTATTAACTCTAGGGGCATCTGCAGCGACTGCCTGCAGGGCAGATTTAACCTCATTAATAAAAAGGGTAAAAAGCAGGGGCGCAAGAACGCACCCCTGTCTGATGCCCCTTCCTATCCCAAACTTAGTGGTACACTCTCCATTGGGTCCATAGCGAACACTGGTGCGAAGTTTTTCATACAAACGGGCTAAGAAGTAAATAATTCCCTCTGGAGCACCCATCTCCAGTAGTTTGGCCCATAGTATTGCGTGATCTACCAGATCAAAGGCACTACTAAGGTCGGCGAAACAGAGATAGAGCGACCCATTTTTTGCCTTGGTATATTTTCCCACCAATAGCTCTAGATTCAAACACTGTTCTATAGTACCACGGCCTTTTCTAAAGCCAAACTGGCAATTACTTAAAATCTCATTAGATTCAGCCCACTCTTCTAATCTTACAAGGAGGACCCTACTCATGATTTTAACAGATGAATCCAATAAGGATATAGGTCTATAGTTTTTTGCATCCCCACGATCTCCTTTTTTAAAAATAGGGATGATTATTGACTCTTCCCATGTAGACGGTATATTACCGCTAACAGCTGTGTTAAAGATTTTGGTGAGCAAAGGCCCCCATATATCTGGGGCGGTCTTGTACACGTCTATGGGAACGCCATCTGGCCCCTGGGCCTTGCCTCCTTTGCTAGCTCTAATACTAGCCATGGTTTCGCTGATAGTTATATCTAAGGCAAGGATGGGCCACCTATCCCCATTAATATCTTTTAAATTACAAGAATCAAAGATTTTAGAAAAATGTTGGATCCATGAGTCCATGCTCACGTTAGAAGTGAGTTCAGGAACCCTATCATCTTTTAGAAATGGGCTATTTACCGTGGACCAAAACAGGGTACAATTGTTCGTGTCTGCCGCTAGGGTGAGGTTATCCCAAGCCTCTTGCTGTAATTCAGCTTTCCTACGTTTCAGGGTAGAATTAAAACCCTGTCTAAGTTGGGCCACCAAAACGTTGTCCCTCGGTTTGGCTGCAAGGGCCTCTTTGAGTTCTTTGCGGGCATTGGAACAGGCATGATCAAACCAGCCCCTTGGACACCTTGCTTTGGACCCCGCCTTTTTAGTGAATTTTTTGTTAATAAAGGAATTAATATTGTTAAAGTGGTCAATACTGTCGGACGAGGTGTCTACACATTCTAAGATTGCCGCTATATCTATCACACAACTAGATATAATTAAATCTGAAGTTATGGCGGCTTTATCTCCTTTCCACCTCAATCTATAACCATTCTGTCTATGGGGTTCAATGTTGTTGATAATACCATTTTCACAGGCATGATTTTTTACCCAGAAGGTTAGTTCAGTGGTCAAACAGTTATGGTCACTCAACATAATATCTATCACATTGGGCATCGGACATAACCGGGCAATAGTTGCTGACATACATATAAAATCAATAACGGTATTAGCGCCCCTTCCTTTAAAAGTTGGAATATTACCACCGAGTCATTTTTAGCATTATCCAAAATTTCCAAATCGTAATGAATCATAAAGTTATTCAAAGTTTCCCCATAAGTGTGGTGTGGAAAATGGGCTTCAGCTTCCCCCTGTCGGTTATACACACCACAAACTTTCTGGGTGGATAATGGGCATACAGATACATTAAAATCCCCCACAAAAATAAATTAAAATACATTATTAAAATTCCTCACGAAATTGTTCACCGCCGTATCTAGTTCATTAATCACTAAATGTCTAGTGTTGTCAAATACATTATTGTAGAAATTTATCAATAGGATATTTCTGCCTGGTTCTTGTGTAAGCCATAGGATTTGTGAATGCGCCCCCACGTTAACAAATCTTTTAACAAAAATAGGTAGTTTGACAGAAATTAACACCAACAGACCCCCTTTAGCTCTGCCATGGGGTGAGGGTAGTGCTGGAAGCTCATAAGACACATACCCATCAATACCATTAAATTTTTTACTCCATGTTTCCTGGAAACATAGGATGTCAAACAAATGCACAAAATCTATCCAGCCTAAGGCATCCTCCTTGGCCACAATTCCCGCAATATTCCAACTAGCGATATGACAAGTTATATTCTCTCTTTCATTGCTAGCGTTTGACAGATCCACACTAGGGGTGGACATGTTGTTATCAATATTAAAAAGCTCTATGCTAGGTATAGAGTTTAAGGTGTCTCCCCCATTCAACGTACAGTTCAAACGTACATTACTTATTTCATTAATTAACAATACGGCCGCTTCATTAGAATTCCTAGACTCTAAGTCTCTAGGGGGTTCAATCTCATGTCAATCATTCTGATCTAGGTGACTCAGGGACTGAAACCTATTTTGAGTAGGGACCTGGTACACCATTCCATTATCAAACAGAGGGGAGTTGCCAAATGGAACAAAAGGGTTAGGGATATGCATTAAAGGGACATTCCCCCCAAACATAGGGTTCCCCATGTGTAGCGACAGAATGAATGGACCATGTTGTGGACCAAAAAAGAGGTTAGGCAACGATGGCCTATTTACCAGATGAGGATAGGTGGGATTGCTCAGAGCCTTTTCCTTACAATTAGATGGCGGTTGCCTGCCGAGGTGGTTATAAAAATACCCCAACGCCTAGCAATTACTTCAGTCTCGGACTGCGTAATTGATGCTGCTCTAAGCAGGACCGTTGCCACATGTTGTGGGTGCTTGAAGTTTATAATCACGCAGTCCCCTCCACCTATTTTTTTGGTGTTACCTATCCAATTTACTCTCCTGATGGAGATTATTTGGTCAGCGTAGCCGACTGGGTAGCCACAATGACGGTTTAGCCAGGAAATGGTTTTATTTCTCAAAGAATCTAGTGTCTCATATTCACTTGGGGGCTGAGTGAGAATAGGGACATTAGTTAAAACCACCACGTAAGGTACACAGTCGGGTGGTAGATCAACAGGGCGTCTACAGATCCTAGTGGGCTCCCCATTTAATCCTCCCATCGTATCAGTTGGGATTGACACCGTAGGTGCTGATGTTTGCGTAGGGGCTTGCATGGGTGTTGATGATTTAGCACCCATTGGATTGCCTGTAACCCCTTGGTTGGATGGATTTGAGGAACTCCCTCCCTCCTGTGACAAAGTAGGTGGTGGCCTCTGTGATTTCGTCGGATCTTTATTAGAGTGTTTCCTGGCCAAAGTGGAGCTGACACTGGTAGAGGCTTGTGACTGCTCCTTGTCCCTGGTGGGAGCAGTAACAGGACCAATTGACTTTTTAATGTCAGCTAAGGACTTTTCCAAATTGTCTGCGCGGTTACCCACCATACCGCTTAACCTGGCTACTTCCTCCTGAAGATCTCCTATCTTAGTTATCAATGGCTCTATCACCATACTAAGTTTACTAAGAATTGCACTTGTTAATGAGTCAATTTGATCAGGCTTCAGAGAAACATAATTATCAAGATTCACAGATACTAGATCATTGGTATGTTCCACTTGGGTCGTATCCTTTTTCCTTCTAGAGATATGACTACTTCTTTTAGGGATTGGTTTTCTGCAGGCACGCATAAATTTAGATGCCCTCCCAAATTGCTGAGGTGTCCCCTCGGGATTATTACCTTGGTCTTCCTCCCCCATTATAGACTGGTTTAATGTATTGGTTACTTCAACATTAACACTAGTGGTGCTGTTGTTAAGTTCCACAGGTGCGACCATCTCGTGAACAGTATTGTTAAGATTTACAGGGTTTACATGATTGATTACATCAGTGGAAAGAGGGTCAGCAATAATACTTTTTCCCAATGACTTCCTCCTGTCGCTGTTGATTTTAGACACCACTTTAAGTAAGTAGTTATCCGGTAATGTACTTTGGACTGACATTGCAGGGGTTTCAGTGACAAAAATCCGTATAACTCAAGTTAAAATACGTGGGGTAACAGTGACTTGTACAGGGTTTGTCCTTCAATAGTACTCACAGTTCGAGCCAAGGGGGCTGGCCCTGCCCGGCCTCTTCTGGCCCCTGACGGCCACAGACGGCCCCGCCCTTGTCCCGGGCTTCTCCCGGTCGCTCCCGCGGCGAGAGGGGGTGTCAGCCTTTATTCGGCGCCTCCGGCGCTCACTGCGCGTCACGGGCGCGCTGGTTGCAGAGGGAATGCTGGGGAGTGTGGTCCGGTTACACGGGACGCCTCCCTCGCCTCCCGGCGTGTGCCTCTGGTTGCTGCTTTTCCCGCCGTTCCCCTCACGGCAATGCCCGATGGCGAAAAGCGTCAGGTAAGCCTGTTGTTCCCCCGCTGGGCTCCCGGGGGGTCAGCCTTTATTCGGCGCCTCCGGCGCTCACTGCGCGTCACGGGCGCGCTGGTTGCAGAGGGAATGCTGGGGAGTGTGATCCGGTTACACGGGACGCCTCCCTCGCCTCCCGGCGTGTGCCTCTGGTTGCTGCTTTTCCCGCCGTTCCCCTCACGGCAATGCCCGATGGCGAAAAGCGTCAGGTAAGCCTGTTGTTCCCCGCCGTCTACTCATTATTTTCAGTTGATAGTCGCGGTCTACCCTGCTGCAAAGCTGGTTGCCTTCAACTAAGTGCCAATTTCATTTCCTACTGTTCCCGTAATTTACAGAAATGCTGAACTTGTGTCCCGGGGTAATTTTCTAACAGCATAACACTTTCAGCAGGGCCTGCAGGTTGTCTGCTTTTGTTCCAAGCAGCAAGGTGCAGGTAGGGAAGGGGCATGTGAGATTCCAGATTTACTTATAATAAAAGCAGAACTTGGGGGATATTAGGCGTCTTTTTAGGTCTCGCCTGTCAAAGCGCATGCACATGATTTTTATCGGTTATTTGGTGCAATAAAGTCACATGCGGCTGCAGATTTATGTGGCAATATTAAGATTAGTCTTTTGTTTAAGCGTGCAGTAGCGCCCTCTCTTCGATTGACACCTAACTGCCTGTCTGTGTGACCAATGCACACCTTAAATCGGTAGTCTATATCATGTCAAACATACGTTTGTTTCATTTAGATTTATGTAGGGTGACAATTTGAAGTTCTCCAATTAATAGATGGAACTCTTATGAAATCACATGCTCTGACAACATCCTAACATGTTTAATGTGGTCGGCAATATCAGTATTGTGTTACAAATAAGTAAAACATAAGGTATGCCTCTTTTTGAAGCAAGGCTTCACAGTTTTCTGTTTTTCTTTACCTCTCTCTCACTCCACTCCCTCTCCTCTCCCTCCTTCCCTCTCGTCCTCCCTCTCTCTCCCTCCCCTCACTCTCTCACTCTCCCCGTCTACCTCTCTCCCTTTCCCTCACTTCCCTCTCTCCTCTCTCACCCTCTCTCTCTCCTCTCTCCTCTCTCCCCCTCTCTCTCCTCTCTCCCTCTCTCTCTCCTCTCTCCCCCTCTCTCTCCTCTCTCCCTCTATTTACCTTCCCCCTGCTCTCCTTTTTCTCCCTCTCCCCCTCTCCTCTCTCTCTCTCTTTCCCTCTCTCCCTCCCCTCTCTCCCCTCCCCTCCGTCCTTCGCTCTTGTCCTCCCCCCTTTCTCCCTCTTCCCCCCTCTCCCTTTCCCTCTCTCCCTTTCCCTCACTTCCCTCTCCCTATCTCCCTTTCCCTCTCTTCACTCTCCTGTCTCCCCGTCTCTGTCTCTCTCTCCTCTCTCCCCCTCTCTCTCTCCACTCTCCACCTCTCTCTCCTCTCTCACTCTTTACCCTCTCCCTCTCCCTGCTCTCCTTTTTCTCCCTCTCCCCATCTCCCACTCAGCACCACCACAGCATCACTCAGCACCACTCACCATCACCACTCAGCACCACTCACCATCACCACATCATCACTCCGCATCACCTCGCACCACTCAGCATCACCACATCATCACTCAGCGCTACCCCAGCATCACTCAGCACCACCACATTATCACTCAGCACCACCACATTATCACTCAGCACCACCACATTATCACTCAGCGCCACCACAGCATCACTCAGTGCCACCCCAGCATCACTTAGTGCCACCCCAGCATCACTCAGCACCACTACAGCATCACTCAGCGCACCACCACAGCATCACTCAGCGCACCACCACAGCATCACTCAGCGCACCACCACAGCATCACTCAGCGCACCACCACAGCATCACTCAGCGCACCACCACAGCATCACTCAGCGCACCACCACAGCATCACTCAGCGCACCACCACAGCATCACTCAGCGCAACTACAGCATCACTCAGCGCAACTACAGCATCACTCCGCACCACCACAGCATCACTGGTTCAAATATGTTCTTTCAATGCTTCAAGCTGTTTTCAAGCTTTCAAGCTTTATTACAAATCACAAAAAAGATGTGAATATTTCACTTTTGTTCTTGGATTTTCGTCACAATAAAAAAAACTGAACATAATCTTCACAAAAGCTTTTTACAAAAGTTTAAGCTATTGACATTACAAATTAAATAAATTATTTAAGTATTAATTATTTAAAAAAATTAAAAGCCATTGTTATTTGTAATATCAATACATCTAAGTCACGTAAATACAAAACATGTTGCATTACAAATGCTATAGGTGTCACATTTGCGAAAGTTATAACTATTGGCATTGTAAATGACAAAGCTATTAATTTAGCTATTTTAAAAAACAACACATAAATAAAAAAAAGTCATTTATAAGACCAATAGCTCAAACTTTCCCAATGCGAGACCTATTGCATTTCCAGTGCTTGTTTACTCAAGTTGTCATTTTTCCACTCTTCCTCCGCTTATGTTAAAGAAGCGATAGGGTGTACATGTACAGTATCTGGCTGATATATCTGTTTACTGAGAGACTTGGTGCCAGATTTTGTTTTTTAAAAAGTCTGCACCCTTGTATGGTGCAGATCTACAAATTTCAAGAATTCACAAAATGCTCCATCAATACTCCTGAAAACATGCAACAGTCATAATGATAGATTAGTTCTGTGAAGCCCCAAGTGCAAACATATTTTCGAAGGGGGTATAAAAATCCTCTACGTTTGCCCTTTTTTGGGGCTGCTCTATTGTCAATGCCAGCACAGATTTACTCATGCTCTTCACAGGAGTAAATGTTAGACTGTTTCCGGGGTTTGTTTCCTCGGTTTTCGATGGGTAGGCGAGACGTTTTTGAATATCCACAACTTTTATGAGTTTGTGGGTTATGCATACTCTTTTGAGGCCTTCCCTGCCCTTGTATGTCCACTGTCTGCACCGAGGGAGGATGTGCTCTTTTTAAATAGCATACAATAAATAAATCCCTTTACAAGTGTAATTCGATGCTTTGTGAGTTTCAAACGTAAATTCTGAATTATTAACAAAGCAGTGTGGGCGTATATAGGATCAGCCTACACTCTCAAATGACTTTGTGAATCAGGCCTGTCAGGCCAGTGGTCATTGTTGTAGCAGGGTAAAACATCTATGAAACTATCATTTGCAAAACCAATAGGTCGGGAGTTGACTGCCGGCGCTTTTTAATTTTGCCAATACTTGTTTTCTTGCGGTTTCTGCCAAACTTTATTGTTGGGAAAGCTTTACAGCCCTTGTCAATTAAAAACAAAATTGGCTAAAATCAAAAATATATTTTTGGTCTCAAAATGCACATATTGGCATAGTGGTCGCTGGCATTGAAGGAACTACTTTGTGTGTGGGTGTGCTACTTCTAGAAGGGCAGAAATCCACCAGGCACAATAAAGTTAGCTGGTGGCTGAAGTGGGCTGACCCATTGTCTCATGGTGTATGCTGCAATAGGCAAAAGAAAAATGTGAAAAAACATTGTTGGTAAATAACATCTTTCCCTTTAATTTAAAAAATGGCTTTGAGAGCCAATACACATTAAATCAGTAGAACTTTGAATATTCGTATAAACATGCTTTTTAGGTAAACCACAAAATCTGTACAATACATTTTGTTTCTTAGTTGCCTGTAATATATTCACTTTAATAAGTTCGTTTATTGGTAGGGAACATTAGGGACGCCTTTCCATAGGAAAAGGGGTTTTCAGGGCCTCCAATACTGTTCCTGCTACCCCCTTTCCTCCCTCGAGAGCTACAGAGCTGGGGGTACCGTCTCCTGCTGTCCACGTGGTCACTTATTTTAGTTTGATATGGCCTGCTAATGGGGTTTACATCGTTTGTATCTTTAAAAGTAAATGCCACTTCTCCTTTAACAAAAAAAAAGTATTTAGCTTCCTAAAGAGAGTGTAGTTATTCGTGTGAATAATATGTGTGGGTCCTTGGATTAAAGTATTTAAAATATATGGTTATCTTAAGCCACATAACCTGTCATTCATTTAATTCCAAGATGCTCCACATTTCCAAAGTACTCTTCTCCTTTCATAGTAACTTTGTGGTTAATTGATCCATGAGGTACTTTAAGGAGCATTCGCTCTTGAAAGTGGATGTGGTAAGAAAAACACTGCGATGAGAATTTTTTTTCATTATTCATCACAGTTGGCGTGCTGAAAATCATTTTTACATCGAAATATTGCACCATTGTGCAATTTGAAAAACTACTGCTTAACACGTTGTTTTGTCGTGCACTGTTAATGGATCAGTGCTTATACCTTTTACTGCTGGGCTGATAGGGTCTGGGGCTTCTAGGGGCAGATGTGTTTGAATGAGTTACTTAAGTATGGAGTACTTTGAGAGGTATATTCAATCTCAAATGGGCTCTTGGGACCACAAACAAAGCAGTGGCATGGGTGATACAGGAGTGATTGACTGGTGAGGGGGTGTTATGAGTGATGCATAGATCTGCATGCAGATGTTGTTCTTCATTAATGGAACAATGGAGCTTGGAGTAGCTAGGATCTAAGTAATAGCGGGTGTTGTCAGTTCGTTACTCCAGTAGTTCGATTAAATTAATGTTGGTTATGTGTGTGTTGTGAGTAGAAGGAAGGCATGGTAAATGCAGAGAAAGGTGGATAGGTAGCAGATGGAAAGCGTGGTCGAATAAACAGATATATGTATACAGAAGTGGATCTGTGTGGTGACCGCTGTTGAGGAAGTTTAGGACATTACTTCTTTTTCTCGGAGAGTGATAAGTAGTTTATTTTCCTGAGAACTAAGTGCTAACCCCGGCCTTAATCTGATCTAGTGTGTTACACACACGTGTTGAAAGCTCTTGTGGCAACTGCTAGTGAGGCAAAAGCTGATTACAGCAGAGAAAAGGGGAAGTGCTGGGTAGAAGGCCTGATGCCTATACATGGCCCTAACTTAAATACTTGTATCTACGTGAGAGTCTCAATATAAACCATGTCCTGTATTTTTAAAAAACTTTTACTAGACCACGCACGCTAGCTCTAAGTAAATTCACTTAAACCTAAATCTATTCCCACCTGACCCTTGACAACCTGACATCACCGTTTACACTAGTGTAGCTCACTGATTTACCATTATTTTTGATGTGTGCACTATTCCTCTTTATTTTAAATTTAGCAGCTGAAACACATTTGCTTTTTACATTCATCATTTCATATTCTCCTTGAGCAAAGAGAGTTGCAGCTTCTTTGTGGTGCTCTTGGATTCCCCGTCACTGCAGTCGTGCCCCAGCCTGGGCCCTTGAGATGCTTCTTACTGTAAACTTTCACAGTAATCCAGGAATCTGACATTGGCCAAATGGGGAGCCAGAGCTGTGTCCATGGGAGTGCCTGGAGTGCAATTGTTTTCACATTAATAATAAAAGTCATAAGTTGTGAGGATAACTAAGCAAGATAAATTGTAAAAGCAGCTACTACAAGCAACAGAAAAAAACAAGCATTGTCAAAGATAATAGGTCTGACTTGCATTTTGAGTCCCGGAAAACATTGAAACAATGCCTACTGAGGTGGAAAAAACAAAAAAAACGGATTACTTTCAGTATACAGTACATTAATATGTGATGTATCGGTGCACGTCTGAAAAGTAAAATTGTCCCGCATGCATTGGAATGTTAGCACTCCACAGGAGGCAGAATAAGACCCCAATCAGCCAATAACATGAGTTGAGAGTGAAATGCTCCTCTGGGGGGAGCCAAAGCCCACTGTATGTATATTTGAAATAATTGGTAACAATATGTCTTGCAGATGGCTGTGCTGTCAAACTAGACCCAACTTGAAGGCACACTTGGAAAACTCACATATGAACACACTATCTTTTAGGTGTCTCATTTATGAAACCAGCCACAGCAAAACCTCTTCGGAGGAAAAATGTCAAAGGAATGGCACTGAGCTTGTACACAACGTTCTGCACCTTCAAAAGATTATAACAAATAGCCGATCGGAAGGCGCACCTGACCCTAATGGTATCCAGCAAGCTCTATTTAGGGCAATGCCGGAATTTTGGGCAAATAAATGAATTCCTTTGTACAACTGTGCCCTATGACAAGTCCAGGACTCTTGGAGACCAGCAGTAATCCATCCAATATTTAAAGGGGGTAGCTTGAAAGACCTGTCAAATTACATGTTAATTACTCTTCTAGATGTCGAGGCCAAACTTTTTGCTAGACTTCTTTTGCAAGATCTGCTCTCCTGGCCAACAGAACAAAAAAGTATCACAAGGCACCAAACAGGCTTTATGAGAACCGCTTCAAATCTGATGGCTTTATCCCTAATAAGTGATCAAGCTTTTGCATAGCAAACGTTATTATATCTGTGCTTGTGGACTTTAAGACTGCATTCGATGGAGTGTCTAGAAACATCCTATAGTTAGAACTTTCCCAATGGGGGATCCCACCAACCCCGCTGAAAGGGATTGAGTTACTATACTCAGATACATGTGTACGAATAAAGATTGGTGACAGCTCTACCTTCCTACAATTGAAAACCGAGTCTGGACCGAAGGAGGGCTGTGTTCTTGCGCCACTCCTGTTTAACCTGTATATTGCTGATCTTCCAATCGAGCTGGGTAAGGTGCCTGGACATTCCCCTAGGCGGTGAGGAGAGGCGTTACCATGCATTTTGTATATCAATTATTTACTTCTCAGTAAAACCGGGTTCGTTTGCAAAGACTTCTTGTGAAACTGGATGAGTTTTCTGCAAGAAATAAAACAGAAATTAATTGGAAAAAAAGCTAAAATCCTTTTTGTCGGCACATAAGTGAATAAAGAAGGCAAGTGCCATCAGTGGCAATCCAGTGAAAAGAAAATCAGAGTATAAGTACCTAGGAGTTATAGTGGACATTCGAGGGAAAGCTCATAAGCAGGCCATTAAATCAAAAGCTAATGTACTGCTGATAGCCTTTTTTGCCTCTTAACAGGACCTTGAGTAGAATGACGATGGAGCCAGTGGTCAAAATAATGAATGTCAAGTTGCTGCCATCTCAACCTTTTGGTTTTGAAGCCTTTTGTGGTAGCGTTGAACATTTTCATAATAATATCATTGCAAAAATATATAGGCAAGTTTTTCGCCTCCCAAGTAATGCCCAACTGGCCCAAATCTGCATGGAATTTGGCTTAAATTGCAAGGTAGTTGCAAGTCTAGGTGCTTGTATAAAAACATGTTTCAAGCTAAAGGCCGCTAAGCCTGACGCTCTTGATTCTGCGACCTGGATGGAAACAGCCAGCGTGAATATTATTAGCTCTTTCTGAAAATATTTGGATACAAATGACTTTGCCCCACCTTGGATGAAATTTAAGCAAAGCAATGGGTGCAGACTTAGCAATTCAGCAGTGGAGACTATTTTTCACATGATCTGCTTCTGTCCCTGTCTACTAGTTGAACTGAGATCTCTTTTGAGAGAACTTCTAAACAAAAAGGCATTTGCTTCTGCAGGCATGCAATAATTCCATGAGAGACCTATTTCATTGCAAATGGTAGGCATCACGACAACGGGAGGAAGGGCGAGGGGGTAGAAGGCACAGACAACGGAAGGGTGGCTGGTGGGAGGAGAAGCCACGGACAATGGGAGGGGGGTGTGAGGGCACGAACAAATAGAGGGAGGGTGTGGAAAAGGCATGCTAACGGGAGGGAGGGGGGAGTAACGAAGGCACCTAAGCATGTTGTGCCTGCAGTGGGAGAACCTCATGAAAGAAAATAGTGCTCACAGTCTAAATAACACGTACCATTTAACAATCGAAGTAAAGGGGCCAGTCGCCATGGGAGGTGATAAATGAAGAAGAGGCGGTACTAAGGAGGGAATAACAAGCCTATTGACGAATCGGAAGCCAGCATTTAGGACAGACAATGACACATTGGCAAATATGGGTGGAGAGTGGGCGGAGCTTCTATTCACCTACTCTTCTACAATAAGACTCGCAGAGCAGCGCTTGCGCGCTGGCTCTTGACTCGACCTAACAAAAAGGGCATCCGCTTCTGAAGGCAGGCAATAATTCCATGCCTGGACCTGAAGAACTTGCAACTGAACATTGCTTTTACGAAGTTTATGATGTTGGTGGAAAATAGACTAGTGAAAGTACTCCTTTTATTGATCTCATGAAGACGGAGACCGCTGCACTGGGAGTCATTTGTGGTTTTTTCAGGTCGAGCCTTGCTGCAGCACGCATGCACTGCTCGCTCTGTGAGGCATGCTGTAGAAGAGTATGCCGTGGAAGCCTCACCCACTCTCCTCCCATATTTTTCATTGGCTGGTGTCATTGTCGTTGGTAAATGCTGGCTTCCAATTCATTATGAGGCTTGTTAGTCCCTCCTTGTTCCCGCCCATAAGGACTGGACCTTTTACTTGGCACGTTACACGGACTGCTTTATCTAGTAAGTGAGCACTATTTTTTTGTTATTGTCAATGATGGGGACAATGGCGGGTGCTTTTTTGGGTATTTGCATAATGAGCGTGGCGCCCGCTTTAGGGACACTGCGATCATTTAAAATTTTAATTCTATATAACCTTTATGTTGAGCGCGGCGTACACTTTTGGGACACCCCTCTCTGTTTTTTTTGTTGTTTTTTTTACTTTGAGTTAGCGCAGGGACCCTTTCAGGGACACCTCGCTTGGTTTCTTTCTATTTTTTTTTACTTTAACCCTAAGCGGGGTGCCTGCTCCCAGGACACCATGATCAGTGTTAAAGTAAAAAAAAAAAAGAAACTGAGCACGGTGTCCTTGAAGCAGCGTCACGCTCACTTTGAAACTTAAAGAAACATTTGCAATGCAATAGGTTTCGCATTTACGGGAGTTGAAGCTATAATAGGCATTGTCATTTACAATGCCAATAGTTTAAACTCGCGTCAATACGAGACCTATTGCATTGCAAATACTTGTTTATCTTATTGGTTAAAAATAGGGTTTCTAGGCCCTAATGGGAAGGGTTTGTGTAGTGCAGAATCAAGGTGCAAGTAATTCAATTGTCTTTTTTAAGCGTCATGCAGTGGACACACCATCTCAACAAACTGCGAGGCTAAGAGATTGTCGTGGCATTTCATCACCTGGAGAAGGTGACCACCGCGTTTAGAGCGCTTAGGGCGATTTCCTGAATTGCGCTGTGCTGTGGCTCGCGCTTCGCATTTTAAAACCCTTTTGTGCATCTTTGTTAATTTGTGTTACATTTTTCCCTGATTTTATTCCGCTACTGCTGCGACCCCCCCTGGCCCTTACCGCATATAATTACAAATTCAAGCACCGCTACTTAGCGGGTCCGGGCTCCGGGGTTCCTGGGTCACGTGACTACGACGTGACGACGACGCCATCTTGGGAAGGCTGGTACCTTCCTTGTTGGGGGTTAGCGCGCTAGCGCTTTTTACCGCCACTCGCCTACTTAAGGTGAGCTTTGACTCGGGGTCAGCCTGGAGAAGGTGACCACCGCGTTTAGAGCGCTTAGAGCGATTTCCTGAATTGCGCTGTGCTGTGGCTCGCGCTTCGCATTTTAAAACCCTTTTGTGCATCTTTGTTAATTTGTGTTACATTTTTCCCTGATTTTATTCCGCTACTGCTGCGACCTCCCCCCTGGCCCTTACCGCATATAATTACAAATTCAAGCACCGCTACTTAGCGGGTCCGGGCTCCGGGGTTCCTGGGTCACGTGACTACGACGTGACGACGACGCCATCTTGGGAAGGCTGGTACCTTCCTTGTTGGGGGTTAGCGCGCTAGCGCTTTTTACCGCCACTCGCCTACTTAAGGTGAGCTTTGACTCGGGGTCAGCCTGGAGAAGGTGACCACCGCGTTTAGAGCGCTTAGAGCGATTTCCTGAATTGCGCTGTGCTGTGGCTCGCGCTTCGCATTTTAAAACCCTTTTGTGCATCTTTGTTAATTTGTGTTACATTTTTCCCTGATTTTATTCCGCTACTGCTGCGACCTCCCCCCTGGCCCTTACCGCATATAATTACAAATTCAAGCACCGCTACTTAGCGGGTCCGGGCTCCGGGGTTCCTGGGTCACGTGACTACGACGTGACGACGACGCCATCTTGGGAAGGCTGGTACCTTCCTTGTTGGGGGTTAGCGCGCTAGCGCTTTTTACCGCCACTCGCCTATTTAATGCTCGCCTGGAGCGTAGCGGTCTAGCGCAGCGGTCGCGCCTTCGCTACGCCGGAGTCTCGCCAGAGTCCTGCCCGTCTGCGCCCGTCAGCGCTAAGGCAGGGCTAGGGCAGGGGACTCTGGATTTCTCAGGATGATATCTGCTGATAACCTGCGTAGACTGCGACACCAGGTACGAGATTGCTGTCATGGCGCCTTGGATCCTCTTAGTGGGCCTTACCAGTGCCCCACCTGTTCTTTTAAACTTGCTATGCCTCTGCTTATTAAGGATCTCCAGTTTAGGCCCCCAGTTGACAATAAAACAGACGCCGTTGGAGGCACAGCTACTCAATCTACCCTTAAAGTTTTACATCTGAATGTCAGATCATTGTCATGTCACTCCCAAGAAGTTTTTTCCTTGATTACTGATGATAATCCGGATATTTTTTTCTTCACGGAAACCTGGCTGCATGATCAGTCCATGGCGGTCGTGAATTTAGCCCTTCCTGTGGGATACACTATGCACTCCCTCCCTCGCAATGCTAGAGGTGGAGGTATAGCAGTTGCGGTAAAAACATGCTACCCCTGCATCTGGAAACCTATCACCATAGCAGGATGTGAGAGTGCTCTTTTTAACATCAGTGAATTCCCACTTTACCTTTGCGGGACTATTAATTTATGGACCCCCCGGTCCTGATGGCGCTTTTCGTCAAAGTCTCCCGGAGGTGATTTCCTCCCTAGTTTTAAAAACTGCTAACTTTACGATTATTGGCGACCTTAACTTGCATATGGATGCCCCACTTTCTAACTCGGTCCATAGCTTGTTAGCAGATCTCGAAGCGCTTCAATTGATTCAAATGGTACAGTTACCGACTCACACAGGCGGCCACTTATTAGATCCCGTTCTGACGAACCTTACTACCAATATTTCAGTGGTTCATCCTAGACCTATGGCCTGGACTGATCACCATTTGATTGAAATTCGTATCATCACTACCATTCCCTCCCCTAGAAATAACACCCCAGCCAGCTTCAGACGCCCTTGGAGAAACTTGAACGTAGAGCATTTTCACCAGCTTTTGATGAAATACCATCCTCTACCCCCTATTGAAGTTTCTCGTGGCTATGATAGCTTCTGTGAATGGCTAAATCACTCGCTAGATATGCTTATTCCGGCCAAGTGGAGTAAGACCAGATCCAGCCCTTCTAGCCCTTGGTATGATGAATCTCTTAAAAAACTCAAAGTCTCTTGTAAAAAAGCGGAACGCGCGTGGCGCAAAACTTATGATACTGACCTCAAGGCGGCCTACAGGGCCTGCACTAGAGTGTATCATCGGGCCATATGCGCAGCTAGGGCTGCTTTTTACTCTCAGGAGATAAAGAACAGCACAAATCCCACCAAGGTCATCTTCAGGGTGTGTAAGGACCTTACAAGTAAAAGGACTGACATTGCTATTCTTGAGCCCTCCATGGCACACTGCGAGGATTTAGCCTCGTTTTTTGTCGAAAAGGTGGAGGCCATTTATAGGTCATTCTCTCAGCTTCCCATCAGGGAGAATATGTCCACATCATTGGTTTCTAAACCACTGTTGATTATTCCTAGCCCGACTCTGGATGAGTTTTTAGCCCTGACAACAAAAGTCAAATCCGGTTCCCCGGATGACCCCATGAGACCCATTCAATTCCGGGAACTTGCTGAATGCTGCTATCCTGCCTTGCATGGTCTGATTAATCTGTCCTTCAGCACGGAAGGCTTGGAAACAGGCGACGGTCATTCCTATTCTTAAAAAACCCGCCCTTGACCCCACTAAGCCAGAACACTATCGACCCATTTCCCTTCTCCCCTGGCCAGCCAAACTAGCAGAAGCGCATGCTAATCATATTCTATCATCTCACCTGCAGCAAGCGAATATACTGGATAAATCCCAGAACGGATTCCGTGCGAGTCATAGCACCGAAACTGCTCTTTTGGCTGTGGTGGAGCACATCAGGAAGCTGTTGGACCAGGGTCAGACGGCGGCACTGATCCTTTTGGATCTCAGTGCCGCCTTCGATACGGTGTTCCATCAGATTCTTTTACATCGTCTGATGGAGGCAGGAGTTGGAGAGGTGGCACTTGAGTGGTTTTGTTCCTTTTTGAAGGATCGAGCCTTCAAAGTATCTACACCTCCTTTTGTTTCTGCTTCTCGCCCTATTCTTCAGGGTGTTCCCCAAGGATCGGCCCTTAGTCCTACCTTATTTTATTTATATGTTCAGCCATTGGCGGAGGTAGCCCATAGTTTTGGTCTCTCCTTGGTGTCATACGCCGATGACACGCAGCTGGCGGTGGCACTCAATGGTGACTCCGACATGGATGCCCCCACCTTTCAGTCAGCTCTAAAAGCTGTGGCGGGCTGGATGGCGAACAATCGACTCCAACTTAATGCCTCTAAGACCGAGGTCATTATTTTTGGTAGGGAAAGTGGGTTATGGGGAGATCAATGGTGGCCTTCTGAATTAGGCCCTGTTCGCTCCCCCGTGACTGAAGTCAGAAACCTCGGGGTGTGGTTTGATGACAAGCTCTCTTTCACCTCCCACACTAAACGTGTGGCTGGCACTTGCTTAGGTACTCTGCAGTGTCTCCGACCAATTTTTACGTTTTTTGATGCGGAGACCAGACAGATTATAGTCCAAGCTCTGGTTCTTACCAGATTGGACTACGCCAGCTCTCTGTTTTTGAGTCTAAATCAGGCCGAGCTATCCCGCCTTCAGAGGGTCCAAAATGCGGCGGCCAGGATGCTTGTCGGCCTCCCGAAGTTTGTCTCGGCTCGTCGAACTATCCATGATCTACATTGGTTACCGGTAGGGCAAAGAATTAAGTTTAAAGCTCTGTGCTTAACTTTTAAAATTCTTAAATTAGCCTCCCCTCCTATTCTCTCACAGACTATTCTGCACTATGTCCCTGCTAGAGCTCTTCGCTCCGCTGGATCAAATCTTGTCATTGTGCCACGTTTTAAAAAAGCTAGAATGGGTGGACGCTCTTTCTCCGTGCTGGCGGCTGCCCTCTGGAACTCTCTGCCGGGTCCTCTCCGTTCAATCCCTGACTTGTTCCTTTTTAGGAAGGCACTAAAAACCTTCCTCTTCTCTACAGCTTAGTCCCTGACTCCTTTTATTCTCTGATGTGTTGTGTTACTCAATTCTCCAAAGCGCCGGGACGCCACTTTGCTGCGGCATCCGCGCGCTATATAAAATATCATAACATAACATAACATAACATTTAACTGCAGCACACAAACGCCAGCCGTTTCATGAAGTTTGGAAACCGCACTTCAGGAAATCCCAGTTGTCTACAAATCTCAAATAACTGAAAATTCATAAGATCTGGGCTTCCTTAACCGCATCGCTGCTGCGGTGATTTTTGCTCTGTGCTGCAAATTACCATTTTGCTGTTGTCATGACGAGCTCAGCTCGTCATCAGCACACGACACCTCGTCATCAGCATCGAAAGGGTTAAAATAGTTTGCAGAGGTCCGTGCGATACTAACCTATATTATTTTTGGTTCCCTTCCAAAATGTATCTTTATCATGGGCGTTTGTGTTGTTGCAGAGTATTTTAACCCACTTGAGAGTGGCCAAGGTATGCAGGGGACAAGCCTTCCATCCACTCTCATCCACACCCCTAAAATGTAGGTGAAAGGGTAGATTGTAGTAGTTTTACAAAGCAATTAAAGCCCAGCACAAAAATACAACAGCAAACCACGGTATCTTGTTTTACATTGCCTTGACAGTTTCTGATTTCTAGGTGCAGTGAATGTTTTTTTGTGCAAGTTATTTTAGGTAAAAGTTCCCACCCCTCTCTTGTGTTGTAGGGTGGTATTTTGATTGGGTTTTATTTATTTTGCGATTGATATTTTTATCATGAGCACTTTTACACTGTGACTGCAAAGATGTAAACTGTGATAATTGAAAATGTAAATTGCATTCATATAGCGTTTACGAGGCATTGAAGCGCTTAATTATTAGAAAGAGTTCAGTAGCGAAAGGCCAAAACGGAAGAGAATGAAGGTTGGGTTGGCGAGGAATTTTCGAGATGTAGAGAGAGCCACATTACTGAAACAAGAGGGGCAAGAAGCCCAAGAGCAAACCCTGAGAATAGGTGCTGAAACACAGGGGTGGAGAAACTCTTTGGAGTGAGCCTAGGACTTCAGAGAAGGAACTTGGACATACAGACAAATGCATGCAAAGTGACACAGTGGTCATGAACCCAATGGAGCTGCTAGCCTTAGGAGTGGGTATTCTGATGAAGTCTATTGTTGGGTATCCTGCGTAGTTTGCTTTGTTAGCAGCTGGTACATTTGAATTACTGCTCAGAGCAGTCATTACATCAAAAATCTCTCTCAAGACTTGTAGAAAACGCCTTTTCCACTATCTCAGCTAATCCTACCAGAAAAAGGAAGCACAATTTACTAACCTGCTACCTATTTACCGCAAACCGTGGTTTCCGGAGTAGTGTGCTCCTCGCCGCAATGCGCTTCTGGTGTAGGAAGCGCTACATAAATGCAATTATGCCCCTTTTGTTTAGTCCGGAACATCTGTACCACGCTTTTCCTTCATTTCATAAGAGTTTCTTTGCCCCGTTCATGCAATTTCTTTAAACATGCATGTACTTATGTTATACTCTGCCCCTGATTTGGGGCAGAATTTCTGTGCAGCTGCCTCCACACCCTTGAGCATTCTGCACTAGGTTTTCACACTGAGCTATCTTCACTGGCTACGGGGTAGTATAAGAATATAGGTTCGTATGCTCTTCGGCACTACAGATAAACGTGTTACTTTTCTCAAGGGCAGGCGCTTTCTACTATGAGTGTCAGATAAAAATGTGTTTTTACATGGGGTTTAGCAAAGTAAACCTGTGAACAGGAAGATGACTGTGCAAAGGAACCAAAAGGAGTGAAGTCGGAGGTATCGTTTAGCTGAACCACAACCCTGTCCTTTGAAACGGATCCTCATTGCAACCACATTTGAAAATGGTCTTTGAGGTGAGGTCCCTCTCCATGGAGTTCTGCTATCAAGGAACCCCCTCCTACAAGAAGGGCTACTGAAGGCGAAGGAAGAGTTGGCAACACAAGTGGAAAGGCTGAGGTGCTTCGATTACAGGGCATACATGGTACGGGTGCATACGGAACGGGATAAGTCTGGGGCGCTCCTAGCTTGGTTGGCAAATCTAGCGCGCAGGGGTACACCGATTCTTGAATTACGGGAAGAGGGGGGAGGGGGCGGGGCAGTCCACTACAGACAGCAGGCCATTAACTCGCAGTTCCTGGAATACTATTCCACCCTTTATTGCAGCAAGCTGGACCCTAGAGAGTTAGAGGAAGGGGATTTTCTTGACATAGTTACCTCAGATTGATGCGGAAGAGGCGGAGAGCCTGGCTTGTCCAGTAGAATTGGGCAAGGTCCGGGGAGCTATCAAGCGTATGGCCAGGAACAAAACGCCAGGTAGTGATGGGCTACCTTCAGAGTTCTATGTCGCTTATATCGACGTGCTGGCTCCGCAGCTGATGACCCTTTATAATCTGTCAAAACGGACTGGCTACTTGCCTAGCTCGACAAGGGAGGCAGTGATAGTACCACTCCTTAAACCGGGTAATCCAGTGTGGGCCCGTACAGCATATCGCCCTCTGGCGATGTTAAATATTGATTATAAGATCCTGAGCGGTATTTTGGCCAATCGCCTGATGGGCTACATGACAACTCTGGTGCACAAGGACCAGGCTGGGTTCATTCCTACCCGGAGCACGGCTGTGAATACTCGGAGGTTGTGTCAATTGCTGCACGAGGCGGCGGTGCGGGGCGAGGAGGCATGTGTACTATCGATAGACATTGAAAAGGCCTTCGATAGTTTAGAGTGGCCATATCTGTTTCGGGTTGTGAGGGCCTTTGGCTTAGGTGAGGGATTTGTGGCCTGGACAAAGATTCTCTACACTCGCTCGACGGCCAGGGTAAGGACGGGAGGGGCGATTTCTGCGGCTTGTGACGTAGGCAGGGGGACGAGACAGGGTTGCCCACTGTCTCCCCTTCTGTTTGCCTTGGCAATGGAGCCGCTGGCGGCTCACGCACGGACAAGGAGACACTACAGGGGCCTAGAGGGGATGGGTCAGATGCACTATATTACCCTGTATGCTGAAGATTTGTTAATGTTTCTTGCGAGCGCCGCTGCTGAGTTACGGGGAGCCCGAGAATTGCTGGAGAGGCTGGGGCGAGTGGCAGGACTCAAAGTTAATTGGGCCAAAACCTGTGTTTTTCCGGTGTGTGGGGGGCGAGGCGACCCGCCTGAAGGGCTTGATGTCAGATGGGAGGGCAGTTGCTTGCCCTATTTGGGGGTCCGAATTTATCATGAGGGTCCTGACTTATTTGAGGGTAATATAGGGCGGGCCCTGCGAACCACCAAAAGTAATCTTGAATTCTGGGGGTCCTTGCCTCTATCGATCGCGGGACGAGTGGCATTGCTAAAAATGATCACCCTGCCCCGTTTGCTTTACTATTTTGTTATGCTACCGCTCTGGGTGCCTGGGAAGTGCTTTGCCCAACTAAACTCAATGGTTTCGAGCTTTCTCTGGGGATCAGGGAGGCGTAGAGTGGTGTTGACTACTATGATGCGTCCCAGACAAGAAGGGGGCTTCGTAGTCCCGGACTTCGAGGCTTACTACCACGCGGCTCAGTTCCAGTTGTTCACACAGCGGATGGTGGAGAAACTGGGAGTTGAGGTAGGTCAGAGGGGTAGGGACCTGGGACTTCGCCACCTGATTCGGATTATGTTACAGCTTCCGGTGCGCGAAAGAGAAGTGCCCAGAGATTTATGGGTAGTACGGCAATGCTGGAACAGGGCTCTACAACACACTAAAGTGAGTCCTGCGTATGCACCTGAGATTCCGGTGTGGTTCTGCGGGGAACTGCCCCATGGAGGGGATTGGCAGCGGCTGCTGGAATGGAAGGAGCTGGGGATTTCCTCCATTGGGGATCTATATGAGGATGCTACCCTCTTACCATTTCAAGACCTCATGGAAAGACACGAGCTGCCAGCTCAGGACTTTCTTCTACATGCGGCAGTGACGGCTGCTGTGCGCAAACATTGGGAAAAAAAGGGATGGAGGAACCACAGGTCTTCCTCCCTTGCCAATACGTGGTCACCTCCGCAGGTAAAATTAAGGAGGTTACGTGTTTGTACCGAAGACTGGCGCAGGGCTTAAGGGCTCCTCTGGAGGAACTACGCCTTAAATGGGAGGCTGATCTGGGAACACCTATAGAGGCAAAACCCTGGGAAATGCTACTAGAACGAGCGTGGAAATGCTCCCGGAATGTGAGATTCCAACTCATACAATTCTATGTGTTTCATCGGGTGTATCTCACTCCTTGCAAAATCAATGAATTTTTTGGCTCCCGCACTGCCTGCCCACGAAGCAGACTCGAAGACGCAACGTTCATGCACATGTTCTGGGATTGTCCATTGCTTCAGGGGTATTGGGGAGAGGTCATGGCCAAACTGACAGAGGTGACGGAAAGGGAACTGCAACTTACTCCATGGTAAATTCCTGGATCTGGGGTTAGTCCAAGCCAAACGAGAAATTACTAGCCATTGGAAAGCGGTCACAGGCCCCAATGCGGCACGCTGCCTGCGGGAACTCACAAATTGGGCGACTGCGAGGGGACCCTCCGGCTCCAGCTGGCTCAGAGAACTGACAATGACAAGCTATGGGACACTGCGAGAGCCTGGGTGGCGATGGCGGATCTTCTAAAAAACCCGATCGATGAGGATGACTGACCTAGTCGGATATTAGGGTCACCCTTTGCTACATGAGAACACAAACATAGGCCGCAGGGTGAGAGGCTAGATGAGGAAATGGCTAATGTAGGGGCATCCTCCTAACTGAGACATGGATCACTGCCATTGGGAATCCAACAGAACATGTGGAATAACTATTGTGCAGCAAGTGCGCTGTTAGGGAGAACAACATGTCTGAGGGGTGGAGGGTGGCGGGGCTAATGGGAAGGGACCGGGGTGGGGGGAGTGAGTTGGGGGGATGTTACGTTCTTGGTTAACTGGTATGGTGAATGGGTGTCAACAGTGCTTGCATAATCTTGGAGTGCCGCGATTCAGCCCCTCGGGGCTAACCGCCAGGTGGGATATGAACACTACATTTGATGGACTGCTCTCCTCGTGATGAAGGAAAGGCCGGCCTAGATGAAATTGGGATGCGAGGATGTGTAACGATGTGGCCACAACTCTATGCTGAGTTGCGCTTTTATAATGTACTCTATGAGATTATCTGAGTGTTGCACTTGTACGAAATTTGAATAAAATCTGTTTTAAAAATAAATAAATCAAGGAACCCCCTCCTAATCCTTGCTAGGCGATGTGCAGCCTGGGCAACTATTACATATATTGATGATGGGTTGGCATGCGATATGGTCCACTAGATGATTGCAGTTATCATTGTCGAGTTGTGGTGAATAGTGCCCTGACTGGTCGGGAAGCCCATTGAAGCTTTAACCAGTACAGTTAAAGGAAACATGCCATATGAAAACGTTGGGGCTTATTACAAGTACCGCTGGTCCGACCACCACCATCCCGGCGGTCTGATCACTGTATTACAATGGTGGCGTTGGGATTGCCACAAGACCGCCATTATGATCCAGGATCCCGTGGCGTTGCGGAAAGCAGGCCAGGTTAGCAGTGGTGCCAATGCCGGCACCACTGAATGAACTGCGACCTGCCTTTCCACCAAGCATATCATTGCGGTGACCCCGCAATGAAATGCTTGTCGGAAAAGTAGGGAAAAGTGCCCCCAACAGGGCTTCTGGGCAAATGTCCCCGACACAAGTGCATGCTTCAGCATGCACTGTGTGGCATGGACAACATGGTACATGCCACACAGTGCACCCGACGTGGTAGCAATCCCACGGTGGTGGCATGACTGCTGGTTGTAACCCTCAGTCAAAGAACCGCCCGCCTGCCCTGAATTCAAGTCGTAATACGGCGCGCAGGTTCACCACTGGCTCTGCGGTCCTACAGGAAGACCGCCAAACTCGTAATAAGGCCCTTTGTCTATATAGGTCTGGTTCTAGTGAGATGTAGCTAAGGACAGTCATTCATTTCGGTTAGGTCGCACGTAAATGTGGTTTGGAAGACTGCCACATCCATTGTGGTTGAGTTCAACACTGAAGTGTACTGCAAAGCCGGTAAGTCTATTAAAATCACTTTTCATTCAGATAATACCTAGGAACTTGGTAAAATACCTTTATGCCTCTTTGGGCTTTGGCATTTCATGGAAACTTTCAGGTCGTGCTCACACAAGACATGCAGCACGAATCTGACAAGTCAGATGAAACCAGGTAAACATTAATTCTCACCTAGTAAACTGCTACAACTCATGGATGCCAGGTTCTACTGTGAACATAGTACTGGAGACTAGTATGTGTCATGAAGTCTGCTTCTCGTAAGATGCCAAGTTCCAATTAGATACAGCTTGGTGACTTTCAAGGCTATGAAGTCAGGGCCCTGTGAAAGAGGCATGCGCTACTGATTAATCCATGCTTTGAAATCTAGTTCTAGGTAAAATGTTTACTGGAAGGCTAATAAGGGGGTATTAATTAGTTTGTTGTTGGAGAGTCTACTTTCTAGGT
Source organism: Lissotriton vulgaris (assembly GCF_964263255.1). Classification (NCBI taxonomy): domain Eukaryota; kingdom Metazoa; phylum Chordata; class Amphibia; order Caudata; family Salamandridae; genus Lissotriton; species Lissotriton vulgaris. The sequence goes on from NW_028243230.1 coordinate 60,781, forward strand.
ACCATTTACTTTTGAAGCCTCAAACGAAGTGGATCATGTTGCGTTTTCTTCCACCTGATGTGAATATGCGACTTACTACCTTCCTTACAAAAAATGCATGCATTTAATATCTAAGGTAATGCAAATAAAGACAGCAACTACATATGTCATCAGAAATAACCATCAAGTTATTTATTGCCTTTTGGAATATTCATAAAGGTCTGGGTCTCAACCGCAGCTCCAAGGAGTACATAGCAACAACATAGGCAAATGTCTATGGTTCAATCCTTATTGAACAGGAAAATGAAATTTAGTAAATTGAAAGATGCTGACAGGCCAGCATCTAGCAACTATGAGTGTGTACAGGAGCAGCAGGATTACCATTCATGATTCATAGTCTGTATTGCATCTTGCACGTCATCTAACTGCATACTTTCCTTATTAACCAGATCTCATATTCTAGATTTTGTAGCACACTTGTTGTGCAGATAATTCATATAACATGTTGTTTGAAAATATGTTGTGGTTTTCAGTTTTTGCTTTCTAATTGATGAAAAGAGATATGCCATAAAAGAGGTTACACAAATAGACATGGTCTTCAGTGACACAGGTGGTCTGCTCAGATTTCCTGTCGCTATGTTTCCTTCTGTGTGGAAGAGCACTATCAGTTGTGCTTACCATGCTCTAGTTCCAATCGCCTGTGCCTCACTTTTGCATGCGAGTGTGTACACATGTTGTTTACCATTCTGATGCATGTTGTTCAATGGAAGGAAGTTGGAATGTGACTGGTAAGGCTCTGCTGCTTCTTCTCCCTAGTGAAGCAATGGGTTCCACTCCTGAGGTCATTGCAGTGGTTCCTATTCACCAGAGGCCTGATCTCGTCGAAGCCTGTGCTGATCTCATCAATGAAGAATGGAAAAGAAGCCAAGCCTCTCGCATGCACTCTCTCCAGAAATCCTGTGATGATTTTCCAGTATGCCTAGTGCTTATCAAAACTCAAAGGGCAGCCCACAGCTCTGGCGAGGATGTAAAGGTGCAAAGTCAACTCTTGGGACACGCTAGGCTGGCTAGAGTTTTGGGCCAACCAGGAAGTTTGTTTGTTGAGTCAGTGGTGATCAGCAAACAATTGCGGGGCAAGGGTCTTGGACGGAAGCTTATGGAAGCCACTGAGGGCTATGCCCGCTCTCGTGGATTCAGACAGCTTCATCTAACCACCCACGATAAGCAGCACTTCTATGCCCATCTGGGCTATGCATTGTCTGAGCCAGTCCAGAATGTAGGAGCCATGTCCTCTTTTGTATCAATGGAGTTTCTGGAGGCGCTCTCCAGGCAGCCATCTGCAAGTACATCTGAATCAGGATCTAAGGCAGCTCATTCTGCATTGCCCAGTTTCAGTAATGGATCTTCAATAGAAACCACACCACCGCCACCTCCATCACCTTCCTCCTTAAGAATTCTGGGATGTCCATCATTGCAGCTTTTGGCTTCCACACCGGCTACTGTTTGCCAAAATGGTCTTCCTCCGCCACCACCACCATTGCCACCTATATCTTCATCTGCTCCTCCAGCATTGCCCATGAACCTACCTCCTCCTCCTCCACCTCCTCTACCACTTCTAAATAGCAGAGATCCATTTGGATGTTCAATGAGTTCTCCACCTCCACCTCCACCACCACCTTTGCCACCTAATACTTTAATGGCTTCCTCTCTATGCCCTGCTGGTACCCAGCACAATTCTAAAGATCCTGTTTTACCAGGATTATCTTTACATAATGCCACAGGGGGTCCACTTGATTCCAACATTCAAAGTCAAAAGCGCTTTGAACAGACTCTGCTGCAGACACCACACAGAGACCTCCGAGGACTTCCTATCTTCTGGATGAAGAAAAACATATGAAGAACCCAAATTGATTATGAACTTCACTAAACCACCAGAACTATCTGAAGTGATGACCATGCTTTTACATCAGTGTTGCAACCTCTGAAATGTGAAGATTGTAATATTTTGATTGTGTGTGTTTATAGCTTAAAAAAATCACTTTCAAATTCCAACCAGCATGGGTTAATGTTTTCTTTCGTAGAAAAAGCAATCATGTTTGCAAGAGACATCCTATCTCTGCTGGAATAGTCACTATTCAATAAAGAGGCTTATGGTGTACATTGGGGTGGTTACCTATTGGGGATGGTTGGTCTGTATGCCTTTGGTGGCATGTTCTCTCATCATTTGAATGGCTCCTCTCACCGCATGTGTCTATGTGTGTCCTATCTTTATAGTAGAGAGAAAAACACAACTTTTTAAAGTCGTCTCCTGTGAAAATTCACAATCCATCAGTCATGATGTCCTTTGTGAAAGCATCTGAGTTTCTTTCATGGTCTGTAATAAACCTAAATGCAGTGTTGTAAGAAGGATGGCTTGTCTCACCCAATAAGCTGAGGCAGTTCATTTCATAAATGTACCTTGACATTGACATCAAAGTTGAGAAAGTCCTACTGGGCACTGCTGGAACAGCCATCAAGGCCAAAGGAGGGCACATATATGTAGCAATGAAGCACACTTGGCAGTGCTAAAGTATCAACCCTGTCTGCAAACAAGAAGTACATCTTTCAGAATTTAGTACTACTTGTCAGAACATGTGTAGTCTCTGAGGATGCCTGTTGTGAGCCTGCTGATTCTTTGGATAGACTCTGTATGAATGACATCAATACGCAGTCAACTACAGTCTGATAAATACATGTAATAGCTCCTTACAAAACACAAATGTCCTACATGGAAGACCACCCATACAAAAACCCTGCTTCTCTCCACCAAAGATGGCAATGACCATTTTCCATGTGATTACTCTAGATGATGGACCAGCAGGTTTCTCTTTTAGGCAAATATCAAATAGTGGTACTCTGATTTGAAACTTACAGGTCTCAAAATCAGCTTCTCACTTTCACTTTTCTTTGTGTTGTCAGATATCTTACAGTATTCCCCTTTGAGAACCTTCATCAAGCTTTAATCAAAGTATTCCCATACGTTTTAGGGAATATGAAATAAAACCCCTTAGGCCCTTATTCAAAGTTCTTTGGAATCAAGGTGTTATTTATTGCACCTCAGAAACAACGATCAGGGAGGGTCCATTATTTATCGGATGCAATAAATAACCCAAATCCACATGGAACTATAAATATTTTATACGTTTTGCCTGCTAATTTCCGGCAAGTGTGACCTACTGAAATGTAACAAGGATTGAGTTATTTAACGCACCCAGTGATTATTGGGTATGTTAAATAACACTCCACTCTTAATTCCGACCCATGTGCAAACAGGAGTTTGCGTAGGGGTTGGACAACACCAACTCACTCATAATCGGGGCCTGAATTTGTAGGTTCCCATGAACGAACCGCTGGAAACTGCTATTATTATTATTTTTATTATTATTAATACTATTTAAAGTATGACAAACTCCTGTACATCTTTTCAGACCTAGAGTCTTCACCTTCTATCCTGTATTTCAAATTTGAAGTCCCATCTAAAACTTCTGCTCTGTAATGTAGCATATTACAGAATCATTCAACTCTAACTGGCTTCAATAAGGATATCTAAAAGGCCTAATAAGGGAATCAATTTAGAGTGAAAAATAGGACACGCTGCCAGAACTTTTCATCACAAGTGTACCTTCAAGGCATTGGTTAGTTTATGTAACAACACATTTTTAGATTCTTGTTACTCTGCCACACACTATGTACAGAGTGGTGAACTATATCTGTATGTCTATTAACAGTATCAGTCCTCTGACTAGCTTTTTGCAGATGTTTGAAAACATTTCTTTGATCGATTGTTTCTTTTGTGCAAGATCTTATGCTTCATCAAAGGACTGGTGCAAAAATTAGGCCTGGGCGGTTAACTCCACTCAATTTTTGAGGTTTTCTGTGCTCCGTGGAGTTCCAAAAAACTCTGCTCTGAGTAGCATATTTTTTTTCTTCTCTCGCACTCGCCAGCGGCAAGTTGCCGAGCAAGGAAAATCCACCTCTCGGTGAGATTTCTCAACGCAGGTGGTCGGGTTTCTCAATGCAGGCAGTCACGGCCGCTCACTTTTAGAAATGTTCAGTTTGCGTTGAGAAAGATGCTGCTCGAGTAGAAAATCTACTCGAATGGCAGAAAAGAAACAGCGCCCTCCTGCGCTGCACATGGTGCCATTTGTGCTGATTTTTACGGTGCAGGACAAGCACCCGGCACTGAAAATCAACGCGAGTGGCAGACCGAATGAACTCTGCCGTTTGCGGAACTTCGCATAGTGTGGCAGAGGTTTTTAGTCACACGGAACTCCACGAACTCCGCCCTGGCCTAGCAAAAATAAGCCATGGAAGACACTGTGGATTCTAGGTCTACTAAACATAAGAATGGTGAATGTTGGAAATCAAATTGTTGATCTATTAAGGCAACATCATTGATGTGGATTCTGATAGATCTTCCACAAGGTCTAAGTAGCCTTCATGCTAACAGGTAAACTGCAGAGGAACCGGGGTATCACTATTTGTAGCTAAGCTCAAGCATCAAGGCTTTCTCTGAATGTGGTGCATGTGCAACAAATCAAAATAATAGTAACGCAAACAAAGAATGAATGTAAAAGGCTCAAACCAAGTTAGAACGTTATTAATGTTAAAGATAACCGAACACATGTATGCAGGAATTCTGATACAAGGATGATAAGACAGCAAACATATTGGAGTTATTTTGGTTAAAAATAGATGCATTCAGCTCCAGCAAAACAGTAATGTTTGCCAAATTTTCACAAATATGCAGAAGTGCATTTCTTTTTGGCACCAAAATACCACAATGAGATCCTTTTAGCTTTGAACAGATTAGTTCAGGAAGAAGTTCTGTTCGCTTTCTGTGCAACTGCTCAACGTTGCGGTAAATGTTCTTGCTAAAAAGGTATTTAAATACCTAAGTGTCAGATCATCGGGATGGGATCCTCAGATAGGGTCCTCAGTTTTCAATATACAGGGATGATCCTAGAACTCCAGTTCAGATTGACAGAAAAATTTCACCTTCTAACTGGATCTCAGTATTTTACTCTCTCTATTCAAACGATCTTCTACACTCCCCAGTTTCAGGAGAAAGTTTCCACAGTGACAATAGGGGAAATGTCAAATCACAATTAGTCTACAAAGTTGTTTGTATGCAGAGACAGCTTCCTCTATCTCCTCTGAAATCCCGAGCCACAGCTGTGACGTTCTATGAGGCACTCTCAATAAAGATGTCCCCGGAGGTCCAGTGATTGTCCCTCTTCTATTCCTATTTTATATCCAGTCCCACTAATTGTGCTTTTCAACTGCTTCAAAATTACCTGCTAGATCTACTGTTTTTTTCTTAACCCCTTCCATGATTCGGCAGTCCGACGTCACAGTGGGCGTGTGTGGAGGACGGCCTGGGACCGTCTGAACTCCGCCCTCTCAATAAATCACCAGCACTGTGGCGTAATTTGTGCCGCCGTCAAGGTGTTACATTGTAAAAAACCATTGAACCTTGCGACTCCTGGACTTGCTGAGTGCCTGCAGGCAGCAGACAGCTGGATGTTAGAAGATCAACTGAAACTAAATCCTTCAAAAACAGTTTTAGCTTGTGGTACATGGAAAATCTAGTCCTAACTGCAGTTTGGCTTAAGGAAATTGGATCTCCCCACCAACAATCGACAGAAGAAAGAACTTTTCTGCAATTATAAACTCAAAGCCCTGTCTTGAAAGTCAGGTCAACAGTGTGACAAAAGTTCCCTTCAACACAATCAGAATATTATGAGTGACATTCCACTATCTGAGTTTCCCCCAGGCAGTACACAACTCCATTCCTGTAATGCTCTCATGTCCAGAATATGCTAATAGGCTTTACACAAAGCTTACAAAGCACCTTATAAACGAAGAAACAAGTGCGCTACCACAACACAAGTTCTTGGCCTAAACTGACTTGACACATAACCCTTGTCCTCAAAGCACTGCGCAGGCTATTGGTTGTGAGAAGTGTCTCTTTCAAAGTTATTTTCACAACCCACAAGACATACTAGAGCACACTGGCTCAATTTTACCCAGCCTAGATTGAAACTCTACACCCATAGAAGGAATCATAGATAAAGAATGGTACCTTTGTGGGGTGGGGGGCGAGGGGGGGCGTGGTTAGCAAGTTAGAGAGGCTCTGAGGCCGCCCGGAAAAAATCCTCCATCATCCGTCCTCTATGAAGTGGCCAAAAAGGGCAGTAGGCTTCTGGCGTGGCTCGGCTCGGCAAACGGTACAAGGAACTCTCATGGGTACTGACTATATTGGTTAAATTGGGCCTCCACCATTCGTTCAACAAAGCTTTAGCGTAGGCCTTTGCCTCAGAGGCCCTTTACGCCCCCAAGACTGCCATGGAGACAGCTGACTGCACTGACCTCTCATAGACGTGTTTCTTCAGGAGTTGACAGCGTACAACCGCGAGGACCTGACGGAGTACGAACTAACCCAAGCGTTGCGGGACCTACAGTCGGGGAAGTTACTGGGCCCTAATGGCCTGCCACTTGAATTATATAAGGGCTTGGCGAATATATCGCTGCTAAGCCCTTGCTTCAGACTGCTACAGGAGGCATCTAAATCTGGCTGCTTACCGGAAGACCAAAGGATGGCAACTCTAATCGTTATGCACAAAGAAGGCAAGCCCCCCTGACTTTGGGTCCTATAGACCGATATCCCTGTTGAATGTGGAGGCAAAAGTATTGGCGAAGGCCCTGGAGACCGGGTTGCAGGGGTCATCCTATCGAATGTGCTTTCTGATACGTCGGGTATTATGCCCAACAGTAGCACTAGGCTCAACCTTCGACACCTATATGGGGTTCCCCATCTGACGGAGTCTGAAGTGGAAGACTCAGCTGTCCTTATGGCCCTTGATGCCAGATTGGCTTTTTACTCTGTTGAGTGAATTTACTTGTTTGCCGTGGTAAAGGCTGGGTTTCGGTCTGTGGTTTATGCTTGGGTCAGGCTACTCTGTCGTTCTCCTATGGCCAGAGTAAAGGTGAAAGAAGCAACGTCCTGCAGTTTTGAACTGTGGAGAGGCACTCGCCAGGGATGTCTCCCCCATGTTATTTGCTTTGTCACTGGAGAAACTGGCGGCATGAGTCCTCCAGGACCCTTTATACTGGGAATTCCGACATCTGGGGGCTGGGAGGAACGATATAGCTGATGACATCCTCTGTTACACAACCGACTTTTTCTGTAGATTGTATCATGCAGGTGTTCCGTATCTTTGTGGATCATTTAGGCTACAAAATTAATTGGTTAAAGTAGGTGATTTACCCGCTCTCGGGAGCAAAGCCCCGCATGCCACGCAATTGCCCGGCTCTGTTTTCCTCAGAAGGGTTCCGCTACCTGACGATGTTTGTTACACAAGCTTCCAAGGAATTCCTCAAAAGACATATCCTCCCCCAACTGGGAAGGCTTAGGGGAGATGTGACACTCTCGGGCAGCTTGCCGTTGGTGCTAATGGGAATAGCAGCCCTCAACAAAATGATGAGCTTTCCACGGTTTTTGTATGTTATGCAAAACTCACCCTACAAAATCTCAGCAGAGGTGTTTAAAGAATTAGATCAGGAGGTTTAACGGTTATGATGGCAGGAGACCCCTAGAAAAGTGTTGGTTAAACTGCAAAGAGGAGTCTACGATGGGAAACTCGCAGTCCCAGACCTTTTAAAATACTACTAGTCCTCACAACTCCTAGTGATTAACAAATTGTTTTTTACTGACTGCCAGAACCCTGCTTACCTGGTGAATAGAGAGACGATTGAGTGTGGGGGACACAAAGATCTCCTCTGTGGGGTGAAGAGAGACCGAGACATAGTGCAACATACAATGACAGTAGTCGGGGTCTGGAGAGATGCCACAAGATTCCCGGTTTGCACAGCGAGACTGTGAGAAGCTGGCCTGGTGTATGATGTCCACTTATGTAAGTGGGCACCCTCCACCAGTCCAGACAACCCTTATGGTGATTTAAGAGGTTTTAGAGAACCTTAGTAGGCTCTCTAAGTGATAGCTGTGGAGAGCAGCCTTCCGGCTTAGTCCAGAAGGAGTGCAAAGCAGCTTGTTTGACCAGAATGCAATCTTATAGTATAGATTAAGTAAAAAGAACCACACAAGTTATTTTCAAAAATATGTATTTATTATATAATACTCTCTAACACATACAAATATCTCCTACCAGGAGATATGCACGATGTACATGATACTTTGCAAAGAAACACAGTAAATAGCATAGAATACACAGTGGACCCCAGGGGAGGACCAAACCATATACAAAAAAGTGGTATAGGAACCACAACTCTGGTCAAGACCTATCGAGAGGACGTAGAAGTGCTAGAGATCCAAGAAACCACCCATGGTAAGTGACTAGGAACCTCATGAAGAGCATGTGCAGTGTGAAAACACGACTGTGTGCTCCGTACAAGTGTACGTGTAAGTCGCAGTTGGATTTTTAAAGAATAAGGATCCTTCCTAGTGGACCCTGAAGAAACCCTGTGGAAGATAGAAGGTTGGAGAGCCAGCCCACCTGTGGATACCCTAGTACCCAAGTTACCTACACCAGGGAAGCCGGGTGCATACGTGTGAAGTGGTGTTGGAAACCGCCGTCAAACCCAATGGAGGACTTCAGGAAAGTGCCGCTGCTGAAGAAGGAGAAAGTGTTGAGTGGAATCTGAAGGTGGATTCATGTTGAGAGGTACCTGCAAGCAGAATGGTCAGAGTCTATGTCACTCAGGAGTAACGAGGGTGCCGGAAGACGATTGCCCTCCAATGTTGGGTGTTGCAGGAGAGTTGACGATGACCTTGACTCTGCAGCTGTGAGGACCAGGCGACACTGAGAAAGACTAGGAGCCGTGCACGAGCTGTCCCACAAAGGATCTCGAGTGCTGAGGGGTCGGAGTCCAGCGGTAACACCAACCAGTCTTGGCAAGTGCAACCAATGCAGGAGGTGAAGAAGGAGCAACGTCAGGAGCAGCAAGGTCCAGGGGACCCACCACAAGCAGGAAAGTCAGGGCAGGCCCTGAGCAATCCGGGAAGCTTACAGGAAACAAAGGTGACCCTCAAAAGGACCCACAGGCCGGAGGCACTGGAGTCGCCAGAGGACCTCTAGCAGCTCACCAAAAGATGCAGGCATTGGTGCACACGATTCGGTGTAGTTGAAAATTCTGGTCCCTGGATGGGCTTGATGTTGGGGCTACTTAGAGCCTGAAGATCTTGGTAGAAGAAAGCCACCAAGCCTTTGCAACTGCAAGTTAATGCGGTGCACAGGGGTTCGGTTATTACAGCCCCCACGAGGGATACTGGTCTCAAACTTGGTAAGAGGGCAGGGCACGCCTCGGGAGCTTTGGAAAACCACCACCTGTGGTGCAGAACCTTTCAAAGTCCGGAGGAGCTCAGGATCAGCAGACCACTCAACTTAGTTGTGGTGTCGGCGAATGCAGGGAAGTGACTCCTTCACTTCAAGGGAGATTCCTTCAGGTGTCTTTGATGCCCACAGACCTTGGAAGGTTTCTGTATGGTGCACAGGCACAGACGATACAGCAGACTGGAAGAGAAACAGTTGTGCCCAAACAAAGTCCAGAGTGCTCAGATGGTAGAAGAAGTGGTGTCTGACCTGAATCTTAACCCTAGGACGAATCTAGGGACCCACCCACAGGTAAGCCCTTAAGTACCCTAGGGAAAGGGTTGGATGATTCAGGGGACCCTCCAAGGGGAGGGTCTAGACAGTGGGGAGGTTACCCCCATGTCCTATGTCCAGTTTCGCGCCAGAGAAGGAGCCAATGGCTCCCAGGACTGGTTTGAACTGGAATATGCATGGGGACACCAAATGTGCCCCTCATGCAGAGTGGTGCTGGCAAGCGCACCCACCCTGTCCTAAGTTAAATTAAAATTAACACTTCTTTACATTCTTCTGAATACAAGTACAATTAACAAAAGTACCCTTCTTTTTGTTTTTTAAATTATTTTTATTAAACAAAAGCTTCATGCAGCATATAGTAGAGAATAAGTTGATAAATATTTTCCATGTATAAACCTTCGGTGTGGCACGTTGCAGGATAAACATTTCCATCCATTCAAAAGTGGGGCTTTTACAGCCCATTAACATGTGGAAAGGGGCCATACTTCCCACTGAGTGCCCTCCTATTCCCCCCTCCCAGCAACTGTCCTGCCCCTTGTTTAGCCATATCCTCAGTAATCACGCCAGCCCCCCCCCCCCCCCCCCCCCACACTTTCTCCCACTTTTTGGGACAGCATCTGGGTTTGTATATCACTTGTTCTGACACCAGTCCAGCACTGCTTCCCAGTCCACTGAGGGCCTTGAGATTCCCCACTTCGGATAAAAAACGGCTGTGCTGAGGCGGTGTCTTTCCAGTGAGTCTCTCTCAGTAGGAAAGGAGAATCTGCTGCTATGGTTACACTCACTTTTTGCCTGTTGCTAAGCTGTTATTGACTAGTCTGACTGGATCCTGCTAATCAGGGCCCCATTCTATCTGCTTTCTCCCTAAATTGTAATGTTCAGTACTCGGGTACATCCCAGATTGGATACTGGGGTACCCTTATAAGTAACTAGTATATAGTACTTAGGTACCCAGGATATAGGTACCCCAGAGGTCCCCCATGGGCTGAAGCAAGCATTATGCCACCCATGGGAGACCATTCAAAATGGAACTACAGGCCCGCCATTGCAGCCTGTTTAAGCTGGTGCTAGCACCACTTACTAAAGATATTGGTTTCCTACATCTAGTAGTCACTGACCTTGAAACCAATACGTCACCCCTATAGCGGGCCTGTGCAATCCTTAAGGCAGGGTGCTTGGTTCTAACTGAGAGGGTGCCCCTGCATGAGCAGGACACCCCTACAGCCAACGGAGTCCCTTCTCCTGGGTTGTCAGTGAAGCAACCATATACCTTATAGAGGGGCACTGCGTAATTACAGAATGACCATCTCGAAACTGGCTGCAACAAATAGTATCATGTTTGGAAATCATACCTCCCACACCATAAACGGTGTTGGGAGGTATAATTCCAAGCACTGGAAGAACCCTCTGTTAGGCTCTCCATGTCCCCAGTTCCAGTCTTCCAGACCCGGACAGCACAAAATGGTTGCTGCTGATCAGAGACACGATTCTGCCCTCCTGCTGGTGAGCCAAGCTCGAGCAGGGGAAGGAAGAACAATAGGCATCCTGTCACAGGGAGGTGTGACCACCTCCCAGACAGGATTTAGTGTAATAGGACAGAGTGGGTGCGCTTGCCGGCGCCACCCGGTCTGCATGAGGGGCACATTTGGTGTCCCCATGCATATTCCAGTTCAAACCAGTTCTGGGAGCCATTGGCTCCTTCTCAGGCGCAAAACTGGACATGGGGGTAACCTCCCCACTGTCCAGACCCTCCCCTGGGAGGGTACCCTGAATCATCCAACCCTTTCCCTAGGGTACATAAGGGCTTACCTGTGGGTGGGTCCCTAGATTCGTCCTAGGGTTAAGATTCAGGTCAGACACCACTTCTTCTTCTACCATCTGAGCACTCTGGACTTCGCTGGACTTTGTTTGGGCACGACTGTTTCTTTTCCAGTGTTAGTCCCTTTTCTGTATTAACCTGCAAACCATGGAACACCTTGCATAAGGAAATAGTTGGCATCTAGTCTAATGTCATGAAAGCAATAAAAACGTGCCTTTACCACCACAAATTGCTTCTTGAACTCAGTACATGGCCTAAATCGATCCAAATGAAACACCCCAAATGTGTTGGAGAGGAGTTGGCCTAACGGGTAGGGCGTCCGACCTTGAATCTGGGGAACTGGGTTTGAGTCTCGGCAATGACGCTGAACATCCTGTGATTCTGGGCAAATCACTTACTCTCCCCATGCCTAACAAAAAATTACTATATCCTCATGTAACGCAACTGGTGCTATGTAAAGCGTGCTGATACCCTATTCGGGTCAAGTTCGCGCTATATAAAACTCTTAAATTAAATAAAAATAACTGAGCAACTGCCACCTCTGTTTATAAATAGTACCTGACAATTCTCTTTCCCTCCCTGCTCCACCTGATAAGCACAAAGCGCCAGTGGATTGACCTTCAATTATTGGAAGGATCCTTCTTTACTTACACAAGATTGCTTGATGACTTATGTAGAGAAATAACCTGCTTAATGTCTTCTAGGGCAACCTCTTCTTCTAACCAACAATACACAAAGATGGTAAGTACCACATGCCTTTCTATGTTTATCCCTATATTCCCTGCACCAGGTCAACTTTGCTCCATACCTTATGCATTGTATCCACCTTTTTCCCCACTAGGCCAAACTACTACCTACATCCTATTAGGGGACTCCACATGAAGGTCCAATAAAAGGGTTAGGCGCCTGTGTCCTCGTCTGGGGTTACCGAGCACCATATAAATGATACATATGGAGAAGCGGTACAAAAGGGGGTGGTGATGGACGGATCATCTGAATCAATCAAACACTCACACCCAGTCAAAAGATCTGGGTTTAATCCATCACCGTTCTTTAGATCACTCTGCCACCCCAGTTCAGACATGGCTATATGCAAATCAGTCTGACCCTGTGCCTCATGGGAACAGTCCAGCCTGTACTGCCAAGCCATGTCTTCCCTGGACCGGAAACAAGCTTCCGAGGACCGGTTTCTGGCATTCCAGCCGTCTTCAGCCCAGGTTGCTTGAATCCAGTGGGAAAGTGAGCAAAGGACTCCCGTCTGAGCATACCCTGCCACACTTATGGCGGCCAAAAGTAATACAAAAGGGGGTGGTGATGGACGGAGCATCTGAATCAATCAAACACTCGCACCCAGTCAAAAGATCTGGGTTTAATCCATCACTGTTCTTTAGCCCACTCTGCCACCCCAGTTCCGACATGGCTATATGCAAATCAGTCTGACCCTGTGCCTCATGGGAACAGTCCAGCCCGAACTACCAAGCCATGTCTTCCCTGAATCGGAAACAAGCTTCTGAGGACCGGTTTCTGGCATTCCAGCCGTCTTCAGCCCGGCTTGCTTGAATCCAGTGAACTGGGGTGGCAGAGTGGGCTAAAGAACGATGATGGATTAAACCCAGATCTTTTGACTAGGTGTGAGTGTTTAATTGATTCAGATGCTCCGTCCATCACCACCCCCTTTTGTACCGCTTGTGGCCGTCATAAGTGTGGCAGGGTATGCTCAGACGTGAGTCCCATGCTCACTTTGCCACTGGATTCAAGCAAGCCGGGCTGAAGACGGCTGGAATGCCAGAAACCAGTCCTCGGAAGCTTGTTTCCGGTCCAGGGAAGACATGGCTTGGCAGTTCGGGCTGGACTGTTTCCATGAGGCACAGGGCCATACTGATTTGCATATAGCCATGTCTGAACTGGGGTAGCAGAGTGGGCTAAAGAACGGTGATGGATTAAACCCAGATCTTTTGACTGGGTGTGAGTGTTTGATTGATTCAGGTGCTCCGTCCATCACCACCCCCTTTTGTACCGCTTTTGGCCGCCATAAGTGTGGCAGGGTATGTTCAGAAGTGAGTCCCTTGCTCATTTTTGCCACTGGATTCAAGCAGGCCGGGATGAAGACGGCTGGAATGCCAGAAACCGATCTTAGGAAGCTTGTTTCCGGTCCAGGGAAGACATGGCTTGGCAGTTCGGGCTGGGCTGTGTCCATGAGGCACATGGTAAGACTGATTTGCATATAGCCATGTCTAAACCGGGGTGGCAGAGTGGGCTATAGAACGGTGATGGATTAAACCCAGATCTTTTGACTGGGTGTGAGTGTTTAATTGATTCAGATGCTTCGTCCATCACCACCCCCTTTTGTACCACATATGGAGAAGCAACGCACTAAATAATCAAAAAAATCACAAGGCGGACAGACATCTCTAGGTCGATACCAGTATAATGGTGTTCAAATTAAATTTACTAATGAAGTTTCATTTTTTTTTTCCTACTGGTATCACTTCAGTATATAAAAAAAAACACAATCATTCCGGTTAATTTCGAGGGGTTTATAAGTTTAACTATAAAACGTTCATAATATAGAAATCGGGTGCATCCGTGTCAAACTGAATTTCGATCAATCATTTCATTTTATTAGATACATAAAGCACTTTCAACAAACTTCTGCACAAATCCAGACATTCTAAAAAAGAATGTCTATGATTTCATTACAAGTAGAAGAGTCGCGGATCAGACATAGCAAAGGATCATTGAGGATGAAACGGAATAAATGAAGACTAGAAGTAGAGCAGAGTGTATAGACTTGAGAGTGCGCTCTCAAGAGTGTATAAGAAATCTGAGAAAATGATTGGAGCTGGGAGTGAACGTAGGGTGATCTGGGAAGTACAAGTCGAGTTTGAGAGGTAGAGGCTAGATAATGAAGATCACAGGAGAAAGGGAACCAGAAGACAATGGCAAGAAATCATTCTTATATGGATGACAGGAAAGAAAACAAGTAGATGTATTTAATACAGATTGGGGAAGGTAAAGAGATTTGAGCAGAATGCTAAGGAGAGGTCATAGAGGCCCTGCGATTCCTCCCCCCGCCCCTCCCCCCAATTCCTGCTCCTTGGGAGTTTTGAAACCATAGCTTGTTACAGAAGAGAACCTAGGGGGACACTATAATTGGTAAACCACTATTTGAAAAGGTTCTCTCAAAAAAAAAAAATGCGAAAGAAGTTACTAAAAGCACAAGAAACAAGTATTGGTAATGCATCTGTTTCGCTTGTGTAATAAGAAAAAAAGCTGTTTCCAGCAATCATCGTCCGATAGAAGGAAGATCTCATGGGAGTGACGAAGATGTGGTGCAGTGGCCAGAGCTGCTGACTCGATAACTGGGGATCCCATTCGAGTCTCGGAGGTGCCATGCAACATCCTGATTCCATGCAAATCACTTAATCTCTCTGGGTGATACATCGTTATATAAATATGCTGCAATAGTAAAAGGCAAAACTTTATGAAAATATAGTTCCACCAAAGTGGATGTTGTTAGTATTTTGGCAGCGGGAAACTGATAGGTGAAGCACAGAGGAACAAGTATTGGTAAATACAGGATAATATGCTGCAGCCAATATAAATTGAGGAAAGGTAAGAGGCATGCACAGAAACCAATTAGAAGCCAGGAAAGAGAGGAGGCGGGATGTAAGTCCCTTTTTAGGTTTATATTAAAAATAATAGATTTCTCAAGCACAGCGCAAGAGCTGTGCAGGTGAAACCTAAAAAGTACTTTTGTAACCATGGTTAGTAAAGAAGGTCATAATAAGCAATTAATGTGTGGTGCACTAGCATCAGAAATTGAGTAGGAGATTAAATGTAGATTTAGAATATAATTTGCAAATTACGTGAGCTCACAATCCCATTGAATATAGACCGTGCCTTTTAGTTGAATAGTAGCATCTCAAGAGAACAAGCATTTTACATAAACTGAAATAAGGTTCGAATATACAACAGCTGAACAAGCCTCACATGTACTTCACATACAAGAGGCCAGACCAGGTACTTAATTAATGTTTGGTGATCAGTCTGGAATGTTTACGATCACTAACAGGGTAAAGACAAGTCAGATGACTGCTCCACATATTAGAGAATAAATATGGTTGTGAATGTAAGCCACATATCTTTGGCCCCAGAGCTAATATGGACAAGTACAACACAGTCTGATCTTATAAAGGTTGCTTCTAAAACTAGGGTTCTGGATGATAGGGAATGTAATACTATTAAGGATTAGGAATTCTTCCTCTCCGGCTTCAATTAGTGCCCAATACCACTTTGATATTTCTTTTTTTATTGGTATAGTTTTTATCATTTCACTTTCAAAGTTTTCATTTCCGGAGTTTTTTTCTTGGAGGGATTTAGCCCAATTAGTTAGTTGTTAATATTTAAATTTCGATATCTTACCATCTGTAAGTTCATGTAGCAGGTTCCATGGAGTTATCTCATTTCCTTTTAACAGTTGTCCCCATTTTTCTATTCCTGCTGTTTTGAGTGGTACCGCTAGAGTCTTTTAAGCATTCCAGTCACCCTGGGGAGTCCCATATTGGTGCCTTTGTACTGTAGTACAGTATTTTTACTGTGCTTCTGATTTGGAACCAGATTCTGGCCGCATTGTGTAAAATCTTTAATTTTTTTAATTTTGGATGTCCAAATTTGAAATGGAAATAGTCTGTTTTTTCCGTCATATTTTGCAGGAAACTTGGGTAATATTGGTATTTCCTTAATAATGGTCTAAAATTCTTAAATTGGAAAGACCTATAGTATTCAAGTAAGTCAGGGCTAGCTATTCTGCCTTGATCTTTCCTCCTCCTAAGCTTACTCCAGGCTATTCTCGTTCCTTTTGATGCCCTGATAAAGCTTGCTATTTCGCCCTGAATCTTCTTTAAGGGTTCTTTTTTAAAATCCAATGGTATTGTATTAAAAAGGTAAGTGAACTTTGGGATAATGGTCATTTTTATTACATTGGATCTTCCCAGAAAGGTTAGCGGCAGACCTGCCCATGTTTTAAGAAGTCTTTTCATTTCTTTGGCGATTGTCGTTAGATTTAATTGTGGAACTTTCTCGATTTCTTTTACTAAGATAACTCCCAGATATTTTATTTTATCCCTACTATATGGTGTGGTCGGATTGCAGTTCCGGCTCATCGCCTCCGTTTTTCCTCCGTTTGTCAGGTAACCTGAGACTTTACCAAAATTGTTCATCGTATCTTCCAATGCTTGGTAGGCATTTTCATAGTTTGTAGTGAAAACCATTAGGTCGTCCGCATATAGTGCTACTTTCTTTGACCAATTTTGATGTTTAAAAGGATGGATTAGTGGATGTTCTCTAATCAAGGAGGCTAGCGGTTCAATGTAAAGATTAAAAAGTAGCGGCGACAGCGGGCAACCTTGCCTTGTACCACGTTGTATTTCGATGTTACTAGTTAGTCTTCCATTAACTATTATTTTAGCCCTTGGATTCTTGTATACTTCCTTTATCATATGGGTAACACTTTCCCCCAAGTTGTATTTTCTAATGATTTCGTTTAGAAATGCCCAGTTTACTCTATCGTACGCTTTAGCAGCGTCGTAGGTAATTATAGTAAGGGGAAGTTTTTCGGTGGTGGCAATATCTATAGCTGCAAATAATTCATGGATGGTCTCATGGATTTGCCGTCCTTTTATAAAACCCTTTTGGTCTAAGTTAATCAGCCCTGGCATTTCCTTAGCTAGTCTTTTTGCTACAACTTGCATGAAGAGTTTGTAGTCACAATTAAGTAACGATATTGGTCTGTATGACTCACACAATTTTGGATTTTTTCCAGGTTTCAGGATAATGCTAATTGTCGCATTGTTCCAAGTATCAGGAATTTTCTCATGATCCAGATATATATTATTCATTAAATCTGTTAGTTTATCGACTAGGGATTCTTTTAACGCTATATAAAATACATTTGGGAGAGCATCAGGCCCAGCAGCTTTTCCTATTTTTAGGTTGTTTATAGCTGCTCTAACTTACGCGGGCTTAATCTTTTGATTTAATTCTGTCATTTCTTCTTCTGTTAATTTTGGAAGGGAGATAGCCTCTAGGTATTTACTAATTTGTTCTTTATTCGGATTTATATCTTTGTATATGCCCGAATTTTTTTTGAGAACTCCTGCCTTATTATATTATCTTCAGATGTTTGTGATAGTTGTTCTGGGTTTTAGTTCTCCATGCTAGTAGTTTTCCGCAACCTTCCCCATATTCATAGCTCGCTATTTTACTGTTCTCCCATTTTTCTCTCACGATGTTTTCCAAATAATTACTTAGCGTTTCTTTAAGGCTTCGATGTTTTCCCTCTAATTCTTCCTTTGTCTCTGAATAGATTCCATTCTCTAGTTGTATCTCCACAGTTTTAATGTCTAGCTCTATCTTTTTGATTTCTAGTTTCTTTGTTTTTATTTTATGTGCCCCTAGACTAAGTAGTTTACCCCTTATCACAGCTTTATAAGCATCCCAGTTTGTTTGTTTCGAGGTACCAGTTGCATTATCTTCAAAGTAGTATGTCGAGGCAATGTCTAGCTGGTTAACATTTTGTGGGTTGTTGAGTAGGGACCGGTCTACTGTCCATCTAGGAGGAGTTAAGTCTTTTGGTAAAAGTAGAGTTAATTTTACCGCCGAGTGGTCAGATAAATGTGCAGGGAAGTGTTAAATGCAGTTAACATTACTTTCAAGGGATCTATTTAAAAGAAAAAAATCTATTCTTAATTTATGGCCTAATTTCTTATTATGAAAAGTAAAAGGATACGTTTTCTCTCCCTTATGTGGCCACATATCTTCTAGATCTAGGTCTTTTTTATATATACTTAGCCATTCCCTCATCTTAGGTAGATTAAGTTGGTTATTCGGAGGTGATCTATCTATTTTCGGATCAAGTATTATATTATAATCTCCTCCTATTATTATGGGGGCAGATGTTGATAGGAGTTCCGAATATAGATTTTGAGGAGGGGTAGAGTCGTCTAGGTTTGGAACATAGTATCCCACTATGTTTAGTATGTTATTACCTATTCTTACTTTCGCTACAGCCCATCTTCCTTTATTATCTACTGCCTTACTTTCAACTTTTGCCTTTAAGGATTTTTTTAAGATAATTGCTACCCCCTTCACATTACAATCTTGGGTAGTATATATACAGGTATCCACCCATTTTAATATTTTTTATTATCTGATCCCACTCAGTGCTTACAAGGTGAGTTTTTTGAAGTATGATAATCTCACTCTCCATCTCCTTTAAGTATTCCAAGATTTTCCTTCTTCTATTAGGAGTTCTAAGTCCGTTAACGTTCCATGAGAGGACACCCTTTTAACTACTTTATTTTTTTTGTTTTATGAGGATATTTTTCTGTTTTTTTTCCCTAGTTTGCTCCCCACACGTGCTTTAACATATCTTACATTGTAAATTATTTGTGAGGGTTGCTTTCCCCCCCCTGAGGAAGCTTCCCTTCTTCTTTTGGATGGAATTTCCACCCGATTCGAGTTCCAATTTCACCAGTTTTTTTTACTTGATTATTTTATTTAGAAGATCACTTTCCATTATTTAGTTAAAACTAGACCCCCTTTTTTGGGGGTAGGGAATTTTCGAAAAGGTTCCTTCTCTGATTAAACTAGTTAGACTTCTCCCTTTGGATCTGGTCTTTTATCTGATTTATAAGATTTTCTACCTCCTGGGGCTCCCTTATATTGTGCATTTTATTGCGCCACATGATTCTTAGCGCTGCTGGAAAATTCATCTGGACGTTAGATCCAAGAGTTTTCAGCTCTTGCATATGTTGCCCCAGTTCCCACTGTCTGTCTTGTGTGGCTTTACATATGCCTGAGCGTATTTTAAAGGACCAGTTATCCTTGTTTTGTGTTTCATTTTTTAGACCCTCGCTCAATTTTTTTTCTTTAAGGGTGTAAGTCATAAAGTTACCTAAAATTTTTCTTGGGGTTTTCCTTTCCTTACTTTTCCTGAAAGGATCCCTGTGGACACTTTGAATGTCCTCCATCAAATTGCAGCTTTTTGTCCACGGGAAGTATTCCTCGAAGAGGGAAATGATAAATGATTTTATGTCTGATCCCTCCAAATTTTCCGGTACATTTAGGATTCTAATGTTGGTTTTTCTTCCTTGATTTTCCAATGATTCCAGTTTCTCTTTAACCAATCCTTCACTGTATTTTAGGTGCCTGATATCTTTTTGATTTATGCTCACCTTTTTGCTAAGGGTTTCAACTGCCGCTTCTACTGCAGTGACTCTCTCCCCCAAGTCATTTAATTTTTGGTCCAAGCCTTCACAAACCTCGCGTATCTTATTTTGATTCCCCTCAGAGACTGAAAATTGTTCTGTCATTACACCCATTATTTTTTCTACAAACCTCTCCATAGCTTTTTCAGCTGGATGTACTGTTAGGAGGTTTTTAGTTACTTGTTCTGTTGTGCTCTCTGGAGTTTTAGCTTGTGGAGATATTTGCGCGTCTCCATTCAAGTCTCCATTTACCTCCATTAAAGGTGTAGTGTTCGAGACTATATTAGGTGGGATAGTAGTTTCCGTTGACATTTCGTTTCCAAATATCACTGGTGTCCCCCTACTTTTTTGATCTTCTAAGTTTCCTTTAGACGTGAGGGATTTACTTAAGCAATCACCGTCACCTGAAGATGGTTCAGTGTACTCGTTCTGGATAGAAAATTGGCCTCCTCTTACTTGTACTGATTGCTGAACCTTAAAATAAGACCGTAAAGATGGGGTAACTTTAATCTTTTGTTTTGAAATGAGCTTCGGTTTCGTAGATCTTAATTTTATATTTTATGACATTTCTACCAGGTTGGGGGACACTCTCTGCTTTCTTTTTGTGATTTTTGGAGTCACACACTTTTTAATGGTTCGAATTGTTGCACTAATTTACGATTTCTTAGGCAGTAAGAAGATTTTCCTCCACCTCCCGGTTCTTCGTCCTTTTCTGCCTCTGTTAAAGTGCTCGTTTCAACTCCTCTTTCTAATTTCCTGGATCTTGTGTTGTATATATTTACAACAAGGGGTGGTGAGGGACAGAGTCTCTGAATTAAGCAGAAAGCTCTCACCCAGTCAAGAGATCAGGGCTAGATCCAACACCGTTTTTTAGCTCACTGCACCATCCCAGTTTCAGAACCTGGCTGTATGCAAATTAGTCTGTTCCTGTCCCATATAGCCAGGTTCTGAGCTGGGATGGGGCAGTGAGATAAATAACGGTGATGGATCAAGCCCTGATCTTTGGACTGGGTAAGAGTGGTCTGCTCAATTCAGACACTCTGTTCATCACCACCCCCTTTTCTGAATTGTGTTGTATATAGACACTCCTGTTTGTGGGTGACTGTGACTCTCCTCTTTGCTTTTCCCAGCAACCTTTTGTTCTGTATAGCTTGTAATTAAATCTGGTGTTATCTTTTCCAGACCCCCTACTTCCCCATATGCCTGTCCTTTTGTTTCAGTAAGAGTTTTCAGGTTTTCCAGTATTTTAGGGTGCCTCTGCTCACTGTTTCTCTGTAGATTGAGGGCAACCCTTTTCCCTCCGTTTTCTCTTTGAATAGTGGGGTCTCCCTCTCCTTATTCATTAATCGAGGGAACTTTAGTTCGCCAGTATTAGATAAACTGACTGTTTTTTGTTGCTCGGTTTCTCTTTTGCCCCTCTGCAATCCCCCTAGTGTCTGACTCGAGTACCATGCACCCGGTAAACCCTCCGACCTGACCTTCAATCCTGTGTCCAAAGGCAACTGCACAGAGACGCTCTGAACACCTCTCTGTTCTGATACCGTCCCGCTGATCCTGCCGCTCATGCCCCGGAACTAAAAGACGATCCTCTGGAACGCCCTCCGGCAGCTCCACGTCGCTCTCCGTGCGACCGTCCAGGCTCCAATGCATGGTGAAAGCTGCCGTTGAGACCGAAGAGCTGGTGATATGTTTAAACTTTGCTTTTGAAACCACGGGCTCCCGTTCACCATGTCGCGCCGTGTCGTTTGTTTAAAGCGTAAGGGTAAGGTCTTTTCCGTGCCGTGTCACTGATTTTAAAGTATGAGGTCTCTTGTGATCGAAAGGTTGAAATGTGAACTTTCGTTCTGTCTCCCTGTGCTTTTGGGCTATAATTGCCGGTTGCCGCTTTGATAGGAGTCAGAAATCCACAGAAAGTGCCGCGGGAAAGTTTGTCTCCTTAGTTCATAGTAGCTGGTGAGTCGGAACTCCCGACCGAGCGTGTTAGCCGGCCGCCATGTTCCTCCATTATACCTGATCAGGAGTTAGATTTACAACTGGTATGGCAAAGTTCTATGGAAAAATGTTGGTCCTGTATAAAATCAGCTTCATTAAGGAGGAATCACCTGTACACAATCCATCGTGCCTATTGAACCCCAAAAAGACTGTCCAAATTCAAAGGAACCAATGTTAAGTCCTGCCCTAAGTGTGGAGAAGCTAAAGCGGATGACATTCACATGTTCCAAAAATGCCCCACAATAACCAACTATTGGGATGAGATTGGTAAGACACTGAACATGGTATTGGGAACCAACATAACTGTAAGTACTTCTCTTATTATTTTTGGGATACATAATAATACAGGTGCTAATATAATTAATCTAAGTAAAAAACAGGAAAGCTTACTTTTCGTTCTAATGCTGTTAGCGCGGAGAGAAATATGCAATAACTGGGTTAAACCAGTCTCTCCAAGCCATACAAACTGGCTAAACTACACAATAAAAATCAATAATCTTGATAGAAAAGGGAAATACTCAAAGAGAATAAACTTCTGGGAAATTTGGGAACAGCATTTTCAAACAAATTATTAACTTTTACTGGGTTATGGACAAAGAAATCCAATGATTAACGCGATAACCACAATGCCAGGTAGGAATGATTCCTACTGAGTAGCCAAACTGGCTAGCTCCCCCACTAAACTACGGTATTATGGAAAACGATAAAGGGTAAGTGGAGAAAAACTGATGGATCATAACGCCAAAAGGGATACTCCCCCAAAACAACTTCGGAAAATGATGGGGCAGTGAAGGTAAAGGCAACACAAAAGATCATCAGACTCCCGCAACCCCCTTATCTATACAATCGCAAAATGAGGATAAAAATAAAAAATACTATTAAGGATGTCAAACTAGGTAACATCTGTGCAGTTAATAGTTGGACAGTGAAGAACATTAGACTCATTGCAATTACATCAGGTGGGGGGATTCTCAAATTGTGGATTGATAGATCTGGGAAAATACAGATATTTACTCTGAATTATGCTTCAGAAGAAACCTATGATATGTTTAGCAGGGGCTCCATTATGAGATTAATTGGAGACATTCCCAAGTTGTCACATATTACATCTTAATATATTATTTCATTAGAATGGATTCCTAGCATGATACGAGTGCGAGTACCCCGTAAGGTAAATGATCAAAAAGAACTTGGAAAGATGAAATAACTGAGCTAGTGTGGGCAAATGATCTGGTCTCAAGAGTGAGGGAATTACACTTACTAGACCAATTGAAGTTGGTTATGAATTAGTATTAAGACGAGAACAATAGTAATACAAGACCAACATAAAATAACTAGAACAAATAGGCTCAGGTTTCTGAAAAACTCCAGTCGTAGGGAACATAACTTCCCTCCAATTATAGAACAAATTAGAGTCCAGGTACAATTTGGATCTAATAACTTAGTTCAATGCTGAAAGTAAAACTGCCAAGGAAAAGATCCCACCGGGCAGCCAGTCATATGTAGCGTTAGTGTTGACAGCAAATTCCAAGCAGACCTCCTATTCTAGTGTGATAACTCGATCACATCGGCCACAGTGAATTAGAAAAATGCTCTAATAACTTTTCTATTATTGCATTAACAAATATTAAAACAACATCTTTTTGCCTGACTTTGAGCTGGTTAACATTGGAACAGATTTATATTGTCAGCCCTAATCATATCTTCGGTGAAGCAAATCAACATTTCAGTACATTGAAGCTAATAGGGTATGGTGGAACCAGCATGCCATGGCGGTGGTTTAATTTTAATAATAATAGTAAAAACGCGACATTCCATACTAAGCAATATCTTTAAGAGATCCGATCATAGTAAAAAAAATCAAAGGAAAGAAGAGAGGAAAGAAATGACGAATGACAGGAGTCAAGGAGAGGCAGGTCACAGGGTACATAATGTCACTCGCTCTAGTGAAACATAGCACTTTAGATGATCATGTTGTTTCAGAGAAAATTGTTTACCTGTTTTGTGTGAATATTGGCATGTTGGGTGAGTGTGAACTCTTTTTGACTGATGCATCTGTTACCCTATTTTTGTGCTTTTTCCATTTGGCAAAACGTATTTCGACTAGGTGATCCCCAAGTTTTTGTCATATTCCATTAAATACTCTTTAAGTTCCAATAATTATTTTCTTACTGTAGTCGTTGAAAGTCCGAATAATATTATACGTCCTTACAATGCAGCTCTAAGCATTGTGTGGCCCACTATTTCTTTTATTCAGTCTTTAAATGGGTCAGTGTTTGAATGCCCGTTACCAGCATCGGATTTGACTCCCACCATGGCGAAAAACACCCTGAAAAGGTACAGCACAGAAAGTGATAGCACTAAACTTCCCTCACACACTCAAAAGGTACAGAATAAGGATATATGTCACCACATCGGCCAAATGTAAAACCCTCTTTTTTTCCAGCTAGCATTAATGGTCATTCTACGCCTGGTCATAACACAAGGCTACGCGTAACAATAAGGAAATTAAAGGAAGTATATATACTTTTTTTTAAAGTATCCCATGTCTATCATACTGACAGCTCAGTTTCTTTTTAAGTATGAATTTAGCATTTTTTCATTCCAATTTCAGATCTCCTTTATTTGGTATTACTTTTCATTTTGCTCAAACGTTCTACTTCTATAAGACTAGAGTCGAAGTCTGGATGCCATGCTCAAAGCAATGGTATGTCTCAGCAGTAGAGTCGAAGGAATAGTAGGCGTGCTAGTAAATGCAGTTCCAGTATCATGGATCAGATTGATGGAGTAGAAGTAAGGAGAGTGCCTCCAGCACAGGATCAGCAGTGCAAGCTTCACTCACACATTGATCAATACATTCATTATTCCTTAACCCGGCATAGAACATGCAGCAGCATTGCAAGATTCACTCACACATTGAACAATATATTATTCCTTAACCGACCGGACATAGAACATGCAGCAGCATTGCAAGATTCACTCACGCATTGAGCAATACATTATTTCTTAACTGGACATAGAACATGCAGCAGCATTACAAGCCTCACTCACACATTGAACAATACATTGGGCCACATGCATCAAAAGAAAATCGGTCGCAAACTCGCAGATTCTCAGAATCTGCCCCTTTGCGACCGGTATTTTTGCTTTTGGGATGCATCATCCCAAATGCTAAATTGCAATTTAAGGAATCGCAAAATTTGCGATTACTTAAATTGCGATTGCATTTAAGGAGTCTCAATTGCGATGCCTCAAATGCAATGCATAATGCCATTGAAAATAACGATTTTGCTATTAGGGGACGCAAATTACCGTCAAGTGAAACTTGACAGTAATTTTCAAAGTTCTGTAGTAGGGGATCTCTGTGTATAGTCATAATCTAGTGAATAGTCCCGCCCATGTGCGTGGACCCCGGCAATCAAAAATAATCTCTTAAGTTGTCAAATCATGCAGACCCTTCAAGACACTTAAGAGAGAATTAAAAGACAAATAATGCAGCCTATATCCACAGGCTACACTGTCCAGTACTTCAACTAGAAATTCCACCAAACAACACCACACATAACCCAGCCTGCAGTTTCTACCATAGAGAAACTTGCCTCCACCAGTAAAAGACTCTGGAATGATAGAGAGGAAGGCATGGACAGACAAGCCCCATAGGCTGCCATTATGTGGCTTACATAGGATACTGTGCCTTTAAGAGAACTTTCCAGAACTTTCTCCCAGTACCCCAGAATGCATAGTAGGTCCCTCTTACTTTCAGTTCTTTTTTCCGGCTCCTGCTAACAGGACCCTGGCATTGAGCTCTCCCTTGTTTCAAGGGTTTATTGGATTTTTGTCACTTTTGTGTTTAAAAGTGTTTGAGTTTAGCTTTCTTGGTGCTTTTCTTCTCTCCTGTGTGTTGTTTCAGGCGTTTTAGGGCTCTAAAATGCCTGGTCTTTTTGACAAGTGCCCGGCATGTGGAAGGAAGAAGGCCAAGAGTGATCCACACGACGTCTGCATCGTCTGTCTCCCTGAAGAACATGTCCCTGAAGACTGTGACATCTGCCAGCAGTTTTCAGCAAGGACCCTGAGGGACAGGCTGAAGATTAGGCTTTCAGGCCTTGAAGAGAGACGTCTGCAGGCTGCTGGTGGGTCTGGGCAGGCTGGGAAGGTTCCCTCTGCCTCTGCTGAGGCCTCTGGGGGGCTCCCCAGAGGCAGGAAGACCAGCAAAGGGTCCCGGTCTCCGTCGGCGTCGATTGCATCGATGACGACGTCAAGAGGGATGACGACGGTGTGTTCCCCGTCTCCCCGGGGCTCCGGGTCGAGACGGCGTGACGACTCGACGAAGGGCCTGGAAAGGCCGCCGTCGAAGCCACCGTCGACGGCATCGTCGTCGTCATCGTCGACGTCGGAGTCTACCTATCGACGTCGGAGACGAAGTGACAAGCATCGGCGCTCGCGGTCGAGGCGACACCGCCGATCGTCGTCGAGACAACGGTCGACGTCGAGGGGCTCCTCGACGTCGAGGACCTCAAGAAGGAGGAATCGAGAACGGAACGTTTGACGTCGCGGAGGCGGCGTACGGCGTCACGAAGGAAGAGGTCGACGTCGCGGAGGCGGCGTTCGACGTCGTGGAAGAAGAGATCGACGTCGTGGAGGCGGCGTTCGACGCCGAAGTCACGGAGGCGACGTTCGACGCCGGAAAAGCGACGCTCAGCGTCGAGAAAGAAGAGATCGGCGTCTAGGAGTCGCTCCACCTCTCCTAAATGGCGCAAGAGGGATTCTGGCCCCAGAAGTCAGACTGGATCTAGTGGAGGACGCAAGAGGAAGCGATCACCTGCTGCGATCTCAGCCCCCTTCGCCGAAGGGGTCACCGGGCTCGGTGCACTCGGTGGTATACACACGATCTCGGCCTAGGTCGCCACCTCCGCCTGTACCTAAGGAGGACCCTCCTACCAACCCTCCACTTCCGCCAGGCAGACCACTGCCACCGCTTCCACCGCATGGGCCGGCCCCTCGGTCGGTGATACCTCCGGTCCCTCCGCCGAGGTCCACGTCGTTACCTCCTCTGCCTACACCTACTAAGGGGACACCGAAATTTAGACCCCAGGAGGAACCGAGGAAGACTCCCCCACGGAAACCTGTGGAGCGGCCACGGGCTGGCAGATCTCGCTCTCGCTCTAGGAGGAAGGAGCGATCGCGCCACAGATCGTCCACGCGGTCGAGACACCGCCATAGGAGGCACAGATCTCGCTCTCACACAAGGTCCTCAGGGACCAGGGACTACTCTCCGACCTTGTCGGGTTCACCGGACATGAGGGTGTCTCCTATTGATGACCTGGTGGCGTTCCATGATGTCCTTTTAAGGGGCGCTGCAAAGTTGGGCATATCCTTGACGGTGCCTACACCTAAGACTTCAGTCATTTTCGAGACATTGCATCAGAAACAACTGTCTTGTCCACTGCTACCTCTGGTGCCGGGCCTGGAGGAACCGGCCATGGCCCTTTTCCTCACCCCTGTGGTGGCGAAGGCGGCTCCATCGAGATTGCTGAAAAAGTACCGGGCTCCCGATTCGGACCCGGCTTTTCTGAGGGCGGAACCTCCTCCGGATTCTGTGATTGTGACGGCGGCCCGCAAACAACATGCCACCACCCCGTCATCCACGGTTCCCCCGGATAAGGAGTCTAGATGGATGGATTCTGCGGGGAGGAAAGTATGTGGAACATCGGCAACCTCTATGAAGGCTGCGAGTGCCACGGCGTTGTTGGGACGCTACGACCGCGCCCTCTGGGACTCCCTCCAGCAGTTTGCGGAACACTTACCTCGCGAGAAGCGGGAGGACTTCCAGGAAGTGCTGAATGAAGGGATGCTGGTGGCGAACCAGATTATCAGCGCTGCAGCAGACTCATCTCTGTTGGCGGCACATGGGTTTTGCCATGGAGTTAACCAGCGACGTCACGCCTGGCCCCGTCTTACGTCCCTGAAACCGGACGCACAGCAGAGGGTAGCCAACCTGCCATTCTCTGGCGAGACCCTCTTCGGGAAACATGCGGATGACGAGATGGCCTGCATGAAGGCGGAGGCTGAAACGCTCACGGCTGTGGGCCTGGAGAAGCCACGAAGAAATCGTACCACCCATTCCAACGGCAGTTCGGTGGGCAAGGCAGAGGACGTGGCCAAGCTTCGGGACAGTCGCAACAACAACAACAGTTCCGTAAGCCATTCCAGAAACGCCAGAAGGGCAGAGGAGGCCAGCAGTCGGCTCCGGCGACCAAGGGCCAGGCTGGGTCTAGGAACCTACTTCCCCCGGATCTGTTACCCACTCCGGTAGGGGGAAGCATTCAATTTTTTCTGGCAGAGTGGAGAAAAATTACTCAGGACAAGTGGGTGCTGAATATTGTTTGCAATGGATACAGTCTTCGGTTCACAAGCCCCCCTCCAGCGATTCCACCGGTCAGCTCGCAGTTTCAGCTGCGCAAGCTTCAGGCCGAAGCGGATATCCTGTTAAGGAAAAGGGCGATAGAAGACGTACCTCTGTCCCAGAGAGGAAGAGGTCTGTACTCCCGGTTCTTCCTGGTTCGCAAGAAGGACAGGAACGAGTTCAGGCCCATTCTGGGCTTGCGACAGGCAAACAAATGGATTCGCAGGGAAAAGTTTTGCATGCTGTCGTTGCATCAGATTTATCCTCAGTTGCAACAGGGAGACTGGCTATGTGCTATAGACCTACAGGATGCTTACTTCCATGTGCCCATTGCACACAAACACAGGAAGTTCCTGCGGTTCCAAGTCGGCGCCAATCATTATCAATACACAGTACTCCCATTCAGACTAAAGTCTGCGCCGAGAACATTCTCGAAGTGCATGGTGGTGGTAGCAGCACACCTACGGAAGAACAAGGTGTTTGTCTACCCGTACCTGGACGATTGGTTGATCAAGGCACCCTCCTTCTCGGAAGCGCGAGCACACTTCCAGAAGACGTACGTTCTCTTGAACAAGCTGGGGTTGCACATCAACATGTCCAAGTCTGTCCCGACTCCGGTCCAATGCATACAGTACTTGGGAGCCTCCATCAATACGCTGTCAGCAAGCGTGTCTCCTTCGGAAGAGTGACGATTATCTCTCCTTTGGAAGGCTCAGGCTCTTACGACAACTCCATCTACAACAGTGAGGATGGTGTCTTCTCTACTGGGATCGATGGCCTCTTGTATCTTCCTGACGCCACACGCACGGCTGCACATGAGACCGCTGCAGGAGTGCTTGGAAGACCAGTGGGATCAGAGGAAAGGATCTTGGGACGACAAGATACGACTGTCGCTGCATGCTCTTCAGTCTCTGAAGTGGTGGTGTTCAGCGGAGAATCTCCTCAGAGGGGTTCCCTTTCACAAGGACATTCCCACGCAGACTGTTGTGACGGATGCTTCTCTCCTGGGATGGGGAGCGCACTCCGGGAACCTACAGATTCAAGGAACGTGGTCACCGATGGAGGCCACGTATCACATCAATTTCCTGGAACTCAGAGCTGTTCACTTGGCACTGAAGGCCTTTCTTCCGTCCTTCCAGACCAACTCTCTGCTTGTACAGACGGACAATACCACCACGATGTATTACCTCAACAAGCAGGGGGGCTCGAGATCTCGCACTCTGTCGCAGGAGGCGCAAGCGATCTGGCACTGGCTCCTAGCCAGAGGACTGACGATAACGGCTACCCACCTGCCAGGTGTGCAGAATGTTCAGGCAGACACGCTGAGCAGACTGGTCCAGGAAAACCACGAATGGGTCATAAACGACGAAGTACTAGGAGAAGTCTTCGCAAGGTGGGGAACTCCAAACGTAGATTTGTTCGCCACCGCCGAAAACAGCAAATGCAGAGACTTCGCCTCCAGGTACTACCAGCGGGGAACGCTGGGGAATGCGTTATGGATCAACTGGTCGAACAGCTTTCTGTACGCTTTTCCTCCCATTCCCCTGATTCCGGCAGTGCTCATCAAGCTGGCCTGGTCCAGGGCTCGGATGATATTCATTGCCCCGGAGTGGCCCAGGCAGTGGTGGTTCACGGACCTGCTTCACCGGTCTCTCCCTCCTCACATTCGGCTGCCGTGCAGGCCGGACCTTCTCACAAAGTTCGGGGGACGAATGTTACACCCCAACCTCTCGTCTTTGAGTTTGGCCGCATGGCTCCTGAGATAGTGCAATATGGCCATCTGAATCTGCCTGCGGATTACATGGACATACTGAAGGAGTTTAAGAGACCTTCCACTCAGACCCTCTATGCTTACAAGTGGAAGAGGTTTTGTATCTGGTGCCAGTCTAAGAACCATGACCCGACGACGTGTAAGGAAGATGTCATCCTTCCTTACCTTCTACATTTGGCGCAGTCTGGACTTAATGTTCATTCCATTAAGATTCATCTCGCCGCATTGACTGCCTACAGGAAATGCCCTTCACAGACTTCCTTTTTCCAGATCCCTGTGATCAAAGATTTTCTGGAAGGATTGAAGAAAGTATTCCCTCCTGTCCGGCTTCCTTCGCCTTCATGGGAACTGAATGTGGTGCTGTCCAGGTTGAGGAGGGAGCCTTTTGAACCTATTCATAAGGCTTCGTTGCAGCACCTGTCCTGGAAGGCGGCGTTCCTCGTGGCCATTACATCGGCCCGCAGGGTGAGTGAAATTCAGGCGTTGTGTTGTCAAGAACCTTATACTGTATTTCATGCTGCTAAGGTTGTTATGCGTACTCACCCTAAATTTCTTCCCAAGGTTATTTCTGATTTTCATGTCAACCAGACCATAACTTTGCCTTCAGAATCCTTCATCTCCAGCGGAAAGGTCTCTCCATTCCCTGGATGTTAGGAGGGTGTTGAAATTTTATCTAGATAAAACCAAAGATATTCGTAGGTCTGACCAGTTGTTTATTAATTATGGATCAGTCAGGACGGGTCTTGCTACCTCTAAGCAGTCCATTTCTAGGTGGATTGTGTCCTGCATACAATTGTGTTAC
Source organism: Lissotriton vulgaris (assembly GCF_964263255.1). Lineage (NCBI taxonomy): Eukaryota > Metazoa > Chordata > Amphibia > Caudata > Salamandridae > Lissotriton > Lissotriton vulgaris. The sequence continues at coordinate 91,482 of NW_028243230.1, forward strand.
CAAAAAGCTAATAAGACCTTTTTGGCACCCTTGAAATTGCATGCACAATTTGCGAGTACCTATTGGGTACTCATAATAGCGCATGCAATTCCAATTCATTCCTATGGGTCTGTAGACCCATAGGAATGAATGGGAACCCATTCCTTAATTGCGAGTCGCAATTTGCGAGTCACAATAAAGGAATGTGTAGGAATCGCTATTTTTGTGTGATTCCTATATGCATAGGCTCTTGCAATTCCATAATTGCGATTCCTTAGTATTTGCAAATTAAGGAATCACAAAAGCCTACCTTGATGGATGTTCCCCATTATTCCTTAACCTGGCATAGAACATGCAGCAGCATTTCAAGCTTCACTCACAAATTGAACAATAAATTATTCCTTTAACTAGCATACAACATGCCTCAGCATTGCAAGCTTCATACACATACACAAAAGCGTGAGAGCACAGGCAGCAGAATCCAGTCGTCTTTCACACTCAAGTTCTTTTCTGGGTGAGAGGTACACAAACTGGCACACACCCTGCCCTTTTTTTGCCCTACTCATTTTCTTTCCACCAAATGTCAGAATAGTCACAGTTTTCACTCAAGTCATAGGGACTCCGGAAACATTTTATATTCTGAATTTGGGTTCTCAAGACCCCCAAGTATTCTTCATAAGGTATTTTATCCTTTCTAGCACTTATAATCTGTGACAATGCCATGGTTTAAGAAACCACTTGTTTTGTGATGCAGGACAGCATTTTGGTTGTTGTATTAACCTGTATCCCTAGCTGACCAATGCACTAAAAAGCTGAAAAAAAAATTATTCTTTTAGGGAAGACCCTGAGGGCCATTCACAAAGTAAAGTCGTACCTTTACACCAGTAGATATACTCCTATGCAAGGGTTTAAGTGTACGCGGTGATAATTCACAATCGTTCCCAGTCGGACACTCCAGTTGCAGTCATGGGAATGTCACGTGACGTTTGTTATTCCTCCAGTGCGGAGTTCTATGCAGGACAGAACTCTACCTTGGGGAAATGCAGCCCAATGTCTTTCCCTTTGTACCCCAAGTCCCTGTGGAGAAACCCCTTCCCTTAGACCCCCACGAAGTTTGAGGTTGGCTGTTCCATTTATCAACCTAGAAGAGGAGCTACCACAACCCTTGGCTGGAATATTTGTCCCGACCATTAAGTTTCAAGTTTAGCATTTGTATAGTGCACTACTCACCCAGAGGGTCTCAAGGCGCTTGAGGGAGGGGGGTACTTTACTTATCGAATATCCAAGTTTTTAGTTGTTTTCTGAAGGAGAGGTGGTTCTGTGTAAGGCGGAGGTGGGTGGGGAGAGGATTCCAGGTTTTGGCCGCTAAGTCGCAGAAGGATCTTCCCCCCATGGTGGATCTATGGATGCGTGGAATTGCGGCAAGGGGTTGATTGGACGATCGTAGTTGGCGGGTGGGGGTGTAAAAGGACAGGCGTGTGTTGAGGCATTCGGGTCCTAGGTCGGGCTTTGTGTGCGTGGTTGAGGAGACGGAACGTTATTCTCTTGTTAACGGGAGCCAGTGGAGGTCTTTCAGGTGACCGGAAATGTGAGCTTGGCGGGGTATGTCTAGTATGAGTCTGGCTGATGCGTTTTGGATGCGTTGGAGTTTTTTCTGTAGTTTGGCTGTGGTTCCGGCGTAAAGGAGGTTTCCATAGTCCAATTGGCTTGTGACCAGTGCATGGGTGACTGTCTTTCTTGTTTCGGTGGGGATCCAACGGAAGATTTTTTTGAGCATACGTAGGATGTTGAAGCATGATGATGAGACGGCGTTGACTTGTCTGGTCATCGAGAGGGAGGAGTCCAGGATGAAGCCCAGGTTACGGGCGTGGTCCATAGGTATGGGTGCGTTTCCCAGGGCCTGTGGCCACCATGAGGCGTCCCAAGCGGAGGGGGATGAACCTAAGATGAGGACTTCTGTTTTGTCCGAGTTCAGTTTTAAACGGCTGTTCTTCATCCACTCGGCTACTTCTTTCATCCCTTCGAGTAGGTTGGTTTTGGCGGTGTTTGGGTCTTTGGTGAGGGAGAGGATCAGCTGGGTGTCGTCTGCGTAGGAGATGATGTTAAGGTTGTGTTGGCGCGCGATGGATGCGAGGGGACTCATGTATACGTTGAAGAGGGTGGGACTGAGTGATGATCCTTGTGGTACGCCGCAGATGACTTCGGTGGCCTCTGATCTAAAAGGGGGGAGGCGGACTCTCTGGGTTCTTCCGGCGAGGAACGAGATGATCCAGTCCAATGCTTTTCCTTGTATTCCGACGTTGCTGAGGCGTTGTATGAGGGTGCTATGACAGATTGTGTCGAAGGCTGCTGAGAGGTCAAGTAGGATGAGGGCAGCTGTTTCTCCGTTGTCCAGTAGAGTTCGAATATCGTCTGTTGCTGCGATGAGGGCGGTCTCGGTGCTGTGTTTGGCTCGGAAGCCGGACTGTGAAGGGTCGAGGGATTTGTTGGATTTGAGGAAGGCGACGAGCTGACTGTTGACGGCTTTCTCAATGACTTTGGCAGGGAATGGGAGGAGTGAGATGGGGCGGTAGTTCGTAAGTTCAGTGGGGTCAGCTGTGGGTTTCTTCAGAAGGGCGCTGAGTTCGGCATGGTTCCAGCATTCCAGGAAGGCAGCGGAGTTGAGGGAGCAGTTGATGACGTCTCGGAGATGGGGTGCGATAATGGAGTCTGCTTTGTTGAAAATGTGGTGGGGACATGGGTCGGTTGGCGATCCTGAGTGGATGGAGTTCATCAGGCGGATGGTGTCTTCACTGGTGATTGGGTTCCAGGCGCAAAGCTTGTTGGAGGGGGGTTTTAGTTCAGAGGTGGGTGGGGTGGACTGGTTTTCGAAGCTGTTATGTATGTCAGCGATTTTGTTGTGGAAGAATGAGGCTAGGGAGTCGCAGAGGTCTTGGGAGGGAGTGATGTCGTTGGTGCCGGCGGTGGGGTGGGTAAATTATTTGACGATGTTGAATAGTTCCTTGCTGTTGTGGGCGTTGTTGTCGAGTCGATCCTTGAATGCTGATTTCTTGGGTGGATCGGATCAGTTGGTGGTGTTTGCGGGTGGCGTTCTTGAAGGTGGTCAGGTTGTCAGTGGTTGGGTTTTTTCTCCAGGCTTTCTCGAGGGTGCGACAGAACTTCTTGGATTTCTTAAGGTCATCGTTGAACCAGGGGGCTTTTTTGATACCTTGCTTGATTTGATGTTTTTTCAAGGGTGCTAAATCGTCAGCGCTGTGGGTGATCCATGGTGTGAGGTTGGTGGCTGCAAGGTTTGGGTCCGAAGATTTTGCAGGAGGGTTTTGGAGAAGCGATGTGAAGAGTTGGTCAGTGGTAATTTTGTTCCAGTTTCTGCGGGAAATTGGTTGAGGGGGGTTGTGGGACGTAGTCTTTTTGTAGTTGAAGTGGACACAGCTGTGGTCTGTCCAATGGAGAGCTGTGGTGTGATTGAAGGAGATGTGCTTGCTGGAGGTGAATATTGGGTCGAGCGTGTGCCCGGCATAATGTGTGGGGGTGTTAACAAGTTGTTTGAGTCCGAGTTTGGGGTGGTTGTCCAGAAGGGTGGTGGTGTTGCTGTCGTTGTTCTTTTCCAGGTGGAAGTTGAGGTCTCCCAGTAGAATGTAGTCCTCGGAGGGGAGGGCGTGTGGGCTGATGAAGTCAGTGATGTCTTAGCTGAATTGTGTGCGGGGTCCTGGTGGCCTGTAGATGAGGGTGCCTCTGAGTGTGGGCTTGGGGTCGGTGTGGATCTGGAAGTGAAGTTGTTCGGCGGCAGCGAGGTTATCGTCGGAACTGGTCGTGATGCGGATGGTGTTCTTGTGGACGATGGCGATGCATCCTCCAGTCTGGTTGATGCGCTCCTTTCGGATGATCTTGTAGCCGTCCGGGATGGCTATGGCTATGGCGATGTCGGGTGCTGATGAGGCGTTCATCCAGGTTTCTGTTAGAAAGGCGACGTCCGGCGATGTGGTGTCGAGTAGGTTCCAAAGGTCAATGGCGTCTCTGTGGACCGAGCGGGTGTTGAGCAGGATGCACTTCAGGTGGTTATTGTCGGAGCTCTGTTTGGAGTTTGTGGATTTGGTGTGGGTCTTGATGCAGTCGAACTTGCAAGAGTGGCAGGTGAAGGGTCCATGGGTGTGTCCTGGGGCGGCTTGGTAGCAGTTTGGGAGTCGGCCGGAGTTAAGTGCTGAGAGGGTTGCGGCGTCGTACGTTATGCGGGTGGAGTGGGTTTTGCGAGGACCAGGGGGTCTGGCGCTGGGCGCGGTCCAGGCGCGGACGGGCGTAGGCGGGCTTACCTTTGGCGCACCTTCGGCGTGCATGGGGCGCACCCGCAGCGCGTGAACGCTGCGCGCAAAGGCATCTGTAATAAGTGGATAGTGGAGGGGGGTGGGGCGAGGGAGGAGCAGCTGGGAGGCGGGAGCGGGGTGGAGAGACGGGCTGGGACGGCACAACAACAAAATGACAGCAACAACAAGCAACAACAACAAAGCCAAACAGGGTGAGATTGGGGCACAATGTGTAACGTCGCAATGGGCAGAGGCACCGACACAATCAGGCACTGATTCCAATGCGAGCAATAGTGCGCTATGAAAAATTTTAAAGCACAAACAATTTGTAAAGTCGAGCAATGCAATGCGAGTGATTAGAGCGCTATGAGTAATTTAAAGCACAAACAATCTGTAAGTCGAGCAATGCAAAGCGAGTGATAGATCGCTATGAATACTTTTAAAAGCACAAACAGCAGTCAGCGATGTAGCGCTACGATACCCAGGAGATCAGGGGGTGAGAGGAGCGACCGCTTCTGCACGGGACAGGACGGTCACAGCGCTGCACGAGAACGGGATTCACCTATATTATCAGTGGGAGGGAGGAGCAGCTGGGAGGCGGGAGCGGGTGGAGAGACGGGCTGGGACGGCACAACAACAAAATGGCAGCAACAATAACAAAGCCAAACAGGGTGAGATTGGGGCACAATGTGTAACGTCGCAATGGGCAGAGGCACCGACACAATCAGGCACTGATTCCAATGCGAGCAATAGAGCGCTATGAAAATTTTTAAAGCACAAACAATTTGTAAAGTCGAGCAATGCAATGCGAGTGATTAGAGCGCTATGAGCAATTTAAAGCACAAACAATTTGTAAGTCGAGCAATGCAAAGCGAGTCAAGATAGAGTTTCCTACTACATATTTGTAGACATTAATAGTTTACAATTATACAGTAAAAAAACATTTATGCCAGAGGGGTACCCATTTGTGGATATCTAACAAGTGAGTAAGCCATTTTCAGCCTTAAACATAGATTTCCTTGGGAAAACTATCAGTTGTGAAAAGTGACTACTTGAGGCTAGAGTGGTATGAGAAGAATGATAACTACCGGGGCAGAAATAACTGGGTAGGTGTTAGCGAGGACACTAGCTACATGGAGCTGCACACCAACTAGCAGGTAAAAGGTACCTGCACATTGCAACCTACCTCCGCCTCATAAAGATGGAGTGGACCACACTAGGAGACAGCATGGAAAGTGCATCGACATCTGTCTTCTGCAGAGATGTGCTTGTAACCCAACACTTGGAAATAGTCACATCAGAGAGCAGCAGTAAGTGCTCAAGCAAATGTCCATTTTCAAAAAAGACCGAATCACAAAACAATAAGAGTGGGCCTGGCATTCACAAATGTGCACAGTAGCAGAATGGCAGGCAATGCAATAACTTTTTGGCAGAGTATAAGAGAGTATGACAGTGTGATGTGCCTTCATTCCCGAAGCCTCACTCTAGAAACACAAAAAAAATCTCATTTCATACACTGTATAACTCTGTATGTTCTTACCTGTGTCTCTGTTTTCTTCTAGGTTGCCTATTGAAAGAGGACGTGATGCTAGGCCTGAGAAGCTTCCTGGATTAGAATCACATTTTATTGACCCACCATGAATTTAGATTACCTTCCCTGGGTCATTTTTTGGCTCTCCTCTGTCCAGCTCCTGAAAAGTGTTGTCTGGGGGAAGTCGTCGTCCAGTCCTGTTGCTCATCATAAGCCTTTTATCGTTGTGTGGAACATGCCGACTGCTGGGTGTGAGAAACAGTATGGCGTAAATCTCCCTCTTGGAGTCTTTGACATTGTGGAAAACCGAGATCACCGGTTTCAGGGGCAGAATATGACTATCTTCTACAAGAACAAGCTTGGTTTCTACCCCTACATTGCCCCAAATGGCCAATGGATCAATGGTGGCCTACCTCAGAATACAAACTTGAAGAGGCACCTTGCAAAAATCTCCACAGACACTCGCCACTTCCTGGAAGTAGACTTCAAAGGGTTGGCAGTGGTTGACTGGGAGGAATGGCGTCCCTTGTGGAACCAAAACTGGGGTTCTAAGAAAATTTATCAGCGGGCATCCAAGGAGTGGGTCTTAAGGAAGTTCCCTGGTGTGCCCAGTGAGAAGATAGGACACCTGGCCAAGCTGGAGTTTGAGAAAGCAGCACATTCTCTCATATTGAAGACATTAAGGACTGGGCAACAGCTGAGACCAATGGGTCTATGGGGTTTCTATGGGTTTCCCGAATGCTTCAACTATGCTTATAAGAAGGAGGAGAGCAAATATGACGGTATTTGCCAACCAGAGACTATCCACAAGAATGACCAACTTAAGTGGCTTTGGGAAGAGTCCAAGGCCATCTATCCTAGCATCTATATGCCGGAGAAGTTGATGGCATCTCAGGAGGGTCTTCTCTATGTCCACTACCGAGTAAAAGAAGCCTTGCGGGCAGCAGAGTTCAGCCTCAACATTTCCACCCCACCAGTGTTGCCGTATTCCAGGGTTTCGTATAAGCATTCCATGAGATTCCTGACAGAGGTAATAGCAGATGGCGTTTTTCCCGATGGTACTCTCGTTCCTTCATGGGAAATATCCATCAAGGAGTTAACACATTTTTTATAATTATTTTCATGTACTGTAAATCATGCGAATGTATTCACACTTAAAGCAATACTTGAGTTAATTACTGAAAGTGACCACGTTAAAATAAGTAGACAGTTAACTTGGTTAGTATATTTAAATGTATACTTTACACTGTTACCGAGTAAAAAAAGGGAGATGTATTTGAATTGTATATGTGGTGGTTATTGAAAACGTGTGCTTGGGAGTAGAATTTATGTTTTGAGAGTTGTTCTCTTGCCTCGTGGAGTGAAGTGGTTCTCCATACCTTAGAGCACCCTTAATCTAATTTGAAACCAACATACATTTAGTCCAAAACTGACCTAAAGGCGCCATAATACCTATACTAATAACCACGTCGCTTGCATTTCTGTTAGAATTGGCTCATGGAAAGTGATCTAATTCCCTTGGCCCAAGTTAGTGATCTATAAAATTGCAAACAAATATATATAAATGATTTTGTCTGGTAAAAGTCAGGGATGGCACGCAAAAGCATTGTCTCTATAAAAAAACAGACAAGAAGTGCATTTGATTTACTTAGTGACAGTATGCTGAATGCTGCTATTGAAGGGGAATATGCGCGAATCGATGGCAGATCTGGGACCTCCTCGACACCCTCTCGCCAGTCGTTGCCTTCGTCACGGAAACCTGGACCAACGCCTCCGCCGCCATGGACATCGCCACCGCCATCCCCGATAGATACAAGTTCCAGAGGAAGGACTGCCCACACCGCCCAGGTGGAGGACTCACCATCACATACAACAGCTCCCTCCGCCTCCTTGAGCGTCTCCCCTGCCACCACCGAACACCTTCACTTCCAGATCCAGACAAACCCCAGAACCACTCTCTGCGGGACCCTCGCCTACAGACCCGCCAGATCCCACACCTCATTCACCACTACCATTGCTGACCTTGTCGCACCCAGGCCATCGCCTCCCTAGACTACATACTCATCGGAGACCTGAACTTCCACCTCGACAACCTCAGCGACCCCAAGTCCAACACTCTCCTGGACAACCTCGCTAACATCGGACTGAAACAGCTCATCACCACCCCTACCCACAAGGCAGGACACACTCTCAACTCCATCTTCGCAGGTGGGAACAACATCTGCTTTAGCCACATCACACAGTCCCTCTAGACTGACCAACACTGAGTACATCTTTCAACACCGCCACCGCTCTCAAACCCACTCCTCGCCCTCCGCAAAGGAACTGGAGCAAGGTCACAGAGGAGCACCTCAACTTCGCCCTCAGCAGCGACCCCCCTGTCTCGACCAACGCCAACTCTGGAGCTAAGGAACTACACCACTGGATCACCAATTGCGCAGACGAGCTTGCACCCCTCTGCACCACCAACAGACAACGATCCCTGAAGGCCACCTGGTTCACGGCTAACCTCCAGAAAGCCAGACGCTCCTGCAGACGTCTCGAAAAACGATGGAGAAACAGCAAAACCACGGAAAACCACGGAATGACCACCTATAAGAACACCAGTACAGAGTACCACCAACGCATAAAATCCAGAAAGATGACCTTCATCCGGAACAAAATCCTCACCAACTCGAGCAACTCGAAGGAACTCTTCAACATCGTCCAGCAATTCACCAAGCCCCATAGCGAACCACAGACGTCACTCCCTCCCAAGACCTCTGCAGCAAGCTCCGATCCTACTTCCACCTAAAAATCAAAGCCCTCAATGACCACTTCAGCGAGCAGACTCCAGATACCACCCTCCCCTCCAACGACAACATCCGGCCCATCATCACAGCCTTGACCCCGTGGACACTAGTTCCCTGAGCGCGGGCAAGGGAGACTTGTATGCTCCCACCCTATGAGAGCTGCACTGCTAATTACCTCCCATATGAGTTTACTGATAACATCATTGCAACATATGAAATTAGATCATTGGTAACAACACTATGCATGCCGAGGGAACAAATTATAGTTACTTTAGGGCACAAGCTACTGTTACTTAAGGTCACTATAACTGATGTATTTCAGTGGTTTTGTTAGTTTAAAACTGTATGTTATAGCTTAAATTCTCACCAAACTACGGCCCTTTAACCTTTGTTTTTTCCCCAGTGAATTTGTCAAGTAAGTTATAATTACAGTTCCTAACATTAACACCACTTTAATTCATGCTTTTTCTGTGAATATATATATATATATATATATATATATATATATATATATATATATATATATATATATATATCTATCTATCCAAGAAATCGCCACACTGCCAGCATACGCTGTCAGACGTCCAAAAATGACGAAGAGTAGACCCAGGGGTTGCTGATGCAGAAAGTGAGTTTATTTAATTTCGTGCCAGCGCGTCCGCCATGACACGTTTCGCCTCAGGAAGAGGCTTGATCACATGACCATATATGTATATATTATACACACCGTGACGAAGATTCAGAAGGGTTGAATCGCCTTACCATTAAAACTACTTGGAACCAACACGCTGTGTGCAGGGTGTTAAGTCTTGGATATCGCTCAGGATTTGCTTGGCTTAATATCTATGTATAAGTACATATATATATATCAAGTGAATAAATGAATGAATGAAAATAGGATTTATATAAAGCACACGTACACCTACGGTTTCTTGGTGCTATTTATGGACCAATATCTTCTTATTTTGTTCTCTATCAAAGTATTGAGCTCTTGCTAGAGTGAAATGTGCAGAGCTCTTGCTACAATGAAAACTGGACAATGAAACCTGGCTGTCTCTGGACAAGTTCTTTTTCTCTTGATAGATTGAAATCTAGCCAGGCTCTTGCTAGAGTGAAATGTGTCTTGCTCCTGCTAGAGTGAAATGTGACCATCCTTTGGTTAAAGTAAAATATGGACAGGTTCTTGCTAGTGTGAAATGTAGCCAGACTCTGGATAGAGAGAAATGTGGCCCAACTCTTGTTAAATCAAAACGAGGCCAGGCCTGAAATGCGGGCAGGCTCTTGCTAGTGGTAAGAGTGAAATGTGGCCTGGCTCTTTCCAGAGGGTAATGTGACCCAGCTTTTGCTAATGAGAAATATAGACAGAATATCAGCCAATGGAGGACTGACTCATGCTCTGCATAGATATCCCAGCACCCGTTGTCCGGAGAAATGCAAGGAGGGTATCGAAAACACACAGAGCAAGAGATACTGTGATATCCGAGCGATATTTGACATTGTAAAGTTTTGTCATAATGATATCTGGACAGTGCTGGTCCAATTTTATATCATCTGTAAACCTGACACACCAGTGTTCTAGTACATAAACGTCATTTGACTGCCCACAGACATCAGGGCTGTGAGACTCAGGCATGGAGTTGGCTGAATAGATGGATGAGCCACCGAGAAGTTATGAACCGAGGGACAGCAGGTGGTTTACAGATCAGGAGAGATGGTGAGACGCTCACAACTATATTTGGAGCAGCCTGTGAAATGGATTCGCTGTGGAAGCTCTGAGCAGTTACTTGCTTCCTTATTTTTGGTAGTTTGTGGTTGTGCTATTTTTATTCATCTTTGTGCTTAGCGTGAAAACCCTGCCTAGCTCGCTCGTTGTATGATCGAAGGAGGGATCCCAGCTCTGCACGGCAGTGTATGTTGAATTAATCGTGGCTTCGCTCTAGTGTTGAAAAAGGGGCCCAACCCTAGTGATTGTCAATGTTTCAGGAACCTCACTTGAAGAGTCAGATGTACATAATAAAGGTTGATCAAGAGAGAAGTATGAATGTTTGGCAGGACTTTTAGGGCCTGATTTGAAGGTTGCTGGAATTTGGTGAACGGTTGTCAAAACCAAAGGTGGGCGTCCAGACCAAACTTTTTGTACGTTGAATGGACGGCAGTTTCTTTCAATATACAGAGATGACCTCTAGCCGGCAGCCGTTTCTAAATTTGGTGGACGATAATCAATCAGGATGGTGAAGGGCATGTTCTCCCCCACCCTGACAGGTGGATGGTACTGGTGCTCCATCCAAGTATAAATCAGGCCCTTCGTAGAGAAAGATAGACATATCTGAATGTTACAGCTTATAAGACATAACACAATTAACAGTGAGTGTAACAACCATTGGCAGCCGACCCATTGGGCCCTGTTTGGGAGATCCCCAGCACTTTTCACGGTCACCACTTTCACGGTAAGTATATTGATAACCTACACTCAGTCAACACCATCACCTTGGCCACTGCTCGGTCATCCTCATTGCTATAGTTTGTATGAAGGTTGCATAAATCTGCAGTTCTCTTTTTATATATACAATGGGCATGTAAGTGAGGGCCATCAGTTTAACCTGCACTGAGTGTTCTCAACTTCTACAACCTCATCTTAGACGAAGCCAAACATGATCAACATTTGGTCATATATCAAAATGTAATGTATTCTATATCTGAGCAGTGGTAGGGGTCCACATCCTGATTGCATTGGGCAGCCCAGTTGGGAGATATATTTACTGCAAGTGATACCTTATCCACCAGAAAACAATATGTCAGCTGCCTGTGCTGGCTCTCCCAATGTAAGTGTCTTTGAAATAAATGCAATACAGTTTTCTAAGTGAGCTGGACCCAGTGAACATTAGTAAGGATGGATCCATCATAGTTCCTATAACTAGTTATTTAACAGGGCAGCAAGGTGCAAAACAGATTGAAATGGAAAAGCAATGGAGCATGGAGTCTGATACAATGGTATTTCATGCATCTATCCCAGATAAACACAAAGCTTCAAAAACAGGTCAAGGTGCTAAAGATAAGATTTGGTCAATTTGTCATTGTTCATTTTAAACAAACAGGAAGTGAAACATAAAACCATAAAGTTACTGGTTGATGTGAGTTTGGGAGCGATATCAACTAGTGGTAATGGAGACAGCCACTTTTCTAGAGGGAGAGGTGATGTGTATAACATTAGAATAAACCCCGTTTCAACTGGATCTATGTTTCAAAGGTGATGGTGCATGCAGTACTGTAATTTCTGACAGTCCTCAGTATCAGTTCAAAAAATTCTGGAGAAATAAATAATGTGGGTTTAGCACAGTGAATGAAATCTTGAAAGAAGAGTGTCAGTACAATTGTTGGATTAGAATGATAAAGTAAGGAAAAGATCGAAGAAAGTTGTATCGGAGATTGGTATATAGGAAGTGGCCAGTGTGAAAGAGTGAGAGACGAGACAGCCTATTAATGATTGACTTTGGGTTTCAACCCTAGGTGGACTTGGTACACACCATCGGCGAGAGCGCTGCCATGGGAGCTGCTGGAGTGGTGCTGTGGAGTGGGAACTCCTTCGTCAATTCTGAAGTAAGTACGCAGTCACTTGTCCACTGGATTAGGAGATGCCCAGGAGATGTGAGGATTGAAGAGGAGAGGAAATCTCTATGACTGGAAAGCTTATAAGCTTGGACAAGGTGTAAGAGAGGCTTTCATCTCTGAATCACTGGTTCAAGATTGGCCCAGTCTCCTAGCGACCAGATCATTTACATGTAGTGGCTTTTCCACTGTAGTAAATTATTTTAAGTTCTTGGACCAGATCCCGGTGGGACTGGTGCAACTCCCACAATGCAGGCTTGTATGCCTGCTGTCCATAAGGTAGTGGATGGGATGGCGCCTACTGAGAATTGAGGTAAGGGAGGGACACACGCACAAAAACACTTGCACGCACGCACACAACCAACACACATTCTCACTCACTCTCTCTTCCTCTCTTTTAACTTTGTAAAACCTCTGTACACCTGGGTCCCCACACTGAGGTGTAAATGTGGTAAGTAAAAAGATTATACAGACATTGGGTTTCTAGTAAATTAGATCTATTTTATACACACTTCTTAACATTATCATCAAAAAGCACGTTCTTTGGTATGCAGTAGTCGAGTAGCCAGACTACTTTGGACAGCTGTGGAGAAGTCACATTTAGAGTGAGGGCTGTAACTGAAGGTTCATTCAGTGTTGGGACAAATAAAGAAATTCAACTCAGGTTTCTGGCAAGACCTTACAAAATCGGAGGTATTGCAAGAAACTGGTTGGTGGGGCATGGTGAGAGTGACGAGATGTTTTAGATACTATACTTGACCTCCCACAAATCCACCATCCATGGATTTCCACACAAAGGCAAACAAAAGGTCTCCTTGAGGTATTTATTCTTCTGTCTCGCCAATCCTAGTACAGGCATGGCTCCAAAGGCTTACCTACACCAATGGTGCTTGTGGAAGCAGAAAACAAAAAGCATAATTACTATCAATGTGAAAGCTAATTTACAGAAAAGTGTAGAAACAAGTATTAATAAAAAGATATTTAATTGCATGAACAAGAACGTTAAGAGGAAAAATGGGGCTCTCTTTTTAACATTGTAAAATGTGGTGGTTCCCCCTGAAACCTACTCGAAAGTTTTGCAGAGCTAAACAACATTCCTAAATCCAGAGCCATAGTAGACCTATGAGGTCTTAATCTGACCAGAAATCTACCTTTTAACTTAGTTTTTATTTAGTCTCTTTCTAAGAGTTGTCTCCCCTGTACAGAGGAATACCATGCAGTCTGCAATGTCAAGCACTGTATTTTTCTTTGCTTTCTTCACCGTGGACGAGTCTCATGTTGGCTTCAAACCTGCAAAACTGCCATTTTCGAAATCTTCAGTTCTGGACACCACAATGATAAAATGCTACTAAGTCCTTCAAAATGCAGGTCTTCCAGCATCCAGCAGACACTGCCTCTCAGTTAACTTAGTTGCTTGAAAGGGTCTTTGATCGGGCCTCCCCTCCGTACTCTTCTTCCCCATACCTCCATGATGTTGAGTACCATAGTCCAAGCTCATTGAGTCTGTGCCTTGCAGGCACTAGACCATGATGCAGAAAGGGCGTAGCTGACGGTAAACAACAGATGAGTCCACGGATGTCGTGATAGGAGCTGAAATATGTCCTCTACAATCCTGGCTAAGAGACTTTAAGCAGAAACCCTGTTCACTATGTAAGCAAGCCAGCCCCAAGAGGGCATTGTTTTGGAATGGTTCAGCTTGGTTTGGGTAGTTCATACCGGATACCTGGTTTGGTGCAGGTTTCTAGCCATAAAGTGACCAGCTTTGTTTGTGTATCCACTTCCTGTTTACTATACTCTGCTATCCCCCACTTCATGAGCGTTGGTTGATGGCACTGTAAATGCAAGCAGTGATTCAACATGGTTTCTCAGATTCTTGGAAGAGCAATGTCTGCAAGACAAAGAGGACTTCAAGGCAGAACGTTAACTGCACAGCCTCTGTGCTGTCTCGTGCATTGCTGATGAGTATCCAAGGACTGGCCACTCCACAGTAGGTTTCCTTCCTGGGGGAAGGTGCATACTAATCACCCCTTCCCATGAGCGTCATCAAAAAGCATAAACAAATACCTTTATTCGGTCTAACAAGACCATAAAAGTATATAAAACATAATATCCATACCTATGATAAACATCTGTTATGGGTAAACAATTTATATGCAGTTCTAATTTCTGGCAACTCACACTTTTACCAGGATTCCCTGGCAGGTTTTGTAAAATTCCAGACGTTGCACATTGGTCTCGATAATAATGTTCTACTTTATAAAAATATAACATAACAAAATCTTTAAATGTACTCAAATTCCCTCAGCACTTTATCGTTGACTTCCCATGTTGAGAAACGTATCCAACATAGCAGACATTTGGCATCCTCTTTTTAAAGAAGGTAAGTTCACATTTCTGGTACATATTTTGTAGTGGCCATTGCCACTGCAGCTACATAAGTTTCCCTAAGCTACAGGTTATCATGGCTTTTGGTACAATTGTAGTTTAAGATATCCCCCAAAGTAGGCTTTTCCAGTGCCACAAAAATGATGAAAGTGGCTGCGCAGCCTACGAGACGGTAAGAAATAATACTTTGGTAATAGCGTGACTTTCTGATGAAAGTTGGTTTTGCACACATATGCCATGAATATGGTAGAGATCATGGCAAAAATGATATATTCTGGCGTCATCTCACCCTAGATTTTAGAGTAACCGGGGCTGCGGCGAGACCGACGGGCATCCTTTATGAGGTACTACATTTCAGGCAGTTCTTATGGTCAGCATGCCAAATGACTAGAGATACCCTGGCATATCATAGTAGCTTGTGTGGAGCTTAGGACCATGGCCAGTATTCGCAATGAGCAATGGCAGCCCACTGCTGTTGTAATGCTTTAACACATACCATGAAACATTTGAGGGTCTGTACAGAGGTATGTCCTGAGCTGTGGTCAATAGAGGTCCAGACTGGTTTCCTAGAGCTTGCAAGGCCAATTTATTTACGTCACTTACCAGGACCAGTCCCCGGCAGAGCTAAAGGCTCCTGTCGCCGGAGAATATTAAGGTTTTGTTTCATTGTCCAAAGCCCTGCTTAAAATTAGGAAGCCTATTGCATACAACGTGGACCAATCCGTGGCTGGTGGTCCCATGCACAGTGCGCAGTTGAGAAACTAAGTGACACAAAGAGCTTCAGATGTGTTTTATGTATCGCTGCTTGCTCACTGGCTCTTTCTCTTTCACTTTTGGTGCAAATGCTTCTGCTGAGTAAGAATGAGCTTGGCCAGGTTTAGCTCTTTCAGACTCTTACCTGTACCAGCTGCAGTCTCTAAGATACCCCGCCAGCACAGTGACGGCCTTGCTTTTTCAACCACTTGTGGCTCTATTTACTTTTATTTTTTACTCCAAAGGGCATGCTCAACCACTATAAACTAAGAATATATATCATAGAAAAGCATCTCTTTACACATTCATCTGAATATATTCTTTATTTTGTTAAACGTTATCTTGTAGAAGTCCTTCCTCTCTCCTAAAATAGAAATAAAATCACAGTAACCTTTAAAATATCTACATTACTTACTATCTGACACTGACTATCAGTAGCTGCCACGAAAATTATCGTGAGTAATTGACTTTATTTCCCCTCTACATTTCTAAAAATAAAACACTGAATAACTGGATTCCTTAAGTTTCAATACAACATGTAAAAACATTTCCACCAAACAATGCTCTCTTTATAGAGTGAGTAGGGGGAACGAGCCATGAGCTTGTCTTATTGTCACAGCAGAAGTGAAATTGATAATAGTACCACTATAACATCATAGTTGTACAAGTAGAATAGTAGCCATGTCACGCCTCACTGTTATCCGTTTATCAGCTGGGCTGCTATCATGGTACATCAGCGCTTCTGGTATTATAATTAAGTAAATTATAGTCGCCATGCATGTTCAGGTATACTGAAATCTAGAAAGTGTGTAGCCACAATGGACAGAAAAGAACTTTACCATGTTATAGACTATACTGCAGGAACCCAAAACAAGCATTTGCAATGCAATAGGTCTCGCATTTACGTATGTTTTAGCTATTGGCGTTGTAAATGACAATGACTTTTATTTATATTTTTGTTTTTAAAATGTAAGTAAAAGGCATTGTCATTTACAATGCCAATAGCCTAAACTTGCATAAATGCGAGACCTATTGCATTGCAAATGCTTGTTTGTTTGCGTATGTAAATAGCTGGAACTCGACCCGAAGGTATTAGGAGCGCATTACGTGAACACTAGTTATGGTTACACGAGAACACATTCATTATTGGCATGCACTAGGAGATTAAATGATTTGCTGCTCGAATCACAGGACGTTGAGCCGAAGCTGAGGATTGAACCTGGTTACCCCGCTCCAAAGTCGGCAGCTCTGGCCATTAGGGCACATCCTCTCCCTATCAAGCTACACAGATGTTAGTAGAGAAAAGTCTCCTTGTCAGCTTTGAATAGTTTTACATGGAACTCTGTTTCTTCTGGGTGCCATCAACTGGGACACATGTGTACAGAAACAGCCAAAACTACCTCCTCAACACCAGAAACCAGCCGACTGCCCAGTACAGCCAATAAACATCGAGAAATCTTATACCCAATCCAGAGATAAGCGTGTCCACAACCAACCCAAGGTCATTATGCTTCCCACACTATAACTTCAATATGTTTCCTCGAATATGATTGGAGGCACTGACCCGGGTGTCCTCTCCTTGACTCTGGCCGTACTTGGCGTTATTATGGGACAAACGGCGTTCGTTAAGGCTGTATCACCAGAACACTGATTTCAGTCTGTAAAATAAAACTTTCCTGGAAATATTGCAGCATAATTAACTACCATGGAAATGGCGGAGCAGGTAGGAATTAATTTCTGTCAGCATACGATGCTAATGTTTCTTTGCGGTAGAAGGAGTAAAGGTTGTATCGACACATTGTCGCAGACGTTGGTAGGTGGATTACGTTATCTGGGAGAACCGGTTGGTTAATGAGGGTTTTGAGAGACTGTTAGGATTAATGCTTGATCTAAACGAAGGAAATAAGGGAGCAAGTTGGAAACCTACTGCGCGCGGTTGGGCAGCCAAGCCAGGTCTATAAAGCTGAGGGTTGTCTGAAAACGTCCAAGAGTAGAATATATGTGATCTTGACATATCTCGATGTACGTATTAGTATAACCAGATTTTACATAGTCACAGATGAGTCAACAAATTACCAAAATATCTTTAGCATTTCAAGGTCTGTCAATAGGAGAAGTAAGATGACAACTTTCTAGGATGTTTTTAGTCTAATTTTATTTTTTATTCATTTGGACTTAACTTCATAAGTTGACAAGACAGTTGGGTAACCGGTCTGAAGCACATATGTTAACTAGCCACGACATTAGAAAAAGCGCGCGCCTTGCGTGGCAGCAGGGGAGGGGGGCCTACGTGATTCCCTTGCGGGAGAGTGCAGCAAGGTGCGATACTTGCGACCATATGGCGCCGTGCGCTCCCGCAAGGAAATCGCCAGACGTGCACGCGTTGCCATTGTAAGCAATACAACGCATGCACGTTTTAACCCCCAAAGCTGTGCCGATGGCATTAGGTCTCTCCTATGCAGCGCATGCGTGCTGCCTAAGTGAGACCTAAAAAGGACTATATGGAGCATTGAGAAACCAGGATATTACTGATGGATCTGATTAATCCCAAATATTTCAGATTTATATCAAACCTTGGTAAAAAAGGGAAAGAAACAACTTCTAATATTTTTGTAATGTGACTTAGTTTACATCAAAATGTTCAGGTCCTCAACATAAAGTATTTTCTCTGGCAGCACTTCTAAATGTAGCAAAAGGGATGGGACTGTAGTGTAATGTTGTAGTAACTGTGCAAACTACTCTAGAGACATTAAACTCAAGCACTTGGGGTTAATGACTCACCCTAATTCTTCTTTTCTTTCCCCCTTTGCACAGCGACACTGTAGGAACCTCCGTCAGAATCTGATCAACTCTTTGGGGCCATACGTGCTGAATGTGACCAGGGCGGCAGATGTCTGCAGTAAGCAGCTCTGTAGGCACAAAGGTCGCTGCATCCGAAGGGACCCTGAAGACTTCAACGCCTTCCTCCACCTCAACCCACAGAACGTTCACATCACCCCAGTGGATCTAGAGAAAGGAGGGGAGCCAGTGGTTGAAGGGGAGCTCAGTGCAAGCGATCTGGACAGGATGTGGAAGTCTTTTCAGTGTTCCTGTTACTCTGGTTGGGCGGGGTCACACTGTCAAAAAAGACAAGGAAGTTGATGATAGAAAAGAGTAAACGCATACCCATGTGTGTATTCCTTTTGATCCAATTTAGTCCTTTTCGAAGCTCTCTCCATTAGTTCCACTCCATTACTGCTGAGCTATGCCTTTCTTGTAATTTCCCACCTGTCCTTGATGGGTCATGCTTTCTTATTACTCCATACCCAGCTCACTTCTTTTTTAGTTCCAA
Source organism: Lissotriton vulgaris (assembly GCF_964263255.1). Taxonomy (NCBI): domain Eukaryota; kingdom Metazoa; phylum Chordata; class Amphibia; order Caudata; family Salamandridae; genus Lissotriton; species Lissotriton vulgaris. Next base: position 110,160 of record NW_028243230.1, read on the forward strand.
TGTCCTGTTTCATCCAATTCTCTTTCGTCCCTAAGCGACACCCACTATTTACACCTCTCCAACCATCTTATATTCCTTGAATGACTCTCTACTGTCTATTGAATATTTTCCCCTCAGAATTGGTTTTTAAACTCACTCATTTTCTCGGGCCCCCACTTAGACTTTAGAAGTGCCTCCCCGTCTCCAGGTGTCGGCCCGCTCTCTACCAAACACAGTTTCTAGACAGCGAGGACTGCCAATGATGAAGCTTAACACCCGGTGGTGTGTGAGGACAGTCCTTAACTTTTTTTGAGATGCCTGCTATTCCACCAAGTACCTTGTAATTTCCTGGTAATTTTTCTTCAGGGTAGCTTCTTTGTGTGTACATGTTAAGGTTGGAGGCCAGATCACCCTGAACACCCTGTAGCCTCTAGTTCCCTCCCCTGGGAAACCCCAGGGTTTAGTGTGTTGCTTGGTTTATACAGCTGATGGCTGTGTGAACAAAACAACTTTATAAAAATTGGCAATACTAGCAATTCACTAGGGTACCTTCAATATAAGGTGTTAATAACCCACTCGCTTTAATAGTCCCCCGAAAATTGATGACTCAATATTTATTTTGCCCCTGTAGTTAAAATGGAGATAAACAACAAACTCGCATTTGATGAGGCTACAATAGGGGAAATAATAACAGCACCCCCTTTACTAGCAGATACGGGGTCGCACAGACCGTAAAGAACTCAAATCAATGGGAAGCTCTTTCTACAATCAAAAAAGAGCAAATACGCACAGCCCTACATGGTGCTTTTATAACTTAATACCTTCGAAAGAACACAGCTCCCACAGGATTAATAGTAACAAATGAACCAAGGATTTTTTTTGAACAACAAGGAGTTCTGAAAAAACTGGTCATATATTGCATAGAAATGCACAAAGGATTAGCTGGTATTAATAATCAATACAGTAAGGAAATTGGCCGACCTACTAATCATATACATACAACAGAGTGAAAGTAAACTAAAGACAACAGTGCACATTTCCGTTTTCAAAAAGATACTGGAGGAGATTAACAGTGACTACTCCCAATACAAAGAGTACTTGACACATTCAAAACTAACCTAACTTAAAAAGGATGTCCAGAAGTTCAGCCACGAGAAAACCTAACCATACCTCACAGACGAACACTATGAGAAACCCATACACAGACAAAAGAGATTCAGGCCTACACCATTGAACCTTCAGTTAAGGAGACAAAAGGAGTGGCAGTGACTGCAGCAGTGATGAGGGGACAACCTTAGAAACGCCACTGCTCTCTTGAACTTCAGGAAGGGCTTGAAGACCTGGCTTTTTACTGAATAAATCCTTTCCTCCTTGCTCCTTGCCTTCAGGATAAATAATCTAGTGCCAGGACACCCTTGGGTAATCGCAGCGCTTTATAAAAGTTATTAACATAACATAACATCCAGCTCTCCATGTTCAGAGTCCACCTCATTGTGCTCCTTCCATCCAGCTCTGTTCTCCCTCGGATACCCATTGCATTACTCCAGTTCCCCCTATTCGTTACCTTACTAGCCCCATCTGCCCCTCCTCCAGTGCTTTGTGTGTTGATTTGAATGGTATTTCCCTTATCTGACTATCCTAGTTTTAAGCTGTCTGGGTGTGCAGCAGACCCCTTTCCTGTGCTCTGACACTGCCTCTGTATTCAATGGAGCCTTGGTCACTTCTCTCTGAATGCTCTAAGCAGGTGATGGGTACATTAAATGACCAATCTATTTCCTAAATTATGCCTCTGCTTTACACTATCTATTAAGGCCTCAGCCACAGCATTGGTATATATGTCAATGCATTATGTCCTGGATATTGGGATCCATCAATCAAAGTGTATTGGTATGTCGTTGGAGCATTCAAAAACCCAAATCATGTGCAATTCTTGTGGGTTATGAAGGCTCTGTGACCAGAGCAAATTGATTCCTCAACATCAGCATTGTTACAATCCAAAATCAGAGATTCATTCTTGGCATCTCATGGTTTACCTGTGGGTGCCTGCCACCAAGGTTTCTAATCGCATGCACGGTGCATTTCAGAAGGCCAACTAGGATGTATTTTCACTGAAGCCAGTGGCTGCTCCCAAGACCTATATGCTTCCCCTGCATACCCCTGTCTGACCATTGTGTGGGGCCAACCATAGCTTCATAGTTGATGCCACTAAACCTGCTGGTGTCAAAGGACACTGGAGAGGAAACAGAGGTGGTGAGTGGATTAGGGTTAAATCAGCGAGGTTTCAAATCCCATATTTTAAGAGAATAGTTTCATACCTGTGAAAAATGTTTCATAATCAAATGATATGACATAATTCACGTGTATTGTGGATTTTGTCCAGCACGAAGGCAACTCGAGTCATATTCCTTTTAGTAGATCATTAGTCTCCGAGCATTGTGATGTGTTTAGATAATGAAGCCACCAAGTCATGGTACTGAGTTTCACCATTGCTCTTTCCTTAATCAGAATCCTCTACATCATAGGTAAACAAAACCAGAGGGTTCTAATTGAAATCAGAGACATTGTTAGCCAAACATTAAATGGAGCAACTATTGAAAGATCGCATTTCTACATATCGAATGTGCTTCTTAGCACATAAATCTTTTTTCCTATTAAATTCCAAACACCAAACTATTGTAAAATTGTTTTCAATAAACATTTTTCTGTTTGGATTAAGGGTGCTATTCTTCTAGCTTCCTGCTCAAAAGAAACCAATATTAATAACCAATACATAAATGATAACGTGGGTTAAAGTCCAATAACGTAGTCTCACACTTCTGTTGACATTTATAAACAACTGGACCCACTGCCTCTTGTCTTAGTTAACCGAACCCCTTGATTGCATGGTATTATTGGTTCATAATACATTGACTCTCTATGTATCTTCTCTATATGTGTCTGTGCAATATTGTCCTGAGCCATGGTAGTTGCTAGGCTGTAGCTCTTAGTTGCTTATGCGCTGAAAAGTCTAATGTTACACCAAACGTATAGACAAATTACACATTTGTCCATGCAGCAGTTGTTTCAGACCCTGTATTATACGGCAATAATGTCTTACCTGTGAATGACCTTTCAAAAGTCAATTTTCCATTGACTGACATTTATTTGTTAATTTATTATAAGTATATTTGTAAAGCACAGTGACCAGGGAGTCCATTAGTGCAGTAGAGAGGGTATGGAGAGAAAGAATTGGAAACCCGGAGATCAGTGGGATTAGAAGGAAAACAGCCCGGTTTTCGGAGTTTCCTGAATTTTAAATGATCAGGATGGGCATGAGGATGGAAAGGCAGATTGCTCCAAGTTCTAACACCTTGAACATGAAATGTATATCCATATTTGTTGCATTTATATGTGAGAGTGTGAGAATGGAATTTGAGAGCCGGACCTGAAATTTCATCTAGGTACATGTTTAATACATTTCTGGGATATGAAATTTGGAGCTAGGCCATAGAACATTTTGGGCAAAAGTCTGGAGGTTCTCAAGGTGATCCTCATGGGTGTGCTGAAATAGGTTTCAATTTGTTTACTCTCAGCAAACTCCTTGCAACTATGTTTTGGATCATCTGAAAACAGCAAATATTTGAAATATTTGAAAAAGGTTCAAAGCCTGACTGGACAAATGCATTGATGGTGGTAATTCGATGAAGGAATAATAAGAAAAGAAAAATACTGTGTAGTAGATGACCATGATTAAAAATGTATCTTGACATGGAAGACTGTAGTTTATCAAACGATAAATATAATCAACTAGGAGTCAGAGAATTCTGTTTGGGTTGGTAATAGAGGGTTACCCATGGTGGAAGACAAAAACCTAATGTCGCTATCAACATGCTGTTTGTGGATAACCAAAATCTAAGTTTTTTAGCAATTTAATTTCAAAAAGCTCAATTCCATCCAAAAGTGAGTACCTTCCTAAGGTCACAATAAGGTATTTTGGTCTCTATTCTCAAGACTGTGAAGAATATAATGCATTGGAGATGTGTATATATATATATATATATATATATATATATATATATATATATATATATATATATATATATATATATATATATATATATATATATATATATATATATATACCAACGCTCCCAAAGCATGCCGCATACACAGCACCTTCCAGGAGAAAAACGGACACTTGAATCCGGTATAGGTTGCAGCAATCTTGTTTATTTTTATTTTTGGTGAATCAGGAGTGCCACGATCCGACGCGTTTCGGCGAACCCAGTCGCCTTGCTCACCAGATGAAAGTGGTTGTGTTCACACCCATTTTAAAAAATACAAACCACCAATGAAAACGTATTTACGGATTGTCCTGTGACCATCGATGTACATAGAAGAAAGACTGTCGCTTGTTCAGACTTATAGCCCTTACCTTTTCCGATTTTGCATTTAAAATCACGTTGCTTAAGACTTAGGTAAAAGAGAAGTAATATTAATTTACAAATACACATGTATCAATTGAACCGCATATGAGCATTTAGGTTTAAAGTATTTTATTGAAGCAGGGTAAGATAGGAAACAACAGGGCAAGAAAAAGATAAACCACAGGAGCCGCACATTCAATGCGTACAATACAGTAGATACAACAAAGCAGTTACATCTCTTCAATAGGCACCATTCGACTCAGGAACACAGCTTGTGCGCCTGTGGTCACAAACAAATAACGGGGGGAGGGGGGGTAGGGGGGGATGGAAAGAAGAATAGGGGGAGGGGAGAGGAGAGGAGGAAAAAAGAAAGAGGGGGGGGGGGAAAAGAAAGGGGGGGAAAAAGGGGAAGGGTGGGAAATCATCCCTGCTCCAAAAACCTACTTAACCATCAAAACCCCCAAAACTACCACACCCCAACCCACCCCCTGTACTGTGCCATAACCTTCTGCTCTCCCCTCATAGCGACCCTCCAGTAATCCCCGCTATGCAATGCCAACCCCGACCAATCAGGCAGGCGGATCCGGTGGCGGCGTCAGCCGTAACAACCTAAGATATCTAGGACAGGTGATCTCCCGAAACTCAGAACACAACAGACTATGGAAGGGCGCCCACAGTTCCTCAAAAGCATCAGTATCCCCCAGGGCCACTAAGGACATCTTTTCCATGCCAAGGACATGCCACAATCTATGCAGCCATCCCACAACAGAGGGGAGTGTGGTGGAGCGCCAGTGTATGAGAATGTTTTGCACCGCTGACCCCAGAGCAATCGCAATCTGCCTGCCCCTCCTAGACCTGAGGGGGTACATCAACCCATTCGGTAAACCCAGTAAAACATAGGCAGGGAACCTCGGCAGCTCTATCTCAAAACATTTGTCCACCTCACCCAGGACCTCCTCCCAGTAAGAAGCCAAAAGGGGGCATTCCCACAGTATGTGTGTTAGCGTGCCATTATTGCCACAGTTGCGCCAGCATGTCCCCGGTATTGCCCTATCCATCTCATGTAACTTCTCCGGAGTGCGGTACCAGTAGGTCGAGATTTTGGTGAAGGTCTCCGTGAGCCCCGTGTGATAGGCCGAGTGGCGTGAGCGGTAGGAGATATGGTCCCATTCCGTGTGACTCAGCCCTCGTCCGAGTTCCCGTTCCCATCGCTCCCGACCGGGATTGTGAATATGAAAGGGGGGGGGCTGCAACATTTTATACAAATCTGAGATCAGTTTAGCGTCCGATGTGCGGGTGATTAACCAACGCTTGTACACCGTGATCTCCCGATCTGCCGTATCGCGCACTTGGGGTTGCAATGCCCAGTGGCGCGCCTGCATATATCTCATACGCTCCGCCTCTGGGAGGCCGTAGTCCCGCTGCAAGTCCTGGAAGGGGACGACCCCCTCGGGCCGTATAGATGATACAAAGTGCAGCAGCGGGCCGCCCGCCAGCGATCGTAAGCACCGTGCTCCGTACCGGGACCGAAGTCCGGATTGCCAATGAGCGGCGTAAAGGGAGAGGGAAAAGTAGTAGGCTCATTCCTAACAGCCACTGAGTCCCATGCCCGAAGCGGGACACGCGTCACGAAAGATGCGTAAAGGTTAGGGGGTCGATGAGCCCGCTTCAAGAATGGGACCTCCTGTAATGTCCTGCCCGCCACCGCTTGATCCTGGAACAGCCAGTGTTTGTCTGACTCCCACCGGCTCCATTCCACCAGATAGCGGAGTTGGGCGGCCTGGAAATATTTCCGTAAGTCCGGTATCCCCAGCCCCCCAGATTCGGGTGCCAGCGTCGCGATGCTCCTCTTGATCCTCGGTCTACGGCCCTGCCACACGAACCGTGTAATGGCCGCCTGGGTCTCCGCAAGCCACCCTGTGGGGGGCTGGAGCGGCAACGCCCTAAACAGGTATAGCACCTGAGGCAGGAGGGTCATCTTCACTGCGGCCACCCTACCTAGCAACGACAACGTGCCCTTATCCCACCGACCCAGTTCCTCTCTGATTTTCGTGCTCAAAGCCGCATAATTGGCCTTGACCATCGCCGGGAGGGAGGGCGCCAACAGGATCCCTAAATACGGAATCCGGTCCTTGGACCAGCTCAGAGGGTAAAGTGTCTGTAGTTCCGCTCTGGTGGCACTAGCGAGCGAAATGTCGAGGGCGGCTGATTTCCCGAGGTTCACCTTAAAGCCCGCCACCTCGGCAAAGAGGTCCAATTCTGCAATGCAAGCCGGCAGTGACCTCCGCGGGTCATCGAGCGTCAGAATGACGTCATCTGCGTACAGGCTAATCGCATGATGAAATTCGCCCATCTTGACACCAACGATGTCGGGGTTCTGCCGAACCCTTTGAGCAAACGGCTCCATGTAAAGGGCAAAGAGCAAAGGAGACAGTGGGCACCCCTGTCGCGTACCCCGTTCTATGGCAAAGGGCCGGGAGCTACCTCCGTTCACTCGGACCACCGCGGACGGGGACCGGTAGCAGTTGAAAATCAGATGACGGAACTTCTTGCCTATCCCGAACTTGCCCAAGACCTTCTCTAGGTAGGGCCAGTGCACCCTGTCAAAAGCCTTCTCCGCGTCTATGGAGAGGAGCATCCTCTCCCCGGGGATCCTGGAGGCCTTCTCAAGAATATGAGTCACCCTCTTTGTGTTGTCCACTGTTTGCCTGCCAGGCACGAAGCCCGCTTGATCCGAGTCAACCATGCCCGGGAGATGAAGTGCCCGGCGTGCTGCTAATATACTGGTGAACACTTTCAAGTCCGTGTTCAGCAACGAGATAGGACGGTAGGATCCACAGGCGGTCCTGTCCTTGCCCGGTTTCGGGATCACTGAGACCGTGGCCTGAAGGAATTCGGGGGGAATGGCACCCGGCTCCGCGAAGGTGTTGAAAAGGCGGGTCAGCAAAGGCGCCAGCTCCTGACAGAAGGTATTATAAAACAGAGGGATAAAGCCATCCGGTCCCGGGGCCTTGCCCGGTTTGAGCCGGGATATCGCCGTGACCACCTCCTCAATACGGATGTCTCGTTCCAGATACTGAGCCTGATCCGGCGTTAACGACGGGAGTGGTACCGACTCTAGATATTCCGCCTCCGCTTGGGCGGAGGGGGCCTCACCAGTGTAGAGGTCTGCGTAGAATCTACGGAAGACGTCCGCTATTTGCTCATCTGCCGTGACAGAACCTCCGGTCGGGTCAGCCAGCTCCTTCACTCGGTGCTGTTGGTGCTGCACCCTAAGCTTATTGGCCAGGAGCCGCCCGCATCTATCGCCGCCGGTGTAATACTTGTGCTTCAGACGAAGCATCGCGTACTCCGCCCGGTCCGTGTCCAGGGCCGCCAAGAGTTTCCTGGCAGCTTTCAGCTGTCTCCAGACCCTGGGGGCCCCGTTCTATGATGAACCTGCTCCAGCTCCCGCACCTGCCGGGTGAGCTCATCCCTCTTAAGCTGTCGATCCTTGTTCTCCGCCGAGGAGATAGCTATGAATTCGCCCCGGAGCACAGCCTTCAGGGCTGCCCACTGCGTCGCGCGAGAGGTATCGTCATTATCGTTCACGCGTTGGAAGTCCACAATGGCCGCGCGGATCTGGTCCACTGTCGACCGTCTGTGCAATAGCGTGTCCCGAAGCCGCCAGACCCCTCTCGGCCGAGCCACCGGGGGCAGATTGAAAGTACCCTCCACCGGCGCGTGGTCGGAAAGAGAGAGGACCCCCATATCAGCGTTCGAGGCTAAAGCGAGCATTGGACCCGACACAAGTAGATGGTCCAGTCGCTCATAGGACTTGTGTGCATGTGAAAAGTAGGAGTACGCGCGGGTAGTGGGGTGGAGGTGGCGCCACATGTCATGCAAGTCCAGCTCCTCAAGTCGAGTGCAAATTGAGCCCGAGAGCTCACCTAACTGGTGGCGCCGCTGCACATACCTGTCCATAGCCGCTTCGAAAACTAGATTCAAATCTCCCCCCAGCACTATGTGCCTATCAGAGGTGGACGCTACATCTTCCAATGCCCTGTGCAAAAATTGATCCTGGTGGTCACTGGGGCCGTAGATAGAGCCGACAGTCAGTACTAAACCCCCCACCCTGATCCTATATGCCAAAAGCCTCCCTTTCTGCTCCGCCACTTTGTGTAAGATCTCCCCCCTGAACCCCTTAGAGAACAGGAGCGCCACCCCTGCCGTTTTAGAGGCGCTAGAGGAGAAAAGCTGCGTAGGGAATTTGGGGGTACGCATTCTGGAACAGTCTTTAGCCAGCAGATGGGTCTCTTGCAGCAGGCTAACATCGGCCTGGGAGTTCTCCAACAGAGACAATACCGCCCGCCTTTTAACCGGATTATTCAACCCTTTCACATTTAGAGTGACCACTTTAAGAGCCATCAAGGAGGGGAATCATTGGAGCACACACAGATAGGCAAAGCCCAGCAAGCAAACATAGAGGCCATCTCACGAAGCCTCAACGCACAGCAACCACGGATATCTCTCTGGCACAGTACAGTCCCCAGACCCCAACACCCCACAACTAGAAGAACCCCCCCTCCCCTTGGAACCCCAAACGCTCGAATCCGTACCACCCCCAACTACCAATCCCCTCACTAGCCCCCAAACTCAAAACATCCCCCTGCCGTTCCCGTTCCCACTCCCCGCTTCTCAAACTTTGCAAAGAAGACATTGTCCCAGTCCGGTCCGTATCGGACAAGGCCGTGGAGAGTCAGTCTAGTGGACGTCCAGCCACCACCTCCTGCACTCGCCATCCTGCCCCACCCTCCCCCAGAACCCCCGCACCTGCAATAAGAAAAGGCTAGTGCAGACTCCCCCCGAAGTAAATTCAGGCCGTCAGGGCCACTTCGCCAGTCGCCGCCACTCTGGAGGCCTCCTGGATGGCGGCCGCCATGTCCGCCCGAATCGTGGGCGATCCCGGTCGCTCCGGCGTTGGGGAGCGCCTTCCCCCTGCTTGCTGCCAGCCGTCTCGAGTGCTTCGCCTGCGGCGGGGCGCCGGGGTGTCCGTATCAGATGCAGTGAGGCCCAACACCGCGCAAACGTCCTGGAGGGACCGGAGCTGGTGCAGTGTCCCGTTCTACCTAAAAATCAGGCGGAAAGGGTGACCCCAAGAGTACTGCGTCCCCCGCTCCCGGAGGAAGTCCGTGGCGATTTTGAAGGATTTTCTCTTCTGCAGCGTGACCGTAGATAAATCCTGATACAGGGCCACCGGGTGGTCTCGGAATCGGAAAGGCTGCTGTCTCCGCGCCTCGCGGAGGATCCGCTCCTTCAGGGGGAAGTCCGGCAAGAAGGCCAGGATGTCCGGGGGGGGTGCTGTGGCTCTGCGGGGGCGACCCACCCGGTGCGCCCTGTCGATGCGGACCTGAAAGTCTTCCGACTCCCCTAAAATTGCACGGAAGAGGCCCTCCAAGTATGCCGTCACGTTCTCACCCTCCTCGCCGGACGGAACGCCACGGACCCTGATGTTATTCCGCCTGGATCGATTTTCGAGGTACTCGGCGTGGGCCTGCAGCTCAATCTGTTGTTCCCGCAGCCGCAGGACCTCCTGCTGCAGATGGGTGATCTCCTCGTCTCTGGAATGACCAGCCTCCTCCACGGTGTTGACCCGCTCCCCCAGGGAGTCCACCTCTCTCCGTACCTCGCGGACCTCCCCGGCCACCTCTTGCTTCAACGTTTGAAAGTCCTCCCGCAAGGAGCTGAAGAGCGACTCGAGGAATGATCGTGTCACCGGGGGTTCTCCGCCTTCAGCGCCCCTGGTCGGGGCCGGGGAGGTCGTGGTGGGTTGATTCCCTCCGCTACGCAGGGCACCGCGCCCCAACATGTCCGGCAGAGTCCGATCACCCCTTCTTTGTCCCCTAGCGTTCGACATCTTGGCTGCACAGGGGGCGTCGGTGGACGACGCTCGGCAAAAGAGATCAACAGGGCCAGAGCAGCTACACACCGGTCAGGGAACACCGCCACACAGAGATCCCGAGCAGGGCCGAGCAGCCAGGCCGGAGTCCACAAAATGGCCGCCCGTTACTATCAATAGACCAACGCCCAAGGAGTGAGGCCTACCCTCGTCTCAAGTCCAGTGGCGAGAAACACAGCCGGAGGGCAAACTCGCGGGGCAGGGGCCGCCGGGGCCGGCAATCCTGGGGGAATATCCGCCCTGGGGACCCAACACCACTCCTCCACAACCAGTGTCGAACCGTAGCGGCCTCACGGGGCGAGCACCCTCAAGCCTCGGACCTGCGTAGCAACTCGATGCCGGCTCCGCCTCCGTCTTACTCCTCCGTGCAGCTCCGCTCTCATCAACCACCTTCGGTCAGCTCCGCTCCGCTCGCGAAGTCCCCTTCGACTCCTACTCCGACATCACGGCACAGGTACTGCAGCGGGCCATTCACAGGCGGCAGGGCACACCGCCAGGATCCCAGGCCCGGAGGACTCGCGGCTCCCGGCTCACACACAGGCCGCCCAGCGGGCTCCGCCCCAAGCTGTTTCGGTCTGAATCGCACCTCCGAAGGGGCAATCAAGGCTCAACGATCGCTCCGCACCGCCACCGGGGTCTCCAGGCTCAATCACCGCATGATCCGGGGGGGAATCAGCGGTTACGAGCGGTGCAGGGTTTCAGGGGCCCGGGGGTCTCGGCAAGTGCGACCTCTCAGCCCGCCATCTTGGCCACGCCCCCCTTATGAGCATTTAAAATATGTCCTTTCCCCATGTCACAATGTAACAATGTAATGAACGACTTTTTAAACTTTTTTTTCCTTTTTTACTGCATAATACAGACCATCTTTAAAGCCCCTGACATAAAGAATGCTCAATTTCGTCTATTTGCCCCTTCTAAATTCCTCTGTACATCATTATACAAATTTAAGTCTCTGTCACATGTACCGTAAATAAAAACAAAATTTATACTGTCAATCCGTAAAGTGCTTAAGTGTAAAGTGTGAAAGTGAAATTAAAGTGCTAAACAAGAATTCCCAGCCGGGAATCCTTTGCGGGAGAAAGCAGCAATTTGGACAATTTCATATACTAAATAATTCCATTTTTTTTTTTTTAAATATTTTTATTGATAAATTTTTTCCCCACATTTTATTTCCCCCCCCCCCTCCCCCATTACATGGACAAGGCACAATACGTTTCATAAGGCAGCCACATACTCAACTACATATTCAAAAGAAAAAGGGAAAGTGAAATATTACAATATACATACTACATACAGATCCTATCATAATATATACGGATACAAATAATATATGTTAACATTCCATAATACATACATTCCTCAAAATACCTTATTCAGTTCCAGCCTTCCATTGAATCAAAGGACCCCAGATTTGTATACCCAGCTTTTTACCCTTTCTCCCTCTCCTAGAGTAAATAGCTGTTTCCAATTTTTGTATTTACAAAGTTTTTCCTAGCCATTGATGATACGTGGGAGGATTTGGATCTAACCAAGTTGAGGCCACAAGCAGTCTAAAAATCGACATTGCTACAAACAGAAAATATTTACAATTAATTTGTCAGTTGGGGGATATTCCCAACAAAATAGTTGCTGAGTCCAACTCTATTGTTGTGTCTAAGGCATTCCGGAAAAAAATCCCGATATCTTGTTTTATCTCATCTAAGTGTGGACAAGTAGAGAAAATATGTAACAAATTGGCCTCCATACTGCCACATCTAAAACACAAGATGCCCGACACAGCCCCCCATTGAGCAATTTTCCATGGCGTATAATACAGGTGATACAGGCTCTTGTAGTGCTGGGCCTGAAGAGACGCTGAGCATAGTAATTTACATCCCATCTCAAGTGATTCAGAGAAAATAGCTCTTTCTCTAGCTATATCTAAATCTGAGGACCATTTAATTATCCATTTGTCAAGATCATCCTTTTTTAACTTTGTCATTTCTAAATAAAATCTTTTTATAGTACAGTCATTACCTTTTTGTATGAGATCCATCATTATACTCCTCCCAAAGCCTAGAGCTCCCCCTTTTTTATTTAATATACAACTCCTTATTTGGAGGTATTTAAAGAAATGATTTGTGTTTAACATATACTTGTTTTTCAAATCTATAAATTGTAAGATGCCATTATCATCCCACATATCACCAATCATTCTTATACCTCGACTCTCCCATTCCTCATATACCATTCCTGAGAACACAGCCCTAGGTAATGAGGGATTATTTTTGAATCTAGTATATACACTATATTTCCCTATTCCAACTTTTTTGGAAAATCCTTTCCATATGCTGTAGGCCGCCATAATTATCTTGAAACGTGTTCTTTTAAAGTAACTTCCATCAGTAAATCTTAAAAAAATATTTTCAGCATTTGTACCCAGAGCTAAACCATATATAGCCAGCGAGCCTGTCTTATCCCATCCATCCATCTCAGCCCCCCCAATTAATCCAACCATTCCTTGTATTGCTGCAGCCCAATAATATACCTTTAGATCCGGCAGTGACCACCCCCCTCTCTCCCTGGGAAGGGACATATACCTCAATGCCCTCCGGGTTTTACCTCTAGCCCAAATAAAACGATTTACCATACTTTCGCAAATTTTAAACCACTTATTTTCAATTAGAAGAGGGATTGCCCTAAAAAGATACAACAGTTTGGGTAAGATCAGCATTTTAATAATATTAACTCGCCCAACTAATGATAAATGTAAGTTCTCATAACGATCCAAATCTTTTCTTGCCTTTTCGATTACTGGGGCAATATTATTATCCACCAAACTATCTAAATTAGACATAATATTAATTCCGAGGTATTTCCCTGCCGGCACTACTCTTCTATCTTCACAAGGTGTAAAAGAGTTTTTAATAATCTGAGTTTTAGACGCGTTCAATGAGTACCCTGAGACTTGTCCAAATCTTAAGGCCTCGGCCTCTACAAATGTAGTTGCTTCCGTAGGGCAAGGTGTTATCACCGCAACGTCGTCAGCATAGGCTAATATCTTGCATGGCCCAAGAGCTGTATTGACTGGGGTGATCTCTGGTGCTGATTCTATCTTCCGTATTAAGGGATCCATATAGATGGCAAATAGCAGGGGAGAGAAAGGACATCCCTGGCGAGTTCCTCTCTTGATTTTAAATTGACCAGTTATACCCCCGTTTATCCTTAATGCTGCACCTGGGTCCATATATAAAGTCTGAATTGCTTTCAAATAGCCTCCTCTAATCCCAACTCTAGCTAGGGTCTGCCACAAATACTGCCAGGAGACCCGATCAAATGCTTTTTCCGCATCCAAAAGCATAACTGCCATCGGGTCTCCTGCTACTTCCGCCACATCAAATAAAGTTATGACTTTTCTAATATGGTGAGTTGTCCCTCTACCAGGAATAAACCCATGTTGGTTATCACTAACCAGGTTACTTATAATTCTTGCAAATCTTGCAGCCAGTGCCTTCGAATAAATTTTGGTGTCATTATTCATCAATGTTATTGGGCGGTACGACCCTGGTTCATTCGGAGGCTTTTCTTTTTTTAAAATTAATACTATATCTGCCCCGCTCCAGGATTTGGGAATGGATACCCCACTTTGTGCAGCTTGAAACATTTGAGTTAAATTATTACCTAAACATCCCCAGAAAGTTTTTATAAAACTCAATCGGTAGCTGATCAGGTCCAGCAGCCTTCCCCGAGGGTAGAGCAGTCATTGCTTCTTTAATCTCAGTTTCGTCCAACACGGTCTCTAATTCCTCTGCATCTTCAGGGGATATAGTTTTTACCTCAATGTTCTGGAGATATTCATTTATTCTATCGATACTACTGGGATCTTTCTTATCATATAAAGATTGGTAAAACTTCCTAAAGACCTCCCGAATTTCTTCTGGATCTGAATGTAGTTGTCCCTTTTCATCCTTTATTTCCTTAATCGTCCCTGCCGCCGCTATCTGTCTGGTTCGTATAGCAAGGACTCGCCCTATTTTTTCACTGAACTCGTAACATCTCTCCCTTCTGATTGTATATTGCTTTGCGGCTCTATTAGCAAGTTCTTCCTCTGCCTCACTTTTCACCTTCAGTAATTCTATTACGAATTGTTCAGTCGGCTCTCCCCTTATTACACAGTTATTAAGTTGTTCTTCTGCCTCCAGTACTTTTCCCTCTTTCTCCTCATATCGCAGTCTTTCTGTTTTCCTCTTGAAGGCGCTATAACTACACGTTTCACCGCGTGCTCCTGCCTTAAAGGCATCCCATACTATGCCAACTGCAGCAGTTCCTCTATTATATTCAAAGAATTCAGTAATCCATTTAGACATATGTTTTATATAGTCATCATCTAAAAGCAATCCCCTTTCGAATGTCCACTCCCTTCTTATTGTTGTTCCCCCACTCTGCTTTATCGTTAGGATTAGGGGATTGTGGTCACTAAGTATCCGAGGAAGTCTATCAATTTCCACTATACTAATTAAATCATTGGAAACCAGGAAGTAATCCAGCCTAACGCATATCTGATGCGGTGCTGAATAATATGTATAACCGAGTTGTTTCGATCTGATTGACCCCCAGACATCTTGCAATGTATTATTTTCTAAAAGATCAGTAAGGGCCTTGTAGACCTTTTTTTTCCTCCCCTTATACTGTCTTATTGAGCCTGATCCTAGACCCTCCGCTCCGTCAATATTTAAGTCTCCACCTATAATAACTCGAGGGGCCCAGTCTGCCAACTCAGAATCCAAAAATTGCAGAATTTCTGGATCGTCCTGTGTAGAACCATATGCTGCAACTAATGTAGTCCACACCCCCCCTAATAGTACCTCAACCATCGCCCATCTCCCCCAATTATCTCTTAACTTTCTCCTTGTTACTACATTTTTATCCCTCGATAGAATCGCAACCCCTCTCTGTTTAACTCCTTGTTTAGAAGCAACTATTAATTGAAACCCCAGCTGATTAAGATATATCTCATGGGTACTCATTACATGTGTCTCCTGAAGAAACACAAAATCTACGTTCATTTGCCGTAGCCGTATTCCTATCTTCTGCCTTTTCGTTACATCATTTAGGCCGCATACATTCCATGTCACTAATCTAATAGACATTTTTCATTTTATTTTTTTTCCCCAGCCAGTTCTCTTCAGACCCTATCTGCTTGCTTTTATTTAATGTTCTAGAAACGATATACAATACTAGGCCTAGCACACTGCATAAATAGACTTCCCTGTTAATTTCAATATTGTCTTCCACATCTTCAGTGTCACTACCCATATCATACAGTTGATACAAATTACTTTTGTCAAATCCTCTTAAGTGTCTTGTACCTTTGTGCCCTGTCCATTTCCCTGCCCATCCCCAACCCCACCCCAGACTGCCCACCCTCAGAGTCCCACCCCCCCTACAGGCAAATAGGTTCAACGGACCTATGTCTGGCCGACTTTTGCCTCCTGGATGTCAAACCCGTAAACCCCCCTAACTTTCCCTTCATCTTACTGTGCTCAGTGTATGTCCAACAAATACCACCCCTATTAGTGCTCAACCTCTACCCCAATTCTTCTTATATTAATACCAATCTTTACTTATTGAAGCAGAAAAAGCTACAACTCAAGAAAACCATCCGATAAAGAGGAGTAAAACATCAAATACATTTTTCATAGACCTTGAGCAAACAGTTTCCTCTATTATTTTAAATAAGTCCTCATATGTAGCTTTCGTCCCCAAAAATTACTTTACACAGTCTCTATTTTCCATATTATATTTATCTTCGTTTCTTTTGGGGAATATCCCTAAGAGCTACTGCATGATCATTATTCTCAACATTCTCCTTGTGCCTTGTTTTCCGTTGGTCTTGCAGAAAGTTAAGATATTCTTATGCAAGTATCTCAGAGTAGAAAATTTTAAAGTTCCCATTTACTCCAATCTTCAAACGAGCGGGATACAGAAGGTAAGCCTCACAACCTATGTTTTGAAATGGGGTAATGAGCTGCCTCATCCTCCACCTTCTTTCCACAGTGGTGTGGCAAAAGTCAGGACGTGCAAAGAACTCTACGCCGTTGTATTTGCATTTAGCTTCGGGCTTTGCTTTGTTAATTATCTCTTCTCGCAAAAGAAAATTCCCCACGTATAGAAGTATTGCGCGAGGCTTACTCTGCGCTGCTTTCTGGATCAGAGGAAAACGATGCGCCCTTTGTATTTCATGGTCAAGATCCCATGTAGACAACTCTGGGAGGGCACCCTTTAATAAGTCAACAACATACCCCCGAACATCACTTCCTTCTTTCCCTTCCTGTATTCCAATCAGGCGAACATTGTTGCGTCTTTGTCTGTTCTCAAATTCCTCGAGTTTCCATAACATGTCGGCCGTAGTCTTATCTTGTTCTTTTCTGTCATCCTTCACTTTGACCATATCATCTTCTAATTTCCCGGTTCTAGTCTCTACTTCAGAGACTCTCTCAGCCATCTCCTCATACAACCTGCTGACCTTACGCAAGGAGGATTGTATTTTCCTATTCGCCTGTTTAGTCCTGCGCTTTGCTTTTTGGCTCTCAATGCGAGCCTCACTCTGCATTTGTTTTAATGTTGTAAATAAAACTTCAAAATTAGACATACCACCACCCGCTCCACGGTCCGCAGAGTCCAGAGTTTCACCATTTACAAACTCATCTGCCGGTATTCCAGAGTTCTCTGCCATCTTATCCAAATTTAGTTTTTTTACTACTGTTTTCATATTGCCTCTGCGTTCCTTTGACAATCTCTGTTGTCTAGATTTCCCTTTTCGTTTGCTTGACTTCTTTTTTTTGCTCTTAGTTTTAATTTTTTCCACAGATCTGATACTGCCCTCAGGATTTGTCTTTGATCTAGAAGAGACGTCTTTTTGCAATGTTTTTTGAACTGAATCCTTATATTCTTTATCAATAAGTTCTATCTCACTACTGATAGGAGTTGAGGAGTTTTCAGAGTCAGTCCCTGATACAGTCTCATTACTTCCCGTGTCAGTATTCACTGTTTCATCATCTGAACTCTCCGTCTCTGACTCCGTGTCTGTCGTTGATCCCAGACTTCCATTCATACTTTCCTCATCATCCGCCTCGTCATTACCAGTGAAAAAAACCTCATCACTGGGAGAGGCAGGAAGTGCATCAGGTAATTTGCGTGTGCTTGCATCCCTCTTATTAATTGAATCCAAGTTAATATCTTTATCAACCCGTAGCTCTGTTTCAATTAAGTTAGTTGCAGCCTCAGAATTACTTTTTTCTACAACTGTATCCTCCACCAGGCTTTGTTCTGCGCCTGGCCCTTTAACTCCAGATACCACTGGTGCCAAATGAATTGTGGCTTTCTCCTTTAAGAGCTTGGGTCCGCCCACTTCCACAGCAGTAGAAAAGTCTCCGCCTTCTGCTGCCTCTGTAACTTCAGTTAGAGGCTGTACCTCGAGCGTGCAGGTACCATCCCCATATGCTCCTGCCTGTTCAAACGGTTCCCTCTCCACAGCAGGCTGCAACATCCTGCACAGGCTCACCAACGTGGGGACTCTCACTCCCTGTGGCAGATTCGACTGCAAAGTTGTTTGGTCAGTCGTTACTGGTGTTGCTGCGGGCAAAAAAGTCTCAACTATGGTCATCTGGCGGAGTGCAGTTTCCTTTCCAAGTACCTCCCCAGCGGTGAGTTTTGCTTCCTCTCTTCTCCTTACAATAGCTGGCGCTGGGACAGTCACATTCTTTTTTTTCCCTCCTTCCTCTTTTTCACGTATTTTCTTTAATTTATTTTCCTTTGCCGCTTCTCGCCTTTGCTGCGCTTTAGATCGTGCTTTCCCTCTTAAATTAAGCGCTGGGGCCCCGAGGTTATCCATATCCTCCTCCACCTCGGAGTCACGGCTCCAATCGTCTCGGTCACGATTCTTCCTCGAGTAAAGTGCAGGTTTTGTAGCCATAGATTTTGAAGCAACTTTCCAATAGCGACTTCCAGGTCGGGGCGAACGGGAAATCAAAGCTGAACAGTGTTTGTGCAGATATTTCTGCAGAGCCCACTTTTTCTCTTGTGGAAAGTCACATATCAAAAAAAGCAAGCCAGTGAGTTCTCTCAGCATCGCTTTTTATCAGTATCGAGTGCTCTTTTCTCCCAGTAAGAAAGGCAAATTTTCCACAGCAGATTAGATTAAATCAACTTAGCTTGGTAGTAGATCGGTGAATCTGCAAATCTGTAAGTCTGCAATCTAAGCATATGAGCACGTAGTACACCTCATCTTCCCAGTCAGGAGGGTTACAGGGTGCGACCATCCACTACGGCGTCTCGGCGGCCATCTTGCCTCGCCCATACTAAATAATTCCAAGGAAAAATTTCAGACTCATCTTCTTGTATGCCCGATCTAGACAAGTATATATATATCAAACCAAAACCTTCTCCAGTAAAGAAAAAGAGATCCGGGCCACTTGGAAGTGCAAAGCGTGATTTTATTCAATGGCTTTCTCGACGCGTTTCGCAGTCAATTCTGCTTTTTCTCGTGAAAAAGCAGAATTGACTGCGAAACACGTCGAGAAAGCCATTGAATAAAACCACGCTTTGCACTTCCAAGTGGCCCGGATCTCTTTTTCTTTACTGGAGAAGGTTTTGGTTTGATACATTGGGACTCGCTATCCCATCCGAGGCCCGCCTTTGACAAGCGGCCGGGGTCTACAGCGACTTGTTTGGTTGGATATATATATATATATATATATATTTCATTATTCATGTAGCAGATGAGCAAGGGGAATAACACAGGGATTACTAAATAGGTGTGAAATTGCTGAACATTAAGGAACACTCCAAAAAACAACGTTCTGCATGGATTTAAATGGACCCAAATGGATGTCCTAGGTACATTAGGACAGAAATGACTTTATCCAAGCTATGAGCTTGGTTCATTATTCCGCATGGTAGTAAACTCTTAGACGAAATGTCATGGTCGACGGTGTTGAATGCAGCTGAAAGATAGGATAAGATCCAGTAGAAAAAGTATGTTCTCATTCTGATTTCCCTCACTAGCTACATGAGTCTGTAAGCATGACAATGGCTTTAAAAATGAAACCATCAGAACACATTATTGCCCTTTGTTTAATCATTACTTCTTTATTAAATCAAAATTCTTTCAGGAAAAAGGTAGACAAAAACTAAACCTTCATGCTGCATTCATTTGCACCTTAACGGAACATTTCATAAAGCTGCTGTGTACCCCATCTCTTGTACATACAAATGTGCAGCTCTGAGAGCAAACAGTAGTCACTGAAACCCCATTGTCTGCCTAACATTGGTTAAACATTGTTTACTCTATCCACAACAGACAAACAGTATGGTACAGTGTGGAACATATTAAAGGTAATTGTAAGGAAATGCCTCTTTTTGTACCATCACCACCAAGGTTCTGGACTGATGATGCTTTTTTTTTCTCTGATAATGTAGTGAGCCCTGCCAAACAATCCTTAGTGCCAGTGGTCTGACTCTTAAAAGGTGTATGTCCGATTGGCTCTCCCAAAATTGGCATATGTTAACTTACTTACAAATCTCTAATATATGATACCATGGGTGCCCAGGGCCTGTGAGTTAAAGTGTCCCTCGTGGACTGAAACACTTATTGTGCAACCACAAGTGTGGCAGACACAACTCAGCCTACCATTGCTGGCTGGCAGAGCAGTTTTATCACCATTTAAAGTATTGACAAATCTAGAATTTTATTTTTAGTATATCTGTAAGTGACCCTAAGGCAGGTCTATTTAGCCCTAGGGCAGTGTGCCGTATATTAAAAGGTGGGACCTGTTATTGTTTTTCCCGTAGAAAGACTAGTAGCCCCATTGGCAAGTACAGAGTTACAGACTGACCACTCAGCAATATTTACTTCTGAATGGGACTACTAAACTACTAAAGTTGGTACATAAAGGTATCAAAAAAATTGCTGCATTAAACCCGACTTGATGCCCAAGTCAAATTTAATGTGACTTTTGAGCACATGGCAACTTTAGAAAGTTGCCACTCTGCTGCCCAAAGTTTTCCAGTGACAGTTTACGGTTGATGGAACAAGACAGACTTCTGCCATCATGGGCAGAGGTGTGAACGGCTCTCAGGAAGAGACACAATGGACTTGTTGATGTAAGAGGCGTTACCTTTCCCTGGCAGGAAGGCCAAACAAGGTGTGCGCCCCACCTCTGGGGTGGGATAGGGGGTGCCACACACCAAGAGAGTGGTCATTATAAGTGGCCAGAGTGGTCAATTCTGGACAAACTAGATGCCATACTTCACAGGAAATTGGCTAGTAGGTGCCTCGTTCCTTGAGGACACAATCTGGGCATAAAAGTGGCACCCAGACCTCAGATCACGTCTGTACTGAAGAGTAGAAAGACAAGGGATTGCCCTGCTGATCCCTGGTCCTATTAAAGACCTGCTGCACCAAAACCTGACTGCACCAGCTGTGCCTTGGACTACCAAAGAGAGGATTGTGTCTTTGGTGCCTTGCTCACAGAAAAGTAATCCCAAGACGCAGTCTGAAGAAGTGACTCCAAGAGGAAGTTGGCTGACTTCCTGTTACAGGTACAGGAAACAAAATGCTGAAGAAGCCTGCCTAGGTGAGTTGATAGCCAAGATTACCTGACCACCGCTGATCGCTGAAGTGCAGTCTGGGGGACCAGGTCCTGACCCTCAAAAGTTGCACTCAAGTCTGCTGGACCCAGACGAGTAGTTGGATTTGCATATTCTTTTTGTTTGGGAATTAAATAAAATATTTTATAATTTGTATATTTATTTGAGGTATACTTGTTTCTGTATTTTTGTTAATTGTTTAAGGATCAAATCTTAAAAATTGCTTAAGCAGGGGTACTTTGCTTCCAGTAGTGATTCATTGGGGGTCGATAGAAGTAAAAAGGTTAAGAACCACTGGTCTATAGTGACCGGAATAATCAGTCAGGAGGTTTTCCCCCATCAGTTATTGTATCTTTAACTTTTTTTTTTTTTTTTTTTTTTTTTTTTTTTTTTTTAAACCTTTTTTATTAACATTGTGCAGCACATAGTCATGACAGTAACATCAGCAATTATCCTGTACAGTATCGATCATGGTACATTCAGCGGACAACCATCGTCCACACTGGGCAAGGTACAATATGGATGAATTCCAGCAATGTCCCGGAGTCAGAAGCCACTGTGCCTGCATCCCTCCCCCCGCCATCTTAGCTGTGCAATTTTAGCAAGGGGGGGGACCCCCCCCTCCCTCGAAGTCAGGTATCCCCTCCACAAGGAAAACCAGGAGTTCGTAATGTCATCGGTCCGAAGTCTCCCTGTCGTCGCCCAGTGAGACAACCACGGCGCCCAGTGTAACAATATGGTATGAGTGTGCCCAGTGGATAGGGAGCCGCTGCGCGCCCCAGGGAACCAACCATGGGAGGAATATGTGAGGTGGAGCTCTGTTGGTCAAGGGCCAATCCATCGGGCGGTATGTATTGCGGTGAGTGCAGTGTAATGTGCATTTTCACGCTCATGGGCCAGGTATCGGCTCGTCCTCACCAGAGGAGTCGCTGCCGGCAGCCAGGGACAGCCAGTAAGCCTGCAAGGGGGACCAAAAGTCCCTGGGTCTACAGCGGGCAGGCATCAGGTCCGCATAAACGCCATGTTGGTCCTGGCAGTACTTAAGGTCGTCCAGCCACTCCTTAAACTTGGGTGCCCTCCCTCTCCCCCATCTGCACGCAATCCTCCGTTTAGCTAGAAGGAGCGCGAGATCGACAAACTTGCGATCCGATTTGGGAATTTTTTTGGTATAACCCAGCAGCATCACCACCGGCTCCAGGTCAAGAGGGCCGTCGATCATCACCTGCAAAGCAGCATGAACCTGCTCCCAGTATTCCCGAATTGCTCCACATTCCCAGGCCAGATGGAGGAAACCTGCGCCCTCTGCCCGGCACCGCGCACATCTGTCGTCATCCGACAGTTGGAATCGCAGTTTCCGAACCGGGGTATAGTAATACCGTTGTACAAATTTGTAGTGGATAATTTTCAGTCTACAACTAGAGGAGACTCTTGCGGTAACCGAGCAGCAGTATCTCCACTGTTCATCAGTGAGAGCAGCGGGTAGGTCAGCGTCCCAGGCAGTACGTGCCTTGGACGGAGCAGGAGGCCGTTGTTCTCGAATGGCCGAATATAGCTTCGACACCAAATGTCTGCCGTCCGAGACTAGCATGATGTGCAGCGGCAGGACCGTATCCGGTTCCCCCGGGTAGCCAGGAATTATCTCCTTCATACCCTGACGGAGCCTGATGTAATAAAAGACCTCCATTGGCGTCGGGGGAGTAGCACCAAAGAACTGCTCCTTAGTGCGGAACTGCTTCTCATGAAATAAGTCCCCCCAGGTATGAAGTTGGATGCGATTGCACATGGAATGAAATCCATTTTCCGTCAGGAGGGATAACTTCGGATGATACGAAAGGGGCAGCGCCGGTGAGTAGAGCATGGGGGCTTCCAGTAATCTAGTCACCCTCCGCCAAGCGTCCATGGTACAAGTTACAGTAGTGGCAGGCGTCTCAACATCCCCGATCTGGCCCAGCAGCATGCCCTTGAGCGGCAGTGGGTGAACTATCCAGTCCTCAGCCGCCACCTGAGGCATAAAGGGGGTGGGATTGATCCAATAATAAGCATGTTGCGCCTGCGCGCTGAGGTAATACACCTCCAAGTCAGGCACATCGAATCCACCCCTGTCATACGGTTGTGTCAACACTTTCCAGCTGAGGCGCGGTTGTTTCCCGCCCCAAAATAGGCGAAGCAGTTCGGACCGGAGTCTTTTGAAGAAGTAGGCTCCCGGGTAATAGGGTATATTTTGAAAGAGGTATAGGAAGCGTGGGAGGATGACCATTTTTATCAGGGATGCCCTTCCCGCCATCGACAGTGGGAGGGCCAACCAGCGAGTTACATTATCGGCTAATTTGGAGATGGCCACCCCGTAGTTCAGTCGGACCGTGTCCTCCTTAGCGAGTGACACAACAATTCCCAGATACTTCAAATCCGTACTACACCACTCCAGCGGGTAATCAAGGGGGAAAGGGGCCACCGAGGGCGTGAGGGGGAAGAACTGCGACTTCTCCCAGTTGATGTGTACGCCGGAGATTCCGCCAAATAACACGAATTCTCTCATTAGGGGGTTGAGGTGTACTTGCGGGCGCCGCACATATAGGGTAACGTCATCCGCATAGAGGGATATGCCTATCTGTCTCTGGTTGCAATTAAAGGCGCTGTCCTTATGCAACTGCCGGATCCTGCAAGCCAGGGGTTCAATAGCCAGGGCAAAAAGCAGGGGCGACAATGGACAACCCTGCCGGGTCCCTCTCGTGATCGGCATCTGCGACGACAGCACTCCGTTGACGATGACCCTAGCAACTGGAGAGGTGTAAAGCAATGTCACCCAGGCAATGAAGATCCGGGGGAAGCCCATCCTGCCCAATATGGCCAGGAGATAGCCCCACTCCACCGAATCGAACGCCTTGGTGGCGTCCAGAAATACAGCAGCGACCGGCAGGTCCGGCGAGATTGTAGGTATGAGGGAGAACAGGGTGCGGAGGTTATGGGACGTAGCCCTGCCCGGGACAAATCCAGCCTGATCCGGAAGCACCAGGGTAGTCATAAGTAGGGATAACCTAGTCGCGAGTACCTTCGCTAGAATCTTTGCGTCGCAATTCAGCAGCGATAAGGGCCTATAGGCATCGGTATCCTTCGGGTCTTTCCCCGGCTTAAGCAGTGAAGTGATTGCCACCTCCCTCATAGAGCCCGGTAGTATCCCCTCCTCCAGCGACTCCTCATACACCTCCTTCAGCACTGGTGCCATTATGTCCATGTAGCATTTATAAAATTCGGCCGGTAGGCCGTCCAGTCCCGCGGCTTTTCCGTTACTGAGTGACATGATCGCATCTCGGATCTCGTCAATCTCAAAAGGGCACCCCAAGAAAGCCCTATCACTATCGCTCAGCCAACACAGTGCAATGTCGTCGAGGAACCCACCGAGGTCAGCCTCTTCAGTCTGTTGCGTGGTATACAGCCGTTTATAATGCTGCAGAAAGGTGTCCTGTATTCCCCTAGTGTCCTGATGAGTTCTGCCTGCGCCATCAGTGATTTCCAGTATATGCGTGGCAAATCGCTGGTGCCTAGTGAGCGCTGCTAAAACTTTACCCGGCCTATCTCCTTCGCAATAGCGTCGAGCCGTCCAGTACTTACCACGGAATTTGGCTTCCCTGGCCGCCTCCTCCTCAAATTCGGATAACTTGGCTCTAAATGCCATCGCCAGTTCAGGGCAAGGGTTTCCAACCATCTCCGCCTCTAACGCTTTAAGTTCCGACTCAATACCCGTCAGCGTGCGCACTATTTCCCGCAACACGCCACAGCTTTTAGAGATTGTGACTCCGCGCACTGTGACCTTGAAAGCCTCCCAGATCGTCTCAACCCTAGCGACAGAACCCTTGTTCCTAGGGAAGAAGGCCTCGATTTCCTCTCCAAGTTCTTGTTTGAATACCGGGTCAAGGAGGGCCGAAGGGAACAGCCGCCACGGAGGGCGTATTCTCGCATATCCAGGCAATTCCAGGACGGTCAGCACAGGGCAGTGATCCGAATATGTTCGGGGTAGGTGCCGCACCTTGGCGACGCCACCAGCAAGACCACGTGAGACGAAGCAGTAATCAATCCTGGCCCACGAGCGTGCATGTGTGGTGAAGTGGGTGCCCTCCCTAGCCCCCGGGTGCAAGTGCCTCCAGCTGTCCAACAATCCCGCTTCCTCCAGTATGCCCCGCAACGCCTCCCTGGCTTTCGCATTGTACTGTCCGCTACCGTCTGACCTGTCCGCCCCCGGGTACAAGGAAAGATTAAAGTCCCCTCCCCAGACTACATGTGTGGCCTCGACCTCAAGTGCATGTCCCCATAGTGTCAAGAAGAACCCAGGCGTGTCAATGTTGGGTGCGTAACAGTTGATAAGCATAACAACATCAGTGCCCAGTCTCCCCCAGAGGATCACGTATCTCCCCTCACTATCCGTCCGAGCACCCAGTTTTTGGAACGCTAGCCGTTTATTAATCAAAATGGCAGTACCCCTGGAATAGGTGGAATAGGAGGAGAACTCCCGCACAGTCGCCCATCTGTCTGCAAAGCGAGGGATGCAACGTGGATTAAGGTGAGTCTCCTGGAGTAGAGCTATTTGCACCTGGTGTTTATCTAAGTATCCCAACACATTCCTACATTTCCGCGGATTATTAAGGCCTCTGACATTCCAGGACACTATAGACACAGTATTCAACATATGATCACCCGTGCTCAACATCACATCCCTGTACCCAATGAGTGCAAAGAGTTCCAGCACCCTGTGGTGCCACATCCTGTACCAAAAACCAACGCGCATAGCATCGTCGAGTGTCCCGATCAGTCATACTGCCACAACCCGCACGTCCAGACCCAACACACATGCCATGACTACCATCCGCACAATCAGTCATTCTCCCAACAAGCCCCCCCCCAACAAGTAAACAGTCCTCCTCACTCCGTTCACAGTAACAGAAACCCCACTCCCCGAACCCTCCCCCAACCCACTGAAGCAACCCAAACTTGCCAGTATTACAATTCCTCCCCCCCTCCCAAACCCCGTATGCAATAACCATAGTAAAACCATGTGGGGAATCCCCTCCTGGGGGCATCAGAGGTACACGTCTACTCACCCCAACACTCCCCTCCCCTCCCGCATATGCCATATGGGGAAGACAGAGAAGAAGGGGTGGTGCCTGGCCTAAAGTAGTCCTGCAGTGGTAAGCCTCAGCGAAAAGCCATCAGTGCCGGACCCACAGCCCTCCAAGTGTAGAAAACAATAATAACTTCAGTGACCCCGTCCCATTCCCAGCTGCCACCCGCACAGTCACCTGCTTTTTTATCAGTGCGTGCGCCCCAGGCGCCAGTCAATGTAAGGATCAGTGCGCTCCAGCTGGGCTAGTAGTCCGCTGGGGGTCCATGGCACAGCGAGGCAGGTGCCCAAAACAAACACGGAAGGAGCATGCCGCCTCGGAGCAGCCAGGGCGGGGACACCGATGACACCGCCAGCAGCCCCCAGCCCCTGTTCCAGCAGAGCGGCAGGGTGCGAGTGGCAGAGACTTCATGATGGCGCCGTTAGGGGTCATTCATCCTGTTCAGCAGGATTCCCTCCCGCTTCATCCTCACCCTCGTTACGCCTGTCTCTCCTTTCAGTGCGAAGCCGTTTGACATAATCCTCAGCGTGCTGTGGGTTCGTAAAGAAGTGCTGTTTGCCCTGATGGGTCACCCGGAGCCGGGCCGGGTACAGAAGGGCGTAGTCGATCTGCATGTCCCTCAATTTCTTTTTCACTTCCAGGAACTTTTTCCTCTGGTCCTGCACCATGGGCGTGAAGTCCGGGTAGAGTGAAAACTGCACACCATCACAGGATAAATTCCGATGCGTGCGGGCAGCTCGGAGGGCAACGTCCCTGTCGCGGTAGTTGAGTAACCGGGCGATGATAGGCCTAGGTTGTGCTCCTGGCTTGGGGACCGGGCCCAGAGAGCGGTGCGCTCTCTCAACTATGAATTGACTCGAGAAGGCCTCCTTGCCCACAGCCGTTTGCAGTATGCGTTCAACATAGTCCTCCATGCGTCCAGTGTTGGTGGACTCCGGCACCCCCGTGACGCGGATGTTATTGCGTCTACTTCTCGCCTCCAACTCCTCATTCTTCGCCGCTATCACCCTGAGGATATTGTCCATGCGAGTAAGGCGTGTGTCGTGCGTCGCGGCAGTGTCTTCGGCCGTGGAAATGCGTCGCTCCGCCTCAGATAGCCGCTCCTCGTGCACCTCCACTTTTTGTACCACGCCGTCCATCCTGGAAGAAAGCCGATCAACCTTGTCAACAACTGTTGCGAAGCCCTGACGCATCTCCTCGATGATCAGGCGCAGTTCAGGTGTTATGACCGCAGGAGGGGGCTCGGTGCTTGGCTGCCCCGTGGAGGTCCCGGCGCCCGTTGCGCCACGCGTTGGTTTCTTCGAAGCTGCAGGTTCGAAGGACAGTTTGGGCTGCTTGGCATCGTTCTTGCCCATGGTGCCCAAGCTGTTGGCACCCAGTGGTTGGAAAGAGTGGGCGGTCCGTCAGTCCCCACGAGCAGAGCCCGCGCGCAGGCCGTCCCAGATATAGTGCCCCAGGGGCAACCGTGGCAGCGTCTTGTCAATGGAGTAAGCAGGGGGGCCGGCGCGATGACCAGCCCCTCCGTCGTCCGTCCCCAAGGGCCGGGGTAAAGCAAGCAAGCCTGCGTTGACAGCAGTTCTCCGGGGTATGGTCAAGGGGGCCCCGGCAGCAGGAGCACCCGGGCGGCAAATGGGTGCGAGGGGGGGAGGGGCGGGTTAACACTCCCCGGTA
This sequence comes from Lissotriton vulgaris, assembly GCF_964263255.1. Taxonomy (NCBI): domain Eukaryota; kingdom Metazoa; phylum Chordata; class Amphibia; order Caudata; family Salamandridae; genus Lissotriton; species Lissotriton vulgaris. Next base: position 137,897 of record NW_028243230.1, read on the forward strand.
GGGTCCGCAATGCAGACACCTCAGCGGCCTCTATTGTCCATCCGTCAGTCCCCAAGCCTACACGCCCGGGTGCAGCAGAGGTCCGCACGGGCCACGGGTCATCAGTGGGGAGTTGCGCCGTGAGGCAGGGCAGCTAGAGCAAGGTCCTGGCGGTGGGCGCCGATTGCAGCCCGCTGCTTCAGCGAAGCACAGATGCGGCTCCCAGCGTCTCCTCTCCCCGCAGCGGAGCCGGTGCAGCAGAGGTCCGCACGGGCCACGGGTCTACAGTTGGAAGGTGCGCTGTGAGGCAGGGCAGCGAGAGCAAGGTCCGGGCGGCGGGCGCCGAATGCAGCCCGCTGCTCCAGCGAAGCACAGATGCGGCTCCCAGCGTCTCCTCACCCCGCAGCGGAACCAGGTTGGTGCGACTCACCTCCGTTTATGTCCGGTGAGCCTCCGGTGGTCTGCACACCCGGTGGGCTGTTCTCCGCGCCCTCGAGGCCTGGACGCCTCGTGGAAGGCCGCGGCCTCGCGTAGGCCGGTGTCCAGTCCGCTGCAGCAGCTCTCCGCCCCGGTGCCCTCCGGGGATATTCCACGGCGTCGTATCTCAGGCGCTAGCTCTCAGATCAGCTCCAGAGTTGGACGGGCTCAGCAGCGTAGGTGGGCCAAACTCCGGTGTGATTCTTAGGCGCCGATCTGCAGATTAGAAGGAGAAACGAAGGATTATTCTGGCCAGGCAGCCAGAGCCTCACAGAAGTGCGGCCATTAGGTCGTGCGCCCTCTAGCGCCCCCCATTGTATCTTTAACTTAATGGGCATCAGCAGGTTCTCACATTGTTTGTTTTCCAAATGGATGGCTATTTAAAGTCCCAGGTTTAACATTCAGGCACCAAATTTAATTAGATTTCAGCCATCAAATGCTTCTCAAAGACAGACCGCTTTCACATGCTTGACCAACAGCATCATCTCATGTTCGTTGAGCTCTAGGGTCATTCCAGGGAAATACATTGTGATCCATTGCTTTCAGTTTCTATATTGGCAATTTCCACTGATTTAATTGAATGAAATGCTGGCAGTTACTGATGTACTAATCAAACAAAAGGAGGGTGAGAGCACACTGCCTCACACCCCAGCACTCGATTTGCCCCAATGCATCATGGTAAATGCAGTGCATGATAACACTTAGAGAAAAAGGACAACAATCCTGAAACATGTGTCTAGAGATACACAGCACTGGCTGCACAAACGATGGTGAATACTAAAGACGTTCATGTGAAGTGAGTGCCATCATGCACTGCACTTGCCGCAGTGCATCTGGGCTATTTGTGTTATGGTATGCCAGGCAGTGTGCGTCCGCCTCCTTTTGTGATTAGCTCCTTGCTGAGTTTTTGGGCTGACGAGCTCTGGGATGCACCTGCGTCTGGGAGTGGTACTAAACACGAGAAGACTGTGAGCAGCATTGTCAGCACCCCAAATTTTCACTTGTTAATTCCTACTTAAAAAGGACAACAATCCTCAAACATGTCAAATGATACACAGCACTGGCTGAACCATCAATGGTGAATACTAAAGACGTTCAACTGAAGTGAGTGTTATCAAGCACTGCATTTACCACAATGCATCTGGGCTAACTGTGTGCTGGTATGCCAGGCAGTGTAATCCCTCCTCCTTTACTGATGTACTAATGGTCCTGCAGCTTGATGCCCTACTGCTTCTTTACTGAGAGAAGGTTTCGCAGGGTTGGTGGACATTTCATAAATCTCTGATGTGCTGGGGGACCTTGAACTAGGAACAGCTTAGGGTGCCACAGCCTGTAGATATAGCTAAGCCTAGGCACAGAGACCTCTAGTAACCACCTAAAGTACTGTAGCCTGGTACAGAAAAGGATTTGCTGGCCATGCTTGTGCATACATATGGACACATGCACTTGCATACGATTGACAAAAGCATAAGCAATGTCGATGCCTACTGGCTTTGCCAATGCTTATTGTATGGGGGGGGGGGGGTTAGCAGCCTTAGCCTAGCCATGGATTTGCCTTCCTTCATTGACTTGGCTTTTGTTTAATCCAAGTATGAAGGTTTACTCTTCTTGTTAGAACTGGCTATTTCTAGTTGGCTAAGGCTGACGCCAAAGCTAGGCAGAAACCACCATTCTAGTCAGGGCAAGGGAGTCACACGCCAAGATAACCCCTGCTCACCCCCTGGTAGCTTGGCACGAGCAGTAAGGCTAATCTCGGAGGCAATGTGTAAAGCATTTGCGCCAGCACACAACAGCAACAACATACTAGGCACACCACAGAAGGAACTCCACACAAGGTTATTATAAAATAACGTTTGTATTGTAAAAACACATCAGATAGTATCACACAAAATACATGGTGCCAACTGGCACGGGCAATATTCACAAGGGATTATGTACAGGACAGGGCCACGTGGGCGCCTGTCAGAATCAGATATAGCACTTCGAGAATAAAGAATAATAAACATAAAATGGTAATGAAAAGATCACAACCAGTATCCACTGGTAACAGGAACCAGGACCTTACTAGGACCACCTGTACTAAAAAGAACAACCACCTAAGTATCACACAGCATTTAGGGGTATAACCAAGAACACATTACCCATGATGCCAAAACACATTCAGAGGAGTAGTAAAGGGAAACACATGATGCATAAAAACATTCAGAGGTGTAAGGACAACCACCTAAGTATCACACAGCGTTTAGGGGTCTAGGAAAGAACACATTACCCATGAAGCATAAATATACATTCAGAGGAGTAGTAAAGAGAAACACATGATGCCTAAACCTACACATTCAGCTGTGTTAAGAACAAAGCACATGATGCAACAAAATACATTCAGAGGTGCAGCGCAAGCAGACACATGATACCTAAAACATTCAGAGGTGCAGCGCAGGGAAAAGGAAGACACATGATGCCTAAAAACATTCAGAGGTGCCAGAACAATACAATAGCGCAAAAATCACATGATGCCTAAAAACATTCAGAGGTGCAGGAATAACACATGATGCAAGAAAACACATTCAGAGGTGCAATAACCATACAATTGCACAAAACTTACATAAGCCACCACCTGTGGCAGTCCCTAGGCCAACTGGCCTTGTTGGGGCTAAGACGCCCTGTGTCCAGAATGTCAGGGCGCGCTGCCAGGCAGCGCCAGTCAAAGCACAAGTCTAAACGTAGCAGGTGCCCACTACTTGCTGGGCACCTGTGAAATCCCAAGACCTAAACGGTGCAGCTGCCCACTAATTGCTGGGCAGCTGGGAATCATCAAAACTGTGCCAGGGCCCTCACTGACCCTTAGGCGCAAACTGCGCCACTGCTGGAGCCACACAGGCTCTGAACTGCGCACTTGGAGCCACACACGCTCTTAAACAATTATAGGCCCCTGGAGCCCTCAGGCTCTGAAAACGATGGTGCCCCCTAGAGCCTCACTGGACTCTAAACCTAACACTCGCAGGCAGGAGGGGGCGGACACCGGCAATGTGCCCCGACGCCCCCTCTAACTAATATGGCCCTCGAGCCTCGCTGGGCTCGTAAATCATGTATGCCCCCTAGAGCCTCCGTGGCTCTAAACACAAAAATGGCCCTCGAGCCTCGCTGGGCTCGTCAACAACCACGTAGACCGGGAGCCTCGGGGCTCTAATTACCGTTGGGGCGACCCGCTGCCAACCAGGGCCGCCCTGACTCTGTGCCTCACAACCGGCACCACAATAGTCCCCTAGCTCCCTCATGGAGCAGAACAGACATGCCCCACTTTGCCCGGCCCAGCTCAGACTCACCCGCTGCTCGCGGTCCTGCTGCGGGGCTCTCTTCGCAGTACGGACGCCTCGCGGCTCGGGCGGCCGGACTTCTTTCCCTCCCCGGGGCTCTCCCTTCACTCAGGAGCCCCGGGGCGGACACGGCAGGCGGATTCCTTCTTCCCCGGTCTCCCTCTCAATCACGGGAGACCAGCAACATCCTCCATGGCACCAGCAGGGCTCTCCTGGCTCCCGGGAGCCCCGCAATGGCCGCCTCGCTCATCTTCTCTTTTCTACTCGGCCCGGCAGCCAATCACGGCGCGGCCCGGGGAGACGTCATCAAGGCATCCCGGGCCGGCCAGCCAATGGCAGCGCGGCACACAGGGACGAGCCCCCATCAGCGGCCCAAACCCAGCGCGGCCCCTTCGGTGCTGCGTCCCAGGCAGCGGCGGTGAATTTCAACACGGGGCAATGCCGGGTGGGCACCGGCTTCCATTAAATATGAAAATAAAAGCGCTACTAAGCGCTTGGGCAAAGTAAAGCGCTCCAAAGCACTAGAAAACTGGCAGAGCGCTCCCAGGCGCTCAGGGGGAAGCACAGCGCTTCCAGGCGCTAGAAATACCAATCAAGCGCTCTCTGTAGGAAAATGCAGCTTCTCCATGCTGCAAAGGTCCCAGAAATTCCCAGGGGGCAAAGCCAAGTCCCCCCCATCAGCCCAAGCAAGGCAGAGGGGTCCCCCAGGAGTCCAGGGAAGTCCATCAGGTGTCCAGGGGCTGGGCAGGGCCCAGGGATTCCCCTGAGCCCAAGCAGCAGCACGCCCCTGGCAGATTCAAGTCCAGAAACAAGAACCAATTGGAAGGGGACACAGCCCCTTCTTATACAGGGAAAAGTCTTTGAAGTCTTTGTGCAGGCAGTGTGAGAACCTGCTAGAACTGGTTATAGGGAAGTCCCTTCAGTATCAGGGACAGAGGTGACAGTCGCCCAGCGGGGGGGTGGAGCCAGCATTGTGGTCAGGCAGGCACAGCCCTTCACTATCAGGTGCCATCTCCTCCCACTTCCCTGGCAGCAGATGCTACCTTTCATCCACAGGCTGACTCAGACAACCTCCTGAGCTCTCCAGCCCCTGTCACCCTCAAACCAGACAGTCAATCCACAAGCAGGCCCAGGCACTCCTGGACCAGGCTCACCAGCCAATCACACGCCAGACACAAATTACACAAATGTGCCAACTTCTAAAAGTGGCACTTCTACACTAGACACAGTCATGCCGCATATATCATTTCGCAGCATTCAATCTCACAAGTTCGTACATATCAAACTCGACCCTGCATTCCCCACACATTAGGAGCTACCATGGCATACATATTCCCCATTCATTCCTATGGAAGGGCAGGTCACTCACCACACATACACAGAGAGCTCAAGCACTTTACACAGTACCACAGTGAAAAAGTGCGCAGAGGCCTAAAATCACCACCACCAGGTTCCAGAAACAGGCTAGGAAAAAGCAAAAAGTCTCGGGGTGAACCTGCCAAAAGGGCCGTGTACAACAGAACCCCCTTCCAGCCAAACGCAGGGTATACCAATCACTCCACTGATGGGCTTCCTTGCTTTGGGTGACAAAACACGGACACGGACCCGCACAGCAGGGACACCTCCCGGTTCTACGCCACTCTAAACCCACCTGGTTTCCTCCAAACAAGAACTCTCTGACACAACTAGGATACCCCACTGGTACTCACTAGTCATCCACAGCCAGGACCAGGCCCTAGGCCATCTAAATGTCACCGGTCCTAACCAATCCACAGAGCGGGGGGCAGTAACCCCTGGCACACAATAGCCATTCTGCACTCTCTCTCTCAGTGTAGCTACAACTACCACTGATCCTTCAACCTAGGGACCACACCCTCAGGCTGACCAGAGGTCACGGGCAGGAATACCCCACCCTACCTCTACTTCTGGGTTCCCGCACCCTCACAGGGAAGCACTCACCAGAACACAATTCTCCTACCAGATCAGGACCTCACTCCATCACTGGTCTATCACCTGGAAACTATTTTACTTCTGAGGTACAAAGCACACAGCAAAGTTCCTCTTCAAGCAGGTGGGGGGGACACAGCACACAGCAAAGTCCCCTTTCCTCTACCTTAGTGGAAACAACAAACTGCAGGTGAGCCCCAGAACACACAGCAAGGGCAGCCCCCTCAGTCTCTTCAGCTGATCCACTTTGGCAGAGATTCCTCTTGACCTAGAAGTTTCCTAATCTCCCAACCTAGGATCTAAACCCTCAGGTTGCACTGAGGTCAGAAGTACACTGTCCCTCTGCACCCCCTTCCAGAGTTCTGCATCCTCCCACCTTGGAGCGGTACCCCTAGAAGCCAAAACCGGTCAGGACACTGAGTACAGATGCTCTTCCCTCCAGGTCAGGCTGAACCTGAACCTGGCCTCCCCCCTCCTCGGGGAACAACCTCCAGAGGCCCCACAAATGGTCAAGCACTCTAGACGGTCAAATGCTCAGCGAGCCAGGACTTCTGCACTCTCCACTTAGGAGCGGTACTGCCCAACACTAGGACCGCCGGAGTTCTGGTTACAGACACTCCCCGTCCTCTAGACACAGGAAGATCCTCCTCAAATGACCTGTATTTACAGCCTAGGCCCCTGACCTGGCGCTCCCTTAGGGAACACTCCAGGCCCTGAGATAGGGTTTCTGGCCAACTTGGGACACACCGTCCCACACTCACTCAGCCTCCACTGAGACAGGGCGTGAGCCCCTACACCCCTACCATACTACTGGGACCTAGCTGGGTTACACATGAACCTCTTCCCCTTCACAGGATCATCAGATACACAAGCCACTCCTTTTAGAATCACTTCCTAATGCCTCTGCAAGACATCTAGCACACCGCCAGACATCCACCTTCCTGTCCAGTGCCTCTGCTGGACCTCCTGCACACCACCAGAGGTACACCTCACGTGCAAGCTCCTTAAAAAAAAAAAGAACTCACACCAACTCCTCCAGTTCAAGACACCACTCATCCACACACTCCCCCTCCAGACTGGTGAGACAGTTCCTCACTGCCTCTGACTCTTAACCTGTACTCCTCTTAATGAGCACCAGGCACCATACTCTGGGAACTGGGAATGGGACTTCACGCACTGGACACATTAAAGCTGCCACCACTGGATCCTACCATACTGGGCAATCCAGACACACACACTACACTCAGGCGTTAACCACCCTCCTGAGCTAGTCATTTCTCCTCCACACTCCCTCTCTTCCATCTACCCACACAGGAACAGGAACAGGGATTGGGCACTGGACTCAGCAAGGGATTCCTAATCTATGGGAACCTCCCCCTCTACTGGCGTCCCACCCTGTCACTTTCTCTCATCTGCCACTAAACATAAAGCGCAGGAACACATTTGAAAATGACACTCTTGAGGAAAAACAAAAATCAAAAACAATAATCCCAAACATGTGACTATCTATAAACTGCAGAGTTTTGTAATGTAGCCAGCTGTCGCTGTGGCACTGCGCAAACACAAGTCCAAATCCGCACTGCTGACCAACAATGTTAGAACTGGCTATTTCTGGTTGGCTAAGGCTGACGCCAAAGCTAGGCAGAAACCACCATTCTAGTCAGGGCAAGGGAGTCACCGCCAAGATAACCCCTGCTCACCCCCTGGTAGCTTGGCACGAGCAGTAAGGCTAAACTCAGAGGCAATGTGTAAAGCATTTGCGCCAGCACACAACAGCAACAACATACTAGGCACACCACAAAAGGAACTCCACACAAGGTTATTATAAAATAACGTTTGTATTGTAAAAACACATCAGATAGTATCACACAAAATACATGGTGCCAACTGGCACGTGCAATATTCACAAGGGATTAAGTACAGGACAGGGCCACGTGGGCGCCTGTCAGAATCAGATATAGCACTTCTAGAATAAAGAATAATAAACATAAAATGGTAATCAAAAGATCACAACCAGTATCCACTGGTAACAGGAACCAGGACCTTACTAGGACCATCTGTACTAAAAAGAACAACCACCTAAGTATCACACAGCATTTAGGGTATAACCAAGAACACATTACCCATGATGCCAAAACACATTCAGAGGAGTAGTAAAGGGAAACACATGATGCATAAAAACATTCAGAGGTGTAAGGACAACCACCTAAGTATCACACAGCGTTTAGGGGTCTAGGAAAGAACACATTACCCATGATGCATAAATATACATTCAGAGGAGTAGTAAAGAGAAACACATGATGCCTAAACCTACACATTCTGCGGTGTTAAAAACAAAGCACATGATGCAATAAAATACATTCAGAGGTGCAGCGCAAGCAGACACATGATTCCTAAAACATTCAGAGGTGCAGCGCAGGGAAAAGGAAGAACCATGATGCCTAAAAACATTCAGAGGTGCCAGAACAATACAATAGCGCAAAAATCACATGATGCCTAAAAACATTCAGAGGTGCAGGAATAACACATGATGCAAGAAAACACATTCAGAGGTGCAATAACCATACAATTGCGCAAAACTTACATAAGCCACCACCTGTGGCAGTCCCTAGGCCAACTGGCCTTGTTGGGGCTAAGACGCCCTGTGTCCAGAATGTCAGGGCGCGCTGCCAGGCAGCGCCAGTCAGAGCACAAGCCTAAACGTAGCAGGTGCCCACTACTTGCTGGGCACCTGTGAAATCCCAAGACCTAAGCGGTGCAGCTGCCCACTAATTGCTGGGCAGCTGGGAATCATCAAAACTGCGCCAGGGCCCTCACTGACCCTTAGGCGCAAACTGCGCCACTGCTGGAGCCACACAGGCTCTGAACTGCGCACTTGGAGCCACACAGGCTCTTAAACAATTATAGGCCCCTGGAGCCCTCAGGCTCTGAAAACGATGGTGCCCCCTAGAGCCTCACTGGACTCTAAACCTAACACTCGCAGGCAGGAGGGGGCAGGCACCGGCAATGTGCCCCGACGCCCCCTCTAACTAATATGGCCCTCGAGCCTCGCTGGGCTCGTAAATCATGTATGCCCCCTAGAGCCTCCATGGCTCTAAACACAAAAATGGCCCTCAAGCCTCGCTGGGCTCGTCAACACCACTTGGACCAGAAGCCTCGGGGCTCTAATTACCATTGGGGCAACCCGCTGCAAACCGGGGCCGCCCTGACTCTGTGCCTCGCAACCGGCACCGCGATAGTCCCCTAGCTCCCTCATGGAGCAGAACAGACATGCCCCACTTTGCCCGGCCCAGCTCAGACTCACCCGCTGCTCGCAGTCCTGCTGCGGGGCACTCTTCGTAGTACGGACGCCTCGCGGCTCGGGCGGCCGGACTTTTCTTCCTCCCCGGGGCTCTCCCTTCACTCAGGAGCCCCGGGGCGGACACGGCAGGCGGCTTCCTTCTTCCCCGGTCTCCCTCTCAATCACGGGAGACCGGCAACATCCTCCATGGCACCAGCAGGGCTCCCCTCGGCTCCCGGGAGCCCCGCAATGGCCGCCTCGCTCATCTTCTCTTTTCTCCTCGGCCCGGCAGCCAATCACGGCGCGGCCCGGGGAGACGTCATCAAGGCATCCCGGGCCGGCCAGCCAATGGCAGCGTTGCTCACCGGGACGAGCCCCCATCAGCGGCTCAATCCCAGCGCGGCCCCTGCGGTGCTGCGTCTCAGGCAGCGGCGGTGAATTTCAACACAGGGCAATGCCGGGTGGGCACCGGCTTCAATTAAATATGAAAATAAAAGCGCTACTAAGCGCTAGGGCAAAGTAAAGCACTCCAAAGCGATAGAAAACCGGCAGAGCGCTCCCAGGCGCTCAGGGGGAAGCACAGCGCTTCCAGGCGCTAGCAATACCAATCAAGCGCTCTCTGTAGGAAAATGCAGCTTCTCCATGCTGCAAAGGTCCCAGAAATTCCCAGGGGGCAAAGCCAAGTCCCCCCCATCAGCCCAAGCAAGGCAGAGGGGTCCCCCAGGAGTCCAGGGAAGTCCATCAGGTGTCCAGGGGCTGGGCAGGGCCCAGGGGTTCCCCTGAGCCCAAGCAGCAGCACGCCCCTGGCAGATTCAAGTCCAGAAACAAGAACCAATTGGAAGGGGACACAGCCCCTTCTTATACAGGGAAAAGTCTTTGAAGTCTTTGTGCAGGCAGTGTGAGAACCAGCTAGAACTGGTTATAGGGAAGTCCCTTCAGTATCAGGGACAGAGGTGACAGTCGCCCAGCGGGGGGTGGAGCCAGCATTGCGGTCAGGCAGGCACAGCCCTTCACTATCAGGTGCCATCTCCTCCCACTTCCCTGGCAGCAGATGCTGCCTTTCATCCACGGGCTGACTCAGACAACCTCCTGGGCTCTCCAGCCCCTGTCACCCTCAAACCAGACAGTCAATCCACAAGCAGGCCCAGGCACTCCTGGACCAGGCTCACCAGCCAATCACACGCCAGACACAAATTACACAAATATGCCAACTTCTAAAAGTGGCACTTCTACACTAGACACAGTCATGCCGCATATATCATTTCGCAGCATTCAATCTCACGAGTTCGTACATATCAAACTTGACCCTGCACTCCCCACACATCAGGAACTACCATGGCATACATATTCCCCATTCATTCCTATGGGAGGGCAGGTCACTCACCACACATACACAGAGAGCTCAAGCACTTTACACAGTACCACAGTGAAAAAGTGCACAGAGGCCTAAAATCACCACCACTAGGTTCCAGAAACAGGCTAGGAAAAAGCAAAAAGTCTCGGGGTGAACCTGCCAAAAGGGCAGGGTCCAACACTTCTAAATTTACTCCAAACCTTTTTGAGGGTATTCAGTGCACTTGCAATATACCTAATAAATGCATAATACCAACTGTGCTACTATCTTTTTGTCATAATGAGCCCACTGTCATGGCTATCATTCGAAAATTCAGTTTGGGGTGTGCAATGCACCTAGATCACCACTGTCATGGTTCTTTCACTCTTTGATCACCATGAGATTTCTACACTTCGAGCAGATGTACAAAGACATTTTGAGTTTGCAAACAATCCGATTTGAAAAATTGGACCATTTGTGATCGCAAAATCGCCCTTTGGTATGTACTAAATCAAAACTGTGATTCAGTAACACGTTAGCGAATTGCAAGTAACATTTGCGATTACGTACGAGTCGGTATTTGGAGAGAGTGGGCCCGATTCACAGAATGTACTTAACACTCAATCCTAAACGAACTACTATTTTGGTATTCACAGAATGCACTTGCTACTTTTGGCATTCACAGAATGAACTTACTACTTTTGGTATTCACAGAAGTTAGGATTTTGTCTTAAGTTTGTCTTAAGACAGACTTAAGACAAACTTAAGACAGACTTAAGACAGACTTAAGTCAAAATCCTAACTTAAATCTGTCTTAAGTTTGTCTTAAGACAAACTTAAGACAAAATCCTAACTTCTGTGAATACCAAAAGTAGTAAGTCCATTCTGTGAATACCAAAAGTAGTAAGTGCATTCTGTGAATGCCAAAAGTAGTAAGTGCATTCTGTGAATACCAAAATAGTAGTAAGTTTAGGATTGAGTCTTAAGTTCATTCTGTGAATCGGGCACACTGTGTTTAAGACCTGCCTTCCATTTTGCAGTTCATGTTGGGATAAATTATTATTTTGCAACCAAAATCCAGTCTCAAATCATTAATATCTTATCGACTACACAAAGGTAGTAGTAATCCATTTACAAATGGGAAGGGGTTCGCGAGTGAACCGTTCCCCTTTGTGAATGTTGACAAAAAAATGTTTTAAGACTAGGCAGTGGTACAATGCATCATTGCCTACTTTTAAAAATTGTATAATTAAACTTTTTATTTTATTTTAAACACATCCTGTTTTCCTTTAAGGAAAACGAGGCTTTACTGAAAAAAAAGTATTACTTTACTTAAAAGCAATCACAGACACAGTGGTCTTCTGACCCCAGTGGGCCACTATCCCTGCAATGGCATGAAATCGCAGTGGGTCACAATTTGCTACCTACCGCATTATGTTAATTAGGTAGGTGGAAATGCAACCCACTATGATTCAGTATTTTGCGAACTGACCTATTAGTACTTAGGCCAATATTTATCATTTTTTCACGCAGCGCAACTGAGCAAGCCACCTTACTATGCTGCAGAGTGTGTGAAAAGGGAAAGGGAGCTGGAATGCGCCTTATTTAACATTATATGGAGCATTCATGTCCTTCCCTAGACCTGCCACACTTTTGGCTGCTTAGCGCCAACAAAGGCCCCCTTGTGTCATGGTGCAAGTGTGCCTGCCCTGTAGGCGGGATTGTTTTTGTGCAGGAAGGAAAACCTTCCTGTGCAAAAACAATCCTTCGAAATTATAGGGGCAAAGATTTAATGTATTCTCTGATTATAAACCTTAATATGAAATATTTGAGAAGAGGGGGTTAGATTTAGTGTCATCCCATATTTGCAAATGAATTGTCTGACCTTCCACCAACCATCCAGAAACCTTCACTCCACCCACCTCACCCTTGCACAGAATCCACGCATCTGCAGTAGCCAAACCAGAGGGCGCTTCTTATTTCACTTTGCCTAATGAAACCTGCAGCACAAAGCCTGGAGACCCCCCAGGGTGACAAAACGTGCTCTACAAATAACTCTTGATTGATATATTGAAGAGCACCCTTATCATACCCTTTTACTAATAGGAAAGCGATCAGTTAGAGCACCCTGAGCAAACAACTTACTTGAGCAAAGTTGTCATCATAAAGTCCTATTATCAAGGAAAGCAGATCCTGGGGCAATCCCAGTTCATGCAAACCCGGCCATAGCTTCTCACGTGAGACCAAGTCAAAGGCAGACTTAAGGTCGACAAAGGCAGCGTACATGCTGCCCTTGCTGATAACTACTTACTATCCACCAATAAAGGAGCAGAAAGCAGAAGACTTGGTCGATTGTACTTACAAGCTCGTGAAATCCTGCCTGTATGGGTGAGAGAATGTCATTATCAGCCAGTACTAAGTGTGCAAACTTTTTTTGCACTGAGTCAGTAAGGCTGATTGGCCTATAGTTCCCTGGGTGGGATTCATCACCTTTTTAAATATAGGAATTGGCTCGGCACCCCGGCAGGAGTCCCGTAGTGTAGCTCCACTTGCAATAGTGTTTGCTAACACTAGAATGTATTTTAATCAATTGTCCCTATCTTGCAAAAATAAGTCTGCCTGTATGCTACCTGGACCGGGCGCTTTGCCCCTTACAACTGCATCTAGAGCGGCTGAGACATCGCCAATCTCAAATACCAGTTCTGACAGAGCATGGTGCCAGATACAGATCTGATTGCATGAGCCATCCGCCTCAGAATAATATAAAAAGGAAAAGTGGTTGATGTGTGTGCATGTGCTCATTTCTGCAAATGTTGATGATACATACTCTTTTATAATGAGTCTTGTGTAAGGACTGTTGGCTACATGGGACCATTTGACACGAATATGCTGCTTTTCCCCGCATACCATTACGCCGCATGTTGATACAACGCGGTTGTTACAATGAATGTGTCGTAACAACGCATTCCATTACCCCGCGAGTCGTAATAATGACTTGCGGAGGGGGCGCTGGATGTTGGAATACTATTCCAACTCCAGTCTGTGCAGACTGTAGGGAAGGTGTTGGATTTTAAATCCAACACCTTCTCCCCCCTCCGCAAGTTGTTGTAACGAAATGCGGGTTAATGGTATGCGTTGTCACAACGCGGTCGTTGTTACGACCGTGTTGTAACAGCATGCGGGGTTACGGATGCGGGGTGACGGCTGTTTACCCTTGACATGCCGCATATCATTAATCAGAATCAAATACTTGGCTAAGGGAAGGAGGAGGGGATTGACCACCCTTTCAGTACTGAAGGGTTCCAAGGTAGGCACAATGGGTATGATCACTCTCTAGCCTTTCTTTAATTATTATATCGATAAAAAGAGACCAAAACTTCACATCCAATAAGAAGTAATCAATGAGACTAGAGTGATGGCACCTGTATACATCCAAGTTCAAGATGGTTGCATAAGAAGGGAAGGAAGATGCGATAGAAAACCAGTATTATCCAGTAAACCAGCATGAGTCGGAAACTATGCTTTATAATACTCAAAAATATTCATGGATCACTAGACATGAGCAATCCAGGATACCTGCTAGGACTGCAAAACAAATCCTCTTCACCCCAATCTGGGATGACCATACAACAGAAACAAATTTAAGAAAAATAACATTGCAAATCCAGTTTCATCATTTGGTGTCAGTCCATCTTACAGGGAAATGTTTCACAAAAAAAGAGTAAATGGATAGTGAAAATATAGGTAAACGTATGATATGATCTACTAAATTATTTCAATGAACACTAAAGATGTTAAAACTGAAAAGCTGCTTTGTGAAAAATCCTTAAGAACTGATTTATTTTTGCTATTTAGCCCAAAATAAATGGGGCAATTAGCAGTGCAATTTAGACTTTTCTTTCATATTTGAACAATAGAGAAAATGTATTTCTTATTTCATGTTAAATAAACATAGATAAAAAATATTACAAATTCAGTTTGACATATTTGTCCTCATGAAAAGACAGCTTTATAATGTTGTATATTTTGCATTGTATGTCTCTTAAGAGGCACCATATTGTGCCTTTGCTTAGTTGCTCATTGAGGCCTTAGACCATATAAATTGTCATCCATTTGCAAAAGCTGATGAATTTATTTTCATTATTGTGAACAATCTGCTTTACATTTATCATATATTTGGATAGTACACTCGTTTATATATAAATGTATTCATTTGAATAGCTGAAGCGTAATAGATTAAGTCTTTACCATGAGAGCGTAAGGGAGTTCTCACAATATTTCTTTCACCTGACATCATGATCATAAGGTTTATTTTTCTCAAAAGAAACCGTATAGATGGTGCAAATGAGATGTTTATGGACACTGGGGGGAGAGAGGGATCAGGACTTAGAAGAAATTTGCAGAAAGTAGAAAAGCATGGATCTAAGAGCAACCAACCAAGTTCATCGTCTTAGTCCTTCTGCAGGGTCATAATTCAAATTTGTCTTGCAAGTAGGCCTCGCAATGGAAAAAAGCAAGACGTTCAGGTAAGCTTGTGTGTTGGGAATCAAACTCACAAACCTAACTACAGCAAACCTTTAATGCTAAAGATTAGGCTTCTAGGGATCCTTAAAAATGCATTGTGTAATATGTTGTCTGCTTTAACCATATTTACCTTCTATGATTCCGCCTTAGTTACAATGGTACGGATTTCTGCAATTACACTCTTGCGTTTATTCTCCAACAAAATTGGTTTGAAAAAAAAACCTACAAAGTAAAAGTGTGAATTTCTTGTGTGTGTATTTGTGGTGGACGTTTCCCAAGACTCACAGTAAAACAATATGTCTGACAGTCTCTGGATGGTTGGTTATGTGACTAATGAATACATGACATACCTTACGTAACAGTCTTTCTGGTGAATACTCTATCTAACCACAGATTCCTCATCTTTAGAATATCCCCAGGTGCCAGATTGGATCCTGCAAGCTTTACAACAGTGCTATTGCACGGAAGCAGATGGCAGTGACAGAGGCACGCTGTGTAGTGGCGCTTCTCCTGGGCGCTGAACTCCGTTACTATCTTGCCTCTGCCCACGTCCTCAAACAGAGTGCAACATCAACCAGAGGTAGCAGTAGGCAGATCTCTAATTTGGGACCTTCTTAGATGTACAGAACAGGGACGCTGGAGGCTAGTGAGGAACCCAAAGTTAGAGAGAGTATATGGTTGAGAGGACATTACCGAAGGTAAATAACTTGTTCTTCTGATGGAGACTTCTAACCGCATATTCTTCACTTTTAGAGTAGATATCAAAGCAGTACCTCCCAAGGTGGAGGGTCTGTTGAATATGCTCAAACCCAAAAACCTTGCAGGACCGAAATGGCGAAATGCCCTTCCCCTCAGACATGGCTGTCAAAACATTAATGCTCCATGAACAGTGCAAGGACACCCACATCAGGGCCTGACAGATATTGAAAACAGGCAATCCTCCCACCAATGCAGTGGTAGCAGCCTTTGCTCTGGTGCAGTGGGCCTTTAGCCTTTTCAAGGCTGCTTCTTGGCCAGTATATAGCAGGTCTAATTGCAGAGGACAACCCACCTTGACAAAGTTCTTTTGCTGAACTGTCTTTCCTTCCTTTACCTCACAGAAGTCCACAAAAAGCTAAACGTTCTCCCGATGGTCTTTGATACAATCGCTGTAAAACCTCAAGGCTCTCTTGAAGTCCAGCTGATGGAGTTTTTCTTCTTTTTTTGAGGGATGAGGTGGAGCAAAGAACGTTGGGAGGTGATGTATTTTCCAACATGAAAAGGCACACTGGTCCTCAACACCAGTTTATCTGGGAAAAAGGTGGTGTATGGCATCTGCCCAGAGTTGCTTGGAGCTCACTTATGCAACAAGCTTAAAAATCTCAATGAGGAAGACTTCTTTAGAGTCAGAAGGCACAGCTAGCATCGTCTCGAATGGAGTCCACAAGAACAAAGTCAGACCAAATTGAGGTCCCACATCACAAATTGTTTTGGCAGAAACATGAGGGTTAAATCTTTCAGAAACCTCATCACTACAGGTGATTTAAATAAAGACGGTTGGTGCAGCGAACAGAAAAATCTGAAAAATATGGCAAATAATATTGGACTGCGGCCACAGCAAGTTCTGCTGGGACACAATCAACACAAACAATAAGCATCCTACAGTTTGGACTGCAACACGTTTATGTTGTGGCTCCACATCAGCTAAGAAATTTGTCCCAGCGCCCAGTGTAAATGGACTTTGAAGGAGGTTGCCACACATCAAGGATAACATCCACAACCTTAGAAGTTAGCCTAACACATTCAACTGTCACCGCTTAATTCCACACATGCAGGTCTTGATTGTGCAGATTGAGGTGCTGAACCCTGCCTTACTACTGTAGCAGAGGATCCTCCCAAAGTGGTAGCCTGATTGGAGGACAGATGATAATTCCCAGAAGTTACAACTACCACACGCTGCTGCCCAATCTGGAGCCACTTGGATGACTTGGACCAGATCCTTCTTCAACTTCTTCAGAACTCGGGGTAGGAGAGGCAGAGGTGGAAAGGCCTGCAGGAATCCTGTGCTCCACTCTAGCCAGAATGTGTCTCCCAGAGAGACCCTCCTAGGAAACTCCAGTGTGCCAAAAGGTTTACATTGCTCACCCACGATGGTGGCAAAATAATTGAGTGAGGATTCTCTGCACTGGTGGAAGATGCCATGTGCCTCCTTTGGGTGTAATCGCCATTTGTGATCAGCCAGGCACCACTAGATTAGATTGTCCCCCCTGATGTTTGAAAATCCATCCACATGGTTCAGAATCAGGGGATGCCCTGTGCTCCAGCCAACTGCAGAGGCGTAGAGCCTCTCGGCACCAGGCCGCACTCTGCCCTGATTTTTGAAGTACCACAGGGTGGTGGTGTTGTCCCTGAGAATCAGTACCATCGTCTACTTCATGTTCGATAGGAAGGCCTTCATTGCCACGCGAATGACCCACAATTTTAACAGACTGATATGAAGTTGGGTTTACACGAGAGACCATTTCTCTCCAAAATGAGCTCCCCAACCCAGCAAAGTTGCATCTGCCATCACCATCAGTTCTGGAAGTTGATAGGGATAGGGGTATGCCACTGGTTCAACTGCAGTTGAGCAGCCACCACTGCCTATCTCCTCCAAAAACATTATGGTCGCATTTATGACCTCTAGCTTAGTGTGCCCCTTGTGCCCCTGGCACTAACCTTGCCAACCACTTGGTCACTAACGCAGTGCCACAAATACATTGTGAAGAAATACACAACATAATGCATCCAATCTGAAAATACCAATCTTGCAACATAATTCATTTATTATTGCTGGTTGAGAGGCAAAAAATGTGTCTCAGTGTCCCTGCTATCTCTGTGCTTCTCAGGGTTGAGGGAAATAAATCAGACAGAAGAAACAAGAGAAGACAAGTAGGGGACGCAGAGAGACCATCATTGAGAAAGAAGGCACAACAGATGAGTGAGACAAAGGTGTGTGTGAAGGTGAGTGAGACACACAGAGAAAAAAAATAAAGAAACAGCTGCCGGAGATGAAGAAATGGATCGATAGATGTTTGAGAGATCGTGATAGACGGGTGTAAGAGAGGAAGAGGCAGAAGGGAGGCGATGAAGCCAGAGACAGGCTAAAAAGAGACCTCAGAGACAGAGGGAAAGATAGGTGAAAGATGTGACAGGCAGACAGGACAAGGGCAATAGAGGGAGACAGGTGTGAGAAAGGGGCAATAGAAAGGCACACTACAAAGACACAGCAGAGAGGAAGTAGAGATAGGGGACAGGTGGAAAAGAGACGTCTGAGAGGAGTGTGAGGCAGGTGAGAAAGAGGCAGTTCAAAGAGACAGAGAGGGAGAGTAGGTGTAATGGACGAGAGAAAGAAAAATAGAGTGAGCCAGCTCAGAAAGTGACAGTGTGACTGCTTCCTCCATCTTAATTCTCAATACTAGCAGAGGAATTAGAGGAATGGGAGGGAAGGCATAAAGAAGACAAGGAGGCAACGGTATAGTTAGAGAGCATCCACTCCTCATGCACCCTGAGTCTGAAACTGAGAATGGCATGAACGAGTTCAGAGAGACACCGCAAAAGAAAGAAAGAAAGAGAGGTGAGAGTGAAAGGCGATAAAGAGATCGGCAGCTAATTTATAGATATGACTGAGAGCAGGAGGGAGGTTTGACGCGTGAGGTTTAGGTGTGAGCAAGACATCTGAAAGAGAGAGGGACATCGGTGAGACAATGACAGAAATAGAAACAGTTTAGAGAGAGCTCAGCCGCGGCCCGTACAGGTAAGAGCATTGGGGTGGTGGGGCCGGGTTGGGGGAGGGGGGATTTCGACAGACGACAACGAGGGCTAATTATTTATTTATTTTTCCCTCGTCGAAATCCCCACCCCTCAGTGGTGTACTGAAAGTTTAAGCCCCCCCCCCCCCCGCCCCCCCTGCCATGTGCACGGAGGGGCCCCCTGATCCGGATTTAATATGGAGCACTCAGGACTAGGTACTGTGCTGAGTGGGCCCCCTGCAGCTCAGGGTCTCCCCCCGCAACGCAGGTGATGCGGGGGCCTGTGTAACGCCCCTGACCCCTCCCCCACCGGACCCCACCGCTCTTACCTGCACAGGCCACAGCTGAGAGTGGGAAGACATCAGTGAATTGATAAAGAGGTAGATGAGAAAGAAACAGCTGAAGGCGAGGGGAGACCGATCAGAGGAAGAAAAAAGCACAAGGATACAAAAGGTAAAAGTAATAAAAACTGTTGAGAGTGGTGATAAAGAGACAGACAAGTAAGAAAGAGACAGCTGAAAGAGAGACAGGGAAGGTGAGCGACATGGTTGATAGAGACACAGGTGCTGAATAGGTCCTCCACTGCCAGAGAAGGTACCCATGTCGCCGAAGATACAGTGCTTGATTCCATGCTCTAGTATTTCCAGCCCAGTGCTGAAACAACCAGAACACGGGCCGGAGCGTAGAAAAGTAGGGTTACATTGTTGCTACTGCCTGGGTAAAACACATCGACCAGGGGCTCATTAAGACTTGGGGACTAAGGCATGATATTCAACATGTGGGAACTGTGTAAGAGACTTTGTGAACAGAAGCTTAGTACAGAGGGGGTTACACCTGTGGGAGAGTCACCTTATATACGTCCTATACTCTTTAGTGGAGTAGGCCTACAGAGGAGGAACACAGGTGAACTCCCCCAAAGCACTAGATATGGCTTTGCTAGGGATTAGGTTGTTTTTGATAGATTAGAACTGATGTGTGTAATAAATTCTTGTTTTTCCATACAACTCAGTATTGGGCTAGACCTGATTTATTGGGGTTGTTTGAGGGCAGTTTGTGGTGGGCGTTTATGCATAAACTGACACTTTACCTCCTCCTGGATAGACTTGGGCTGCTCGACCAGTGCTACCACTGAGAGTCAACTGCTTAAGGAGTAGTACTTAGCCAAGTTACATAGAGCTCATAGTAGGTTGGGGCCCCAGGACAGCAGGAGTAGAAGGCTCCAACCATCACAGGGCCCACTGCCTGCCTTGTGGCCCTCTGAAAGGGGTTCTGATGTGTACCATGCAGTTTGTGCCCAGTCTATGAGATCATCTGGTATCTCTCTGGTAATGAAGGCATTGGTTTCCTTATATTTTCTAGGAGAACATCTGTAAAGGGGGCGTTTTATATTTATGGAATCATTGTAAGGTGTCTGGGACTGCAGCTCGTTGTTCTCTATGTGTTGGTGGAACTGAGGCCTTTTGATTGCTTGAAATCACAGGGAAAATCGTTTTTGGCTCTAGTGAAACTGCAGCCACTGTTTCCTGTGGAGTTTCTAAGAGGACATTTTTTGGCAATCTGTTGTAAAGAAAGGTTTTGATCTTTATGTATCATTATATGTGATGTTTTTTTTTGTCCTCATATTCGCCCTTGGTGACCATATAGTAACGAACAATTAGAGGAGATGACTGGGACACTGACCCAGATTAACTGGGGGGGATTTTAATGATTCCTACCGGAGTATCCCGCAGTGCCAAGCATCCACACCTCAATAATCGTCAGGTGGTACCAACTGGACTAGCATACTGCTAAATACAACCCAAATTGATTGCTTGAAATCACAGGGAAAATCGTTTTTGGCTCTAGTGAAACTGCAGCCACTGTTTCCTGTGGAGTTTCTAAGAGGACATTTTTTGGCAATCTGTTGTAAAGAAAGGTTTTGATCTTTATGTATCATTATATGTGATGTTTTTTTTTGTCCTCATATTCGCCCTTGGTGACCATATAGTAACGAACAATTAGAGGAGATGACTGGGACACTGACCCAGATTAACTGGGGGGGATTTGAATGATTCCTACCGGAGTATCCCGCAGTGCCAAGCATCCACACCTCAATAATCGTCAGGTGGTACCAACTGGACTAGCATACTGCTAAATACAACCCAAATTCGTAACCAACGTCGCCCTTGTTGGATATGTATAACAAAAGGGGATCGAGTAAGACGACCCAGCAAAGCAGCAGAATCATAGGACATGGGGGGGGGGGGAAAAAAAACCATGGTGTTCTGGTCTATGATTACCAGTTCAAAAGTAGCCAAAATCTTCTCTTATGTTGGTTACCCACTCTAGCCATGTCTAGTTTGGACATCTGTAACATAGCTGCACGCCAATCAGTAAAGAGAGGAGGTGTCTTATCTTTCCACCGTCTACATATTTCTCTTCTAGCCAACAAACAGCTATAGAAGACCAGCTTTTTACATATGCCATCAAGCTCTGGTATAATACCAAAGAAGACTAACATGGGACTAGGGCTGACTTGCGAACCTATTGCTGACGAGAGGGAAGCACAGATTTCATTCCAAAATAATGATATAAACGAACACTCAAAAACATATGAACATCTGATGCTGCTACCAAGCCACATCTAGGGCAGGCCTCCTGTGCATTATTGGGGAACTTTGATAAACGCAGTGGAGAGTAATACACTCTGTGCAGTGTAAACAAGTGATTACGGCGGAGCCAGGAAGGTTTCACAATCTCTCCCAGAATCGTAAATGATTTTAGCCACAGACCCTCCACATCGGTGTTGGTGATATATGTTTCCCAAAGCGAGAGGGGGAGCAGGAATTCGCCATCAGTCTCATCCAATATAAGGTTGTACCAAAATGTAATCTCTTTTTTGAAAGGTGGTTTGTCAATCAGATGGGTTACTATATTACTATCAGCGCCTATTTTAAACCTACCCCTACCTTGACTATAAGCCTGAGACCAACTCTAAATTTGTAGGTATTTAAATCGTGAGAAACAAATTCCTATTATTGAGCTCAGGGTCTCCCATGAGAGTAAGATTCCTTCAGCAAACAGTTTCCCCCATGATGTGAGTCCGGCCTCTCTGACTGGGAGAGCTAAGCTATCCAAAAGCCAAGACGGCGCTCCTGGAGAGTCCCATAACGGGGCCCTACTAAGATAGTAATCCAATTTGAGTGTTCGTCTTAAATTAGCCCATGTTCTGGCAAGATCCCTCAAAACCTTTAGCTTAACCTTCTTAAAATACTTAGGGTCGCCAAATTTTAACAAAAAGTTTGTTGGCCCGATTTTTTCCCCCTTAAGAAGTGCTGAAAATAATTTCCTGCACCCAGCGTTGTTAGGGGTCTTTAAAAGCATCCTGATATGAGAAAGTTGAAAGGCCCATCCATAGAACTGCTGATCTGGTGCTGCAAGGCCCCCTTTTTCTCGACGACGTCTTATCTTCTTCCAAGATAATCTAGGCGTATGACTATTCCATATGAATCTATTTATTTCGGTTTGGAGTTTGGCAATCAAAGATGGGTCAAAAAAAAGAGGGATAGTATTAAACAAAAACATAATCTTGGGTAAAATAGTCATTTTAACCAGGTTAGACCTGCCTATCAGGGAAATAGGGAGAGCGGACCATGATCTCATCGATCTTCGAGCCTCCTTAGCCACAAGAGCAAAATTTAAAGGGACGATCTTATTAATGTCGGTATAGATGTTTAGCCCGAGATACCTGAGGGTAGAACTAGGCTGTACCCCTACAACTGGTGCGGGATGATTCCAGACCATAATATCGGTTTTGGATGCATTCACTTCATAGCCGGATATTGCACCAAATTCTTCTGCAATAGATATAACAGTAGGAAATGACGAGCACAACTCGGATGAAAAAATAAGAACGTCATCCGCATATAATGCAACCTTCCTCTCCCATCCTTCAAAAATAAAAGGTTTTATATTAATATTATCACAAATTAATTGAGCAAAAGGTTCTATATATAAATCAAACAAAAGTGGGGAGAGGGGACACCCTTGACGGGTTCCTCGTGTAATGCTAAATGGCTCAGTAAGTTCACCGTTGACCAATAATGAAGCGGAAGGGTTTTTATATAGTAGTTTTACAGCTCGCCTAAAATTATCTCCTAGATTAATCTTTTTCAGCACTTCCTCTAAATATATCCAGTTTACCCTATCAAAAGCTTTTGTAGCATCAAGAGTAAAAACTGCTAAGGGAAGAGATGCTAATGTGGCCATATCTATTGCGCCAATAAGATCGTAAGTCAATTCGTAAAGTTGCCTTTCCTTTACGAATCCTTCTGGTCCACATGCAGAATGTTATTTGCAACTCCACCCAATCTATTTACAAGCACGGATGCAAAGATTTTATAATCTGTGCTGAGAATTGAGATTGGCCTGTATGACCCACAACTAGTTACAGGTTTACCCGGTTTTAAAATCAAAGTTATCGAGGCCCTATCCCAGATGCGGGAGGTAGGGCACCATCTAGTAGGATACTGTTAAACAGGTCTGTTAAGTAAGAAAGAGTTGTTGGACAAATTACTTTATATATTTCGGAGGGTAACCCATCGGGTCCTGCAGCCTTGCCTTTTTTACTTTTAGAAATGGCAGAGCTTACATCCTCCAGTGTAATAGGGCCGTCTAAGGCATTCCTTTGTTCTAAGTTTAAAGCCGGAAGAGCAATCCCAGATAACCAGTCCCTTGCTTGGCTGGGTTGTACCCTCTTGTCCTCTTGATATATTTCAGTGAAGAAGCTTCTAAAAGCTCCACTGATTCCCTCATCTGTAGAGTATAATACTCCATCCTTGCTAATAGAACTAATATTGTTTCGGACCCTATCTGTCTTCGACTTCCAGGCCAGGAGCTTGCCGGCACCTTCCCCATATTCAAAATGGGCCAACTTGCTAGCCTCCCATCTCTCTAAGACCCGTGCACTCAGAACTGAGGAGAGATCTCCTTTTAAGACCGTTAATCTGTCTTGCAGCTCCACTAATGGAGACCCTGATGATACCGGGTTTGAGCCAATCTCTTCTTGAAGTCCTGCTATCTCCAATTCAAGAGAGGCTACTGCATCCCTGTAGGTCTTGTTTTTATATGCCGATATATTGGTTAAATAACCCCTTAATGTAGCTTTGAAAGCGTCCCAGGTAGTCCCAGGTGGGGCAGACCCCTGATTAATCTCCCAGAAGGACTTAACTTCATGATTTAATGCTTCTATGATATCGGGAGAGACGAGAATTGATCTGTCAAAAGACCAGTTTCTTAGAGAGGGCCTAGATGCTACCTCAAGCTCAAGAAGGATGGCTGTATGGTCAGAGAAATGAAAAGGTAAATGAGAGACTGATTTTACCTGTTTAACCAAAATATGGCTGATCAAAATGAAGTAGATCCGAGACTGGTGATGAAATTTATAGTTCTTAAATGTGACCCCCCTTTGAGACCCATGAAGTGTCCTCCAGATATCAATATAGTTCAATGCTTTCATATTATTTAACAGAAACGTCCTAGTCATAGATAGAATTTTAGCCCTATTGGAGGATGACTTATCCAATATTGGATCCAAGACTATGTTGTAATCGCCTGCTAGAATAACGGGCTCTGGGAATAGATATAGTTGCGAAAAAAGTGTGGTCAAGACTGATGGATCGTCCTGATTTGGGCCATAGTATCCTACTATCGTAAATGGTGAACCCAGAATAATAACTGAAGCTATTGCCCATCGACCATATGGGTCTACCTGTTTAGAGATTAGCCTTGCCCTGATAGATTTTTTTAAAAGAATGGCCACCCCCCTGATTTTTTTTTTTTTTTTTTTTGTAAACAATTTTTATTGCAGAGTCAATTACAAATCATGTTACTGGTATCAGAATCTCTGAGTGCTGAGTCGTTCCCCTGTTGCTTCCCATATTCCCCGTACACAGCCATTCAGCCCACAACCCGGAGGTCGGGCGGCGCTATTTAATTTCAGCGTACTCTCTTGCCTGGGTCATTTGCTGCAATGCGACATATGAGACTCTCCACCCTCTGCTTTTATATTTTCACCCCGTTCCCGCCTGCACTCGCTGAAATTCCTACATAATCCGCTTCCGGATCTCGGGACGTTCCCCCCCCCCCTCTCCTCCCACCCCGGTGTCTGTAACTATGTCTGGCGCTAGGATATGTACTTATACTGCAGGTCTCCGGACCATTACATGTTTTCTGCACGTGTGTGCTTGGTGTCGGTGCCGAAGTCAAAGCCCCCGCTATAGGAGCCTCCTGCCCCTCCACCTCTTCTTCCCCCTCCTCGTCTAACATACTATCCCTCAGTGCCTGCACTAGCATTTCCCATGCCATGGCTGCATCCTGTGCCTTCTCGTCAGCAGTACGGCGAGCCAGTTGGTACCTGATCGTGCTCTCCGCCGCCGCCCACTTCAAGAATTCATTCAGCCACCTCCGGTGCGTAGGTCCCACTTTCTACTTCCAGCCTTTGGTTAGCTCCCTCTTTGCGATAATGAGACCCATGTTGATGAATTTGCTGGACAGTTTATTTTTACGCGTATGCGGGAACCAGTGTAATATGGTAACTGCGCTGTCATACTGCAACTCCCTGTCCGCTACCTCATTTAAGGTGTCACCTTTTCCCCCCCAATACTCCTGCAAATGGGGGCAGCCCCTCAGCATGTGCACTAGATCTGCTCCCAACTGATTACACCTGGGGCATGCTGCGTCCTCTGCACCAAAGTACTCTGCTATTTTACTCGGGGTGAGGTAGGCCCTGTGAATGATATAGAGGTGTATTAATTGAAAACGCGCATTCCTGGTACTTTTCCTAGCCCTCCGCACCAGTTGGGACCACGTCGTATCTGGAATGTCCAGCTGTAGGTCCGCTTCCCATTTATGCTTCAGGGGTGTGAGTGGTTGTAGGGTGTCTGTATGCATTCTGGAATAGAGGCACGTAACCGCCTTGGTTGTACCCACCGCCATCATAGTGTATTGGCACGCTAGTGTTGTTGTGGGCTCCATCAGTCCCTCCCCCCAGTGTGTCTGTATAGCTCTCACTACCGCCGCGTGTAGGAGGTAGTCACCCCTCGGAAGGTCGTATCTTTCCTGCAATGCTTGGTACGGGGCCAACACCCCGTCGTCATAGAGATCCCCCACCATTTGTAACCCAGCTTCCTCCCACAGGCTCAGTCTCGACCAGTCTCCGCCATGTGGGAGAGCGGTGACCATGCCCAGCGGGATCTCAGGGGCATACGGATGTCCGGGTCCTATGCGCTTTTGCGTGCGGTTCCAGCACAATCTCAGTGTCCGTTCCTCTTGGGACAGCCCTATGAGCCTCAGTTTCTGCTGCATGGTAATGTATGCTAGTATGTGACGGGGAATACCATTATCCCTCTCCTGCTCCGGGCCACGGTATGTTCTCGCTACTTCCTAAATGAAGAACTGTAATTGGGCCGCCAAGTAATAGAGCTCGAAGTCTGGGACCGCCAGGCCGCCCTCATCCTTCGGGCGGGTCAGCGTCGCCAATGCAATTCTACGTCTGCCCGTGCCCCATAGAAAGGACACAATCAACGATCGCAACTGCCTGAAGAACGCTCCAGGTAACCATACCGGGAGGGTTCGGAAAAAGTATAAAAGACGTGGTAGGGCAATCATCTTAAGGAGCGAAACCCGGCCAGCTAGTGAAAGGGGCAGGGTAGCCCAGAAGGTCATACTACCCTTTAGTGCTTGGGTACAGCGACCTAAATTACCTTCTAGTAGGTCAGCGGGTTCATGATATACGAACACTCCCAGGTAGGGCAGACAGGCAGGCTCCCATCTGAGCTCCGGGTGGGCCAGGGGGCGCTCCTCCTCCTTCCTCAGCGGGAAGAGGCAGGTTTTTGTCCAATTAACTCGCAACCCCGAGATTTCGCTGAAGCGCTCCAACAGTCTCTTCGCGCCGTCCACAGCTCCCTCAGTATCTTCTAAGAAGAGAAGAAGGTCGTCTGCGTACAGGGAGATGTAGTGGTGGGCCCCTCCAACCTCCAGCCCGTTGCTATGCAGTCCCCTCCTAGCCATCGCTGCCAGAGGTTCCATAGCGAGCGCAAACAACAGGGGAGAAAGTGCACATCCCTGTCTCGTACCCCGGTACACCTCATATTGGTCCGACACCAGGGGTCCCACTCTCACCCTCGCTTTCGCCGAAGCGTAAAGTACCTTCGTCCATTGTATATATCCCTCTCCCAGGCCAAAACCCTGCATCACCCTATAGAGGTAGTCCCATTCCAGGCTGTCGAAGGCCTTTTCAATGTCGACCGCCAAGACCAGGGGAGTTTTCGCTCCCGGAGGCGGGTTATTTACCAGCCTCAGCAGCCTACGGATGTTGTGTGTCGTGTTTCTAGTGGGTATAAAGCCTGATTGATCCTTATGGACCAGGTTTTGCATGTGGGGTAGCAGTCTGGCAGCCAGCACTGTGCTCAATATTTTGTAATCCGTTGTCAACATTGATAACGGCCTATAGGATGCTGGATCTGTGCTGTCCCTTCGCGGTTTTAGTAAAGGAATCATAATGGCTTCGCGCATTGATGGAGGAAGTCTACCCTTTTTCTTGGCCTCGTTATATATCACCTGTAGTCTCGGGGTTAGCAGGTCTAAGTATTTCCCGTAGAATTCGACAGGTAGCCCGTCCATCCCCGGTGTTTTATTGCGCGCCATCCGCTTTATTGCCCCTCTTATTTCCGCTAAGTCTACTGGGCCGCCTAGCAGATCAGCTTCTTCCCGCTCCAGGTGTGGCATCTGTAGGTCACACAGGAACATATCTAGCGCCTCACTCTGGTCCCCCAGGTCACTCCTGTATAAATTCGCGTAATATGATTGAAAGCAGCCCAATATTTCGGGCTGCGTCCGGAGTAGCTCGCCCCCACATCCCTTCAGGGCCAGAATCGGGTGAGTGCTCCTGTTGGGGTTCGCCAGCCAAGCCAATATTGGGCCAGTTTTGTCCCCTTCAACCAGAGTCCTCGTTAGGTATGTTTTGTAGTCAAAGCTACAAAGGCGTTCCACCTCCACGGCCACTGCCTTACGCGCCTCACTCACTGTCTCCTGCAGGTCAGGGCGGCCCGGACGTTCCTGCTCTGCCTTCCGTAGTCTATGCTCAGCATGATCCAGGTCTTCTACCAGTGTCCTACGCACTCCCGCGTATTTCCCTATGCAGTGTCCCCTTACTACTATTTTAAATGCATCCCACTCCACCGCCCTGGAAGAAGCAGTACCCTCATTCTCCGTGAAGTAATTCATGATCCGAGTCTCTAGACCTTCACGGAAAGGCGGATCATCCAGTGTGTCTGGCCGTAGCCGCCACGTCGGGATCGGCGACAACGCGGTCATCCAGTCTAGGGACAGGAGAATAGGATTGTGGTCGGATATCGTGCGTGTTAAGTATTCAGTCCGGGCCACGGCCGGAAGTATTGCTGGGGAGCAGAGGAAGGTATCTAGACGGACATGGAGGTCATGTATGCTGGAGTAGAATGAGTAGTCTCGCTCTGTAGGATGTTGGGCACGCCAGCTATCTGTCAGTTCCCATTTCTCCTGCCACTCCGTTCTGCACTTCGCCAATCTATGCACAGGGGATGCGTGTAGTGGAGGGTGTGATCTGTCTAACGTTGCATCTGTTATGGAGTTGAAGTCCCCTCCCATCAGCATGTGGCCTGTGAAGTAGGTGGCCAGGGCCCTGGACAACTTCGCAAGGTATGCTGCCTGATCTACGTTTGGCGCGTAGATGCTGCTAAGCACTATGTGTCGACCTCTAAGTAATCCCTCGACCGCCACAAACCTCCCTTCCGGGTCTTCTGTGTGTCTAGTGACCTGGAAGGCACTCCCGCCCTCACCCAAATTAATACTCCCCTAGCAAAAGCAGAGTATGTGGTGTAAAATAGGTGGCCCCGCCATCTGCGCTGTAGCGCCACCCCTTCCTTTTTTGTTAGGTGGGTTTCTTGCAGGAATGCAATATGCACTCCCCTGCGGACTAGATAAGAGTGGATTTTATGTCTCCTCGTCATGGTTGTTAATCCCCGTACATTCCAGGACACACATTTCAACGAGCCCATATTAGCCATCGTCCCATCGCATTCAGTTTAAATCAATAACATTTCGCATCCAGACATCAGACACCCCTCCATCCCCGCTCAACCCCAACTGTCTTCCCCGTCCCCTCCCCGAACTGCACCTCGAGACACCCCAACTCCTCCAGGTCCCCCCACCCCCAGAACAGGACCCAACTGCAGAAGAGTCGCTCCCATCCAAACTGGTGAGCAAACGTGCCCACTAACTGCTTTAATCCGTAGTCTACCCTACGGAGGCCTTATGGGCCCTGTGGTATGTGTGCAAGCTACTGAAACTCCTCAATTGCTGTCCCCATGCCCCCGCCCCGCAATACGCATTATGACTCACGATATATAAGTCTTACAATGGTCTGCTCCAATGTTCGTGGAGGCTACGCCGTCTGGTTTCACGCTCTTCAGGCATTGTGGGCAGTCTTCAGCCTTCGATAATTTCTCCTGACGTCTGAGGCGTGACCTTCGGTCCCCTGGCACCACCCAGCTCTGATAGTTCAGTGTCCGAGCCCGTGCCCAGGGCTTCCGAGCCTGATTCCCGCGCCGATTGGACCAGCGCCAATCCCGACACCTCCTTCACCGCCTGCAGCGCCGCTCTCCGTTCATCCTCCGTTTGAGAGGTCGTCGGTTTTCTGGATCCCCGTTTGCGCCCACGGAGCCTTCGTGACTGTCTGCCTGTGGTTCTCTGACGTTCCTCCTTGGCCCTATATCGAGCTCCGTCCGTGCCCTCTTTGTAGGTGTCCCACCAGGCCCATGCCTCCGCCGACGTTGCAAAAAACAGTGCCTTTTCATCAACTATCACTCGGAGTTTGGCCGGGAACAGCAGTGAGTATTGCAAACCTTCCGTACGTAGTTCTTTTTTGATAGAGAGGAAGGAGGCACGCAGTCTCTGAGTCTCAAATGTGTAGTCCGGGAATAGCGTAACCTTGCTATTGTCCACTTGAAATGGACCTGCGCCTCTAGCCCGCTGTAACAGCCAATCCCTGTCCTTGTAGTGGAGTAGTTTGATGACCACTGGGCGAGGTGGCAGGCCCGGCTGCGGGGGCCGGGAAGGCACTCGGTGCGCCCGCTCTAGGGTAAAGAAGGGAGAGAGACCCCCCGGGGCAACCACCGTCTTTAGCCAGTCGTGCAAGTAGCCTACCATTTCCGTGCCCTCTTTTTTTTCCGGGAGACCCACTAGGCGCACGTTGTTCCGCCGACTGCGGTTCTCAGCATCCTCCGCCCTCCTCTCCAGGGCTTGTATTCGTTCCATCGCATTCGTGAGTCGTCCATCCATAGACTTGTGTGCCGGCACGATGTCCTTTAGGATGTCTTCCGCCTCTTTGACCCTGTCCGTCAGCTTCGCGTGGTCCGCCCGCAGAAGACCCAGCCCCGTCGATACCTGCACAATGTCCTGATGTAGTGCCTCCTTCGTGGCAGCAATAGCATCCAGTATCCGGTCCTGCATCTGTTGTAGTTCCGTGGAAGATTGAGGTGAGTCTTCCGGCGTTTCCGTAGCTGGGCTCCCGTCCCCCTTGGCTCCTCTAGTTTTCCCCATCCTGCCCTTCCGATATGGTTTCGGGTACTCAAGGATAATCGGGTGTTTTCAATGTCCCCCGCAGCGACTAGGACGTTGGCTCCACGGTGCAATCACCCCGGTTTGGTCGCCCAGCGGTACCTCGACCCCTCGAGTTCGTTATGCGGGGTCCGGGTCGGACATCGAGCGTGGGATCCCATCTCCGAGATCACTCAAGCCACTCCAGGCTCAGCAAGGGTTGGTCTCTACAGGTCCTCACCTTCAGGAGTAGTGGGTTGGTTGGAGACTCCTGCTGCTCCCCGGCGCGTACTAGGGCACGCTGGGGCCACGGACTCCGATGGCAGGGTGCCGACACACCGCTCAAGGATAGAGCGGGTCCGTCCGTGGTATGGGCTCCACTTCGGGCGCGTCAGGCCAGGGGTCCGTGATGTAGGCGCCGCCCTCGCTCCTCTCCCTCAGCTCCTCTTCGGTCCACCTCTTCAGCGCAGTGAGGCAGTGGGGCCAGAGCTGCCTCCGGTGATAAAGCAGCTGGGCCTCGAGGCCGAGTCCGTCCGTGTTCTGGGCTCCTCCTCAGCCCACCGTCCTTGTACAGTGACGTGGCTGGGCTGGAGCTGCCTCCGCCGCAAGGAACAACTAGGCCTCGGGACCGGGGTACAAAGTCATTGGCATTTGGGTCTGTGGGGGGAGCACCTCCCCCTTCTGCTCCCGGCCTCTCGATCCCCCGTTACATGTATCCCATCCGGGGGTGCTGCGGTCAGGCCCAACGCCCACTCGGTTCCCTCACTGCACAATCACTCCCGCCCAGCTGGGTCACAGGCCTCAAATCCGGGGCCCAGAGTAAGTTCCTACCGGGCGGGGCGGAGCTTCGCCAGGCCTGCCTCCGTGCACGGACCCCTCGCTGAACTCCCCTATGGTCCGGCCTGCTGTGTATCGGCTGGTTAAATTTGTTCCGCCGGGCTCTGGGACAGGGCGGCGTCCGCTGGGATCGTAGGCCTCAAAGCCGGGGCCTGGATTTATCTCCTCCCAGGCGGGGCGGGACGGCGCTGGGGTCGCCCCCGTGTTCGGACCCCTCACTTGTCCCAAGGCCTGCCGGCATGCCAGGCGTCCTCGGTTTCCTCTCGCCTGCCAATCCCCTCGCGGCCTCAGTACAGCTAGGTGTCGGGGGCAGAACCGCCGCTGTCCTCCGGCGATCGTTGTCAGGATGTCGCCATCTTGTGCTCTGGCGCCTCGGGCACCTCGCCAGCAGGTGCGCCCACAGCGATAGTTCCGTTGGCTCGCCACCCGAACCGGAGCAGACCTGGGTGTTGCCTTCGGAATCAACCCGATTTCCACGGGGATCCCGGGTCCTTGACAGGATTTACGGCGGATAATTGGGCAAAGGGACGGGAGCCTCGCTAGGCTGCGACCGTCCTCATCGGCTGCTAGCCACGCCCCCTCATGGCCACCCCCCTGATATGTGAGGTTTGTGATGTAACAACCCCAAAATCTATCCATTTGTTCTTACACAACAAGTTTTGCATTTCGGTTTCTGCCAAATGTGTCTTTTGGAGCACTAGTACTTGTGCAGCAGAATCTCGTAGATATTGCATGATGTTGTTTCTTCTTGGCGTAGTCCGAAGACCATTAGTGTTCCAGGATAAAATGCGTAGGTTATGCATTATACTGAAAGAAAATTACAAGAACCGAGGGCCAATACTGCCAAGCTCTGGTAGATGAGCTATGTATTAGCTGACTCCTGTCTTTCCCCTCCAAAAAGTGCTTTAAAGGACGTTTAAGAGGACAATTTTTACTTCCCCCCCCCCCCCCCAAACCCCCCGCCCACGGGAAACCCCCACTCTATCTATCTGGACTCCCAGAGAGATAGCACACCGCTATGGACCCCTGCCACCACCAACCAACAGCCAAATTTGGAGGAAATACCTAAGTGAAATTGAGTGAGATTATGACCCCTAAGTGAATGTAAATCTTATCACCCGGTGTATCAGAAATGTGTTAACCGGTATTAAAGTGTTCCACCTGTTTGTTTTTTTTGTTTGTTTTTTTCCACCTGCCCAACATCATTTTACTGTGTACTATGTATCTCATAGTTATTCTATTTAGAGTATTTAATGTCTTTATGTCAACATAGATGAAGATTCTAAACCTTTTAACAGATTTTTAACAGAGTCTAAGTTGGCTTTAGCAAGCCAGAAGTAAACTCTTCAGAAACCAGGAGAGGGAAGGAAGGAGATAACTAGTATGGACCCAAAAACAGATAGTGTAGGAAATAGTCCCAAACTACTTAGTAGACTCCGACCTCCTTCCCATACTCAGCAGGAATTCGTCTGCGGCCTGCACTGATCTTATGTTGTGCATAGTATTCTTATACATAACTCTTAGTGCTGCTGGGAAGACCAACTGGGCAACGGCCCCCTGACTCCTGAAGGCTTCCAACCTCTTACCGAGCTCCCACTGTCTATCGAGCGTAATTCTAGAAAGGTCTGATCTAATCTGAAAGTTGAACCCCTTAGCATTTACAACCTTCTGTTTCAGCGCGATTTTCAGAATGGTTTCTTTAAGAGAATAGGTAAGATAATTGACCAAAACCTTTCTGGGTTTTGTTCTCTGGGGGTTCTTTCGAAAAGGCTCTCTGTGAATGCGCTGGATATCTATGGCTATTTCTTGTTCAGACATGTCTAGTCGTAACGGCTCCTTTAACAAGGAGACCACAAATTGTTTAATATCTGAACCCTCTTTCTCCTCCGGTATATTCAAAATTCGTAGATTGTTCCTCCGTGCATGGTTTTCCAAAGTCTCCATCCTGTCGGACAAGCTCTGATTTTCTTGTCTAAGGTTCATTAGTTCCGCTTTTGTGGCACTTAAGTTAATGTTCATTTCTGTGACGGAATCTTCAAGAGTTTCTGTCCTGGTAGTAAGAGCACCAAGCTTACTGTCCAGAGATTGGCAATAGCATCGAATATCAGCTTGATTTGATGCAGAAGTCTCAAAGCCCTTTTTAATGTCTGCCTCCAAGGTTGCAAACATTGCCTGAAAAGAAGCCTGCAATGTGGAAACCAGATCAGTATTCAAGGCTTGAGTGGTGTCGTTAGCAATGCTAGAATCTTTCCGACCCCTAGTAGAAGCTGTTGAGCCTGCTTCTTGAAGAACCGACTGCAAATTCAGACCCGATGCTACACTCGGAGGAGTGAGAGGTAATGGGGGAGCTAAAGGGTTGAACAGGACCAAAGAAGGCACAGATTGCTCCAGATTAATGGGGATATGACAGTCCACTATGTCCCCTTGACCAGCTCCTCCTAACGTAGAGGAGAACAGTTGGTCGAAGTTGCCGTCATTATCTTCCTTGCCCTTATCATTGTTATTGTAATTCACAACATTGCTGTCTTCGTTGGGTTTGGCAGTGGCGGAAGTGCTGATTTCATTTAGCCCCTCTACACCTTCTAGAGTAAGGTCCGGAGAAAGATCAGGAGTGGGGACGTTCGTGCTCGCCGTAACCTCCATATCCTCCGTAGGAAGTCCTTCAACCTCTTTAGAAGCCATCCGTACTTCTGGTACAGTATCCCCTTCCTCCCGTCTCTGTAGGGGGGGCTATTGCCTAACAGCAACACTTGAGGGACCTCTTTAAAGTAGGAGCGGAATGAGGGGGTTATTTTTGAGGTGGTGACCAAATTCTTTGATTTGTTTTTTGCTGACTTGGGAGTGTATGAACGCTTTGCCTTAACCTGGCCCGTTAGATAAGTCGACAGTTATTAAATTGTCAGTACCAGCAGTAGTATCAGCAGCAGTGTTATTATTGGAACTAGTATGAGTTTTTAAGCCCTTTAAACCCGAGTCCCTCTCTCCGTTACTTACACTAATTAACTCCCCCAAATCACTTGTATTTATTGCTGTATCTACTTTAGAAGCGGGAGGATTGCTTTTGGATTCAGGTTTATGAGAAAAAGATGCTTTATTTAATTATTTTCTAGCGTTGGAAGCACATTTCCCTCTCAAGCGCCCTCTCACCCTCCCCTTTCCTCTGCCTCCTCGGGTGGTTTCCCCAGTACGAGCCGATACACCCTCAGAATTCAAACACTCTGACTCGTCGCCACGGCTCCCTTCCCCGCTGTTACCACTGTTACCGCTGGATCGGGTTTTGCTCTGACGACTGCGATGTCTGCGCTGACATCGCTGCTGGGCTTGGGGCAGCTTCTCCTCCAGTATCTCTCCCTCCTCACGCCGGTCGGCCTGTGCCTGAAACGCTACTGTGAATCCATACCGCCCCGGCAGAACATCTCGTGTACGGCGGCCTCTCCTGAGCTCCAGGGCGGCCCGCAACCAGATCTACCCCCCGCTGGAAAACGCGGGGATTCCTGCACCGGCTGTTTTGATGATACGGGATCCTGCCCACCAGCCGGTGTTGAGAACGCTGTTGCGGACCCTGTGAACTCCGCGATCTCCGCTGCTGCAGACGCTGTGGTAGTCTCCTCCCCTAAACACATGGGAGGCAGAGGTATGGCGGAGGGACACCGCTGTTACCGAAGGTGAGCTGAAAACTTAGGTAATCAGCAGATTTTGTGAATAAAATTGGCAGAAAAGTTATACGCCGTCCCGCAAAGAAAGCATACGGGATGATACCTTACAGAGGCGAAGTTTAAACCTCCATTTCCAAAATACTGCAGGAGTCCATAAGCAGAGTACTGCCGCGGCTCAACCAGCCGCCGCCATGTTTCCCCCGATTATATGTGATGTTAACCTCACAGGAAAATACACCCTTGTGGACCCATCTGTAATTTTTTCACTGTCAACCAATCTACCAAACTTCTTTCCAGAAACATATTTGCATGTAACAACTTTATTGTTTATGCTTTTTTTCACACAGGTATGCACCACTTCATTGCCTGAGTGTTATACTTCCCACTAAATTGTTTTTGCTGAAGTGTAGAAATAGGTTTTGGTGAAAAACGCAGTTTTCGACAAAACGACAGCTAAAATGATGGCTTACGTATACTTAACATTGGGGGTGGATTATGCTGATACGACCACAGGGTCGTATCAGCAAGGTTATCGCTATTTTCCGTGGAACATCGCTGGAAAATCAACGATGTTCCATGGAAAACACCGCTATCACTGAAATAATTATCGCCGTTGCACTATGGGTTGTTACTACAGCGCTAGCATGGCGATAATTTCCAGCGATAGCCGGTGATAAAAAATTTCACGCTAAACGCGCCCAGCAATAATTATCGCTGCCGCTTGATAATATGCCCCGTAAATGGGTCAAGAAAACAGCTGTGAGCTTTCCAATTTTTCTCAGCCCATGATGCGAAGATGACTTGGCCTTCATACAGTTTACTGTTTCAAGATGAAGCAGGGAGTTGAACTATCTCCTTTTAGAGTCTTTTGGGGATTATGTCCCAGTGAATTAAAAGCCATCCAGATATCAAGCCTGATCCATTGCGGCTGCATGATCTGCTACCAGTAGTCAATCATAAAATTGTCCAAAGTTAAGGTTTTACATCCTCAACTGGAACGTCCCAATCAGGGCTTGGAAGGGGTCTTTAATGGTGGCCTATATGTAAGACAGAAACGGATGAAGAAATATATAGCCTCCACAGCTTCCAGGAAAGCAGCAAGGACACACCTACTACCCTTGAATGAAAATCAGTATTTGCAGCAAATGAGCAGTACCAAACCGCGCCAACAGCATATAGCTCCCAATACGGAAGCTTACACAACCATCTTTGGCTTGCTCTATAGATGCATTGATGACAAGAAATATTGGCAGCTTGGAGGCATCAGATTTCACAACTAGAGCCATGGCCTCTAGCTGCACACTGCAGAATTTCTGCCTACAATCAATTGATCCTAACGTTTTATTTGCAGAAGGGCAAAATGGGATTTTTACCGTAAGAACAGACGTGATTACAAGATAAACACTAACATTTAACACCCAAATCGCATGCATGTTTTGTTGATCTGCCCTGCGCTTCGCATATTGCGTCTCAAATGGTTAAAACCTATTTGTCTTCGTCTGGGCATTTCTACTCTGAACAGCTTTCTCCAATCACTTTATTGGCCTCCTAATGAAATGTTTTGTTTCTATATTTTTAACTTTTTCAAAGGTTTTTTAGCTATTTATTAATATGTTTCTGGAGATGTTTGACATTGCTTCCTGTTGTAGATTTGTCATCGTATGTTATTTTGTATTCAAATGTGTTTTTGAATGTCATTACTTTGATATGTATTTGTTTTTTCCTTTTATCACTGTGAATTTTTATGTGGCCCTCTTTGAGAGCCAAAACATAATAAAATAAATTGAAATTACCTATTTAGGATTACTTTTTAATCTGCCTCAACTTGCTAGCTGGATGACTTAAAGAGCACTTTTACGCATCTGCAGTGATGTGGCATGCATTTTATCTGCAGCCTGTAGACATACCTGATCTGATCTTAAATTATGGTCATGCTATGCTATCTGTTATGATATAAAGCACGCTCCAAGTCATTAGTCCAGAGAAGATTCACTCTATTAAAGCCCTACTTCAAAGCATCACAACCGGCAGCAGCCTTAGGGCATCTGATCTGGGAAACACAGGGAAGGAGAACTCCTATTCCTCATCCCAAGACTCCATCTAACATGCTAAAGAAGACACTATGGTGTCTGCAATACCTGCACTGACTAAAATCAGTACATTATCACACGCTACCCCTACAGTGCATATTAGAATACCCCATACATATGAAAGGCACAGACATCCATCATAAAACATCACATTAGAGAAGATTCATTGTGTAACAACCTCATCCAAGCAGGTTTGAATTTAGCACGGACTGTTTCATCCCATGCCACCATGCAGGGCCTGTACGGACAGTTTTGTCCCATGATGGTGGGCGGATACTGATACAACCAGTATTTGGCTTCTCTCCTCTCCTGCATAGATGACCCGGCACTCTCTCTAACTTGCCCAGACATAATCAACCTCGCAGTTTGCGCCCAGCATCTTTGTGACCAGCATGGAGTTTTTGCTAGGCAACCTATGTAGGTTGGTTCACAAAATTCACTTTCGCAGTGGGTGGCAATTCGACTAACCTCATGAATATTAATGAGGTAGGTCGT
This sequence comes from Lissotriton vulgaris, assembly GCF_964263255.1. Lineage (NCBI taxonomy): Eukaryota > Metazoa > Chordata > Amphibia > Caudata > Salamandridae > Lissotriton > Lissotriton vulgaris. The sequence continues at coordinate 175,212 of NW_028243230.1, forward strand.
AAACTGAGACTTATGCAGATTGGATGCCATCAGAGGAATGGTGGCAAGCTGGGGTCATCAGACCACCATGTCTTTGGCTTTTTAAATTCAGCTCGTTTTCCCTAAAAGAAAACAAGATTGCATAAAGTTTACTTTAAAAAAAAAAAGTTTGAGAGTGAGCAGTGGTTGGATAACTGCCTACTCCCCCATATTTCTTTTTTAGTTCACAAATGGAGAAGGGATCCACGGGCATTTGGATTCCTTATTGAGTCGGAAACCTGTTTAAATAGTCTGTAATAATTTACCGACTCCTACAAGGAGGGTTGTGTATGTTTAAAAATGGTTGAGATAACAAACAGAATCGCTCCTTAGGACTATAAAATTGTTTAGTACATCAGGACCTCACTGTAGAACAACACATTGCAGCCTCCATGGAGAACATGCCCACCCCACTAGCACCTGGCTGGGCGCTGTCCTGACCAATCACAACACTGCTTGCAGCCTTGTTATTGTCTTATGGGAGGGAGCCTGGCTGCCTGCTTCCTGTTCCTGTCGGAGGCAGGAGAGCAGGTGCAGAGAAGACGCAGGACCTGGCGGAAAGGAGTGTTTAATTAAATGTTTTTATTACCCAGCGATGCCAGCCACTACTGACCACAAATCACACCATCTGCAGCTTCACATGCAAAGTACTTTTATTCCTGGTTGTAATATTAATTGGGGTGGCATCAATGATAAATACTTATACTTGATTTGGCCATATATTTAAGCAAAATGTGTCTTAAATATTGATTTACCATCCAAATAATACGTAGGAAATAGTTGATCTAACCAACTGAATACAAATAAATCTGGCTCGTCATTTTCCTACCGATGTCGAATGGTCTTACTCTGACCGAATGCTTTTTTGTTTTATTTATCACTATGAACACAAAAATCTTCACATCTTAAAAATATATTTAGGCACATTTTCTACAGTAGGTCGGACGATTCCCATGAATTACTGATTGAATGAACCATTGAGCAACTCTGATGCAAATTACTTGTTGATACCTACAATGAAACTCTCAGCAAAGTAACTGATTCATATTTAACCTAAAAAAATACTTGTGTTACCCCAACACATCCTTTTCTTAGGATGTAAATGGGAATCAAGACCTCAGGAGGGTGGGAAAATCTGACATTGCATTAATCATTCAGATTTCACAAACATAACTAAAGTAAGTGTGAAAAGTATACAAATGAACCATGCATTTTGGGGCATATTTATCAAGGGTTGCGTCGCTTTTGTACCGCGTTGCATGGTGCGAAAGCGAAGCAACACTTGAAATGTGATTTATAAAGACACGCAAGGCCACCTTGTGTGGCCCTGAGTGGCTTGATAAATCCAGAGTAACGCAACGCAGAGCAATTCGCTGTGCTGCGTTACTGGGCACCAAGGAGGCGTTCCATGGGTGGTGCGTGGGTGTTCCCATACAAAACCCATGAATTTTATGCATTCTCAGATTCATCATTACAGGTAGACCTGGAAATTCGTCAAAATGCTAAGCCATCCCAGGGGAGGCATAACGAGGAGAAATTCTTCATTTCTTCTTGTTTTTTCCTCTTTCTATATGAAAGAGGAAAATGCCTCAAGTGATTGTTTTTGTGCAGGAAGGTGCCATTTTGTGCACAAAAACAATCCTCCTTACAAAGCAGACACACTCAAACCATGATGCAAGAGTGCCTGCGTTGGTGCTAAGCAGCACATTGTGCGCCGCGCTGGGAAAAGACAGGAATGCACCGTATTGTGATAAACAGGGCATATTCCTGCACTTTCCCTGAAAAGCAGCACTTGCCTTGCTTTACAATTTGATAAATGTGACTTTTAATACGTTCAACAAGGGTAGAATGTCCATATTAAAAAAAACACTCTCAGAAGTAAAGCATCCCATCAGCTCTTGATACAACAGCGGTACAAAAGGGGATGGTGATGGACGGAGCATCTGAATCAATCAAACACTCACACCCAATCAAAAGATCTGGGTTTAATCCATCACCGTTCTTTAGCCCACTCTGCCACCCCAGTTCAGACATGGCTATATGCAAATCAGTCTGACCCTGTGCCTCATGGGAACAGTCCAGCCCGAACTGCCAAGCCATGTCTTCCCTGGACCGGAAAGAAGCTTCCGAGGACCGGTTTCTGGCATGCCAGCCGTCTTCAGCCCGGCTTGCTTGAATCCAGTGGCAAAGTGATCAAGGGACTCACGTCTGAGCATACCCTGCCACACTTATGGCGGACAAAAGCGGTACAAAAGGGGGTGGTGATGGACAACAGCTGCAGGCCATAAGCTTTGCTACTCTTACTGTCCTGTGAGGGAGAGGTATTGGGGATGATTAGGGGTTTGTAATCTTCAATTTAATGACTTAGTTTTCTCACATCTCAGATCACTTGGTTTCATATTAAGCCCTCATCTTATTGTAACTACTAATGTTTCCAGTCAGCGACATCTGATGGATAGTTCCTGCATTCTTCTCACTCAAGAAAATGAAGCCTCTATTACAGACGATAACTTTGAAATGGCGGGTCCGGCATTAATGATCTCACAAACTGACTTTTGAAACACAGGGGCATATTATCAAGGACCGGTGTTAAAATTATCGCCGTTTTATCGGCAGGAAACTGCAGATAAAACAGCGATAATGGGCTTGATAATAAGACCTTGTTAATTCCCATAGAAGCCCATGTTAACATCAAAACATGGGCTTCTATGGGAATTAACAAGGGCGTATCATCAAGCCCATTATCGCCGTTTTATCTGCAGTTTCTTGCCGATAAAACTGCGATAATTTTAACACCGGTCCTTGATAATATGCCCCTCAGTCCTCATAGGTAGTCCGCAATCTGCTTTGGCTTCACGGGGGGGGGGGACGGAGTACTTCGCTGTGTGGGTAATGTGTCCCAGGCTCAGTTATCAATTATGTTTATTTCACAAGCTGTTTATAATGCAACACAAGCTGAAACTGGCATCATGCAATCTCAAAACAAATTCTGTTGAAACCACCTTAAAATGCATAGGGATAGACTACACAGATAAATAAAACAGAATGAATCTTCTAATGTATTATTTGCTATAACTGTCTTTCATATATTACTTTTGCCTACTAAATTCACGGCCTAACTATCATATTTGTCAATAGGTTGCCAGTGAAACAGATCACAACAATTGAAATATATATAAATAAATAAAAAGAGGTTAAATAGCGCCGGTCTATCTACACAGTGTACAAGTACAAGTGAAATTTCACAGAGAGTTCATGAAGGGCTGCTGTAGGGAGTAACAATGACATTGATAACATAATGGTGGTGAGGAGTGTAAAATGGAAATGATTACAGATTGGGGTGAAAAGATGGTGCTATTTATTGGGGCGGGAGAGTGCAGAAGTTGTAATTACTCTTAGTGGTAGGGGTTGTTGATTACAGATTAGGGAGCAGGGGAGAATACGAAAACAACACTAGAGAGTGGAAGCACAGTTAAGTTTTGGGGTGGGTCAAAATTTGACTCAGCAATAAAAGTCAGAAGATCTGGGGAATTCCATAAGTGATCTCTACTCTGCGTAATACACATTCCGGCTGTCAGAACCTGCTGAAGATTTAAAAAAAAGGACCTATTTGATAACACACATCCTGGACCAATGGTCAATAGAGGGATGTGTGCTATAATGTTACAAATACCATAATAGTGCATAAAACATTTAATTAAATAAATATAGTATAAACAACCTCATACTTTGGCTGAGCACCTTGGATGGTGCACAACATAATCTGAAAGTTGCCAGGCTGTCTGTAGCTTGAGCTACACTCTCCAAGCCTTCTCCATCACACAGTGGTGGCCCTTCAGGGAGCTGGGGGCCCCTTACAGTTTACAGGCATGGCATGTCTTGAAGCCATCTCAGTTCCTGTTCCATCTCTTGGTATCTGTGTGAAAATGTGAGGTTCCAGCCTCTGTGATTGGATGGGATGGTTTACGGGAAACAATTATGCTGAATAGTCTCATAGGATCAGGTCCATCTTCTCATCTGGTCTCATCTGATTTTCATCTGGGGGGGTTTTAAGTTCACAGAAAATTACGGCCAAACAGTAGATGTGCTGCCATATTCCTGAAACTATGCTAACCGCTGCGTACATGAAAACCAATCGAGGAGTATACCCAAAAAGACTGTTTCTAGCTCAGGCGATCAAAGGTTACTAAAACACTGCACCAGGAGCTCAACACTGCACCTGACACTTTGCAGAAGTTACCTGGTTGCCTTTCAGCGGTTCATTGCTGTAATCAGACTTTTAAAGAGGCGATAAACCACTTCCTGTTACCACCCGCAATCAATACATTTTGGGGAGAATCTTTTTGTAGCAAGATACAAAAACCTAAATAATAAAGTAATTCAAACAGAGCCAAAATAATGATTCCTTCTTTGAAAATGTTTTGCTTCACTGTTCACAAAAATAATTGCTTACACTACAGAACTTGTTCTCAAAGCAGCAGTTCTCTCAAGAGCGCACTCAGACTTTAGAAGAATTACAAAAAATATTTTCAATTGTTTTCAATCTTGGAATGTCTCCTAGGGAGACACATATGTAATAGATATGAAATATACAACACTGCTCTGGATGGCTGTTTCATAATGTTAAGAGGTGCTTTCGGGGATCATTCAGTGGGAATACATGATCGGAAGCCCCCTGTAAGTGCAGAAACAATGAGGAACACTTATTATAATAAGGTCCATATTTACTAACATTTTGCATCATAGTTCGGTTGTACCACTTTGTAGCGCATCCATGACGCAAAATGCAAGTAGATATTTACAAAGCCATGCTAGGGCCAATCTGCTCCACCTCGCGTGGCTTTGTAAAAAAAAAAAAAGAATGTAACGCAATGCTGCGACTTACATTGCATTGCGTTACATTTCATTCTGGGTGCATTCACCCATGGATTTCATGCAATCCCAGATTTACACATGTTTTGTAAACCTGGGATTGCGTGAAATTACTACGCCTCCTAGAAGATGGCGTAACGAGGAGAATATTTTTTTTTTCTCCTCGTTATTCCCACTTTCTATCTGTGCTGCAGATTGCAGGAAAATTGCACGAGAGGTTGTTTTTGTGCAGGAAGGTATGCCTTCCTACACAAAACAAATCTTCTTACAACACAGGCACACTTGCACCATGATGCAAGGGTGCCTGTGTTGGTGCTAGGCATGCCTAAAGTGCACCAGCCAAAGGAGGGAGCAGAAATGTTCCATATCTTAGTAAATATGCCCTCTCCCTTTCACAATGCAGCCCAGCAACGTTGCTTGCTGCCTTGCGTTGGGTGAACGTTTAGTAAATATGCCCCAAAGTGGTCAAACGCAGGCATATTTCTGTCAAATGCATCATTGTATATATTATACACAAACTATTTTACTCTGGGAAATAGAAAGCACAGCATTGGTCAATGGTATTACAGTGCTTCCATGTAAGACACTTTATTGCTAGAAGATCATCTTTCTATTTAATAAAGCATTCAATGTAGATTCCTCTTGTACCAACGTTACAATGTAAAAATAGCTCGTCAATAGTGACACAGAATATGTTTTATAATTTGCCTATAGTTGTTTAATGCTGTGCTATTTTGTATTTCCTTACCACGTAAATGTAGTCAACGTTGCCGCATAATTAGCCATCCATTGCTGCACAATTCCAGTGACTTTCATATAAGTTCCTTTATCTGTTGCCCTATATTCACTTTTCTTCTGCAGTAATCCTTCGAACGTTCTACCTTAATAATTCAGAACATAGTTTACTTATACAGGCAGAGTTTTGCTCTTGTTTGTAGATAGCACAGACACTCCTAGGAATAGCACTGTATAAAAATAAAATAATTAAAAAAGAAGCAAAAGAGCCGCAGCAACTAGAGAGATCCCGTGGGGTGTCTAAGAGTAGGTAAAAAGGTGAGGGTAAAACTGAGGGTTTTCTTAAAAACTATGCTGGCGAGGCCAGAAAGCTGACTCCACCTGCTTTAGACTCTTTCAAACTTACTGATACATTGAAGAATTTATGGATGGGGTCCGTAAGGAGAACCTTGTCTCCAGCACAGGGCAGTTCTCTTGTAAGGAGAGCAGAGGAGAGGTCAGAGTGAGGGCCATGAGTGTGAAGTGAACATTCTTTACTAAAATTGGCCTTCGTTGGAGCCCTACCGAGACTGGATGTCTGCTCTGCAACTTTGCAGGCCACTACACAGGCAGTGAGCCACAGAGCGACTTTATAAACCCAAGCTTGGTGCAGCCTGGCAGGTCTTTTAGAGCTCTGTGACATGTGTGAGACATCCAGCCAGCCCTCGGGTTTCTCTATGCCAATACATATCCAATTTTTGTGGGAAAAGTAAAACTGCAAGTACCAGAATGCAATGTAATGTGAGAAGAATATCTAGTTCTTGCTGACCTTAACATACCTTACGCCCTGGGGAAAGCTATAGTACTGACCACACAGTTGGGAATATTAAACATTTGGGAGGCTTCTGACCTGACTGAAGTCGAGCAGCAATTCACAACACTGGGATACACGCTAGCAAAGAGAGAATTGGCTAAGGGTTGGGGGAATATAAACCCGCCTCGTGTCAACCTATGGATCACAGAAATGGATAGATGTATGCTGGCAGAGACAGAGGTCTACAAGGCTCGGGATGCCCCAAGAAATGGGATAGGAAGTGGTCACAGTGGAATAAATATAGGGGAGATCTCTGTGTGCCGCCTACTGTTGAAATGGAGATGCGTAGACAAGAGAGACTTGTAGGAGATAAGTAATGTGTACCCATGATTAATGTTTTGCGGGATCATTTGGCTGAGAACATGTACTATGTTGTCCAATCATGTAATGTATGACTGTGATTTAAACAAATAAACAAAGTTTATATAAAGAAAAGGATATGTTAAAACTAAAAAAAAACATACCTGACATGCAACCAACCACACAAGAGCAATGCAATAGACATGTAGGTATTTGGCTCATAGTTAAACACAGGTGTCTTGATATGACCGAGACCTCCAGTCCTGCAGGCCTTAAGCCTGCCCGGCTGATCAGCGCCGTCTTAATCCATGGGCATGCTGACTGGGGGCCCCATGAGCATAGGGGCCCCATAATAATCTATGCACAGACCAGAATTTAATATAAATGTATTTTATCGATAATTTACATTTTTATTCTGGTGAGTGGTAGTGTAGTCAGGGCCCAGTGCACTGCTTTGCCCGCTGCCTATAATGCTGTTAAGACGACCCTGCTGCTTATGTTCATCTAGTGTCAGAAAGAGCAGACTGGCAGGTGCTCAGCCACCTCACCGTTCATCATGGGTAGTCTTTCAAGGCCAGGGCTTCCTTGTGACAACCTAATGCATTCTGGGAGTTGTAATCGTGGTTTGTTTCCATTGAACCAATTAAACCATCACACCTGTCACTAATAACTGGTAGCGGAATATCGCAGAACTGAAAACAATGTGCGGGATGATGCGTAGAGAGGCGCCCACTCTACACTCCAGAACCTTCAGAAGGTGGCATCAGCCTCAGCAAGCTGGCAATGCCAATGAAGATGTGCCACTCTGGTTCTCCTCTGCCAATGCGTACTTTGATGCACTTGCGGGCTCTGCGGCATACCAAACATCTTGTAGTCAACCTCTTGTTGGGGCCACGTCCTGAAGACTGTTCCAGCAGGAAAGGACATCAGGTAGTGCCAAGAGGCTCACTGGCATTCAGCCTCTGCCACAGCTGCGAACTGGCAAGCCTCAGGTGCCGGATGGACTCCTCCTGGTACGCCAACCGGTGGGAGAGGAAAAGGATGGACTCGCTGTGTTCAGCTGAGGGACAAAGGAAAAGGCAACACATTCAGTCTGAAGATAGACGCTCTTCAACACTCGGCAACAGTAGGACGCATGCAAACATGTTGTGACAAAAAACAGGCAGGATTGTTCAGATTTCAAAACCACCAATTAGCATAATGATGACATCACTTGAGATCAGATCACATCACCTTAGTCTCAATGGTATCACAGGAAGTTGCATCACATATCCTGACCCAGATCAGAAGAAATAACAGTGTGTATTTAAGCCAGATATAATAATTACTGTCATAGGAAATAAGTAACTTGGTATAATGTATCCGACCAGACTCAAAATCACAGATGAAGGAATGACAAAGATATTCACTCAACCCAAAGACGCCATGAAGTATCTGCAACTAAGGAAACCCCAAGGCATGAGAAGAAGATCGCCGAGGGACAGATTGCTTGACCGTGAAACTATGTCTGATGTGGAATGATATTGAGTGCATCGGTGGCAGATGATTAAGAACCAACTGTAAAGTTTGGGACTATACTGTTCAACTGAGGCATGTGGCTGGGGCCCTGGGCTGCCTGCAGGCATTTGATCATGCCCTGAGTACAACGCGGCATGGCGGAGACGCATAAAGAGGCCACACCGGCGCGGCCTTGCTGAACTGAGACTGAACCATGCATATGTCATCCAGATGAGTAGATTGGACATATCTGATACTGCACTAAAGCTTTATCTCATATGCTGTGCAATTGATAGATACTTTTCATTCCGCCAACTTGGGTATAGCATTGTACTGGTTAATGTAACATGGTTTATTGTTCGCTGGGGAGCGCACTGATGTGTTAATAAGTGGCACCCCTTTTTGAGGGTTCTCAAGAAGGGTCAGGTCTCGGCAGCTCCTGTCCACCAGTGTGAACCACACTTGTCTACATGTTTTGGTATTTTCTTTGGTTAAGGTGGGGGGAGGGGAGATGGAGATAGGTTTCATTCACAAGGGAGAATCTTCACTGAATGGAGGGCAGCGAAGTGGGAGGGGGGTAGCGGTAGGGTATAAAATGGGAAAATCACCTGGCAGCGACAACTTTGAGACACATTCGCACAATGCCCTTCATGACCTGTAATGGTAGGGGATTACAAAATCTGCAGAAAATACGTAAAGTATTGGCTTACTTGGACAGGCAGAAAAGTAGATGTGGCCTGTCTACAAGAAACGCAACTTACAGAACACAGAGAGAGCAGAATTGGACATAGATGGGCGACATTTCGTATAGCATCTTCCTATTCTAATTATGCTCGAGGAGTGATGATACTAGTTAAACGTAATACCCCTTTCACACTCATTAATACTATCAAAGATGATCAGGGCAGATTTGTTATTCAGCAGGCTAACTTTGGTGGCACAGCTCTTACAATTGTCAGTGTATGGTCCGAATGTAGATGACCCGCTTTTTTACGAGCAAATCTGGTCCAAACTGCGTGACGTACACCCGAAAGCTATTCTATGGGGAGGGAACTTTAATACTTGACTGGACCCGACCCTTGACAGATCGTCAGGCAATGACAACTATGGTAAACGTTCGGCTAAATCTCTGAGGGAGGGTATGGAGGAGTGGTCCTTGATAGATGTATGGAGGCTGAGACATCTCCAGGTAAAAGATGGAACTTGCACCTCTCTGACACATAACTCTTGGTCCAGACTTGTCTAATGGTTGACAACACAAGAGGTTAGCACGTGGGTAACATCTGTGGAACACTTACCTAAAACATTGTTGGATCATGCCCCAGTGCTTATGGCACTGGCCATTCCTACACATACACCAAGACAATTTACATGGAGGCTGAACCCTTCCGCGCTTCAAGATCAGGTATTCCACAGTGAGCTCCGCCAAGCGATAGAGGATTTCTTTCAGCTTAACGTTGGATCTGTCAAAAGCTCAGGTATGCTTTGGGAGGCCTTTAAGGCTACTATTAGGGGGCATTGCATCAGCAAGCATGCAGGGATACTTAGGGACATCCGCGACAATTAGACATGACTGAAAGAGATATACAACGACTGGAAGCAGAATACACCAACACATTAGATGCTTCACTCCTCGCAGACATCAGGCAAAAATCGAACACGTTTAATGAGTTTGCCGGCACCGAAATAAAATACCTATCACGCAAATACATAGCTAGGCATTACGGGGAAGGGGGCCAACCGGGTAGAGCACTATCATACAAAATTAAACCAGCACACGTCACTGCTCATATAACACAAATTAAAGACGACAGTGATGCGCCACTGTATGACACTCCCTCCATACTGGATACTTTCATATCTTACTATTCGTGGTTATATACCACACAGTCTGAGACTTCCCAGCCAGAAATATGTAACTATTTAAACAATATTGACCTAACATGGCTCTCTGATACGCATCATGAGTACTTCAGTCATCACATCACGGAAGATGAACTTAAAGAGGCGATTAACTCACTTCCAAATAACAAGGTACCTGGCCTCGATGGCTTCCAGGTGAATTTCATAAGGAATATAGAGACCTGCTTTTGCCACACCTAGCAGAGATGTACGAGGAGGCTTACGAAAAAGGAGTCCTTCCGTTGTCGCTACGGGAAGCCCTATTGATAACACTCCCAAAACTTGGCAAAGACCTGACAAAATGTGAGTATTATCACCCACTGTCGCTTATAAATATCGATGTAAAAATCCTGGCCAAAATAATAGCTAATCGGATACAACCTTTATTGAGATCCTTAGTCTTACCAGATCAAGCTAGTTTTGTGCCTACTAGATCCACATCACAAAACATTCGTACCATATTGGCATGTACCATAGCTCGGATCCGGAGATACCTGCAGCAGCCACCCTATTAGATGCGGCAAAAGCCTTTGACTCAGTGGAGTGGGAGTTTATGTTTGCAGTTTTGACCAAAATGGAGTTCCCACCACCTTTTATAAGATGGATCTCACTACTATACACTGAACCCAGGGCCAGAATACGAATAAATGGTGTTACGTCTCAGCCTATAATAATATGTCGCGGGACGAGGCAGGGATGTCCCCGATCGCCAATTTTATTTGCGCTCACGCTGGAACCGTTGGCCTGTAAAATTAGACAGAAACACCCGGAGGCAGCCCTACAATTCACTCTTCGTCCTTTAGGAATTTCTTTATATGCCGATGATATGGTAATCTATACTAGATACCCGGACATTCATTTGAATCCACTAATAAGAGAATATATCCGATATGAGCAGTACTCCGGGCTCAAAATAAATTGGGATAAATCAGTAGTAATACCACTCACGTTAGAGACACCACATCCAACTCTGGACTATTCCCTGCAATGGAATGTTGACCCGTAAGCTACCTGGGAATCTGGATACACCGGAACCCGGACATAGTAATTAGGGAGAATTATGGGAAGGCTATGACCAAATTAGAAGAACAAGTGGATAAATGGATTAGGTTGCCCCTGTCACTAGCTGATAGAATTCCACTGCAGAAAATGATAGTCCTACCCAGATTCTTATATTTATTCCGGAACATTCCTATATGGCTCACACAAGCATTTTTTCACTAAGCTAAGGCCTGTACTTCAAAGTCTTACGTGGGTTGGTAAGAAATCCTGAGTCAGCTGGAAAGCATTAACAAAACCGTATTATCAAGGGGGATTCGGTGCTCCAGACCTCCAATTGTATTACTATTGTGCGCAAGCGCATCATGCACACTATTGGATACAACCTCACGCATACATCCCACATATTGCAGTAGAGAGGGGCAGTGGTTTTCCATAGCGGTTCATACGCTTTCTATCGGATCCAATCACCTTTACTCACAGATATACTATACAAGCGGTCCATTGCATATCCAGAGCAAGGCATGAGTGGCGCATCGTGCCCAGAAGCTCCAATTATACGCCCAGGCACTACCAGTGGCAAATCACCCCAAACATTCGGTCACACAGGAAAAGAAAATGAGGACAGTACTAGGGGAAATGGGGTTTCAAAACATGAGTCAGATGTTTACAAATAATCAATTCATATTTCGTAATGACCCAACCTTATTCGCACACCAAACACCACTTAAAGTGTTCGCATATCTACTACTACGCTTAGCGGTCAGGGAATTGTACACATCATTCCCGGAAGAACCCACACAATCGAATGCACTACAGATCCTTTTACCTGCACCCACACGCCAACACCTGGTGACACGTTTGTATAATGCTTCACAACACGAACAGAATTCGGGACCTGACTTGTCACTCCAGAGGTGGGAAAAAGCAACTGGCGAAACAATATCTGAGGAAGACTGGAACTATAGGTGTGCCCAACTACATTTACTGATGTCAAATTGCAACTTACGCATAATTCATTTTAAGTTTCTCCATCAAACATATTACACACAAGTTAACTTGCATAAATACAGCCTTAAAGCTGATGACACATGTGTAAGATGTATTTTTTGCACATGGTGTGGTCATGTTCTCACAAACAAAAGTATTGGCAGGAAGTCACAGATGCACTATCGACTATGCTCGCTGAGCAAATCCCAAACGCACCGTTGGTATGCCTACTGGGTGTGCATAAACTTAAAATAGCCAAGAGGCACAAACTATTGGCTGTGACACTCTTACTTGCAAAGAGACGGATATCGATAAAGTGGGGCAGTAAACGACCGCCCAGATTCAAAGACTGGATAACTGACATTACATATTGTAAAGAGACACTTGGGGCGTATGCAGAGGACATACCTCAAGCCTCCAGGCCGAGGGATTTCTGGCAGCCGCTAATGGAATACCTACAGGTGACTCAAGTTGACCCTTGAAGACAGGAACAAAAATATTATGATGTGTATGGGAGGGGGCGCACAAGGTTGACAGGGAGGTTCTCTGTTCAAAATTAACCTGAATGTTCTCGGCATTCCAGGCCTCCAACACCTTCACCGGGAATTCTAACTGACTCCCCGGAATGGATGGTGTTATGTTATTATTATTGTGCTGTATGCCTCTGATTATATGATATATGTATATTTTTTTCGAATTACTCTAAGTGTATAATGGAATGTGACACATGACATGTCGACAATATATGTAAGATGTGTATTGTTGCTGCTTGGTGGAAAAATAAACTATAAAAAAAAAATGAAACTTGGTATAATGAATGCCTTTTGAGCACTCTGGTCAGGATTAGCCTAATTTACATATATCTTCTCTCATGAATAAATAAATGCAGGGCAGTGACTTCAGTCAGCAGCTGCATTGGCTGCTGAGAAGCATGCATGTCAAGGAAATATAAGGGCTCCAGGGAGTTGTGGGTAATTCTTTTCCTCGAGAAGCAGATGGCTTTCATTTCTTAACAGGTTCGATCCCCAGAAGTTAGCAGGATGACTCCAGTAAATCTGTAGGCTGTAGTTCGGCTGAAGAAGCAATGATGTAGCCTTACGATTTAGCCTTATGAAATATCCTGAAAGGATACCCTGCCCCTACAGGAAAGCTGTCTGAATTGGAGGGGACTATTCCGATTACTTACCGGTAATCTTCATTATCCTTATTCCATAACGTTCTCGTTATATTCATTACGACTGGGGTGGAGACGTTGAGTCTAATACCCGCCCTCCCTAATGGGTATCGATAATAAAACCAACTACCCACAGCCCCTGCTGTTCCTACTAAGCTTTAGATTAGGCCAGCCGAACAGGGAGGATAGACAGGTCGTTATGCCTGTGATGAGGCACTACGAACTAAGCATTATGAAGATTAAAAGTAAATAATCGGGACACTATGCCAACTTTCAATGTCCTCATCCCCGTTACAACTATCAAAGTATATGAAAGGTCTGCTGGCCGACAATTCTATTATTAACAACATATCACCATCAAATACAAACAAACTTTAATTATGAAAACAGATTTTCAAATTTGAAGAAATCGAATTTCGGCTCATTTAGTTTCTGGAACCTACGCTTGTTAATCCCAATTTACCATCACTCATTCCCAACCACTGAATTTTATACTCATTCAGAATAGTCTGAGGAGATGCCCTTGTGCCAGCTCTGCCAAATATCCTCAAACAAACATCATTCAGTTCAGCACAGGCAGCAGCCCTACCTCTAGTAGATCTTCCGGTTATATTCTAGGACAATAAAATCTTAGCAATTTCGTAAGCACGTGATCAAGTTTTTTAAATGTCTGCGTTCCAATTAAATTACTACAGCTCTCTTAACAATAAAACAACATCTGATCCTGAGAGGCAGGAAATACGTTGCAGGAATAATTTCCTGATCTCTAAGTGCTAGAGATGGAACCTTTGGGAGAAATTCAGGATTTGAATGAAACACAATACTATCCTCTAAAACTCTGAGGTAAGTAGGTTGGCATTAGAGAGCTCCCGACTCCCAAATTCTCCTTGCAGACATAATAGCCATTAAGAACACAACTTTAAGGTATGGAATTTTAAAATAATAGACTTAAAATGTTCAAATGCCACCCCCGAAGAACCTTAAGAACTAAAGGTAAATCCCAAGGCGGAAACAATGGAGGGGCCCTAGGCCTAGGTAAAGAAAAACCTTTGAAAAGTCTGTTTATAGTTGTTTGTTCTTAGAAAACGGTCCCCAAGACTCTCTAAAGCCTCTACTTGCGGCACATTGTGCTTTTAGAGTAGAGACAGCCAATCCCAACTGAAATTCCTCAAACAAGAATAGCAACACCATATTGATTACACACTCCACAGGCAACACAGATCTAACTAAGCACTAAGCCTTAAAACTCTTCCAAATTATTAAATTAAGCTTTCAATGTGGAAGGAAATCTGCTTTGCTGAATGGAAAGGTCAAAATGATCTGGAATACCCTTCTTTAACAGCCCTATAATTTCTATCTACATACCGATAAAGCTAAATTCCAAAGAGAAAGGGACCACAGTGATAGATTTGAAGTAGGTGAAAGACAGATTTTCCAGAAAGGAGATAGAACTATGGATGGTAGAAGAGGGAACCATGACCTTCTGAGTCAGAATGGTATCACCACAATCCCCTCTGCTGTCTCCATCTTAATTCCAAATACTAGCAGCCGAATTTGAGGAAAGGAGAACAAGGCATAAAGAAGAAGAGTAGGCCAAGGTATAGTTAGAGCACCCACTCCTCATGCACCGAGAACAAAATGTCTCCAACTGGGTACTGAGAGGAGAGGCAAAAAGGTCTATTGATGGATTCCCAAACATGTGACAAATCTCCTGAAACACAATGGGATTCAGACACAGATCCTGAGAAGTTGGGAATTTCCCACTTCAGGAATCTGCTGTTAAGATTAGCCTTTCCCTTTATGTGCTTGGCAGTTAGAGATAGAAAAGTTTGTTCCAACCAATTTCCCATTCTCATTGCCACCACATTCAGAGATCAGGACTTTGCCCCTCCCTGTCTGTCCATTGTAACCTGATTGTCAATCTGATCAGGACATAATGGTGTAACAGAATTTCCTTGAAATGAGTCAAGGCTTTCCATATAGCAGTCAAATCCCTCCAATTTGAGTACTGTTGTCGTTCCATTACAGACCATCTCCTTTGTGCTGCCTGATTCGACAAAGTTGCAAACCTGTCTATCAGCTTGGCATCTGTTGTTACTTTGAGTGGAGGATCTGCTGCCGCTTTGTCAAAGAATCCTTCTTTAGCCAACACTGAAGTTGAAGCAAAATGTGTTGTGTCACTGTAATCGGTCTCTTGAATTCCATCAATGATGGTCTCCAATATTGGTGGCCTTGTCCATGGTACAAGGAACACATATGAGGCCATGTATCCTTGAACCTTTAGCCATAATCTTGCTGATACTTGACCCCGAGACAAGTGCTTTCCTCAGTCTCTGCTCTTTGAGTGGAAGGTACACTATTCACATATTTGTCCTGAAATTTGCACCAATGAAAACCTGATCTTGTTAATGTATAAGATGACACTTTGAAAAGAAAAGTTAAAAAGAAGACAATGCTTGGATAGAGGTGTCATCACTGTCTCTAACTCCTTTAGGGCCAATTCCTTTGAGGGTGCTGCAAGGAGCTAGTTGTATTGACACAAGACAAAAAGGTCTTGAATATGCACTGGAGGAGCATTCATTTGTGTGAAGACTCTTGGGGCAGATCTGATCCCAAAGGGCAAAACCTGGAATTGATAATGTTTCCCAAAAATGGCTAACCGCAGGATCTTTTGATGAGACACTGCTACGGGTATATGGAAGTAAGCATCCATCAGATCCAGCGTCACAAAAAATGAATCTGGCAGAATTAAGGCACAATCCAATGTAATGTCTCCATCTTGAAGTGGATGCTTGTTTCTTCTCATGATTAGATCCATGTTCAAGATGAATCCTCCTGTTGCTTTCGAAACAACAAATGTCCTTTAGAATGCCCTATGCTCTGTTGGTTATTGGGCACTCAAGTTATTGCTCCTTTCACTATTAGATATTGCATAGCAGATTTCATAGCTTCCAAGATTATAGGATCCCATGGGTCTGTTGTATAAATCCAGAAGAGTGAAGACAATCTTTACCCCTCCTGAAGAAAGTGGTTTATCCTTCTCCCTACCTGCCACTCTAGTCCAGTTTTGTGAAAGCCAGAAACACTAACATGTTTAAGAGAATATGTCTTATTCGTCAGCCTGGGTTGATTCATATGAATCCTCTTCCTCTTTGTTTTCTGGGGTAAAAAATAGATTGCCTTAGTGAAGGTTGTCTAAATGAAGATCTCAAAAGATTCTGGTTAGCCAAAGAGGAGGAAGATGGAGAAAGAATGTATGCAGTTTTTCCTGTGGCTCAAATCCAAACAGCTTGTTTCCTTCAAAGGGTAGCCATAAAGCTGCACTTTTGTGAGCAGAATCAGTATGTCGATTTCTGAGAAAAAAAATTCTTCTAGACTTCACTTTGGCTCCCTCAGACAAGGTGGCTACTTTAAGATACTCAAATGAAATGACTGAAAGACGTTCAACTTGTTCCTCCAGATTATCCCAAACTGAAGTACACTTAATGCTCTCTTGAAAAGTCTTAATAAGTCCTTGAAAGTCTGCAATAAGGCTCCGGCTAGTATATGCCCCATTAATACCAGGCCTCATGGCGAGACTGGAGTAAACATATACATTCTTTAGAGCCAAGCCAACCCTCTTGTCTGTAGTGCCCTTCAACATGTTATCTTTCACAATGGAAGATCTTTCCCCCGGGCTTGCCACAAAAGAATCCACTGCAAAATATTGAGAGATCTTCATATCCATTTCCTCAAATAGATTGAGTTTCGACATGAAACGGGGACCATTATCTAATCTGGGTCCTTCCATTCATGAAGAATTACCTGTACCACATTTTGATGCAGAGCTAAGGCAGAAGTATTGGTTTTAAGAAACTGACGTAGTACAGGTTCTGTAAACGTGGAAGGAGTGACCCCACTGGAAACCTCATGCTTGTGAGAATCATGGAAAGAATCTCAGCCAAAGTTGCATGACAATGTATGTGTCCTTATGTTCTACTATGGAGACAGGCTCATCATCCTCAAAGTCAGTTAAACTGTCCCAAAAATCTGCCTTTTCTCTGACAATACCCTCGGGCTTTACTGTAGCCAAAGTCTCCCACAGTATGTTTCCTACTTTGTCCTCAAAATTCTCATCTTGTTAACCCCTCTTCTCTCCCTCGGAATTCTTTCTAGGAGGAGAGAGAGAGATCTTGACTATGATGCAAAGGAATCAGGGCTCATCATGATTCGGGTTTCTAGCCTATTTCCCAATAATGACAGCGGAAAGTGAAGCACATACTTACCTGCTTCAGTGCTGCTTCTTTAATATATATGGGAGAGCACAAAACCAGGAAGCGTCATAATGCATATGCATGGATTTCCAGACAGAACTGCACCACGCATGCACTAATGTAACATGAAATGACAGTTTCCACTGTTGCGCCCGGTCTTCCAAAAGCTACAAAGCAGGAAGAGATATAGCTCATGGACTCGATAGACTACTTCCCACCATCACCACCAGGCAATTGAAAACATTCTGTAATGGCCTGCTAACTTGCAGCAATCAAAGGCAGCAGACCTACTTTCTGGAAATACTCAAGGATCCTAATAATGTTCCCTCAGAGAAACCGCCCCCTCATTGCATATCATAGGGTCTCTGTGTCTTTGACAACAAGATCTGAATGATGCTGTACTCGCCGGAGGTCCAAGACCAGCAGGGACCACATTCTACTTCCTCGCTTCAGTCATGAGACAGGAAAAACAAATAGGTGTTGTGGGTATTCAGTTCCATTATCGACACCCATTGGGGATGGGCAGGTCAACTACAACTACTACTACTTCCTGATTTTTTTTTCTTGCCATGATATGGGATCCACCTCAATAGAGATGACTGGGACAAGGACGTAGGAATAATCGAAGCCTATGCACCCTCATTGCCTCCATCTGGAAACCTAAGTATGAGAGATAGTTGCCTTCTACCGCTATCCCATCTCATTTTGAGGACTACATTCTACATTTATGAGCAGAGCGAATGCAGAATGCGATCTAATTGTCTGCAGTGTAAAAACTGGTAGCATTAATTTCTGGGATGTCAATATATTTATTTAATAGAACAAATTGAGGCACTTGTGTGTTGGGCACGTGAAGAATGAAAGAGAGTGAAAGAGAGAGACAGAGAGTGACTTTCTCTCTCACTACTGGAATGGTAGGATATTGTATGAGGCAAGGCAGATTAGTATTTAGGTTACTTTTCAGGTCTGTGAGGACCCACTATCAGGACAGCAGTAAGGTTGCAGGATCATAGAGTTACACAAAAGCATCTCCGTGTCTTCAAGTATTGGCACAGCAGGGCTGGCCAAAGGTCGGGATCGGGGTGCCTTAATAAACCTGTGTATTCCTTATACTGAAATATTAGGGATGTGAAATGAGCTGAAAAGGTGTGAAGTGGATGCAAGTGTTTGAACCACTGGAGTGCTGCAGAATTGAGGGGCATGCAGAGAACTCTTCCATCTATTATAGACTATATTGAATCACAAGAAGGGGTGGATGCTGCAAAAAATGACTGCTGTGCTTTTAAGACCTGTGTGTAGGTTCTAGTATGTCAAAATGGTGCACCACCCTGGCATGGGCTTAATGAGGAGAAATATCTTTATTTGCCCTTGGGACTTCCTTTTACTATGTGTGATGCTTTCCACATCAGGCATAGAAAAAGGAAACTGCCTTTAAGGATTATTTTTGTGCAGGATTGGCCCACATCCTGAACAAAACCAATCCTGCTCACAACACAAGCACTCTTGAAACAAGGCGCAAGGGTGCCTGCGTTGGCACTAAGCTCCACACAGTGCTCTAGTGCAAGGACGAAGCAGAAGTGCGCCATATTTTAGTAGATATGGCATTTCTGCTTTCTCCATTTCACACAGTGCAGCAACTTTTCTTGTTGACCTACGTTGCGTCCAACCTTAGTAATTCTGCAGTGTGTGGTTCTAAGTGCTGGAATGGCAGAGCGCCATCAATCAGTTTTACAGTGCATCTGTATACATGTGAGTGGGTCTCAGTTAACCCTGGGTGTAGTTCGCGTAGTAGCGCTACGCTTAGCTCCGTGAAGTGCACTTCGCGAGCTACGCAAACTGCGTAGTGCACTGTGCAAAATGCTGTTCGTACTGATTTCACATTGCCGGATCCTTGTCCGCACTGTGCAATCAGTGCAAACCGCATCTTGCACAGTGCAAGCAGTCGTTTTCTGCCACTCGAGTAAATTTCTACTCGAGCAGCAGCTTTTTCAACGCGGACTAGTAGTTTCTCATCCGAGTGGTCGCGTGCATACGCGACCACTCACAAAGAGAAACCTGACCTCCCAGCGTTAGGAATCTCGCCGGGAGGTTTATTTTCCACGCTCGCAATCGGCAACTTAATGTTGCTGATTGCTAACAAGGAAAAGGACTCGCCGGGATGTCATTTTGCTCGCTCGCGGTCGCCAACTTGGTGTTGGGGACCGTGAGCAAGCAAAAAATGGCCACTACGCTACGCGTGTTTGCACTGTGCTACGTGCAATTCACGTAGTGCGAAGTAGCGCAAACTACCTGAGCGTAGCGTAGTACTTCGCCCCGGGTTAGTCTCAGTAATAAAATAATAAGAGCAGGGAATATAGCTTTCAAGAGCAATATCAGAATGGTGTATCTGTATTGCAGGTTGTGGCTGAGGTACCTTGGTTAAGATCTATGATTCCAATGCTGGGGCTTCAGAGTCTCGGCACATCCGGTCTGAGGTGCCTTGGCCTTCCGAAAGACAAAACTGAGGGATGAATGCCTTGCTGTGATTAGAGTGAGTAGAGGGACATATGAAGTCAGGACTGAGGTGCAGTTATCGAGTTATCTATTTTTGAAAAATTACTTCCGGGTCGGTTCTGAGATGTTGTGAGAGCAGCAGTGCTCATTGAAATGATGAACAGGGTGCACTTACAGCTCAGGTGGACACTGTACACAATGAGCGCCACGCTTGTTATGATCAGGCCGACAAGTGCAGTGTACAGGACCAAGCGACAGCAGGTGGGTCCGCAGCAAGGCCACTGGAGGCAGTTCACCTCAGTGACAGGAGGCTCGGGGGTGGGAAAGTCCAGGTCCTCATCCGGAAACATTTTGGTGTCTACTGGAATACTGTTGCCATGTGGCGCAGTAAAAGTTCTGGGCAGGGAATCATTATTTCCTGTGAGAAAAGAGAAAAAGAACATTAGAGAAAGGGGGTTACATAGCTGTTTGGTTTCCCCGGTCCATGCTTGACTAGTTAGTCCAGTCCCGGTTTTCTCTTAGAATTGTGTGTTTATACTGGGCTAAATAAGACTACAAGTTGGCAACTTGGTGGCTGTGGGGTTAATATACAGCGTGTGCACTCTCTAGCTCGCTCTGTAGACGGGCTAAGCAGATGATTCGAAATCACTACGGTAGGTGTGCTCCGGTTCTATATTTTTTGGAGTTGTTAAATTACCTAATGCATTGTGGGAGTTGTAGTCCAGATTTAATTTGCATTTATTTCTTATGAAGCACAATTCAACGGAGTAGACATCAGCGAGCAGGAGTTTAACTTAACCCCTTACATGGAATAGACAAGTACCAACAGAGGCATAAAGTCAAAAAGGTAATGCAAGGCTTCAAACCACTCAATAGGGTGCGTGGTGGAAAGAGAACAGTGACTAAAAGGAAAATCAGCAGCCTCAATGTCGCAGAAGAGGGAGCAGGGAAAAATAGGAAGAGGCTGAGGGTACAGGTGACTAGGGAGAACTTTGAGGGATAGCGGTTAGGTAAATGTGACTATCAGTGAAAACATGAGGTGGAGAGCCCTCAGGTAGAAATGAGCAATGAGCCTGGGTCGAAGTAAAATGGGAAACGAGGACAGGGACAGATGCAGAAGCGGCCGGTGCAGGTAAACGTGATGAGGCACAGGGCGGGGAGCAGCGGGGGGATGTCGACAGGCGACGGAATAGGGCAAATGAAAAAAATAAATAACTCCTATTCTGTTGTCTGTCTACAATCGCCTCGCTCCAACACGTGATGCCACGTGTTGGAGAAGTGATGCTCCCTCACGTCATCACTATTCAAACACGCAATTTAGCAGCACCAGGCACTAAAACACTCCACAGCTGTTCTCTTCGTGCAGGTTTAAATTTGATTGTTTTGCCAAACTTAATCAAGCTCCTCCAAAAAGTACATATTTAAGTGCGAAATGGCGAAATGGTGAGGTGTAGTTAGTGTTTTCTGGGTAGAGAGCTGAAAAGAGTGTGTAATGAGGTCCGCTACCCATAATAATGTTAAGATGATGTATAAATTGTAAATGAAAGTTATAATTATAACTTTAATTTTTTTGAAGTTTGTGTAGTTTAATCTTGATTTGTAGAGAGAAAATAAGCTTTCATAACTATAACTAAGCTTTAACCGTTGTTTTATTAATTGAATTTCAATTTTTTTTTTTATTAAAAAATGTGTTTCAAATCGGAGTCCAATGTCGCAAGTGGAGAGTTGTTATGTGGAGTGTCATACAGTGCCGTGGAGGAGAATGTTGTAAATTCTATTGTCATAGACTGGAGTATTGTTGCTTAGAATTAAGTGAAGTGGAGTAGAATAGAGTGTATTAGCAGTAGTGTATCGTACAGTACAGTAAAGTGTTATATAGTGTAGTGGTATGGTGTCTAATATAGTGGAGTCAAGTATCGAAGACTGGAGC
Organism: Lissotriton vulgaris; assembly: GCF_964263255.1. NCBI lineage: Eukaryota > Metazoa > Chordata > Amphibia > Caudata > Salamandridae > Lissotriton > Lissotriton vulgaris. The sequence continues at coordinate 197,228 of NW_028243230.1, forward strand.
ACAGTGGAAAGGTGTGTCAAACAGTAGAGTAGGGTGTTGTAGACTGTCATAGAGTGGAGTAGAGTGTTTTTGAGTGGAGTAAGGTGAAGTAGAGTGTCAGAGTGGAGTAGCGTAAAGTGTAGTGTTGCAGAGTACAGTGGAGGAGAGTTTCGTATAGTGGAGTGTCATGTCAAATAGAGGATTGGTATATCGAAGAGAAAGTGGCGTTTCGTTGAGTGTCATATGGTGTAGTTCAATGGCGTAGAGTGGATGGGCATAGAGTGGACTAGAGTGTTAGAGTGGCATAGAGTGTAGTACAAAGTTGTAGAGTGGAGTTGCATACAGTGGAGTAGAGTGTCAGACAGTGGAGAGGGTGTAGAGCAGAATATAGGACAGTGGCATAGAGGGAGCTAAAGTATAGTGGAGTGGAGTAGAGTGGAGAACACTGGAGTGGGGTAGTGTAGAGTGGAATCAAGTGTCATAGAGCGGAGGGGCGTGTCGTAGACTATAGTGGCGTGGAGTGCAATAGAGTGGAGTAGAATAGACTGTAGTTGCGTACTGTGGAGTCGCATGGAGTGCAATAGCGTATAGTGTAGTAGATTACAGTGGAGTGGTATAAAGTGTACTAGCATAGAGTGGAGTGGTGTGGAGTAGAATAGGGTAGAGTGGAATAGCATAGAGTAGAATACCATAGAGTGGAGTGGTGTAGACTGGAGTAGTGTACACTGGAGTAGGGTAGGGTGAAATGGCGTAGAGTGGAGTGGCATACTGTGGAATAGCATAGTGTGGAGTGATGTACAGTAGAGTGGTTTAGATTAAAATAGCGTATAATGGAGTAGCGTAGTATGCAGTAGCATACAATTAAGTGGTGTAGACTGGAGTGGCATACACTGGAATGAGGTACAGTGTAGTAATATACAGTGGAGTGGCATACACTGAAGAGGCGTAGAGTGGAGTTGCATGCAGTGTAATAGTGTAGAGTGGACTTGAGTGGAGTTGTGTGCCATGCAATAACATAGAGTGGAGTGGCGCAGAGCAGAGTGTTGTACAGTGGAGCGTACGTACTGTGTGATAAAGTATAGTATTGTAGCATACATTCAGTGACGTGTAATAGAGTTGTGTATGCTGAAGTGACATAGGGTAGAGTGTAACAGCATACACTGGAGTGGCGTGCATTGGAGTGGGGTCCAACTGAATAGTGTAGAATGAAGTGAGGTAGCGTGGATTGCCATACACTGGAGTGGCATAGAATGGAGTAGCGCATAGTGGAGTGGCTTACAGTGGAACAGCATAGAGTGAAGTGGCATAGAGTGGATTAGCATATACTGGAGTAGCGTATAGCAGAGTGATATACATTGAAGAGGCGTAGAGTGGAGTTGCATCCCGTGGTTTAATGGAGGCAAATACACAGATTTTAATCAGTCTCCAATGAGACTAGGGTCACTCTTGTGTACGTTTTATGACTCTGGTAATGTCAGACTTAAATAGTAATCAGGGCGACCTCAGGCTTCTTAAAGCACTTAAACACTCGGATATAGACATGCTGCAGTGAAAAGAGGTGTTGCTGTTACGAAACACACTGGTACTGGTTAAGCACGCGGAAAGGATGAATTGGGAAGTTTTGGAGATTGGGGAATGTCCAGGGAATGTCAGAGTACTCTCTGAGTACTAATATGTCCCACTTCGATAAGTGATTGATGGCACCTTTGAGAGGTTTCTGTTACCTCCATTAAACCATAATTCATGTAGCTCAGTTGGTTGAGTGCAAGTGTGTGTGTGTGAGTGTTAGTGAATGTGTGATTGTGTGTGTGTGTGTGTGTGTGAGAGAGAGAGAGAGAGAGAGAGAGTGTGTGTGAGAGAGAGAGCGAGAGATCAGTTGAGGCAATCTTGGAAGTTACAAGCTCACCCAAGTTCTCATTTCATCCTTCTGATTCCAGTTACATAAATGAGTAAGTTAATGCACATGCTGCAGAGCTCAGCATTCACCCTGAAGGGATGGGGCTGCAATGCTTGGTAACCACAGTGTTTAGTTTGTAAAAACAAAAGTACCACTGCCCAATGTTTTGCTCAAGAGTCTTGCCTCCCACACTGTTGAATGTTGGGGTGCCAAATACCAAGGCTGTGTAGTCTTGATTCCGCCTCATGCCTCTTTAATCCATCATCAGACACTTCCTGCTCTTTCATCTCACTCCTATAGGTTATTTTTTTCAACCCTGCTTTCTCCCTTCATCACTATTTTTTTCCTTCTTTCTCTTCCTTCCACATTTGGTGTTTCTCTCTCTGTTCTATAGTGACCAATTTTGCTAGACAAGTTAAGATGCTACTGCTATTCAACACTGCTTTGACAAGGCATATAGCTCTCGGATTGCCAAGACCTATTGGTTTGCCAGGGCTTGTTAATGTTATATTAATCCTATAATCCCCTTTTACTTTCCAGCACCTCCCTTTCCCTCACATATATTTCTGCATGCTTACAACAACACTATTAATGTACAGATATAGAAAATTGATTACTCTATCAGCAATAAAAACAATAGCAATGTGTACCTGGCATACCTTCTGCTCCCTTAGGCACCTCCAAGTTGGTTGATGTCAAGTGGATGTCACTAATCGATTCAACTGTGTGAAGATTGACTTCCAAAGTGTCATTCTCATTGGAGCCTATTGTAGACTTCTCAGATAAGGCGCCTCCCTCCGCCATTATGCCTGCCACAAGAAAAAAATAGCACTGAAACAAACTGAGAAATTCTATGTTTATCGGGGAGAGAGGCCATTGCATAAATTGAAAAAGTGTCTGAACTTGACTCTCAATCAGCAAGTAATTCAATGGGAAATTTGTTTTCTTATTAGGTTACAGTTGGAAGGTTATGTTCATCCTTATCCTTTCCCTCTGTTACTATTTAAATATAATTGTCCTGGTCTCTGTTCTGTGTGTGTGCTAAATCCTACTTTGATTGGTGGATAGAAGACTAAAAATGGGGAATCACTACTGGAGTCTGGCATGGAAACACTAATTAATGCAATAATAACCTATTTCAATGAACTAACTTACCATAGCCAGGGGTAGACACACACACCTGCTCAGTGCCAAGATACCCTCGCAGGTTAAAGTGCACTTTACAAGAACACATATCATAACCTTTACCAAGCAGTCTTTACCATGCACGTAAGAACCACACAGGTAAGTACTTATTATAGGTTTTAACCTCAATCATGCTGTACTTTACTACACAGGTAAGTATTATTTTAAAAAAAACATTTTGTTAAATGTTATTTTAAAAAGTGGTGGAGGTGTGGGTGGAAGTAAATGGAGGTACGAGTGATTTTAGGTTTTACGGGTGGGTAGAGGTAAAGGGAGATTAAGGTAAATTTAGGGTTAAGAAATGGGTAGAGGTAAAGGCAGGTAAGGGTAACTATAGGATTTATGGGTGGGTAGAGGCAGAGGGATGTAAGGTTAATTGTAGGATTTAAGTTTGGGTAGAGGTAACGGAACATAAGGATAATATTAGGGTTAAGGGCGGGTAAGAGGTAAAGGGATGTTTGGAGTAAAAAAGGATACTGGGATAAAAATAAAGTGAAAAAAGGTTGATATATCTAGTAAAATAGTAAATACCACAAAAACGTGTCAGTAAAGCTCCACGATCTAATGAAATACACTGTAAAGATCAATGCATTGTATAACATGCATATGTGGTAATGACATGTGTTGTAAATACATCCTCAATATGTTGCCATTTATTGCAGCCACTTTGGGTTGCACAGGTGATGAATTAAGGATCCCAGGGACATATTGGATGAACTACCATGCCCATAAGCAGCCGCGGTCGGTAGTGGGAGTACCGGCCGGGCTGTGACGTGGGGAGGGGCAGGGTGGGGGGTAGTAATGTATGGATTACGGAGTTTAACAGGTAAGTAAACATATAAATAAATAAAACGAATTTCGTTGCGTGCACTGCATCACCAAATGTGATAAGTGAGGCATAATGGGACCATCTGTCACAGGAAAGTGCATAAACATATGTACTGCACTTATATACCTATTTTTCATTACTGAAACCTGGCTTAATGACACATGTGCCCCAGTAGTCGAGCTTGCCATCCCACGGGGTTTTAAAATCACAAGGGTAGACCGTCCGCTTGGTAGAGGAGGCGGTATCGCCGCGGTCTATAGGGAGGAATGGGTTCTCTCCTGCAACCCCCAGGATCAGCTGGCAGACGCTGAGGTGCTCCATTTCTCCCTAGCATTTAATTCTCATCTTACAGTGGGTGGCACACTGCTGTACCGGCCTCCGGGATACATTGGGAATTTTGTGGGGGCACTGGAAGAGGTTATAATCCCACGGGCACTTCTCTTCTGGGAGATTTTGACATTCATGTTGATAGCCTGGACTCTCCGGAGGCCGTTCGCCTAGACGAAGCTTTTTCCATGGCCCATCTCAAACAGTGGGTTGCGGCACCCACTCACACGGGAGGCCACGTCCTAGATCTGGTCTGCTCTAACTTCAATATTGTCATGGCCTGTCCTGAGATAGTGACTTGGTCGGACCATAAGCTGATTAGGTTTTCTAGGTCTCTGGCTACTGCCGCAGAGAGCGGTCCCCAAGTTGCTCATGCACAGAAGATTAATTTAGACACCCTGACAGACTGCCTAGCTGTAACCCGTACACTATTACCCTCAGAAATTGAGGCGGCGGTTAGCACTTTTAATACATGGGTAGAACACAGGACCGCTACCTCCATAAACAAAGGCGGGGTCCGTAGACTACGTACTACCCCCTCCAAACCCTGGTTTTCACACACCCTTCGGGAACTTAAATTGGGTTGTAAGAAACTCAAACGGGTATGGAGACAAGCATATCTGCCTGAGGCAAAGAAGGATCTGCGGGTGGCGCAAATAAATATTACGCGGCCATCAGATCTGCCAAGAGCAGTTACTATGCAGGACGAATTAATAAAGCTAATAATAACAGCAAGGAAATGTTTTCAATTGTAAAAAGCTTTGTTTCACCAAGTGCCGCACAACCTTTGCTACCCTCATCTGAGCAATGGTGCGAAGAGCTTTCTTCATTCTTTGTTGATAAAATTGCCAAAATTCAGGACGACCTGCTTGCTGTCTGTAACAGCTTTCCCTCCCCCCCCTGTATTTCCCCCCTCTACGATGCCGGAACCTGCCGACCAGTTCACCAACTTTGCTCTGTCTTCCAAGTCTGACATCATTGCTGTCCTCGCGGCCTTGAAATCGGGGTCCCCCTCTGACCCCTGCCCTGCTAGGGTCCTCGGGGGACTAGCGGAAACAGTTGGAAATGAGGTCACCCAGATCATTAATCTTTTTTTTCTCTCTGCAACCGTCCCGGCTTGTTGGAAGCAAGCTAAATTGCTGCCACTCTTAAAAAAGACCGGGCTGGATTCTGTCGTTCCTTCCAACTATCGGCCTATATCATTACTGCCAGCCTTAGCCAAAGTTTGCGAGAAGATCGATTTTAAACAGCTGGACAATTTTGTCGAAACATCTCAGGCACTGCACCCAGCGCAGTCAGGATTCAGGGCTGCCTACAGTACTGAAACAGCCCTAGTTGAAATATCTGAGGCTATCCGGGAGTGTTTGGATGGAGGTGGCAGAGCGGCTCTGATTTTATTAGACCTCTCTGCCGCCTTCGACACAGTATCCCACTCCCTTCTACTTACCAGATTAGCCACCATTGGCATCACCGGCCCAGCACTTGACTGGCTGACGTCTTTTTTAGATAATAGGACTCAACAAGTCTGGATGCCTCCCTTCGCTTCTTCCCCAAAGAAACTCGCTACTGGGGTCCCACAGGGCTCCACTTTGAGCCCCTTGCTTTTTAACATTTCTCTTACCCCTTTAATCTATCTAGCAGAACAGCTAGGGGCAAAAATTATGGCCTACGCCGACGACACCCAACTTCTGTTTACCTGGCCCAAGAACAATTTGGATACGTCGGCGGCCCAACTCTGCCTATCATCAGTTTTCCGATGGCTAGCACTTGCCCAGTTAAAATGCAACAAAGGCAAGTCTGAGGTTCTTTTTTATGGCTCCTTCCCCGACAATTTTAGTGACCTTCTATGGCCGACCGATCTGCCCTGTCCAAAATCTATTGGCGGCCCAGCAAAAAACCTGGGAGTCTGGTTTGGAAATGACCTCAAATTTGAGGACCATATAAAAAAACTTACAGGGGTCTGTTTCTCTACCTTGAAAACCCTACGTAGGTTTTTTCCCCTCCTCCCAAGAGAGGCTAAAGAGACTGTTACACGTTCTCTAATACTCTCCCGGTTAGATTACGCGAACGGCTTGTTCTGCGGTCTACCGGCCTATCTGACTCATCGTCTTCAGGTCATACAAAATGCCGCCGTAAGACTCCTGTTTAATATACCCAAGAGATCCATTGTCGGCCTCCTACTTCGCAGCCTCCATTGGCTCCCAGTTGCTCATAGGATCATGTTTAAAACTCTTGTCCTCTCCTATAGCGCTGTCCATCAAATTGGCCCTGCCTACTTGAGGAAAAGGTTCACCATCTATGTTCCTAACCAATCCCTCCGGTCTGCCAATCAGTGCCAACTGTCTGTGCCTAAATTTAAGTACTCTCGATTAGGCGGCCAGTCCATCGCGGTCAGAGCCGCAAAGGCCTGGAATGCCCTCCCCCTCCACATCAAGACCGCTCCTACCATCGTGGCTTTTAAGAAAGGACTGAAAACCCACCTGTTTAACATCACTCTGTAAACCACTTCTGCCTATCCTTGAACCCTGTGATTCGCTCTCATCTTCTCGCGCCAGGATACTATTTTTAGTAATAGAGCGCGCTACAAAAGCCTTTATATCATATATCATATCATTATACTGCTTTGACTCCAGAGAACACAAAAGCAGTTCAAGTGAAGCAAACTTCAGTGCTTTCTGATTTCAGTTGAAATATTCACTTCAGTGGGGTCTTATCATTAAAAATGACTTTTCACTGAAAGCTAGAACCCCTACACATTTACATTTAGATAAAGGTTCATTTGGGTGATGGGAGGGCATTTTGAATATTAAACTTGTTCCCACCAGTTTAGATCTCTGATCATAGTCAGTCAGCCTAATCTTTCGGCAGCGCTTTTTCATATGTTCCCTTACATGTGATTGGTGCTTGTCTTTTGATGTCTGATGACCGTGAGGCAATTTCGCCTTTTCGTGCTCTAATTAGTCTTTACAGCCAAGCCTAAATCTCCTCCTGTTCTGTTCCTCCTCTCCAATAGACCCTCATGCATCCCTAAAAATAGTCTTGAAAGGCAGAAGACAAACATTAAATGACATGGAGCTTAATCTTTCCTCTCAAGATTCTTGCCATTCCCACCAAAGAGAGGCTAAAGGTGTCATAATCAACCAGAATGAATTTCATCTTACTTTCTTGTAATTATATATATATATATATATATAGTTTCTTCCCCTTTAACACTTTTTTAGCTGAAAAGTAGAGTTGTTGTTTTTTCTGTTTAGTTGATAGCTTTGTGTTAAAGGAAATCTTACTGCTGCCTACCACATTTCTGCTCTGTGTGTGAAGATGTCTTGAAGGGCAGCTGTTTGTAAAGTACCTGCTATGTTTGTGAGGGAAGCTTGCATTGCTGCTTCCTGAAATGTACATGATCTATACGTGAACTTAGCTTGCGCTACTGTGTCTTATGCTGCACTTGCTCTTTATATGAAAAAAAGTTAGTGTTACTGCCTGTGATGTCCCTTCTCTGTGTAGGAAAGAAATATAAGAATCCTGCATCGAAAGTGAATTTCACATCAACAGGGCTTTCAGATGTCTTCACAATACCCCACAAATCATCTACCCAGACTCCCCCAAGACCAGATAGATCCGGCCATTTCAGATCTCAGTAACAACTGCCTAGTCACCTACCTACCAACCTGAGTGTAAACAATTGAAAAGACTATCACTCTCCTGTTTCATGAGAAGACCAATAGCAAAATCCACCTACAGATTGACCAATCTAGATTCAGGCCACAGTGCTGCACTGAAACAACCATTCAAATAGTCAACAAGGTACTCTAGATCACCAACAATGATGAGCTCTGTTCCCTCATGCTGCTGTGATATCAGCAGTCTTTGACACTGTCAAGCTCTAAGCTCTAGTCAACACTATCTCCCTGAGAACTGGCTTCAAGAGCATTATCATGAAGTGGTCCACATTCACCTGTTTTAATAATATAGAATTAGGAGGAGTGGACTAGCATTGAACTCACTGTTGCCCTCTTCTGTTTTGATGGTAACATCAAAGTTCAGAGTTCTGCATGGCTGATAAGAGGGCTACCACAATGCGAATCTTTTCTTTGGTATTTACATCTCTGTCAACCATCAGTGAGTTTTCTCAGTAGTATAATTTTGGGATTGTTGTTTGTATAGCTGTCAAACTGCCATTATTATGACAGTGCATGTCTCTTACATTCAATTACTACTCTTTCTTCTCGATCTCTTTCCATCTCCCACCCTATCAGTGGCAGTCACGTCTCAGATGATCAGGGAAGTGCAGAGTTGGACCACGTTAATATACTACTGGAGACAGCTCTTGGGGGTCTCTTCCGTTTCTGACCCTCCTCCCAACCGGATAGGGTCTGGGAGGAAGTTGGGGCAATGTCTTTTCCTAAAAACTTTTTATTGAGAAGAACACAAGTATATAGTATGGAAGGAATAGCTCTAGAAAGGAATGCTGTCATTTTGTTTGCCATCAAACAAAAACTAACCCAGGTAAATGGGGAGAGGAGTTGGCCTCAGGGCTAGGGTGGTTGACCTCGAATCTGGGGAATTGGGTTCGAGACTCGGCAATGACGCTGAACATCCTGTTATTCTGGTCAAATCACTTAATCTCCCTGTGCCTAAAAAAAAGGAATGCGTCATGTAAGGCAAATGGTGCTATGTAAAGTGCTCTGATACCCGATTCGGGTCAAGTTTGCGCTATATGAAACTCTATAAAATAAAATAAATAAAATCCCATTGGAAAATGAGATAGAACATATACTAAAAAGCACAATTCCTAAAACTTGTATAAGAAGAAGAGAGTCATTTGGTGACACACATCAATCCTAACAAGAAAAGATTTATGGAGCTGTGTTCCTCAACAAAACAATCGCCTCAGATAGAGTACATATTGCTTATCCAAGGAGATACATTCGAGATACCTGTGGGTTTGTGAGTGCAGAGCTCAAAACACTTTCCGCATCTCCTCAGCGCAGAAAAGTTTACCTTTTTTTCGATAGTCTGTCAACCTGACCGACTTTTCCCAATCCTGATCAGATGATCCAAGCCCTTCACCCCTGTTTGATGAATTAGTAAGCACCTTCATTTAATTTCTTTATTTTGTACACCTAGAATGTGCCACACACAGAAAGAGGGAAAAACGGAGAGAAATAAGGCTATTCTCCTCATTGCGCCTCCTTAACGCAACACCTAGGGTGGCGTTAGAACCTGACGCATTCCCAGGTTTATGGATCCTCGTAAATCTGGTAATGCTTGATACCATGCATGTTGCAGCAACACCCATGGAACATCCTTTTCACTCAGTGTACTGCGTGAAAGGGGCACATATTTACAATCCCATGAAATACCACGCAAAGAGCCTTGTAAATATGCTGCTGCAAATTGCGCCACCAAGTGACGCTTCAGCGGCGCAAATGTGCCGCTAGGGGACTCCTAAATGAGGCCTCTAGATTATAATAGCTGGGTTTTTCTATTGCAGCATATACTGAAGGCATTTGTAAGTAGAAAGGATATGACAAAGTTTTATTTTTCAGATAAAAGTGCAGCTCCCGGAACCATTTTGGTCCAATGATTTAATCAATAAGGAAGTGGTGGGAATAGGTGTGTGTGCATGCATGTCTGACCTATTGCTATACACTACGAAGATCGTACCTTAGACAGGGTTGGCCCTGGAGTGCTTCAAGTTCTCCACAATATACCGAACACCTACAAGGACTATAATGCTAGTATAGGAAAAAATGTCATAGCGGAGGTAATGCTGGTACATGCATTTGTGTCTCAATGTCAGTAAGTCTTCGCAGCCTTTATTGCAGCATTTTGAGGGTTCTTTTTCTGTTTATATGTTAGACGTGTGTGAGTGCTGTTGTGCAGAATATGGTGCCATTGTTCAGTAGCAAGTCTGTAAAAATAACATCTCTGTTCTCTCGGTAATGCGCTCTAACATCCTCTTTGGATAAATCTGCATTTCACAAAAACCCATAAAACATTAAAAAAAAAACATGGAAATTACATTTCCGCCCTCCCTCGTGGCATACAACAAATACTGATGTAGAGAAGAAAATCATTTTACACGTGATCATCTGCATCCTACAAGAGAGAAGAGGAGAAAAATGAAAGGAGTTACAAAATCAGAAAAAAGGGGGCGTGGCTTGGCCGGCGATCATGGCGGTCGCGTAGAGCGCGAGCTCAGGACCAGCCTTTCCATATCCTAAACGAATATCCTTGCCCTGAGCATTTTCTGGGCTTTCTGCAGGAGGATTCTGGTGCGGGACCGGTGCGCTACACTCGGTAGCAAGATCAGCCGGGGGGGGGGTGCGCCGAGGACGGCAGAAACGATCCCGCAACATCGCGGGCCCCAGCAGCTCCGACGAGGCCTGCAAAGCCGGGGCCTCGATTTTGGCGTTGCCCGGATCGGACGCGGCTTTTGGCGGCGGCGGTGGGCGCCGTGGAGTGCCAGAGCCTGGCGGAGGGCCTGGAGGTGCTGACCGGGGAGAAAAAGGAACCCCCCCGTGCCCTGTGGCAGGTACGCCGGTAGCCATTGGAGTGGAGCTTGGTCTGGAGCTGCCTGGGTAGACACTGGAGGCGACATCCCTTGAAGCAGCTGCCATTTTGTGCCGTCCTATCTGCCCTGAGAGCCCGCGGCCGGGAGATAGCAGCGGGCTGGTGAAAGGCCCTAGCGGGAGATGGGGGAGCGCTCGGCTTGCCCTACTTGATGAGAGCTGCCCGACGCTGGTCTGGGCCCCGCACGGCCGAGAGTCCCGGCGTGGAGCAGACGGACCCGGCCTGCCCGATATCAGAAGGGAGGCACAGCGTAGTCCTGCGGAGTCGTGGTGGTGGCGGTGAGTGGAGCTAGCCCAGGGAATCATTGCCTCGGGGGTCAGATCGGTCCCCGGTGGGGAGGACGGGCGGCGCCCGGCTCGGACGGGGGCCACAGGTGGCGAGGCCCCCGGAATGGTCCTAAGGCAGTCATTGGTGGCTCTCGGTGTGCGCGAGCCCTGAACTGTGGTCTGGCGCGCTGGGACCCCTGAGTGGAGGAGGACGGGGGCCGGTGGCTTGAGTGTGGTGCCTGGGATGGTGCCTCGTAGTGGACAGCCATAAGTCATACCACAGACTGCTGCGCCTGGCCCTTGAGGTGCGCCCCGGTGCTCAGGGGATTCACTGTCCGAGACGCCCTGGAGTATCACACTTGCTTGGGAGTGCGGGGTGTACGTTGGAGCTGCCTGGACATTGTTGGCTGGCGGCGCCTGCAGAACGCATTAGCTTGAGGCTCTGTGGTGCTCGGACCCTGTCAGACTAACGAGAGACTTGGGGTGTTGGATGCCACGCCGGGGCCGCCATTCTGCGTTGGACGGAGGACTGCATGCATCTGACCTACACGGACTGCCCAGGACTGTGAACGCACCTACTTAGGGAGCTACTACCGCTGAGGGCACGGAGAGATGACGCGGGGTGGGGCCGGAGGTGGCCAGGGCAAGCAGGGGCGGATGGACAAGTATACTGGGGCTGCGGGACCTGGGGGATCCCAGACGCCCGCGCCGGCACCTGACAATGCGGCGCTGCTGGCAGCCATCACGCAATCGAGGGATATGCTGGACGCTAAAATAGGCGCAGTCGGTGCCAATGTCACCCTTCTCCGCCAGGACCTGCGGAATGCAGTGGAGCGAATCACTAGCGCAGAGACCCGTATCACTGGGGTTGAAGATGACGTCTCCATCCTAAAGAAGAAAGTAGTGTCCATGGAACAGATACAGAAGGGCCTGGCCATGAGGGTCGAGGATGCTGAAGGGCGCGCTCGGCGGAATAACCTCCGCTTCGTAGGTTTTCCGGAGGGTTGCGAGGGAGACAAGGTCGAAGACTTCCTGGCGCAATGGTTGGAGAGCTGGATCCTGGCGGACACGTTGTCCCGCTGATCCGTGGTGGAAAGGGCACATCGGGCGCTCGTGAAGAAACCCCCTGTGGGAGCGCGCCCACGGCCGATCATAGCCAGATTTCTGAACTACTCGGATAGGGACACCATCCTGCGGCAGGCAAGGCTCAAGGGCGAACTACTGCACGACAACGCCCATATCCTCATCTTTCCGGACTATACGAGATTGGTACAGCAGCAGCGTCAGTCGTTTCTTGCGGCCAAGGCTCGCCTTCGTCGCCTTAAACTCCAGTATGCATTGCTTTACCCTGCGCGGTTGCGGGTGAATTACAAGTCCCGAACACTAGTCTTTGATACTCCGGAGGAGGTTTTCCACTGGACAGATGAAACTGTGAAAATTAGGGTCAACACGGCTAGAGATGGTGAGTCGGACTCCTCCTCCAACGGAACTGCCCGGGGGGGCCTCAGAAGCAGGAGTCGGCGCCGTGGAAGACAGCGCTCAAATAGGGGCTCTGTCGTGATCGTGACGAGCTGGAAGGCTCGAGTAAGGAAATATCGCGGCAGCACTACATCTCCCAGAAAGCTCCAGGGCGAGACGAAACAGTCTCCGCCCCCAGAGAGAGTATAAAAACACTTCCGTCACAAACCCAAGTTGCTTGTCAATCCTTCCGGTTACCTGATCGTGTATGGACCTAGCCTTCGTAGAACTGTGAATGCGCGGACGCTTGCCTTCCCGCTTTGGACGCCGAGAGCAACGGGTGCGCGGACGCTTGCCTTCCCGCTTTGGACGCCGAGAGCAACGGGTGCGCGGACGCTTGCCTTCCCGCTTTGGATGCCGAGATACTTTGGATATTTTCGTAAGTAACGATCTGGTCTCCTTATTAGTTAGCACGGCCGTGCTGCCTGAGAGTAGGAAATTGATGCCAACGAGTTTTGTATGGTATATCTCTCTTTACCTATCTCTTCCGAACGATATCCTTTTTCGATAGTGACTAGAACTACTCGAAGGGGAAAATCGCCTTTCTACACCGTTGGTGTAGCTAACAGTGACTAAAACAGAACCCGTTTACAGCTTGAATCCGAGTCCTCGTTAATTCCCGACTTTGGGGACAAATCAAGCGGTAATCAACCGTAAGTGAATCCTTGGTTAAACTTGTGTATGTTTGCTTGTATCCCTTATCCTCAGAGCACTACTAACCTGTGTTCTTGCATTTACAGACCTTGTTGTGCCTTGAAGTCCTCCGTTGCCATAGACCAGATCTTGAGGGGTGTCTTCACAACAACCTTCCCGGCTTAACTCCCCTTCCCTTTACCTGGAGGACTACCTGTCTCCGGTGCGTACCTCCACCGGAGAGGGTCAGTGTTATCGGGTATAGGGAAGACTATCTTCACTCCGTGGTCCCTGCTGGCTAGACCCCTAAAGGTTAGTGGCTTGTGTTTTGTTCTCTTGTGTTGTTTATCTGCCGCTAAACCTTGACAGATTGACAAGCCCAAGGAAAAAGACCAGCCTGGGCCATGGATACTAATGCTGCCTTGACCTCGTTGCTCGAGGGATTTAGTGTACTCCAACAAGAAGTACATGCTTCCCGAGTGGAAAATCAAGAGCTCAGAAAAGACATGAATACCATGCGTAGAGAAGTCGCTGGTATGTCCCGCAGAAATCCCGGGGGTGGGTCGTATATTAGAGAAGCTACGCTTCCTCCTCCTGGGCAAACCCTATCCCAGCCATCAACCCCGATAGCTTCAGGGGGGGGGTTCTTTAATCCCCATGCCGTACCTTCATCCTCCACAGACCACAATCCTACAGTGCACATCATCCAGAATACAGGAATACCTTTGGCTGCCCCAGAGAGGTTTTACGGCGATCCTAAGAGGTTTGAGACCTTTTTAAACCAGTGTCGTCTCCACTTCTTATGCAAACCAGCCGTGTTTCAAGATGATGCCGCAAAGACCGCATTTATGATGTCTTACATGGGAGGGAATGCGGCGAGCTGGACTATTCCGTTGATGGAAAAGAACGATCCCGTTCTACATCGATTCCCAGACTTTTGTACAGCCTTAAGGAAACTTTTTGATCGCAAAACTCATATGTTGTCGTTAGACAAAGAACTCCTGACGTTGCGACAAGGGTCACAAGATCTACTGGCGTACATCACCTCATTTAATCGACTCTTAGCCGAAACTGACTGGCCGCAAGAAAAAAGGACCTCGTTGTTCTACCAGGGCCTTCGGAGCGAACTGAAAGATGTCCTGTCACAGGTAGTCCAATTACCCGCTACATGCGAAGAACTCATCGACCTCACTGTACAATTGGACCATCGGCTCCTGGAGAGGAAAGGAGATCGAAACAGGGGTGATGGACGCGGATGGTATCCGAGATTCAAGCTCCCCTCCGAAGATCACACCAAAAGCGTCGATAACGTGGAACCCATGCAGATTGGGGGTATTCGAGGTCCTCTAACGTCGGAAGAAAGAGAACGACGAAGAAAGATGAAGCTATGTATGTATTGTGGGAAAGGGGGCCATTTTGTACGAGAATGTCGAGCCCGGACCCCACTTACGGACAAAACCCTGGGACCAAAGACTACTGCAGCCAGTGGATCCCGTGAGACGGCGGAAAACTAGAACGTCCAACCCCGACTGAGATCTCTGGGATGGACCAACGACCAACAAGGATCTCCAACTTACTCGCCAATACGATGATGCCTGCTGTGGCACACATGAATTTGCCTATCTCTCTGTGGACTACCCAAGATCACTACATTCGGATGGATGCCTTATTGGATTCCGGGGCCACAGGAAACTACATGGATATTGACTACGCCGATTCCTTGGGGATACCATGGGAAAAGAAGACAGAACCTGAACAGGTAAAAGCAGTGGATGGCTCCATTTTGTCTTCTGGGCCGGTGGTTAAACATACTCTCCCTTTGAGAATGCAGCACGGAGAACATAGGGAGTTTATACAATTCGATTTGATAGCCGCTCCTCAGTTTCGTGTGATCCTAGGCATGCCCTGGCTTACGTTACATGATCCAGTAGTGTGTTGGTCAGCTCGTACCATCACCTTAAACTCCTCCTATTGCATGGAACATTGTTATACCCCTGTCGAGAAAGAAGACCATGAAGAACGACCCAGTCTTAGACACCTGGCTGTGGCTTGCTCAGAAACACCTCTCTGCAGTACGACAGAACTCCCAGAAATATATAACGAATATCGTTCTCTGTTCGACAAACACAAGGCCACCGGGTTGCCCCCGCACAGGGTATATGATTGTTGCATCGAACTCCTCCCCGGAGCCTCTATTCCTTGTAGCAGGGTATATGCCCTGACGGAACATGAAAACGTCTATTTACAGAACTACATTGAGGAGAATCTTGCTACGGGATTCATCAGTCATTCCACTTCCCCTGCTTCGTCTCCCCTCTTCTTCATCCCGAAGAAAGACTGCGCAGAATTACGTCCCTGCATCGACTACAGAGCACTGAACAATATCACAGTGAAAAATAGATATCCCCTTCCTTTGATTCCTGTCATGATGGACCAAATAAAGGGAGCTCGTTACTTCACCAAATTAGATCTGAGAGGGGCCTACCATCTGGTGAGGGTGAAAAAGGGGGATGAATGGAAGACCGCGTTCCGCACGAAGTTCGGCCTATTTGAATACAATGTAATGCCCTTCGGGTTATGCAACGCTCCTGCGGCCTTCCAATTCTTTATGGACGAGGTGCTCAGGGGCCTACTGGATACCATCTGCATGGTATACATAGATGATATCCTGGTATATTCCAGTACTCTCCAGGAACACGAACACCATGTCAAAGAAGTGTTGAGTCGTCTACACCAACACCAGTTGTTCGCAAAACTAGAAAAATGCCTCTTCCATGCCACTGAAGTCTCATTTTTGGGGTATGTGATAAACGCTAATGGGTTTCAGATGGAGAGTGGAAAGGTGGAAGCCATCACAAGTTGGAAAACTCCTCAAGACGTGAAGTCGGTGCAAAGCTTCCTTGGTTTTGCAAATTATTACCGGCGTTTCATCAAAGACTTTTCTAAAATCATCCATCCCATTTCCCATCTATTAAAGAAAAACGTTCCCTTCAAGTGGGGAGAGGAGGCAGAACACTCTTTCTGCATTCTAAAGGATAGCTTTACCAAGGCCCCTATCTTGAGACATCCTGATGTACAACTTCCTTTCATCTTAGAAACAGATGCTTCGCAGTACGCATTGGGAGGGGTACTTTCGCAACGCCACCCGGAAACGGGACAAATCCATCCAGTAGCATTCTACTCCAAAAAACTCAGTCCAAGCGAAATCAACTATTCGATCACTGACAAAGAGTTGTTGGCGATTAAGAGAGGGTGTGAGGAATGGAGACATTACCTACTGGGGGCACGACATACCATCGAGATCTACACGGACCATCGGAACTTACTGTTCTTAAAGACTGCTAAAGCGCTGACTCCCAGGCAGTTGAGATGGACTCTATTCTTCTCAGATTATGATTTCGTCATCAAATATCGGCCAGGCCCACAAAACGGAAAAGCCGATGCCCTCTCAAGGAATCAAGACACGCAAGAACCCCTTTCAGACATTCCTGAGGAACCAACAACCATCCTTCCTGAGAAATTCTTCCCAGACAACACCATCGCCTTGCTCACATCCAGTGATTTCCTCGAGGATACCAGAGTGGCAGTAACAGAGATCGATGTCCAGGCTTGGTTAACGGAAGATCCTCAAATGAGAACACAAAAAGACGACCTCCTGTACTACCGACATGCCTTATATGTGCCGGACCCTGGGTTGCACATGCAGGTGCTCAATTGGGCACATGACTCTGTGTTGGGGGGACATTGGGGAGTGTATAAAACTATAGCTACCATAGAACGTTCATTTTGGTGGCCGACCTTACGAAACGATGTTAAGAAATACATACGGAACTGTTCAGTATGCACGCAAGGAAAAGCAAAACACAACAAACCTTCGGGGCTGTTACGCTCCATTCCCATTCCTCCTGCACCCTGGCATACGGTCTCGATGGATTTTATAGTCGAGATGCCCTTATGTCAGGGAAAAACTACGGTACTGGTGATAGTAGATCACTTGACTAAAATGGGACACTTTGTACCGCTGGAGGGTCTGCCAACATCAGCCGAACTAGCCATGATTATCTTACAACACCTCATCCGAGCGCATGGTATCCCCAGAGTATTCATCACCGACAGAGGGTCCCAGTTTACTTCACGTTTTTGGAAAGCCCTTTGCGATTCCTTGGCCATAGACGCAAGACTCTCCACGAGTTATCACCCTCAGACAGATGGCAAGACAGAGAGGCTCAACCACACTCTCGAACAATACCTACGTTGTTTTACATTGCAGAACTCAACGGATTGGGTTACCCTCTTGTGGTTAGCTGAATTCACCTACAATAACTCTGACCACACTACACTGGGATGTTCTCCCTTTTTCTGTCTGTTTGGGTATCATCCGAACATTCTCCCCTTCGAATGGCCTGTTACGACCAATCTACCCAGCATCCAGGAACATCATGCCCATCTTCAGGCCATACAAATTGACGCTAAACATCACTTGGCTGAAGCTCAAGCGACGCAGAAGCGGTGTGCCGACAAGAAACGCACTCCTGAACCTGTCTACAAAGTGGGGGATAAGGTATGGCTTTCCACAAAAAACATTCACCTCCGGGGAATTAACAAACTCAAACCTAGATATATAGGTCCCTATAGTGTTGAGAAGGTTATCAACCCTGTGGCCTTAAAACTATCCATTCCCCAGAACTGGAGGATACATCCAGTGTTTCACGTCTCACTACTCCTACCCTGTCATCTGGACACAAGATTGCCCGTCCATCCTGCCCCAGTACTGGTAGACGGTCTGGAGGAGTATGAGGTGGAAGAGTTGTTGGATTCTCGGATCCATAGGGGTAGAGTGCAGTATCTGGTGAGCTGGAAAGGATTTGGGGTAGAAGAGAGGACATGGGAACCAGAGCAGAATTTGCACTGCCCTGACTTGATTTCGCAATTTCATCAGCTGTATCCAGGAAAACCGGGTCGACCGCCGGGTCGGCGATCCTCGAGAGGGGGTTCTGTCGTGATCGTGACGAGCTGGAAGGCTCGAGTAAGGAAATATCGCGGCAGCACTACATCTCCCAGAAAGCTCCAGGGCGAGACGAAACAGTCTCCGCCCCCAGAGAGAGTATAAAAACACTTCCGTCACAAACCCAAGTTGCTTGTCAATCCTTCCGGTTACCTGATCGTGTATGGACCTAGCCTTCGTAGAACTGTGAATGCGCGGACGCTTGCCTTCCCGCTTTGGACGCCGAGAGCAACGGGTGCGCGGACGCTTGCCTTCCCGCTTTGGACGCCGAGAGCAACGGGTGCGCGGACGCTTGCCTTCCCGCTTTGGATGCCGAGATACTTTGGATATTTTCGTAAGTAACGATCTGGTCTCCTTATTAGTTAGCACGGCCGTGCTGCCTGAGAGTAGGAAATTGATGCCAACGAGTTTTGTATGGTATATCTCTCTTTACCTATCTCTTCCGAACGATATCCTTTTTCGATAGTGACTAGAACTACTCGAAGGGGAAAATCGCCTTTCTACACCGTTGGTGTAGCTAACAGTGACTAAAACAGAACCCGTTTACAGCTTGAATCCGAGTCCTCGTTAATTCCCGACTTTGGGGACAAATCAAGCGGTAATCAACCGTAAGTGAATCCTTGGTTAAACTTGTGTATGTTTGCTTGTATCCCTTATCCTCAGAGCACTACTAACCTGTGTTCTTGCATTTACAGACCTTGTTGTGCCTTGAAGTCCTCCGTTGCCATAGACCAGATCTTGAGGGGTGTCTTCACAACAACCTTCCCGGCTTAACTCCCCTTCCCTTTACCTGGAGGACTACCTGTCTCCGGTGCGTACCTCCACCGGAGAGGGTCAGTGTTATCGGGTATAGGGAAGACTATCTTCACTCCGTGGTCCCTGCTGGCTAGACCCCTAAAGGTTAGTGGCTTGTGTTTTGTTCTCTTGTGTTGTTTATCTGCCGCTAAACCTTGACAGCTCGCGATCGGGCTCGGTCGCCCGCAGAGACAGTCCTCCACAGGAACAGCAGACTGATGGAGCTGGATGATCCGGGACTATGAACGTGATTCAATGCTTACAGGGGAGGTAGATGCTCAGGTGCACTGTTGCTTTGGGCTGGGAGCCCTTCCCGGTCTGAATGGGTGGGTGGGAGTGACGGCCTAGTTCCTATGGGCTGCCTTAAGGGGATCCATTGGAGGACGTGGGGCTGGATCTCCCGTTGGGGACCAGGCCGCGATCCGACCGCAACAGGTGCTTCCATGTTCGGGAGGTACAGGGTGGGGGGAGGATCGGGGGGTTGGGAGTTGGGGGCTGGGAGTTGGGGTTGGGGGGGGGGTGTGGGTATGCCTTGCTTCTCGTTATTAGCCATGTGCTGCACCGGATGTGCCTTGGGGACAGCTGTCCCACATGTGATAAACTGATCAAATGTCTGCTGTCCGGGTGGAAGGGCGGGTAGGCCCTGGTTCGCTGCGAATCTTGAGTTGGAATGTGCTGTGAATGCTGGACAAAGTTAAGCGGGGGGCAGTCTTTCAGTGTGTCAAGAGAATGGGAGCAGACATTCTGTTCCTGCAGGAGACCCATCTGCTGGGCACGAAGGCCCTATGCCTCCAGCGCTCAGGGTTCACGCATGCATACCACGCGGGCTTCTCGAGGGGCTCAAGAGGAATGGCAGTCCTTATTCATCGGAGAGTACCGTACATACACAAACGCCTATGGACGGACGCACAGGGCAGGTACCTCTTTCTGAAGGGCGAAAGTGGAGGGGATAGCGTGATTCTTGGCAGCGTGTACGCTCCGCCGCCACTACAGTGGTTATTGGTGGAGCGGCTATTGTCCCTCTGGGGTACCATGCCGAACGCCTTATCCATTGTGGGGGGAGACTGGAACGATGTCCTAGATAGGAGCTGTGATAGATGGCGGAGTGGGGTGGTGGCACCGGCGCAGGAGGGGGAGGGGCCCACCACTAAGCTGCATGCATTGACGGTAGGTCTTGACTGGACAGACGCATGGAGGTATAAACATGGGGCGCGTAGGGACTACACATACTTCTGCGCAGCACGCAATTCCTTCTCCAGACTAGATTATATTTTTATCCCCAGAGCGCTGTCCCACAAGGTGCTGTCAGTGGAGATTCTGCCGCAGGCGCTTTCAGACCATTCACCGGTGGCCGTCACAATCAGCGTGGGCCCGGCCAGGCCGCCGTTTTGGTGGCGAATGTCGGCCTGGCACTTGTCGAAGGACGACTATAGGGCGCACATGATGGTTGACATAGATCGCTACTTGGCTACGAACCTGGGCTCGGTGGACTCCCCGACTGTCCTTTGGGAAGCCATGAAGCCGACAATACGCAGCATGGACATATCTTGGTGCGCTGTGGCGCCGAAAAGAGAGAAGCGTCAAGAATTAGTGCGGTGCAAGGCTGAGCTTGTGGCGTTGGAACGTAGGGGTCGGGAGGAGGATGGCGGGCCCGCCAGACGGCAACTGACACTGGCGCAACAGCAATATGCCACGGTCCTGATGGATGAGGCGAGGCAGGCCTGGCTGGCCATCCGCAGTCGGATTTATCAATGGGGGGACAAATCGTGCAAGATGCTGCACCGCCTATGTCAGGGCATCATGCATGCTCAGCCGCTGCCCCGAATCAAGACCCCGGAGGGGGAGCCCCTACTTGAACCCGTAGCGATAGCGGAGAGCTTTGCCGGATACTACGAGGGGCTGTACATGCCCAGGGAGTTTCTGGAGGCCGAAATGGTCCAGCGCTTTATAGACTATCTTCCCCCGAGAGCCGTCTCAGATGAGGTACGGGAACTCCTAGACCGGCCCCTGACAGATGAGGAGCTGGGTGAGGCCTTGGGCGAATTGAATCCGGGTAAGGCGCCAGGTCCCAATGGATTTCCGAGCGACTTTTTCCTGCCGGTTCTTGGTCCAGCTAGGCCCGCACTTTCGGCGGGTACTGGAAGAAGCGTGCGAGAGTGGGGCGCTCCCACCAGACTGGCGGCATGCTGAGGTCGTAGTCTTCTTGAAGCCCGGGCGACCCCCCGAAAATCATGCGTCCTATCGCCCTATCTCCCTACTGAACACGGAAGCGAAGATCCTTGCGAAGGCCCTGGCCACTAGGCTCAAACCCTATATCACAGACCTGGTTCATCCAGACCAGGCGGGGTTCATGCCGCAGAGGGCCACTCGGCACAATATTAGGAGGGCCCAGGTCGTGATATCTGCCTGGAGGCACCTCGGGGAGCCAGCGGCACTGTTCCTAGCGGACATGGATAGGGCGTTTGACTCCCTGAGCTGGACATATTTGTTCGCACTGCTGAGGCGCCTTAATCTAGGTCCGAGATTCCTGACGTATGTGCAGCTACTGTACACCTGTCTTACGGCGTCGGTGTGAGTTGGAGGGGCAGTCTCCCGATCGTTCCCGGTCCAGCGGGGGACGCGGCAGGGCTGTCCCCTTTCCCCATATCTTTTTGCGCTAGCAATGGAACCTCTCGCGGCGTGGGTGCGCATCGACGCCCAACTTGAATGCTTCCGGTGGTCTTCGGACCATACTGATAGAATTGTGTTATACGCAGACGATGTGCTGTTCTTTCTTACTGACCTGGACCGTTCTGGACCGCGACTTATGCGCATACTTCAAATCTTCGGTGAAACCTCTGGCCTCTACATGAACCAGAGCAAATCTACACTTTGGACATTGGGTGGTGAGCGAGCGATAGGCGACTGGGCGTCGGGTCTCCAACTAGCGACGGATGGGTTGAAATATCTGGGAGTGTACCTAACTGAGGATGCGGCATTGTCCCACGATCACACGTGAGGACTTGAAGGTATGGACTAAGATGCCATTGTCTATACTGGGCAGGTCTGCCATTTTTAAGATGGTGGCGCTGCCACGCCTGGTAGATCATCTACAAAACCATCCACATGTGATCCCGGTCCGCTGGTTCAGACAGTTAAATTCAGCACTTAGCGATTTCTGTGGGAGGGGGGAGCGGTGCGCGTGGCCCTGAGGACGTGCTTCCTGTCCACATACACTGGGGGATTGGCTACGTCGGACATACTCTCATACTACCAGGCGGCGCATCTCCTGGTGTTGAACGACTGGTGGTATGGGGACAGGGGCGACCCGGCATATGCGGTAGAGAGGATGCTGATGGGATCTGCTTCTCTACATGCACTGCTGTATTCGGCGCCGCTCCGGAGGTCTCTTCCCGCAGCCACACAAGTGATTTTTTGCGTGTGGAGGCAGGCTCTGCGTAGGATGGGGTGGTGGAATGTACTTACCCAGGAAAACCCTCTCTGGCGGAACAGCAGACTGCCCCAGTTGAATGCGTTGAAGGGCTTTCAGGGGTGGGATGCCATAGGTATCTCTACCCTCGGAGATGTTATGTCAGGGTGCGCCCTTAAATCATTCACAAACCTGCAGGAAGAATTTGGGATGCCTCGCACCCAGTTCTTCCGCTACCTCCAGTTTTGCCACGCCTTGGCGCCCCATCTGGTAGGCTTGGAGCAGCTCCCTGAGTTTAGCCTCTGGAAGCCAAGATTTTCATGGGGGAACTGCCGGATAAGAAACTGTTGCGCATATACCAAACACTGGTGCGCCACTGCTCGTCGGATCTACGTGGCCTTAGGACTACATGGGAACGGGATGTTGGAGAGTTGGATGAGGAGGACTGGGTGGAGGTCCTGGAAAGTCCAAGGGGGGGCAGCCATATCCACGCGCCTGCGATTGATTCAGTTCCGCTACATACATCGCACGTATTATACCAGGCAGCGCTTGTGGAGGGCGGGCATGATAGCATCCCCCGAGTGTCTTCGCTGTGGGGCGGAGGTAGGCACCCTGCTGCACATGGTCTGGGAATGCACAGCGCTGCGAGGGTTCTGGGATGGGGTACATCATTGCCTAGCTGAGGTTCTGGCCTGGGATTTTCAGAAGGACCTCAAGTTAGCTCTATTGCATGTCATGGCAGTGGTGGGGGGCAACCGCTACAAGCGCCACTTATTGCTACTGGGCCTCACACTGGCAAAGCGCGATATAGCTAGGGAGTGGAAGGCGCCTCGGGCCCCGTCACGGCCGCCTGGAAAAATGGAATGGACTACAATATGGGGTTGGAGCAGCCCGTGTTTGTGGCCAGGGGGTGCCCCAGAAAACACTTCAAAATTTGGAAGAGGTGGGCAGACTACAGGGGGCTGGATCCGGACCCGCCACGCGAGGAGGCCGCCCTCCCAACTCTTGGACAGACTGGACTGTGAAAAGACACTGTTGGTTTGTGATACACATGGCGAGGGATCTATTATTGTATTATGGTTGGAGGAGCGAGCAGCTACGCAAAAGGAGGGGTTAGTTGGGGGGAGGGTGTGGGTGTTTAAATCTACTGTTGCTGATACTCTGAATGGGGGAGTTCCCTGTTCCTAATTCACGTTGTAGGAAATGATGTAGATTAATTGATGATGGCAGTAGACTCCGGATTACGGAGCTTTGCATACTATGTGTGTTTCAACAATAAAATATGTTTACAAAAAAAACATAAGAAAAAATAAGATTTGGGGGGAATAATAGTCTCAATTAAAAGTTCAGAATCGTATCACCATATTAAAACAACAACACTGTATCATTGACTGCATCAGCCAAAGAGAAACAACTTTTAAAATATTTGGTGGATGAAAATGGGGATCTAATACCCCATTCGCGCGTGTATAATGTATGAGGGAGATAATCTCCCTACTCTGTGAACCACCAAGTGCTACGCCTTTCTTCCACTAGATGGTGATCATGCATATTTGTCCCTTAACTCTGCATCCGTTTGACTAATTTGCATTAAATATTTCAGTCCTGGTGCACCTGTTTAATTGTCGGAGTACAGAAAGTTTTGCAGAGTTTGGTCAAGGAGGTACAAGGAGAAAAAGAGGTCCCAAAACAGGCACATAATCCAATGCATTTTACATAGACTTGTATTTCGTGTAGTGCGAAAAGAGTCCTTCGGATTTTGACATATTTTGGCAGGATTATAGATTATGGTGCGTAGTTGATTATGTGGAGGGTATTGCAGGTAAGTAGTATAAGAAGTATTTTATACATTTTAGATGTTTTTAACTTAGTGATATCTGTGGCAGTACCACAGTACTACCAAGATATATAGCGATGATGAGCCATTACCTGATTGACTAATGACTGCCTTTAACAAGCAAGGACAGTGCTGTTGTGGTGTCCCAGAGTGATGTGGTGGTGTCTCAGAGTGATGTGGTGGTGTCCCAGAGTGATGTGGTGGTGTCCCAGAATGATGTGATGGCGTTCACAGAGTGATGTGGTGGCGTTCCCAGAGTGATGTGGTGGCGTTCCCAGAGTGATGTGGTGGTGTCCCCGAGCGATGTGATGGTGTCCCAGAGTGATGTGGTGGTGTCCCCGTGGTGGTGTCCCTGAGTGATGTGGTAGTGCCCCGTGGCGGTGTTCCCGAGTGATGTGGTGTTGTCCCAGAGTGATGTGGTGGTGTCCCAGAGTGATGTGGTGGTGTCCCAGAGTGATGTGGTGGTGTCTCTGAGTGATGTGCTGGTGTCCCAGAGTGATGTGGTGGTGTCCCCAGAGTGATGTGGTGGTGTCCCCAGAGTGATGTGGTGGTGCCCCCAGAGTGATGTGGTGGTGTCCCCAGAGTGATGTGGTGGTGCCCCCGAGTGATGTGGTGGTGCCCCCCGAGTGATGTGGTGGTGCCCCCGAGTGATGTGGTGGTGCCCCCATGTGGTGCTCCTGAGTGATGTGGTGGTGCCCCTGAGCGATGTGGTGGTGCCCCTGAGCGATGTGGTGGTGCCCATGAGTGATGTGGTGGTGCCCCTGAGTGATGTGGTGGTGTTCCTGAATGATGGAGGGTGGAGTTGGAGGGTGGAGTTGGAGGGTGGGGTTGGAGTTGGAGGGTGGAGTTGGAGTTGGAGGGTGGAGTTGGAGTTGGAGGGTGGATTTGGAGGGTGGATTTGGAGAGTGGATTTGGAGGGTGGAGGTGAGAGTGGAGTTGGAGGGTGGAGTTGGAGGGTGGAGGGTGAAGTTGGAGTTGGAGGGTGGATTGGAGGGTGGAGTCCGCTTACTAGAAATCTCGACAAACAAGCATTGCTAAAGCAATGCTTTAAGTCGAGACCTAACAAACAAGCATTGCTAAAGCAATGCTTTAAGTCGAGACCTAAAAAGGTGTAGAAGCGAGGGGGCTAGTCGGAAAAAAGGGGCTGAGGAGGGAGTGTGATATGAATGAGGGGAAAGTTCAGTTGATAGGGCGGAGGGCAGCTGAGTTTGGAATGAGAATGGTGGAGTGGAGGAGTGCGAGGAGAGAGGGGTAAAGGAGGGAAGTGGGCTGACTGATGGGCGAGAGAAGGGTAGTGTGAGGGAAGGAGATGAAGAGGAATAGATGAAGAGGAGGGCTGAAGGCAGTGGTGGTGAAAGGGGAGATGAAAATATTGGATCATTCCGAAAAGGGGACAGCAGGGGAGCGTCAATGGGCAGCGAGGAGACTGGCTTATGCAGGGGGGAGAGTAGTGGAGGAGGAGAAGGCGGATGGTAAGTGAGGTAGAAAAAAGTTGAAAAGAAAGAGGAGTGCAGGATGAGGGAATGGACCTGGTGGAGGTGACGAGAAGGGAAGGGGACTGGGGGGGTGGAGAGGAAAGGAAGGATACAAGCTGGGTACAGGAGATAAAAGGACGGAGAGAGAAACAAAGTAAATGAAAGTGAGGGTGTCTAGTCAGGAGAAGGTGCGAGGGCGGTAGTGGAGAAGTAGGGAGACACGTCATAGAGGAGCCAGTGAAAGGCAACAGTGCATTGGAGAGGAAAGAAGTGGGGGAGGTGTGAAACTCCAATACCTTCTCGGGTCGAGTTAGCGCTAAATAAAACTGCAAAAAAGACCAAAAAAAGCTGGATGATAAATTGGGAAGAAAGTATAGAAATGAAGGGAGGAAGAGGATGACAGAAAATGCGAGGGAGCAAAGGCAAGAGTCGGGGAGTAGAGGGTGTGAGGTGTAAATGAATGAAGGAGGGATGGAGACGGGGCGTGGGCGAAAGAAATCAACAGAATTTGAACAAAAAAAGCTAGAGAACGTGAGTCATTTATAGATCGCTTTTTCGGCCTCGAAAGGGCCTCTGGGCGCTACCGTTGAAATGCGGTTGAAGGAAAAAAATGGCTACTATTGAAAGCCACATCAGAGAGAGGAGGTAGTGGCGAGTTATGCCAGATGAAAAGTGGGCGGATAAGAAGGGCATTACGATGAGAAACGAGAACAAGAGGGGAAAGTGCACTGCGCCTTCTGAACGTGCCTGCTGAAATGCGAATGCCATTTGTGCCAATGCAAGAGGAGGAAGTGCACGGAATAGGAACAGGCACCCTCGGAAGCATCTGGTGAGTCAGGGGGCGGGGGAGCGGGAGGCATTCCTTTGAAGTCTGATGCCGAAGCTCAGACAAATGGTGGAATGGTGGTGTGCGAGCGGCTTCCTTTCAAGTCTGATTGGGGGGGGCAGGGAGCAAATGGCAAGCGCGCGTACGGTGCACATGCACTGTCCATAATCCGCATTCCAAAGCCCTCTTGGTAAGCTTCCCTGGAGCACCTCTATATCTCTCGCATAGCGATTGCTTACGCAATAGCTAGGCGAGACCTAAAAAGTTAAAGGCAGCCATGTTGCTTTTAGCTTGGGTTTCCCTGTGTACTGCGTTACATCTTGCAATCTAGGTATGTATTAAGATTGGTATTTTTACATACCTATTACCATTTTAGTAAAGTGATAATAGGTAGGGAAAAATATTTATTAGTTTATATATATATTTTTTAAAATATAGAGTACCACGGTACTACCGCGATACCCAAAAAAAGAAATAAAGAAATTGGAAATACACTATAAGAGACTATGGGCCATATTCACAAGGGAATGTCGAAGCGTGGAGTAAGGCAAACATTGCTAACGCCATGCTCCGCCATTCTGAAAATGCAAGGATGCACTGTCTTTGCAGGGATGCGCTGTATTCACAAGAATACGCTGCAGTTCCCCTAGTGCTAAACCTAGCTCCCTAGCACCAACGCAGGCACCCTTGCACCATAGTGTAAGGGTGTCTGTGTTGAGGGGAATTATTGTTTATGTGCAGGAAGGGACATCTTCCTGCACATAAACAATCAAGAATGGCAAATTGTAACTTCTATGTGAGCTGCTTTGTGCAGCACGCATAGAAGTTGCAAATAGTTATTTTTTAAATGATTATTTATGTGCAGGAAGGGGTCCCTTCATTGCAGTGATTTGCCGTTTCTATGTGTGCTGCGCATTGCAGCACACATAGAAACAGCAAAAACTAGGAGAAATTAAGCATTTTTCCTTGGTTTGCCATGTTAAGACTAGGTACATTTTGGCGCTGCCTCCTATTTACGCCACCCTTGTAAATAGGGGTCAGCATCAAAATTAATGGGAGTTGCAGCAGAACGCCCACCGCAACACCGATTGCACGCCCCTTTCACGCTAAGTGTAGCATGAAAGGGGGCCTTAGTTACAAGGTGGAATTAAGCCACATTAAGTGGCTTAACGCTGCCTTGTAAATAAGGCGAAGGGTTTATCCCCACAGGAACGTCATAAAAACTTATGTTCCTAAGCCGACAAGGGCTAGTAAGTATGCCCCTATATTTTATAAATATAATGTGCAAAAATGTCTTTCTATTTTTCACATATTTAAATATGCTGCAAAAAGTATATGGAGTAGCGCACCAATTTGTAAAATTAGTGCGTTACTTAAAAAAAATGCAGTTTACCATACACTGCTAGAAAAATATATAGTAATTTATAAACAAAAATGTTAACCGTACAAAATTGTTTTGGAGTACTGAGGTAGTACTACGTTGCTCCATATTTTTTAAAACAAATATATAGAAACGTATAAATATTTTGCACTACCTATTACCACCTTATTAAAGTTGCTGAAAAGTAGGATATGGTTCTCATGGTTAACCACACTTTTTTGCTGATGTATCACTGTTTTTGACTAGTCTGACTGGGATCCTGCTAATCAGGACCCAAGCCTGTCTGCTTTCTCCCTTAAATTGTTATATGTGTACTTTAGGTACACTACAGATTGGATACTGAGGTACCCTTATTAGTCCCTAGTATATAGTAAGCCATGTACCCAGGGCATAAGTACCCCAGAGTCCCCCCATGGGCTGCAGCATGTATTATACCACCCCTAAAAGGCCATTAAAAATGACACGACAGGCCCGCTACAGCAGACTGTGTAAGATGGTGCTTGCGCCACTTACTGAGATATAGGTTCACTATATCTATCTAAATCACTACACTTAAAAACATATCAGTCACCCCTATGGTAGGCCTTATCAATCCTGAAGGCATGGTGCTGGGTTTTACGTGAGAGGGTGCCCCTGCATGAGCAGAGCCTCTCTGCAGCCTTGGGAGTCCATTCTCCGGGGTTGTCTGTGATGCAGCCAGACATATATGTTTAAGTGCATTATAACCTCGCTGTAAATGCTAACTTTTAAACGGCTGCTTAAAAACATGTTGTGTTTGGTGTCAAACACCTTGGAATCATACCGCCACACCATGAACTCTTGTGGGAGGTATGATTCCAACCTTATAGAACCACTACTGTCAGCCACCGGTCTACCCGGTACCAGCTTTCTCGAACTGGGCAGCACAAAATGGATGCTGCCAGCCACAGACACGATTCTGCTCTCCTGCTGCTGAGCAGGGAGCAGAGGAAGGCATGACAATAGGCATCCTGTCAGAGGGAGGTGTGACCACCTCCCAGACAGGATTTAGTGTACTGGGGCTGGGTGGGTGCACTGTGAGAGTGCCAGAAAGTCTGCACTGGGGGCACATTTGGTGTCCCTGTGCATATTCCAGCTCAAACCAGTTCTGGGAGCCATTGGCTCCTGCTCTGGTGAGAAACTGGACAAAGGACATGGGTGTAGCCACCCCTCTGTCCTGCCCCTTTCCTAGGAGGGTCCGCAGAATCCGTGCAACCCCTACCCATGGGAATAAAGTGGGTTACAGGACTTTGGATTTTACTTTAGATTTTACCTGGACAGGATTCTGCTAAGAAGAAACCAAGTACTTCGACTGCCTGCACTACGATTGCATGACTGCAGAATCTCCCTTGGAGTAAAGGAGTTACTCCCCTGCAGCAGCAGGCACCTAAACGCATCTGACCGGTTTGCTTCTCCAGAGCTCCTGAGGACTCTGAAGATTTCAGCAACACCGGAGGTGGGTTCACGAAGGACCATGAGGCAGATCTGACCTAATAATAATAATAATAAAACCATTTATTGAGCGCCTGGTTACACTGAACAGTGTGTCCCCGCGCTATAGAACCCCATCATTAGACCATCAGACCAGCCAGACCAGTAGAATCTCTAACCAGACACAGACCGCTAGTCTTTAGGGAAGAGATGCATCTTAAGTTTCAAGCGGAATCTCCTCTCGGAGGGTTCCATCCGCAATTCAAGGGGTAGTTTATTCCAATAGGAGGCCGCTAAATAACAAAATGAACCGCCGCCCATTTTGGCTTTAAAAATGCGAGGAACTGAAAACAGCATACTGCCCAGTGACCTTAAGTGACGTTTTGGGCGGTGGTTGCTGAGGAGCTTGCGATTCTGAGACCAGTATCCTTTGTGGGGGGCGTGCAACCCGAAGCCTTGTGCACTGCGTACATTTGCAAGTGCACATGCTTTTTGGTGATCCCTGAGCCTGTGCATTGGACCCCATGTAGTCCTGACCCCGAGCAGTATTTGCACCGAAGATATCCGGCCTCCACTCATCGAGTACTCTGTGAACTGGTGCTTTGTAAACTTGCTTGAGGTCTCCTTGCGAACACTTTAATTGTTCCTGGGCTTTCCTGGTTGCTCCAGACGTGCCCTGGCTCTCCATTGCTTGGAAAGTTCCCTGGGCCTTGCTGGTCCACACTATAACCTGTTTCCTCTGACCGGGTGGGTTGCATTTGCCAAGGCATGTTGGTGCTCCAGTCGGACATCGACCCCTCAGCACTCGACATCCTTCGTGGGACGGCTCACCTTGGGATCCTGGCCATCCTCGACATCTCCTGGTCCCCGTGGCTGCAGAGTCAAGCATCCCTTCTTCGCACCTGAAGCACCCGACAACAGTGGGCATTCGACTACCGAGCCCCTGGTCACTTGCCGTGGCCCAGACTCTGTTCCCTCTGCTTTCAGGTTCCTCTCACCTCGAATCCAGGCTTGGATTCCACCAGACACTTTCACCTTCCTGGCAGCAGTACTTCTTTGCAGCTCTCCATTGAAAATGACGAAGGTTTCCGACACCACTTGACCACTATGCACCCGGCACCTCTGGGATAGGTAACACGGGTACTTCGGTACTCACTGGTGGGCTGACTAGAACCTTCTATTTTCCAAAAGGTTTGCTTGAAGTCGTCGTAAAAGTGTCCTTAAACTTTAACTTTCGAACCACGACTTTCCCATTGAGTTGTATGGAGCACGTGGTCGTGTTTCCTCACTGCACCCGTCCTCTTTGGGCTACCTGTGTCACTCCTCTGGGTGGTTCCTTGGGGTCCCAGCGATTCTACGTGCTCTAGGCACTGTGTCTATTGAAGTCGTGATTGTTATACCATTTGTTTAGTATGTAGTTCAGTCTCCCCCTGGAGCCGGCTGTGTATTTTGCTACTTACGAATGTTCTATGGTTGCAGTATTGTGTGCTTTATGTTCTAATCTCGTGTAGAGATTAGTAGAGATAGTTATTTTAATAAATACATATTTTTATATAACTACTGTGTGGTTCTCCTTTCATTTAGTCATACAGGAGGTGATATTCTGGTAAAACAAGCTGCTTTACATTCCTTCAAGATTCAGCCTGAAGGCTGCTCTCCACAGCTATCACTAGGATAGCTTTCTAAAGGTTATCTTTGACCTCATACATCATAAGGGTTGTGTGGCCTGGTACAAGGTGCCCACTTTAACTAGTGGACAGCATATACTTCCCACCTTCCTCACAAAGTGGTAATAGGTAGGGCAAAAATACCAAACCTAACATTTACCTACTGGAGGCATCACAGAACACAGGCAAAGTGTATCTAAAAACACCATGCCTCCCTTTAACTTCTGTAAAGTGAGTCATTAGCCAATCACAATGTACCGTGATAGTACAGCTGAATACACCCACATTTTGCTAAAATACCACAGCAACAGAACTCACTCACTTTAAATACCTTAAAACTTATCATTGCATTTACTCCTGGGAATTACGGATGGCATAGATGGCTACCGAGCTGATAAGCAATTTCTTACCACTGCCATAATGGTGGCCAAGTGAGACATTGCGGTTAGTTGGATAGATCGGAAATCCCCTGACATACTGAAATAGTGAAGAGGCGCAGACTGGTGCGTAGCGCAAGAGAAACCATTGTTTGTGGCCAGAGGGTGTCCAGTTTAATACTGTAAGGTTTGGGGCAAATGGCTGAGGCAGATAGATTAAGCGGGTCTCCTTCTGAAAATGTGTGCACTGTGGGGGATCTGTGGGGACAGTTTAATGCAAACTCATTTCCCCGTGTACGTAAATGGTAATATCAAATGATTGCTGTGATCTACTGTGAGAAGTTGGCCTGATATGTGATGTCCACTATTCTAGTGGGCAGCCTGTATCAGACCCTTATGGTGATGGATGTAAAGTCAACCTTATAGACCAGCTATCCTAGTGGTAGCATGGACAAAGCAGTCTTAGGCTAAAACTGCAGAGAGCATGTGAAGCCAGCTGTTTTACCATATGTAACCCCTTGAATACCAAATGAAAGGACACCACACAGGTTATATATAAAATATATATGTATTTATTACTAACACAACCCCTCTGAACTCTTTATGACGTCAGAGGCACAAGCACATAACAAGATACTTAATTATCATACAATAAGTTGCACAAAATACAGTCGAGCCCTAGGGGCGATGCAAGCCATATACTAAAATAGTGGTATAAGAACCACGTCACGAACAAGAAGTAGGCCTAGGGCCTAGTGAATCGCTGGGGCTACACTGAACTACCAAAGGTTAGGAAGCAGGAGGCCCACGGGAAGCGTGTGCAGTGTCTTAACACACACGCGAGTTACCATAGGGATAAAATGGGAACAAAAGAATGAGAAACTAGTTGATTTAGGACACTTCCGGATGAACTAGGAGAAAGTTAATGAAAACTAGGACACTTGGATAGTCAATACCCACAGGAGCACCGGAGTACTCGCGTTACCTCACCCACAGGAGCCGGGTGCATAGGTGTCAAATTTTGTCGGGTTTTGTCGCTGAATCCTATGGAGTCCTGTGAAAAGATGCTGCAGGCGACCAGGAGAGAAGTGTCCGGTTGGATCCAAGAGCGGATCGAGGATGAAGAGTACCTGAAAGCAGAGGGGACAGAGTCTGGGTCACTAGCCAGTGACCAGGAAGGAACCAGGAAGGAACCAGGCAATGTTGTGAAGCAATCAGGTGATGTTGTGAAGCTCGTCTCTGCAGCCACGTGGCCCAGGAGGTGTCGACGACAACCAGGAGTTGCATCCGGACTGTCCTACAAAGGATCTTGCTGTCGGCTGTGTCGGCTTCCGGATTGGAGTCAACAAGCCTTGGAAAAGGCAACCCATGCAGGAATCGAAGATGGCTTCTGTTGCAGACCAGCAAGGTCTGGGGGGCTTCTCCTTTTCAGGGAAGCAAGGGCCAGCCTGGAGCAACCAGGCCAGTGGTGTAGATTCAAAGGTTTGTCATCACAGAGGCCACTAGCCAACAGGCAAGTGACCGGACAGACGCGTCAAGCACAAAAACACTAGCAGGCCCCACGCAGCACTCGTGGAGTGTGGAGGGCTGTGCGTCGGTGTAGAAGGTGCTCGGGGCTGGGGCTTCTCAATCCCCAACGCACAACTTCGAGGGTGCCTCAGAAGCTGCACAGGTAGCAATGAGCAGGTTTTTCAAGATGGCCGGTCCCACGTCTCATGTCGCCTCCAGGGTCTCAACTTTGCTGTGGCTGTGGATCGGGCTCTAGGAAGTCTGGAAGTCTGGTTCTTGTCGGGCTCTGTGCTCGGCGGGAGAGTCGACAAAGCAAACCCCAGATCGCTGGATGGTGCCTGTTTGCACAGGGTGGTCTATCCTTGACCACAAGGGAGATTCTTCAGTCTTCTAGTTGCACTAGAATGTCGAAGGTCCAGAGTTTCGTTTCAAGTTTCAGTTCAGGATAAATCTAAAGTCTCTTGACTCAGCCCCTACCTTTATACTGATTAAAGGGGCTGGATTACCTGCTAGGTCCCTCCTATGGGTGGGACCAGGGAAGGAGGTGGTTACACCCCTTTCCCTTTGTCCAGTTTTGCGCCAGAGCTGGGGCTGGAGTGCCCCAGCAACTGGTTTTAACCGGACTATGCATGGAGCACCTTGTGTGCCCCAGGCAGTGTCTCATTTCATTCAGCCCTCCCTGCCCCAATACACTATGGCCTGTCTGAGGTGGTGCTAGCACCTCCCAAGACAGGAAACCTATTGTCCAAGCCTACATCGCTGGGAGGACTCCCAGCAGCAGGAGGTCAGACTTGTGTCTGTGGCAGCAGCATCCATTTTGTGATGCTGAGGCTCTGGTTAACTTTAACCGGGTTAATAGGAACAACATGTCTTCTCCCTCTAGAAGGGTGGAATGCTACCCCATCGCCAGAACTGGCTAGGGGGTAGTATTCCAAAGCGTATGACACCTTACACGACATGTTTTGATAAAGCCAAACCACAGTTAGCATTCAACCGCGAGGATGATAATGCACTTAAGAGCTCATTCTAGAGCACCATCTCACATAAAACCAAGCACTCTGCCTCCAGGATTGTTAAGGCCTGCCATTGGAGTGACTTATAGGTGTATATGTATCTATATATAAGGTTAGATATAGGTATACTATATCTAAAGCAAAGGGTAATTACACCACCTTGCCCCAGCTGAGTGATCAGCCAGTTGTGTCAATTTGGACGGCTAGCCAGGGGTGGCATAATACATGCTGCAGCCCCTGGTAGGCCTTGAATGCACCTATGCCCTGGGTACCTATGGCACACTATACAGGGGCTCATAAGGTGACCCAATGTCCAATTGGAGATGTACCTAAAGTACATGGAGTCCATTTTACAGTGAGAGCAGATAGCCTGGGGCCCTGATTAGCAGGATACCAGGCCTATTAAGTCGAAAACCAGCTAAACACTAGGCAAAAAGTTGGGGGTAACCATAGTCAGGTACCCACCTTCCTACACAACCCCCCCCCCCCCAAACGAAAGGAGATAAGGCTATCCTTGACCAGGTAAGCCTATATTGCCTAAGTGGCCATATAAGGAAGTACCTGCACTAGCATGGTTACCCCCTGTCTCATGGTCCACTAAGCAATCCCTTACCCTAAGAGTGTCATAGGGTCTCCACCATAGGGAATCTCTACCTGTGGTCTGTTTTGGCAAAGTAAAAGGCTGGTGTTGAGATGGAGTACTGAAGTGAGGCACTTCTAATGTAGGGCTCAGCTTCCCCCAATCATCTTCCACCATGTATGCCTTTCTTTCCAGGACTGAGTTGCACTGTGCTCTCAGGGTCAACCTCTGGCTACCTATAGCTGGAGACTGGGTCCCTTTTGTTGGCTCACTGAAGGGACAGGTCAGGTTTGGGGCCCTTAGGTCCCAGGTTTGGCTGTGCCCAACAGAGTCCATCTGGGGGAGGTTCCTAACTAAGTGTAAGGGAGATCCCTCAGGAGTTTTTAGAATGTTCACCTTGCTAGGGCTGCTAGCTTTGGCGCCCCATATCTGCTGATGGGGGGGTTCCTTTGGACCTGGGGCATTTTGGGGTCCACTGGCCTCCCTGACCTCTACAGCCGTGGGCTGACTGAGGCAGGGTAGAGAGGGGCAGGTTACCTGCTCCAGACTGGGTCCCACCTTGGAAGGGTCCACTGACATCAGGGGCTCTGCCAGGCTAGGCCTGACTACCTCTGGGGCAGTTCCTTCACAAGGGGTAGGGTCAGTTCCCTGAGGAGGCTGACTCTCACCTAATGTCTGGTTGGAGGAAGACTTTTCTTCCTCCCCAATACTCTCTGTCTGAGTGGAGTGATCCATAGTTTCAGGCTTCACAGCACTAAAATCTGTTTGAGTTTGGGCTGTGACCATCACAGCCCTACCAACCTTTTCAGGAAGGAACTCTGTTTGGGTGTGGGCTGTGACCATCACAGCCCTGCCAACCTTTTCAGGGAAGTCTGCCTGAGCTTGGGCTATGACCACCACAGCCCTTCCAACCTCTTTAGGAAGGAATTCTGCTTGAGCTGGGGCTGTGACCATCACAGCCCCACTAACCTTTTCTGGAAGACCTTTCATTTTGGAATGGGTTTCTTGTTCTACCCAAGCCCAGACTGAGATCTCTAGATCATTTCCCAGTAGACAATCTACAGGTAAGTTTGTAGACACTGCCACTCTCTTGGGGCCAGTGACACCTCCCCAGCTGAGATTTACTACTCCCATGGGATGATCTGTCTGCACTCCATCAATGTTGACCACCTGATAGGTGACCCCAGGTAAAGGTTGTCCTGAGGGGACTAGGCTGTTAGTCACCATAGTGATGCTAGCCCCTGTGTCTCTATAGGCTTCAACTTTCTGGCCATTGATGAGGGGCTCCTGCCTGTACTTTCCGAAAGTGTTGGGACAAGCAGTGAAGTTGGCAATCCCCATGCCATTTTCACAGACAAGAGTAGCTATGGTAGGGGACCTGGTTAGGCCAGAGTCCACCTGAGTTCCCAAAGTAAACCCAGCCAAATTCTTGGGGGCACTCCCACCACCTGGGGGATTACTACTAATAGTATCAGGAGGTCTGGGAGTATTGCTTGGGGGAACATTTTCCTTACTGTTGGCTTTTGGGCAACTGCTGTCAGTTGTCCAGTGGCCAGGATGTCTACAGACATGGCAATAAGGTTACTTAGGGTTAGAGGAAGTGTTTTAGGACCCACCACCACCATTGGAGTTTTGGGGCCCTGTAGGGGACTTGTCTTTAGATTTATCCCCACTTTTCTCTTGAGGCTTAGTAGAATCTTTCTTCTGGTCACCACCCTGATTTTTAGGCCTAATCCTGGTTCTGACCCATTTGTCTGTCCCCTTACCCAATTCTTGTGGAGAGGTCAGATCAGAGTCCACCAGGTGCTGGTGTAGAAGCTGGTTTTGACGATTACTAAGGATCTGCTCCCTCATAATCAAATTATACAATCCTGTATAGTCATGTACTTTGCTGCCCAATAACCAGCCCCCCAGAGCCTTAGTAGCACAATCTACAAAATTAGTCCAGTCCTGAGTCTGTGTCTTCTGGGTATCCCTGAACAACAACCTATATTGCTCAGTGGGTAAGCCAAACCCATCAATCAGAGCACTTTTCAGGACTTTGTAGTTACTAGCATCATCATCACTAACTGTGAGGAGCTTATCTCTACCTAGAGCCATACGATTGCTGCCCACTGACTTCGGGGTACCTGTTGTACCTTGCAAGCCCTCTCCAAAGCAGTTATCCATTTGTGGATATTATCCCCATCTTTGTAGGGTGGGACAATCTTGCTTAGGTTTCTATTGTCATAGGACCTATCTTTATCCTTAGGGATATTGCTGCCACCAGTGGGTTCTGACCCACTCAACTTCTGCTCTCTAGCAAAAGCAAGTCTCTCTTTGGCGAGGGCAAGTTCTTCCCTCTCAATCCTCAGATTGACTTCTTTCATTCTGGCCTGATGCTCTCTCCTCTGAGGAGAAGTCATTCCCCTCTGAGCAGAGGCATTAGAGCCCCTTGAAGCATTAGAGTAGAGAGATTCCCTAGAGTGGGATCTTCCCCTCCTATACCTCTGGTTAAGTCCACTTAGGGATCTGTATGGGACTATCCCATGCTCAGCCCCATGTAGGCTTAGGTTAGCCTGACTAAGTCTCCTGGCTAGGATCTGGCTGTCTACCTCTTCCCCAGAATCTTTCTCTTCCAACTCTTTCTCATCTTCTATGGCAGTAGGGTCAGGGGCATCATCTTTTGAGGGTAGGCCCTCATCTGTATTACCTGAGGGGCCTGGGTTAGAGGCCTTCTGAGCATCATACTCTTCTACTAGGACTATCAGGTGCTGGAGGGTAGGGTTAGAACCCTGTTTTAATATTCTAGTGGTGCGCAAGTGCCTCAACTCATGGAAGGTTAGGGTATCATATCTTGAAGCTGCCCTTGGAGGGTCACTTCCCCCAGGGAGAGTCACACTAGGCTCTCCTGTGGTAGACATGATCTAGTGAGGTGTGGTGTGTGCACCTACCTACACTAAGTGTATCTACTAAAACCTCTCTAGGAGTTGTAATCAGGGTGTGCTAGGCCCTTTAATCTACAACAGCTAAGTTCAGTAGAACTTAAGTATTATAAGACTTGTTATATGTACCTATAGGTACCTAATGTGATCTTTCAAATGATATCTTAAGATTACAATTGGTATAACAACAGCAAGCTCTTATCCCAACGGCTGCACACCAATGTGAGAAGTTGGCCTGATATGTGATGTCCACTATTCTAGTGGGCACCCTCTATTAGTCCAAACAACCCTTATGGTGATGGATGTAAAGTCAACCTTATAGACCAGCTATCCTAGTGGTAGCATGGACAAAGCAGTCTTAGGCTAAAACTGCAGAGAGCATGTGAAGCCAGCTGTTTTACCATATGTAACCCCTTGAATACCAAATGAAAGGACACCACACAGGTTACATATAAAATATATATGTATTTATTACTAACACAACCCCTCTGAACTCTTTATGAGGTCAGAGGCACAAGCACATAACAAGATACTTCATTATCATACAATAAGTTGCACAAAATACAGTCGAGCCCTAGGGGCGTTGCAAACCATATACTAAAATAGTGGTATAAGAACCACGTCACGAACAAGGAGTAGGACTAGGGCCTAGGGAACTGCTGGGGCTACACTGAACTACCAAAGGTTAGGAAGCAGGAGGCCCACGGGAAGAGTGTGCAGTGTCTTAACACACACGCGAGTTACCATAGAGATACAATGGGAACAAAAGAATTAGAAACTAGTTGATTTAGGACACTTCCGGATGAACTAGGAGAAAGCTACTGAAAACTAGGACACTTGGATAGTCAATACCCACAGGAGCACCGGAGTACTCACTTTACCTCACCCACAGGAGCCGGGTGCATAGGTGTCAAGTTGTGTCGGGTTTCGTCGCTGAATCCTATGGAGACTTGTGAAAAGATGCTGCAGGCGACCAGGAGAGAAGTGTCCGGTTGGATCCAAGAGCGGATCAAGGATGAAGAGTACCTGAAAGCAGAGGGGACAGAGTCTGGGTCACTAGCCAGTGACCAGGAAGGAACCAGGAAGGAACCAGTCGATGTTGTGAAGCAATCAGGTGATGTTGTGAAGCTTGTCTGCAACCACGTGGCCCAGGAGGTGTTGAAGACAACCAGGAGCTGGATACAGACTGTCCCAGAAAGGATCTCGCTGTCGGCGGTGTCAGCTTCCGGATTGGAGTCAACAAGCCTTGGCAAAGGCAAACCATGCAGGAATCAAAGATTGCTTCTGTTGCAGACCAGCAAGGTCTGGGGGGCTTCTCTTTTTCAGGGAAGCAAGGGCCAGCCTGGAGCAACCAGGCCAGTGGTGTAGTTTCAAAGGTTTGTCGCCACAGAGGACACTAGCCAACTGGCAAGTGACCGGACAGATGCGTCAAGCACAAAAACACTAGCAGGCCCCACACGGCACTCGTGGAGTGTGGAGGGCTGTGCGTCGGTGTAGAAGGTGCTCGGGGCTGGGGCTTTTCAATCCCCAACGCACAACTTCGAGGGTGCCTCAGAAGCTGCACAGGTAGCAATGAGCAGGTTTTTCAAGATGGCCGGTCCCAGGTCTCTTGTCGCCTCCACGGGTCTCAGCTTTGCTGTGGCTGTGGATCGGGCTCTAGGAAGTCTGGAAGTCTGGTTCTTATCAGGCTCTGTGCTCGGGCTCCGGCGGGAGTGTCGACAAAGCAAACCCCAGATCGCTGGATGGTGCCTGTTTGCACAGGGTGGTCAATCCTTGACCACAAGGGAGATTCTTCAGTATTCTAGTTGCACTAGAATGTCGAAGGTCCAGAGTTTTGTTTCAAGTTTCAGTTCAGGATAAATCTAAAGTCTCTTGACTCAGCTCCTACCTTTACACTGATTAAAGAGACTGGATTACCTGCTAGGTCCCTCCTATGGGTGGGACCAGGGAAGGGGGTGGTTACACCCCTTTTCCTTCGTCTAGTTTCAAACCAGAGCCGGGGCTGGAGTGCCCCAGCAACTGGTTCCAACCGGACTATGCATGGAGCACCTTGTGTGCCCCAGGCAGTGTCTTATTTCATTCAGCCCTCCCTGCCCCAATACACTATGGCCTGTCTGGGGTGGTGCTAGCACCTCCCAAGACAGGAAACCTCTTGTCCAAGCCTCCCTCGCTGGAAGGACTCCCAGCAGCAGGAGGTCAGACCTGTGTCTGTGGCCGCAGCATCCATTTTGTGATGCTGAGGCTCTGATTAACTTTAACTGGGATTAATAGGAACAACATGTCTTCTCCCTCTAGAAGGGTGGAATGCTACCACCGTCGCCAGAACTGGTGAGGGGGTAGTATTCCAAAGCGTATGACACCTTACACAACATGTTTTGATAAACCCAAACCAAAGTTAGCAGTCAACCTCGAGGAAGATAATGCACTTAAGAGTATATGGTATGGCTATATCATAGAACAGCTATAAGGACATGGTTCCGAAAGCTGCAGACAGGCTCAGCTCATGCTAGAGCACCATCTCACATAAAACCAAGCACTCTGCCTCCAGGATTGTAAAGGCCTGCCATAGGAGTGACTTATAGGTGTATATGTGTCTATATATAAGGTTACATGTAGGTATACTACATCTAAAGCAAAGGGTGATTACACCACCTTGCCCCAGCTGAGTGATCAGCCAGTTGTGTCAATTTGGATGGCCAGCCAGGGGTGGCATAATACATGCTGCAGCCCCTGGTAGGCCTTGGATGCACCTATGCCCTGGGTACCTATGGTACACTATACAGGGGCTCATAAGGTGACCCAATGTCCAATTGGAGATGTACCTAAAGTACATGGGGTCCATTTTACAGTGAGAGCAGATAGCCTGGGGCCCTGATTAGCAGGATCCCAGGCCAACTAAGTCGAAAACCAGCTAAACACTAGGCAAAACGTTGGGGGTAACCATGGTCAGGTATCCACCTTCCTACATATACTGTATTTGACTGCTGCTGGTAGTTTGTTTAAAAACAATAACATTGTTTATAAAAAAAAACTTATTGAATAGTTACACTACTTACCTGCACTACCCAAAATAATCATTCATGCACCACTATATGT
The DNA here is from genome assembly GCF_964263255.1 of Lissotriton vulgaris. Taxonomy (NCBI): domain Eukaryota; kingdom Metazoa; phylum Chordata; class Amphibia; order Caudata; family Salamandridae; genus Lissotriton; species Lissotriton vulgaris. The sequence continues at coordinate 237,781 of NW_028243230.1, forward strand.
AATCCTGCCAAATTTTACGAATGACTGTTTACACACTATGCAAACTATAAAAGCATATGTAAAATACATTGGATTTGAGCAACTTTTGGGAGCCCCCATTTTTCTTTGCACCCCCCTGACTAATCCCCGCAAAACTTTTACTCCTCCAACAATGGAACGGGTGCAACTGGTCTGTAAAATTTGGTGGACATTCGTCAAACGTGTGCAAAGTTATAAGGGTCAAAATTTATAAAAATCTGTATGTCGATTATATATACTATTTTTTTCTTTTTAAAGTTAACCTTTTACCACTTAAATAAAGTGGTAATAGTTAAGTATTAGGTTTATTTGCTGTTAACCTATGTGTAAGACCCTAACCCAGAATGCTGCGAAATGCTGACCATACAATAATGCAAAATTGGTAACCACAGTCATCAACTAATCACATTGTCAGTTTTCAGCATGGACCATGGAATACCGTGAACTTACTATCATATACCATAGCACAAGATATACCTACGTTTTAAACAACATATAAGTTTAACATTATTGCCTACACTATTTACATATACAACCAGAAAATTAATATTTACATATTCTAAGATATATTTTGTAGATATAACATTGACATCTTTACACAAAATATCAGTATGCTTCCTTTAATTTACACACTCCACCTTATGCCACTCCAATGTATAACAGTTGACCTTATGCCACTCCACTGTACACTATTTAGAGTATGCCACTCCAGTACACGCCACTGTATTGTACAATAATCCACTGTATGTTACTCATTTCTACTCCACCCAACAACAATGTACGCCAATCCAGTCTACACCACTATATTCTACGCTATTATACTGTACGCCACTGAATTTAATTACACTTTTGTGTATGCCACTTCACTGGACGTCCCTAAACTGTACGGCTCGCAACTATATGCTATTCCATTGTTCGCAACTCAACTTTAGGCTATTCCACTATATGCTATTCCACTATGCCCCACTTGATGGTACACTACTGGAGTGTACGCTATTCCAGTCTACGCTACTCCATTCTACAGCACTCCATTGTCCTGAAATACAGTATATGCCACTGGACCAGTGCATAATTTGAGCCGGTGGTTTCCGGTGCTCGGCCCCAGCACTTAATTGTCAACACTAGCATTTATGACAGCTGCCACATGGAGGCGCGGTTTGTATAAATTAAAGATGAGCAGGACAGCAATTGTTTATTAATTCAGTATGCATTAAAAACAACTACTACCTGCTGCCCAAGCTATTTGTTTAGCTTTGGAGGCCTGGAATAGGCTGAATTGTCACACTTCTAGTCTGCCAGTTAGTAGTAGTTGTGTAGGTACTCTCATTGGCAATGACAGCATTGCAATGGGTGGTGCAACCTGCAGAGGCCTTCTGACTAGAGCCCTGTCATTTTGTTTACAAATTAGGCACTGCACTGACTGTACTACAATCCTCCATGCTTGCACTGATTTGGGCAGGGAATCTACTCTGTCCCATTGGTGGGCCTCCCGGGACAGAGTAATTGAGCCAGCCCAGACGAATGGGATCACTGTGACATTTTAAGGCTCGGGGAGAGGGCCCGGGCGGCCCTCTCCCCTTTATTGTTCAATTCAGACCCCAGGGGTATGAGGTTTCACAGAACCTGTGAAGGCTCAGGGGGTGTTGCAGTCCCCTCCCTTTTTTATTGAGTTTGGCCCCAGGATGAGGTCCCCAGGGCATTTTAAGGCTCTGGAGGGAAGTGGTGTCTCCTCTTAGTTAAGGAACATGGCCCCGTAAAATGGGGTACCCAGGGCCAAAAATGGGCTATGGAGTTAGACCCCACTCATGCTCCCCACCCCAATTTATTTATAACAAATAGTGACCCACCATTTTCTTATTTTTCAGTTTGCCGCAATATACATATATACATACATGGATATGCCATATTTTGGTATCACTCATTTCATCAGCCCAGCTATATCAATTACATAATTGATACACAATAATGACAGACATTGATTAATTATATTTGACACACAGTCTACCTTTTGCATGTTTCCTTAAAATATATAGAAATCTCTTTATCTATGTTGACACGTCTGGATTAATTTCTGGATTGAGCCTTTATGGTTCATATTACTTCACAAAGCCAAAACTCCTTTGTTGAACTGGTCTCTTGTTTTATCAATTGTGTGTGGGATGGGCCATGAAATATTAATTCATTAGGTCTACATTATGGCATTTTGTGACTGCACACTTGAAAATTGAATACAAGAACAGTGGGGTACACTAATATTGTGGTCAAAATATTAAAACAGAATATCAAAAGTTAACTGCACACAGGGAAGTATAGATCTGCTATTCTTAACTCCTCATCTATGTACCTTGAAGATATAGATTGCCAATGTACATGTATTTGGAGTTTGGTATATAAATCTGTACATTCTTACCTTTAGATATTTTGCACCACGAAAATGTATCCACGGCACTAGTATCCCACAATATACTGGACTTGAAATTCAGGAGCAAAACTAGATTTGAAACAGTCAAATAGTGCTCCTGGGGTGGAACAGGTCACAAGGACACGTACAGAATCCTCTTTTACTCCCCTACAATAAATTGTAATCTTTCTTCTGTCTGGGGCTGTCAAATTTGTTACCCAAACTTTGGGTGCATATGTATTCCCACTTCCCTATAGGGTAGCTGAAAGGTCGGGGGGTACTGGGTGTTTGGATACTGTGGTTGGCACAAACACACAAACACCTTTCCTAGGTATGTCCTGCAACAGCCAGACACCTGTTAGATTCCAGATGTCTAGGCATCTGGAAATTCTCCATACAGACAACCCACTGCACCACTACTTCCCTCCCACCACAAACGCACACAATTAATACTCACTGTTCAATGTGGGTGTGGTCTATACCCTCGGGGTCTTCAGGTGTGCACGAGTACGCAAGATCACCCCAGCTCGAGGGTCTACAAGGTGAAAGGTCCTTAGAATAAGACAGTCAATCAATGCTCCTGGGGAAATATATTCGTAGCAGGTGAACTAAAATCACACGACAGATCTGCGAAGTGTGATGTGGTAACCACACCCCTCAAGTGCTGTCAGCCTCGGGGCTCTGCGACACCAAAACACTAAAACGAGGACCTCAGCGGTCTGATGCTATGAGTCTGGTGGTGTTGTAGCAACAAGCCCCTTAAATGTATATCACCACTCACTGCCCAAAAAAACTGTGAGACTGGGGGTCTGTCATCCTAATCTGTCAAACTGTGAACAGGAAGTCCTCAAATGTAGTGAACATGGGGGTGCTGTAGCATCAAACCCCCAAAATGAGGACTAGCACATACCAACCGGAAATTGCGCAGGCCCGGAGAGTTCTTCCAGTGCAAACCCCAGTCCCCCAAACCCCTCTTCTCCCAGCTTCAATGGACGGACCCGCGCCGCGGCGCACGTGCGCTCCGATACTGCATCTTGGTTCAGTCGAAGCTGCCTCCAAAATAGGGCCAGAGCTGACGGCAGTGCAAGGAGGGTGGGTTAAAAATAGCATGAAGGGTCTGCACAGAGCCCTGCCTGCTGGGAAGGCACCCGGGCCGGGAGGATCGCGTCTATATTTGGGGAATGCTTCAGAGGAGCAGATGATAAGAAAAGAGAAGAGACGTGTTCTAAGACTTTGAATGAAGGGGAGGGGGGGGGGGGGGGGCATTAACCAGAGTTTTAAAGCACAAAGGGGGAGCAGACACACGTCTTTTGAGTTATCTTCTCTAATATAAATACAATTATGCATCATGAGCAGCAGTTACAGCACTTTTAACCTGTGAGTGATAGGTTACAGGAAATTATATATTTTTAGCTAGACGGGCATCCGTCGTTTTCCCCCGTCCGAGACAATATAACATCAATAATTCGAAATAGTCTCGTCAAAATGTAAAACGTCTAAAGTCACAATTCTCAAAGAAAAGAATGGTATTCTTATTTATTCGACATAGTATAAGGTAGAAAATGCTAAAGAATTGAAAGAATCAACCGTGACAGGAATGGGATCGCTTTCTGTGGCAACTGACAGACAACATAAGTGGGGACTATTAAAACAAGCATTTACAATGCAACGGTCTCGACTTTGCAAAAGTTAAAGCTATTGGCATTGTAAATGACAAAATTGTTATTTATGTGTTGGTTTTGAAAACAGATAAATAAATGGCATTGTCATTTACAATGCCAAGAGATTAATCTCTCGCAAATGCGAGACCTATTGTATTTGCACCCCCACACCCACACAGAGCCACACACACACACAGAGCCACACACACACAGAGCCACACACAGAGCCACACACACAGAGCCACACACACACACACAGAGCCACACACACACACACATAATGCCACACACACACACACACACAATGCCACACACACACAGAGCCACACACACACACACACAGCCACACACACAGAGCCACACACACACACACACACACACACATGGAACAACACACACAGAGCCACACACAGAGCCACACACACACACAGAGCCACACACACAGAGCGCCACACACACAGAGTGCCACACACACAGAGCGCCACACACACACAGAGCGCCACACACACACACACACAGTGCCACACATACACACAGAGCGCCACATACACACAGTGCCACGCACAGCGACACACACAGAGCGCCGGGTGTGAGGGTGAGGGGATGTGAGGGTGAGGGGGTGAGGGGGTGAGAGGGTGAGTGAGGGGGTGAGAGGGTGAGTGAGGGTGTGTGAGGGTGAGAGGGTGTGAGGGTGAGAGGTTGTGTGAGGGTGAGTGAGGGTGTGTGAGGGTGTGTGAGGGTGAGGGGTGTGTGAGGGTGAGGGGGTGTGAGGGTGAGGGTGTGAGTGAGGGTGTGTGAGGGTGAGGGGGTGTGAGGGTTGTGAGGGTGTGTGAGGGTGAGGGTGTGTGAGGGTGTGTGAGGGTGAGGGGGTGCGTGGGTGAGGGGGGTGAGGGTGAGGGTGAGTGAGGGGGAGTGAGGATGTGTGAGGGTGAGAGGGTGTGTGAGGGTGAGGGGGGCTGAGGGTGAGTGATGGTGAGGGTGAGGGTGAGTGAGGGCGGGGGTGTGTGAAGGTGAGGGTGTGTGAGGGTGGGTGAGGGGGTTTGAGGGTGAGGGTGTGTGAGGGGTGTGATGGTGAGGGGGTGTGGGTGTGAGGGTGAGGGGGGTGAGGGGGTTTGAGAGGAGGGGCAAACTTAAGGGGTGGGATAGCCACAATTTGGGCAAGCCAATGCTGTCAGGTAAGCGAAACCTAAACATGATTTGTACATTTTGCGCCACAATGAAACGTGAATCTGCATGACCCATTTTTTTTTATCTGTCTCCAATACCTGTGGCTTTTAAGCCAATTGTTAACAGAAATTGTGCTGAAAAAGTCCCTGTTACCCCCAGAGTATTTCAGTGTTTGCTAAAGGAGGGTGATAACCCCGGGCTCTTGAGGGGAGGGTCTCAGGGGCTTGTTTAACGCACCATGAATGAAAGTTTTGAAATATTTCATAAGTGCCCCTTCTTAACCTATGGCATTTTAGCAGGTTTTTGGGGTGACAAGCGTGCCTCAAACTGCGTGCTTACGTCTCTTGGTGAATTTTGCGGCTGACAGCTATTCCACACCATGTTTAAAGTTCAGAAACTCTGCTCTGTTTTAGCTCGCCATTCTCCATGGGACAGTGGTCGAGCGTGGCAAGAGCCCGCATCGAGCCTTGCCTGAGTTGCATATTTCTATTTTAAAGCACGAGAATATCTCCTTCCTTATTATCGTTGTGAGGGCACTATTCATGTAGAAGTAGGAATCCACAGGCTGCCCGATCAAGAATTTAAAAGTACCCCATGCTTTGCGAGGAACCTGTTTTACCGCGTCCAGCGGCTCGCACGCATCCATCCTATCTTTGTCATTGTACAAAGCACTTTTGTTACTTGGTAGCGATTACTTAGCCTTTTTGGGTAGGTTCATGCTGCACAATTGGATAGACGTGTTTCCTAAAAGTGCAGGTCTAAGAAGCCCTCTTGCTAGGTGCACTCAGTGTCGCCAAGAAGCCCCTGGCTGCGGCCTGCTCCTCCGGATCTCTGAGGGAGTATGTGGTTTGCGGCTGCGGAGCCTTTCTGGTGGCGTGTTTACACGTGTTGGGAGGCAGCCAGGTGTTTACCTTCCTGCGGCTGCTCGCTCCCTCCTCATGTGTTGTTGTAACGTCTGGGGGGGCTGCTGAGGCAGTCTCCCCGAGGGGGTCATGCCTGTAGAGGGAGGCACAGCCCACCAGCATGCCGCAGAAACTAATAACCAGGCAAGTTCTTGGGACGGCTTCATTTCGGATACGATTCAGGAAAGATGGAAAGGCACTAGACCGCATCTTACAGCCTTGTTGCAAACTGGCTATTTAAACTGCTCTTATTTTTGACGCATCGTTTAGAATTCTGAGGCTGTGCTTTAAATAAACGCATGGCAAGAGCTCCGTTTGTTTAATATTATGGACTTTCTGCGTGTTCTCTCATACGACCACGAAAAACCTTGATGTGACCCTCTTCCTGATCCTTGAAGATGCAAAAGCCACAACAGGGATAAGAGGGAGCGTCCCCCGCCCCCTCCCCCAGGCCAGGCTCAGCCAGTGGAAGGGCAGGGACGGCAGGGAGGACGGCTCACACTGTCTGTAAGCTCCGTCCTTTTCAGACTGGGGGCGTGTTTTTGACTGTTCCAGCCAATGGAGAAGAGGGTAGAACAAAACTAAAAAACACGCCCCCAATCCGAAAAAGACAGGGCTTAGAGCGAGAGAATGGCGTCACTGAGACCTCTTCCCCAATGGCTGGCCGCCGTTTAGGAGGCCAGCCAATGGAGAAGAGGGGCGGGGTTAACCCTCGCTACTCAGAGTCCTTAAATCTCGCGAGCTCGAGTGCGCATGTGCGCACCTGATGCCACGCGAGACCTAAAAATGACCTGGTAGCCAAGTCTAGTGTAGGTAAAAAAATGACACGAACAAATCAGTAGCCTCCAAGCTCCAGGTGCCCCCTCAGCACAGTACCCTGAACTGAGAGCTCCTGATTAAGTCCGGAGGGGGGGCCTCTATGTACATTGCAGGATGGGGGGGGGGCTCAAGTTTCGTAACACCAATGGAGCAATTTATGTCATATGGAAAGTAGAATCAGACAATCAGGTATGTTCAGATTAGAGTATGGAAAAGAAAAAGAAAATTGGGTTTTAGGAACACACCTACAGTTTTTGTTGCTGAATTCTAGAAATCTTAAGCAAAAAGTGCGGCTGTGCAGAAAAGAAAATGTGTTTCACCCTTTCCGCTTCAAACCACGTGCATAATTCGGGCCAGTGAGGGATTCGAAAAACAAAGGGTCTTTTTTTATCATCAACACATGCGGTAAAATATGTTCCCAGTTTGTTAAATGCTCTTAAATGTAAACCTTATTACATTTACACTCCATGGGACCTGCGGAAACTAAGTGGACTATTCTCTGAGCCCCTGCCCTGTCGCATATTGCTACACCCCCCCCCAACCCCCCCCCCCCCCAACACCCCCCTACTTCATCCGCGCCCAACCTCGCACAACCCCCAAACGTCTTTGTTCTGTCACTGAGGGTATCTCTGCGAGGCATCCTGGAATGCATGGACGGGAGCAGCTGTTCGGCCGTGTTCAAACAAAGGCAGTGTTTTTTTCGGGGAAGGGGGCGAGGGTGAGGCTGAAACCGCTTAAAGGGTCTTCTCCATTTTGTGCGAAAGTAAACACAGCCCGTCAACAAATGTTGGTCTGCTCTGTGGGCCTTCCGCCTTTTCACAGGAAACAGGGGCTTCCTGAGTGGCTTTCTTTGCCTGCATGATTGAGTTACCTCTGTTGTTGCTGTTACATTTTGTCTAGTCTTTGTAAACACGAGCCTGGTTTTCCTTGCCCCTCCCCCACCACACCAAGAGAACCTTCTTTAGAAAAGTGGGAAAACAAAACAACAAAAAGTCAGAGATAATAAATCATATATTTGTACTTACTCGTCTAGATTTGCCAAAAGGGTGAGAATCGCACGAGTAACCCAGAATAAAATGTTTATTTGTATTTGTATTTTGTTCATACAGGATGTTAATGCTTATTATGAATAGGGCACATCGGATTTTAGGTATAAAACTTAAGAGAGTCCCCCTCATAAATGAGGATATTTGGCCCAAACCGCTTATTTTCCTAAGATCCCAGACTGAATTAATGTTCAGAATTCACTAAGTAACATTTAACGTGAAACTTCAAACTTCTGTCACACTTAAAGTTCTGGTAGTCTTATTCTAATTTTAGGGGGAATAATGTATGCATCTTGTGTAGGGGCTCTCACAACCTCATCTTCCGCTGAGGGATTTTTATCACCTCAGGTCACAGTTTTCTACACCTTTTCAAGGGCACCTTGAAGGCCTATCTATGTGGCACTCAAGTGGGGATCAAATAAGTTTTAATCACCAGCATTGCCAATGGTATATCATAACTTGAATTTAGCATCATACAATTAATGGCCATACTGAAAGAAATGTATTACTAACTCAGTGGCCTTACAGATAACACTTGGACCCAAAGGCAATTGCACTAGTCTCTCAGGATAGACCACAGAACACTGCGTGGACATGATACTGGTGACAAAGATAAGGAGAATAATGCCTTCAGAATCTAAAGACCAGGAGCTTTAATTCATATGGTCCACTGGGGTTGCAAATAAGGACAGTGCGCCCCGAGTATGATATGGCCCCAGAGTGCAGATAGAAGTGGTCAAACCGACATAGTATGGCGTGATTGTGAGGCGACGGAAAGTGGGGCTTCTTGGAATGGTAGTGAGGGGTGTGCAGAGTATGGGGACAACTAAGGGTGGTAAAAGGTAGAGGCCACTTTTACAGTGAATAATATTAGGCCTCTCTGAAATCTGAAGGGAGGTGTGGTATGCTGGAATTCACCTCAGATCTATAGGGATAAAGAACAATAGAGCAGGAGGATGAAAGGGGATTTAGTGGGCACCTACTGTATTGAAGGGGAAAGCAGTAGACGTATACCAGGGAAGTGGGTTTCCACATAATGTGCCGCTAGCAATCACAACTGATGTGCACGCCCTCAACAATGAATACTCTTAACAGCACAAATAATTTTGCATTAAGATGCAGTGGCGATGTCATCCCAATTGAGAATTTTTAGAAGGGATCAGCTGTGGCATATCAAGTGAAGGCTTCAGTAACTTAGTAACGTAAATGTGTAGGCCTTTTACAACATGTGCTAAATCTCAATACACCTTTACATTTTTACTATCGCTCATTGTTCATATTTTACTTTCCGTTTAATCATGCCATAAACCCTTTTGCAGAGATACTCAGACCACATACTCCAATTAATTACTATTAAGGATGTCTCAGGAGAAAAAGAAGAACTTCTGATCTGATTTTTTGGTTATATGATTCAAGAAATGTTAAAGGTGCCTGTTATAGATATAACTCTAGTCAGGGTCACTGGAATTATGCGGCAGGAGAGGGCCAAGTTATGCAGGAGGGGATTATCAATTTATGGGCCAAGAAAATGTCAGTTATGTGGAGAACACAGAACATTTTAAAGCACTATTCCATATTTTGCCATTTCTACACATGTTAACGCTGCATGGGCATAAGCTACACCTCATTATTATCAGTTTAACACCTAAATACACCAATCTGCGACTGAAAGGTCACCTGCTTCTAGGCAACAAAATTTCTATCACTGGTTGGCAACACGTGTTGTACTGTTTTAAATAACTTTTGATCCGTTTGATCAAGAAATAACTGTTTTTGTTGAACTCTGTAAAGTATGCAGAAGAGGGTAGTATATGTGCTTACTGTGGCACAAATTATGCGGAAACCTCCAAAGCTGCAGCATCTCATAATTCCACTGGCTCTGTTTTAAAAACCCCAGACACCTGATATGACCTGTGATATTATATGTTACACTAGCCAAACAGAAGTTCCATTATACACAAAGAGATCCGCTGGATTATGGAAATTAAACTCCGGTTAAAATTTGCTAAAATTCCTTTTTCTTGCCCAGCTTTTGGGCAAGTGAGCAGTTTGTTATCAGGCAAGCGCTGCGCGCGTCATTAGTCATACAGGGCGTGAGCCTAATTGCACAGGAAATCACAGGTGATAAACGTAACACGCAGTCACTAATTAAACCTGTACAGCTGGACAGCTGCTGCTACACTCGCTCGGGCTCAGCCCATGTGGAAGCAAGGCCTCTGCAGCACGAGGCTTCCATCTTCTGGACTTCTGGGGCCGAGGGGAAATAACCACAACTGAGGCTCCGTGGTAGCCATTTTAAATTACTTTTACACGTACATATAGGAAGAGAACACGTCATTTTCATCTATGTATTCAATTTTCGATTTTTTTTTTTTTCTTTTGTATTTTTTTTAACTGTCAGACAAGACCGCCAGGCCAATAGCTGTGCATATTGATAAAACTAGGCAGTTTAGAAAACAAGCCGTGAGCGTGCACTCTACCGAACTTCCGGTTTCGCGATGTGCACGCTCACGGCAGTCGTGGGGCGGGACTTCCGCTTTGCGAGAAGTCCGCACCCACGGAGTGAATGGCCCAGAGAAGCGGTGACAGCAGAAGTCAGGAGTGGCGGCTGAGGCGGTAAGTGGGGCTTGGGGGGCTTGGCACCTGTATGTGAGCGTGTGTGTATGCAGTGTGTGTGTGTGCATGCAGTGTGTGTGTGCGCATGCAGTGTGTGTGTGCGCGTGCGACTGGAGAGGCATGGCTGACCCTGGCAATCTGGAGATGTGCTTCTGGAGATGTGCACGGCTCTGGGAGGCTGGGCATGCGCGTCCACGATGTGCAATCGGCGCTCGTGGCCAGGCCTGGCTCCGTTGAGAGCCGACTAAATCACAATAGGTCTCGAACGAGACCTAACGGGGAAGGGGGAGACAAACAAGCATTAGCAAATCCAATAAGTCTGCTTATGAAGGCGCCCCCGGCATATAGCAGAGGGGCGCCATTAGTCGCTCCACGGGCAGGAGCCAAGGTGGAGAGTCCTTCATCCGTGTCGCCACAAAGGATGGTCGCCCATGGCGTCATTGGGTGGCGCCCGGGGACTGCAGCATATAAGGCTGCGCAAGGCGAAAGATCAGCCTCTTTTTCCCTTCACAATTATGTATGAGCTGAAGGAGAGAGAAATAGGGGAAGAGAGACAGGGAAGAAGCGGAGATGGAGAGAAGATTGGAGAAATGTGAATAAAACGTGATGCAGGCAGAGGGCTGCTCCTATCTCAGGGTGCAAGTGGTCCATCTGGAGAGATCAGAGCTTGAGGTGCATAGGGAGAGCTGCTCTTGGCTCAGGGTGGGCGCAACAACATTGTAGCGTGTGAGCCACTTCACCTGCCATGAGTGTACTATCGTTTGCCCCCAAAGAAAGACGCGGAGCCAGGAGCTGATTCAGGCACGTCTTTATTCTTTGGTGCCCGCCTTCATACTGCCTTTTCCCCAGGTAATTTCCTGTTTCCCCACCCCTTCCCATTCCGCCTGCCCTGTCTCAACGTAGGGCCAGGCAGAGACGATGTGACACCTCCCCCTTTTGTACAAACAGTCTAACTGTCTCTTAGAGTTCTTCGATGAGACGTGCTAGTCGTTTGATGCGTCTTCGTGGACGGCCGGGCTGTTCCAGTTCTGGTGCCCGGTGATCTCCAGCATCTTCATGTCTTGCCGGGCTGAAGCGATCTCGGTCACTGTTCTCGCTCTGACTCAGGGAGTCAGCGCTGGAGTCATGGATTCGGGTTTCGTCACAACCAGTGGGTGTGCACCTTTTAAAGTGTGATATGTTTCGGGTTATTCGTTTGTGATCAGCCTCTGCTGTGATCATGGTCCCTTTCCGACTGGAGACTCGCAGGGGGTGAGCAAGGTATCGACTGTCTGCTTTCATTGTGCGATCGCGTCTGACCATCACCCAGTCTCCCTCTTGGATGTCCGCATGTTTTGCATGTCTCCGTTTTGTCAGCGTAGATTTTCATCTTCAGCTTCTTGTCGTGGTCTAGTTTGACCAATGTGTCATGGTCAGTGGTCACCGTTTGAGATTGAGAGGAGTTGTTCAGGGTAGGTAGCCGTGTGCGAGGAACTCTTCCCAGGATTATGGTGGCCGGGCATTGATTTGTGGTACTGTGAGGCGTGGTGCAATACGCCCACAGTACTTCGTTTAGAACTTGTTTTATGTCACGGTGAGCCAGTTCGGCTTGTTGGACTGCCTTCTTAAATGTCCCCATAAATCGCTCTACCCTGCCATTGGCTTGGGGCCATAGCGGTGTTATCTTCCTGTGCTTGAAATTGAGATGTTTTGCAAATTCAGCGAACTCGTGGCTATTGAACGGTGGCCCATTGTCTGATTTTACTCCTACGGGGATACCCCAGGCTGCGAAGGTCTCATCAAGGATGGGGATTACTGCAGTTGATGGAGCAAGGATTCGCACGTAAAGCGCCTTGCTCACATTCAAGAACCTCGGTTAACTTGTAATATCATTAATCAACTTGTTCGTCATTAATATTGCACTTTTACATTACACGCGAGTGTCCCAGGGATGCTTGCCTATGTGTCTATTAATCATAATGATATTTAACAACAAGGGGTGGTGATGGACAGAGTTTCTGAATTAAGCAGAATACTCTCACCCAGTCAAGAGATCAGGGCTAGATCCAACACCGCTTTTTAGCTCACTGCACCATCCCAGCTCAGAACCTGGCTATATGCAAATTAGTCTGTTCCTGTCCCAGTGCATGATGGGAACAGGGCAAACCAAACTACCAAGCCAATTCTTACACTGGGAAGGAAACAAGCTTCCGGGGACCGGTTTCTGGCATTTCAGCCGTCGTCGGCCCGGCTTGCTTGAATCCTGATGGTGCAATGAGCAAGGGACTCACATCTGAGTATACCCTTCCACGCTTATGGTGGACAAAATATTTAACAACAAGGGGTGGTGATGGACAGAGTTTCTGAATTAAGCAGAATACTCTCACCCAGTCAAGAGATCAGGGCTAGATCCAACACCGTTTTTTAGCTCACTGCACCATCCCAGCTCAGAACCTGGCTATTTGCAAATTAGTCTGTTCCTGTCCCAGTGCATGATGGGAACAGGGCAAACCAAACTACCAAGCCAATTCTTACACTGGGAAGGAAACAAGCTTCCGGGGACCGGTTTCTGGCATTTCAGCCGTCGTCGGCCCGGCTTGCTTGAATCCTGATGGTGCAATGAGCAAGGGACTCACATCTGAGTATACCCTTCCACGCTTATGGTGGACAAAATATTTAACAACAAGGAGTGGTGATGGACAGAGTTTCTGAATTAAGCAGAATACTCTCACCTAGTCAAGAGATCAGGGCTAGATCCAACACCGTTTTTTAGCTCACTGCACCATCCCAGCTCAGAACCTGGCTATATGCAAATTAGTCTGTTCCTGTCCCAGTGCATGATGGGAACAGGGCAAACCAAACTACCAAGCCAATTCTTACACTGGGAAGGAAACAAGCTTCCGGGGACCGGTTTCTGGCATTTCAGCCGTCGTCGGCCCGGCTTGCTTGAATCCTGATGGTGCAATGAGCAAGGGACTCACATCTGAGTATACTCTTCCACGCTTATGGTGGACAAAATATTTAACAACAAGGGGTGGTGATGGACAGAGTTTCTGAATTAAGCAGAATACTCTCACCCAGTCAAGAGATCAGGGCTAGATCCAACACCGTTTTTTAGCTCACTGCACCATCCCAGCTCAGAACCTGGCTATATGCAAATTAGTCTGTTCCTGTCCCAGTGCATGATGGGAACAGGGCAAACCAAACTACCAAGCCAATTCTTACACTGGGAAGGAAACAAGCTTCCGGGGACCGGTTTCTGGCATTTCAGCCGTCGTCAGCCTGGCTTGCTTGAATCCTGATGGTGCAATGAGCAAGGGACTCACATCTGAGTATACCCTTCCACGTTTATGGTGGACAAAATATTTAACAACAAGGGGTGGTGATGGGCAGAGTTTCTGAATTAAGCAGAATACTCTCACCCAGTCAAGAGATCAGGGCTAGATCCAACACCGTTTTTTAGCTCACTGCACCATCCCAGCTCAGAACCTGGCTATATGCAAATTAGTCTGTTCCTGTCCCAGTGCATGATGGGAACAGGGCAAACCAAACTACCAAGCCAATTCTTACACTGGGAAGGAAACAAGCTTCCGGGGACCGGTTTCTGGCATTTCAGCCGTCGTCGGCCCGGCTTGCTTGAATCCTGATGGTGCAATGAGCAAGGGACTCACATCTGAGTATACCCTTCCACGCTTATGGTGGACAAAATATTTAACAACAAGGGGTGGTGATGGACAGAGTTTCTGAATTAAGCAGAATACTCTCACCCAGTCAAGAGATCAGGGCTAGATCCAACACCGTTTTTTAGCTCACTGCACCATCCCAGCTCAGAACCTGGCTATATGTAAATTAGTCTGTTCCTGTCCCAGTGCATGATGGGAACAGGGCAAACCAAACTACCAAGCCAATTCTTACACTGGGAAGGAAACAAGCTTCCGGGGACCGGTTTCTGGCATTTCAGCCGTCGTCGGCCCGGCTTGCTTGAATCCTGATGGTGCAATGAGCAAGGGACTCACATCTGAGTATACCCTTCCACGCTTACGGTGGACAAAATATTTAACAACAAGGGGTGGTGATGGACAGAGTTTCTGAATTAAGCAGAATACTCTCACCCAGTCAAGAGATCAGGGCTAGATCCAACACCGTTTTTTAGCTCACTGCACCATCCCAGCTCAGAACCTGGCTATATGCAAATTAGTCTGTTCCTGTCCCAGTGCATGATGGGAACAGGGCAAACCAAACTACCAAGCCAATTCTTACACTGGGAAGGAAACAAGCTTCCGGGGACCGGTTTCTGGCATTTCAGCCGTCGTCGGCCCGGCTTGCTTGAATCCTGATGGTGCAATTAGCAAGGGACTCACATCTGAGTATACCCTTCCACGCTTATGATGGACAAAATATTTAACAACAAGGGGTGGTGATGGACAGAGTTTCTGAATTAAGCAGAATACTCTCACCCAGTCAAGAGATCAGGGCTAGATCCAACACCGTTTTTTAGCTCACTGCACCATCCCAGCTCAGAACCTGGCTATATGCAAATAAGTCTGTTCCTGTCCCAGTGCATAATGGGAACAGGGCAAACCAAACTACCAAGCCAATTCTTACACTGGGAAGGAAACAAGCTTCCGGTAGCTTGGTAGTTTAGTCTGCCCTGTTCCCATGATGCACTGGGCCAGGGACAGACTGATTTGCATATAGCCAGGTTCTGAGCTGGGATGGTGCAGTGAGATAAATAACGGTGATGGATCAAGCCCTGATCTTTGGACTGGGTAAGAGTGGTCTGCTTAATTCAGACACTCTGTTCATCACCACCCCCTTTTCTGAATCGTTTTTGGCCACTATAGGTGTGGCAGGGTATACTCAGACATGAGTCCCTTTCTCACTGCACCATCAGGATTCAAGCAAGCCGGGCCGAAGACGGCTGAAATGCCAGAAACCGGTCCCCGGTAGCTTGTCTCCTTTCTGGTGAAGAATTGGCTTGGTAGTTTAGTCTGCCCTGTTCCCATGATGCACTGGGCCAGGGACAGACTGATTTGCATATAGCCAGGTTCTGAGCTGGGATGGTGCAGTGAGATAAATAACGGTGATGGATCAAGCCCTGATCTTTGGACTGGGTAAGAGTGGTCTGCTTAATTCAGACACTCTGTTCATCACCACCCCCTTTTCTGAATCGACTTTTGGCCACTATAGGTGTGGCAGGGTATACTCAGACATGAGTCCCTTTCTCACTGCACCATCAGGATTCAAGCAAGCGGGGCCGAAGACGGCTGAAATGCCAGAAACCGGTCCCCGGTAGCTTGTCTCCTTTCTGGTGAAGAATTGGCTTGGTAGTTTAGTCTGCCCTGTTCCCATGATGCACTGGGCCAGGGACAGACTGATTTGCATATAGCAAGGTTCTGAGCTGGGATGGTGCAGTGAGATAAATAACGGTGATGGATCAAGCCCTGATCTTTGGACTGGGTAAGAGTGGTCTGCTTAATTCAGACACTCTGGTCATCACCACCCCCTTTTCTGAATTATTAATCATAATGAGGCTTGCATACTACAGAATCGCTGCTTCGCAGAAATCCAGTCTGCGCATGCGTCGGTCATACCAATGTGATGTGACGCACTCGCAGTTCTGGAGGGATTTTTCGCTCATGCGCATTACTGCTAAAATGGCTGCTTGTCTTTAAACACGCTCTCCGCTTGCTCCTGCTGCTTTTGCCCAGCTGTCTATTTCTGCCTTAAAACCTAATGCTATAGATATTATAAAGTAAGGGATGTAGTGCAGCTATTCATGGTGTACAGTGTATTAATTTTTTCTGTGTTTCTAATTTGTTTTCGCTTACTTTTCAGTAACCGCGTATCTGTGGGCCTGGGAGAGGGGAGTCGCTCCATCTTTGAAACCCATTACACCCCAACCATGTGATGAGGGAAAGTTCTAACTGTGCAGAAGCAAAAACACGCCAGCTGGCTACCAAAGCTGAGATCCTCATGAGAACCTGAACCATGACCCAGCGAGAGGAGCCGAGCTGCACCTGAACTTGAAACAAATTGATACTTCACTGTGTGTCCTATTGTATTCCTTGCTGCCTATGGCATGGGAACTGGAATGTAAGGGGTGGGTACTGAAATATAAATATTAATTATGGGAACCCAAAATTTTAGGTGGTGACAATGACCTAACCACCTCTCCTGTCCAATCCAAAGTTGGGGATCCTGTCACTTGCAACATTTGTGGGTGGTCTAGGGACCTGCAAAGGGTATAACTAGCCTAGTTGAGCTAGAGAAACTGTCCGACTTGTCCGAGTAGCTGACCTGTCACTAACCCTACGAACTCTATAGGTGATTGATACAGAGAGCTGCGGAGCACTCTGTCCGTAATTTCCACAAAACTCCAAGGGGTGGAATAGTCTTAAGTGCTGGCGAAGCACTTTGCTGGGAGATTCGAGAACCCAATCGGGGTTATTGGCGGATTCCGTGCAGAGAAGGAGTAGCGCAGGCGTTGCATCCGAAACTGCAGGTGTTGGTCGTGCCCTTTGATGAGCCCAGTCCTGATCCAAATCCTGAGGGGTATCCTGTCCTGACTGTCCTTGAGCTGTACCTGCTCGCCTACTGGCATCCTAAGTCCTTGAGGGTCCTTGTCCTCGCCTTTTTCCCAAACTGACCCGTGGCCAGGGTTAGTCCTCATTCCCGTCCTAGGTAAATATAATTGTGGGTGTTCGTCATTCTACACTCTTTCCTATCCTCCTTTAATAAAGCAGTCTTGCCTATGAGATTTTTCCTGTTACTTTCCGAAAGATTTTACATGCAAATGTTTATTTAGTTTGTTCCACTTTTTCCCTTCCTGATAGAATATTATTGAACTGTTGCTTATACAGCTTATACAGCGTGTTCCACTCTTACCTTCCCTTCCCTGCTCCCGGGGTGTTCTTGATGTTCGCTAGGATTGTCCATTTCAGATCATTAGATGAATGTTCCTTTCGCAAAAAGTGGGATACCAAGGGCGCTGTCAAGACTTTATTGTTTATCCTGGATCTGTGCTGGATAATGCGTTGGCGCACCTCTTGGGTTGTTTTGCCAATGTAGACCTTTCCACAGGGGCATGTAATGGCATATACTGCGTACTTGGTCTTGCCGTTTGTGAAGTTATTATGGCGCCAGAATTTTTTACCATCCGTGAAGAGGGTTCCTTCTGTCGTCAGATTGCACACTGAACATGTCCCACATTTGCGATGACCCGTTATAGGGCCCATATTGAAAAGGGTTCCTTGTGTTTTTTTTTTTGCGACACCTCTTGTGGACGAGATCTATTGTCCGATGCTTCTGTTTTTTTTAAGAGCGAACAGAGGTTTGCCAATGTGGGGTAAGATTTCTTCAATCAGATGCCAATTACTGCGAATTATTTTCTGTACTGGGTTAGTGTGGGGACCGAAGGTAGAGACACAGACCATTCTCTCAACATTGGATTTTTCTCATTTTTGCAGAAGATGTTCCCGGGGTGTCCATCTTGCCCTCTTCATGGATTGTTTCAGAAGTTTGGCTGGATAGCCTCGTGCCCTCAGCTTATTGGTCAGAGCGTCTCCGTGAATGGTAAAGTCTTCTGTTCTCGAGCAGTTCCGTCTGATCCGTAGGTATTGGCCATATGGGAGGTTGTTCTTCAGGCTTTTGGGATGGAAGCTTGCGTAGTGTAACGCATTATTCCTATCAGTTTTTTTCTGGAAGAGTGTGGACTTCAGGCCTTCTGGTGTAGATTTGATCTCCACATCAAGGAACGGCATGGATCTGCAGTCATATGCCAGACTGAATTTTATGTCTGGACTGCGGTTATTCAGCCACTGGTGGAACTCCTCAAGGGACTCTGATGTGCCATTCCAGATGCACCACACATCATCTATATACCTGAGCCACTGCCCAATGTGTGCTCCATACGGATTGTTGTTATAGACAAATCTCTCTTCATATTGCGCCATGTACAGTATGGCCATTTCTGGGGCGAAGGGACACCCCATCGCCGATCCCTTTATCTGTAGGAACATTTCGTCCTCGAATACGAAAAAGTTCTTTTTGAGGGCGAGAGATGCCAGATTGACGATGAGTTCAGTGGGCACTCTGTGCGGGCGAGGTCTTGAATTGAGATACAGTTCTATCACGTCAACTCCATCCTGCTGTGGAATTTGGGTGTATAGAGAGGACACATCCATTGTAACTAAAAGTTGGGTGTTTGGATCGAACTCAACTCCCTCAACTTTAGTTAGAAAATCCATGGTGTCTCGGAGAAAGGATGGTACTTTGATGGTAAACTCCTTCAGGAAAACATCCACAAACTTCGAAATTGGCTCCAGCACAGAGTCACAACCCGATACTATCGGGCGGCCCGGTGGGGCACTAGGATCTTTATGCACTTTTGGAAGGAAGTACAAATGTGGGGTGCGTGGAAAACGTTTTACAAGAAACTCTGCTTCTTTAGGGCCAATGATCCCATCGTCTCTTGCATCTTTGACAATCCGTGAGATTTCATGGGTGATCTCAGCTGTAGGGTCCTGTGTGATGAGGCGAAACCAGTTGGTGTTGTACACGTGTTTCCTTCCTTCGGCTTTGTAGAGGTCTTTAGACCAGAGGACCACTGCGCCTCCTTTGTCCGCTGGTCTGATCACTGCTTATTGCTGATTCTTTGCATGAGCAGTATTTTGAGAGGTATACTGTAAGTGTCTCCATGAGTTAGTAGGATGCGATCCATGATGCCTTGAAAGGTGGGGTCTTGGATGGATGCCTCACGGATAGCCTCCAGTGGTACGGTAGGAGGACAAGCATTATCAATGACGAAGTGGATGTATTCCTCTGCCAGGGAGCACTTTTCCTTGGTATGTGTTTGAGGGTGTCGGGACATGTAGTCTGCTGGATTCTCTGATATTCCAGGCTTATGAATGATGGTATAGACATAGTCTTGGAGACGCAATCCCCATCTCTCAATGCGCGGGGGCATTTTGGCTCTAGGATTCCCAAATATTGTGACGAGGGCCTGGTGGTCCGTGATAAGGGTAAAGTGCTTTCCGTATACAAAAAGGTGGAAATGCTCGCAGGCCCATACGACAGCAAGACTCTCCTTCTCAAGCTGCGAGTATGCTTTTTCAGTGCCAGTGAGACTGCAACTAGCATAAGCGACTATGTGTCGTTGATCAGGGTCCTCATGGTATTGTGCGAGGATAGCGCCTAGTCCCACTGGGCTGGCGTCAACAGTTACTTCAGTCTTTCGCTTGGTGTCAAAGTATGCGAGGTTGATGGCAGTACTCACAGCCTTCTTGATTTTGTTGAATGCTTGGTCGCAGGCAGGTGTCCATAAGAATTGTTGGCCCTGACGGGTGAGCTCTCTGAGTGGGTAGCTGATAGTTGCATAGTCTTTGATATATCGGGCGCAATAGCTTGCTATCCATAGAAACGATCTGAGGTCACTGACGTCTTGTGGTTGTGGAGTATCTGCAAGGGCTGTTACTTTCTCTGGGTCAGGTTTCATGCCGTCCTTGGAGAAGATGTGACCGTAAAATTTTAGGGTTGATTTGTGAAATTCACATCTGTCGGGGTTCAAAGTAAGATTGGCGTTTAGCAGTGCGTGGCAGACTCTGTTTAGGGCTGTGTCGTGTTCAGTTTGATTGTTTCCAAATACCAAGATATCATCGCTGTAGTTGTAAGCATTTGGGATACCTTGAATCACTTGACGGATGGCTTCTTGGAATATCTCGGCGGCCGAGGATATCCCGAAATTAAGGCGTTTGTAACGGAAAAGCCCTTGATGAGTCGTGAATTTTGTGATGTAACGTGCCTTCTCGTGCAGTTCTAATTGGTGGTATCCCTTATTGAGTTCCAATTTCGAGAAGACTGTTGCCCCATTGAGGCGAGCGATCATGTCGCTAATGTGGGGTCCCGGATGTCGCTCCCTTTCAATGGCCGTGTTGGGCGCGCGCATGTCCACGCACAAGCGCACTTTGTTGTCTTGCCCTTTCTTAGGTACTACCACCACCGGCGATACCCAGGGTGTGGGTCCTGAGGAGCGTTCGATGATATCCATCCTTAGTAGGTCTTGTAGTTCATCATCTACTGCCTGTTGAAGGTGAAATGGTACCTTTCTGTAATGTTGCGCCACGGGCGTTACTTGCTCATCAATGTGCAACTTGACTTGGAACTGGTTGAGTTTTCCTAGGCCCTTGAAGAGGTTCGGAAATTTACTGACGATATCTGGGACATCTTCTATCATGTAGAGGAGGTCTACGAGCTTCAATCGTTCTGCGGTTGGCAGACTGAGGAGACAGTATGCTGTATCGGGACCTTCAACTACATGAACGTAGGCTTGGATTTGTCGGTCCTTGTAGGTTAGTGTCTTGCTAAACCGGCCTAGACATGGCAACGGTTTCCTGGACATCCATGTGTAAACTCGGACTGCTGCTGGTTCTAGTTTTGGTCTGGGTTTCATGCTTTGGTATTCAAGGGTGCAGATGTAGTTCAAAGAGGCTCCTGAGTCTAGCACAAATTTTGCAGGGTGATTTCCTATTCTGATGCCCAGTTTGGGGTACTTCTTTAGTCGGTCCGGATCTGACACCATGCATATATATTCGTCACTGTCTTGTGACACGGGTGTGTGTGGCGATGATTCTCTGGACGTTGATCTTCGAGACTTGTATGAGCTGGCCGAGCGATCACTCAATCTTGACGAGCTAGAGGAACGTCCTTCTCTCCCTTTTATCGCTCGAGCATGGTGGCGCGTGGTCGGCCGTGACATGGTTGTCTTCCGCTTAGACTGTTGCGTTTGACAGGCTACTTCAAAATGATTGTCTCTTCCACAGCGGTGGCATTGTTGACCAATGGCAGGGCACTGCCCCGAGTGAGGGTATTCTTGGCCACACCTGTAGCACTTTGACGCAGGTCTGCTGCTTTTATCATGTTGTGGTTCATGACGCGATGACGTCCCATGACGCGATGACGTCGCTCTGGAGGTCTGTGTGAATTTTTTTGATTTGTGGTGGTCCGAGCGACGTTTGGTGTCTGTGCGGACTTGCATTCTGAAGGCCTGTTCTTTCTTTTCAGGCTTGGTGGCTTCCATATTTTTTTCCGTGATCTTCCGCTTGATCATTTATCTGTGTCATCTCCTCTATTTCTTCCAGCGTGTAGTGTTTCTTTAATAAGCACCGACGTAGGGATTCAGATTGGCAGCCTTCAATTATGCGTTACAAAAGGGGGTGGTAATGGACGGAGCATCTGAACCAATCAAACACTCACACCCAGTCAAAAGATCTGGGTTTAATCCATCACCGTTCTTTAGCCCACTCTGCCACCCCAGTTCAGACATGGCTATATGCAAATCAGTCTGACCCTGTGCCTCATGGGAACAGTCCAGCCCGAACTGCCAAGCCATGCCTTCCCTGATGTGCATATGGCCATGTCTGAACTGGGGTGGCAGAGTGGGCTAAAGAACGGTGATGGATTAAACCCAGATCTTTTGACTGGGTGTGAGTGTTTGATTGATTCAGATGCTCCGTCCATCACCACCCCCTTATGTACCACTTTTGGCCGCCATAAGTGTGGCAGGGTATGCTCAGACGTGAGTCCCTTGCTTACTTTGCCACTGGATTCAAGCAAGCCGGGCTGAAGACGGCTGGAATGCCAGAAACCGGTCCTCGGAAGCTTGTTTCCGGTCCAGGGAAGACATGGCTTGGCAGTTCGGGCTGGACTGTTCCCATGAGTAAGTATGGGCGAATTTTGCGAATCTTGCGTTCGCGAATTTTGCGGATTTGCGAACTCGCAATCCGCAAAATCCGCGAATTCTTGCGAATTTGCGTTTTTTTTTTTTGTGTTCGCAAGGATTTCTGCCAGTTCGCGAGGGTTTCGTACCAGTTCGCAATTGCGAACTTACATTTCGGCGCGCAACGTCGCGAATTATGTTCTTTCTACGTCTGGTTCATCATCTCAGGTTCCCAGCACCCTCTGTTTCACCACTGCAACCCTCTGTTACATCAATGCCACCCTCTGGTTCATCATTACTGTAGATTATGGGGGGGGAAAGCAAGCACACCAGCCCTGCTTCAACTGAGATGAATTAATTTGGGGATAGTTTATTAATGTGTCACTGTTTTAAAATTCCAGTCTGGCACCTGCTTCCTTATCTGTAATTTTGCTTTCTGTTGCAGTGCATTTTTTTTCCCCAGGACCTTTGTGGCCTACTTGTAGCTATTCTATGAGCCTGCTGTGAGGCTCAGAGCAGGGTCATACAATTGTTGCAACTAGCAACTGAATTCTGGAGGGGCCCCAGTCAGGAAGCACTACCGGGAATTGTTACTAATGATGAGTTTGAACTCTTGCCCCTGCCGAGTGCTTTCAGTTTTGAAAAACTCGTTTTTCTGCAATTTTGCGGGGTTCGCGGGGCGTGAACACGCGCGAGATCGGATTCGGAAGCCGCAAATTCGTGCGAATATGCAATTTGTTTTTTTTGCGGCGTGTTAGTTGGCAAGGTTTTGTGCGTTTATGCGAGCCGCTCGTAGCGCAAGGCGCGAAGTTACCCTCGCGGTCGTTCAAGGGCGCAGCCATCTTGTTTGCCTGACGTATTTCCGTTTCTGGGCGCGAAGTGTAATCTCGCAAAGTCTGCGGCTTGCCAGTACAGTTTCGCGAGTGTTCGCAAGGAAAATCTCGCGCGAACTTACCCGCGCGGTCGTGAACGGGCGCGGCCATCTTGTTTCTCATTTATTGCTATGGTTCTGGGCATGGTCTTTGTATCCTCTGTCAATCTCTGCCATCCTTTGCTTGTTTGAAGTTTTTTTTGATCTATTTTACTTATTATCTATCCCTCTATTTTTCTAGCCCTATATTTTTGTGTTTACTGCTACTTTTGGTTAATTTTAAACTACTTTTGTAAACTCTTTTCTTTTCTTCTCTTCCCTATTCTATTTTCTTTATTCCTTTCCGCCCAGACCATGGTGAAGGGAGCCGGGAAGCATCCCGAGAAGATGAAGGGTCCCGCACCCCGTGTCCGGCTCCCGTGCGGGCGTTTGAGGGGGGAGGTTGTCGTACCCAGGGAGATCTTTAACCCGGAGGAGGTGGGCCAACTCATTTTTTATGTTCAGCGCCGCCTCCCCAGGACCATCATGGGAGGCGGCAAGATCAGTGCCGGGTACGGGGCCCGGGAGCGCCGGAAGCGGTGGGAGAAGGTGTGCCAGGCCATTTACCACCACTCTCGGGTCTGGCGCACCTACAACCAGGCCACCCACCGCTGGACGGATGTCCTGACCCGTGAGCAAGATCTGCTCGACCTCCTTGGCCTTGAGATCCCCGGGCTTGGTGAGTAGTAGTAGCTATGTCTTTACTACTATGTTTTCTCCTGCTGTGTTATTATATTGCAAATTTTTGTTTTTTACCAAGAGCAATAATGCTGCTCATTACATTGTAGGTAAATTATATTTCAAAATCTTCTGTGCATTTCAGGTACACTGCTCTCCTTCTTCTCAGTAGTGTTGCTACTATGCTTATTTGTTTTAGATTTTGTGTTCATTTCATTGGCCTGTGAAATTATGTATGAGTGTAGTTGAAAGAACTGCATAATGCTACACACTAAGGTTCAGATTTTTAATTACCGGCGCATCCCTGCAAAGTAGCAGGGATGCGCCAGTAATTGTGCGTCACGCCACCATCACCCATGGTGCGCCGTATTTACAATGCGGCGCACCATGGGCCCAAAACGTCACCAAAGCGTTACGCATCTGTGCCGTAAAGGCGGCGCATTGCTGGAGTTGCGTCGCAACGATGGTGCAGCTCCATCAATGCTCTGGGATGCCCTATCTCCCCAATGCTGCGTCAAGCTGTACGTGTGCTTCAAGCAGGCGCAGGGTTTGAGTCACGCATCATTGTCCTCAAAGTGACTGATTGAAATCTTGTAGATTTCCCTCAGCCACTTTTAGGATGCGTTCCTGCGCAGGAACGCCCTCCCTTGCGCCGGAACACCCCCTATTGGAGCAGGGCTTTACAACGTGATGCATCTCCCATATGCGTCACGTTGTTAATATACGCCGCATCATTGCGCCTCTTTTGTGCTATCGCTGCGTCACAAAAGTCACGCAACAATGGAGCAAAAGAGCCGCAAGGGCCTTCTAAATCAGCCCCTACAGACTCAAGTCCAGTCCTTCCTTTGTACACATGGCGATAAGAAGAAACAGTGGTGGTGGATTAATAGTTTGAGTATTTTAATGACTGGTTAATGTAGTAGGAAACTTTAGTGTTGTCGCTGATCTTCAATCACGATGGACTTTGGCTGTCACTTTGCGTGCTGCGGACTGCTGCCTGCCAATCCTAGGCAAACCTTTTTAGTACTTTGTTTAGTGAGTTACATAGGGTAGTTTCCAATTCGACGGTCCGCAAATCAAGCAATACTAAAGTAATGACGTAGTCGACCACATGAGATTGGTCAATAATATATCCCGTGGAGTCGTTCCCTATTTGCTATTTCGCAAAAATATTTTGTTACTTTGTTAGTTCTTTTGAAATGTTTGATTTGGTTGAGAAATATCATCCATGTTTTCTGTTTTTCTTTCTTTCATGTTGTACATCAGCTTCCCCCAGGGGCAAGAGGAGGACACAGGAGGAGGAGGAGGAGGGTGCTGTTGACGATGCAGGCCAGGACCGGGCAGGCGAGGGCTCCTTTGCTGGCCCCAGTAAGTTTTAATTTTAATATAGAGTACTTATTTTTTCCTAGCATTCCTCATTCGATTTTTTCTAAATCGTCTTTGATCTTCTTGTAGACAGGATCTAAATTCTTATCCTGCCTCGACTATGACTCCGTGTGGTATTACTAGATTATTCTCATTAGTCTGTCTGTGTAGCTGCACATTTGGCATTTCCATTGGACTCCCATTCTAGTCAGCAATAGCTCTATGCACTGAGTGCAGTCCTCTGGGATTGTCCATAATGTCTTTTCAAGTATTCTAAATGTTTATGCTTTGACCATTGCCAACAATAAAAAGGTGAATGACCACCAAGAAAGAATAAGATACTACTTTACTTTTGGTTTGGATAGGAGGACAATCCATTCTACTACTGTTGCAGGGACAAATCTGCACAAACAGAACTATGGACACTAAATAATGCATCGCTTAGCTTATCAATTATAATAGGTGCTGTAACTGTTAGACTTTCCACATACCTCAGTGATAACAGACTTTGTAGTTGAACCCCCAATCTCCTTACTGACTAGATAGTGTGGCAGAGGCATTTAGCTCCCAAAGTCACCGATGGCCGAGGCACGGACTCATGCTTGCAAAAATTCGAAAACCTTTAGCTCATCCACTCTAGTCTGGAGGACCAAAAAACACAGAGTCTATTTAAGTTTAAAAGCTTTATTAAAAGTAAACACATTTATTAAATTCAAGTTTGTCATAAAAGTGAACGTGTAACTGAAAATGGAAAAGTGCTTAGTGCTGACGATTAATTGGACACATTTCTTGTGGTCGAGCCGAGCTCTCACCTGGTTTGAACTTGATCCTGCTCGTGTTCTTAGAAGTCAAGGTTCTGTCTGTTAGGAGAAAAAGTGGTGCGTGTTAAAAAGTAAAAAGCAAACATTCATCAGTTGTGCCAACAAGTGCAGCAAGACAACAGCCTTCCCTGGAAAAAGGGAAATTTTTACTCTAGAGTACACAGTCATAAATTATTAAATTGTATACTGTTTTTTTCACAATTCTTTCTTCCTCCTAGACCAAATATTATATAGTAGTGAGTGGTGTATTCTAACATTATTAAATGTACTTTGTAGGTGGAACATCTGGAGACGGGGCCAGCGGGGAGGTGGTGGTGGCATTGGACGAGGAGGACAACTCTGGGGAGGAGGCGGTACAAGTGCCGGACAAGGACATGCCTGTGAGGGTTCACACGGTGGTGGCGGGCAGAGGTAAGCTATACATTCCTTAGTCATTGAGATTGAAGACTGCAGAGTGTGCTTTCTGAACGGGTGTATTATAAAAAAAGCAGGTAGTAGCCTCCTCTAAATGTACTTCGACTTAGCTGTGAAGTTTTTGGCGAGAAGAATCCCAATCAGATCTGAGGTGAACTTGATGGATGGGATGAACGAAAAGCGAAAGAAGGGTGTAAGTAAGTGTGGAAGCACGAGAAATGTAATGATGACTGGCAAAGAAGAATGATATGTGTTTGCTTGGTCCCCGAGGTGGCTGGGAAGGTAAGAAAATGGTATGGTGCATGGCTGGGTGAATGATGAAGCAAGGATGGGTGGAAGGAGAACAGCCTGGGTGGGTGAGACAGAAACTGTATGTGTGCAATATACTTTGAATGGATGGATGCCTGGATCATTCATGGTACTATCTGACTCTTAGATAGCATATGTGTATCTAGAGAGAGTAGACGGTCACTGGATGAACTAAGTGTTACTTTGAAGAGCATGTAACACCGCACCCGCACGTCCGTTCCAGTGTAGGAAAGGCAAGGAAAAGAAGTTGTAACGTTGTCCAAATACTACCATGAATAGTAGCAGTAGTTTGTATTGCAACTGCAAGCACAGCATATATCCGGTTATTACGGTGGACACTCCCTACCTCTCTTAATAACTTTAGTTTAGTAGTAGTACGTCATTCATGTGTGGGGGTATCACTGTTCACTCAATAATAAGCAAAGCACCTAAAGTCATCCCATATGTCATCAAATACATCCCATGTGAAGTGATAGATAATCAGATAATTTAGCTTCTTCATTTTCCTTTTCTAATACTCATTTGCACTGTAGGGTGAAAGCTAAATTAATTAAGCAGTAGCCCTTTTAACAGAGTATTCTCAGTGCCACCCGTAATAGAAAAGTAAGAGCTTCACCACCTGCATGTATTGGACCGGTACAGTAACGCAAGTCTGTCTCACTCACCATGGTGTGCGTCTGGTTTTCTCGGGTGCAAGTTCACTGCGCTGGCATTATGCCGGCTTGCATAAGATAACGTACCAATTTTCCTAAACAAGAGAGAAGAAGAAGAATAAGAGTGGTGTACTGTCATAGTCGACTGTAATGGAAGTCCATAGTGCTCGTAGAATTTGTTCCTGAAACTCCCACTAATGTTAGAGCAAGGATGAAGAAGTCAGAGGTTACATAGATACTGTCCTCAATAGTTATGTACTGTGCTTTCAATTTGCTACTTGTACTGTGACAACTTTCTGCTCAATCATTTTGTGTTAATCTTAAGGAGCATTGGTTACAGACTATGTCTTTCTTTTTTCATGTAGTTGCTCCTTCCAAATCCAAGATACCATCAAGGAGGAAGGAGCTGGCTCGAATGGCCCGGCAACGGAGGCTGGATGCCACTGTCGCTGAATATCGGCGGCTGGTGGCCCTGGAGGAGGAGGAGACGCAGTCTGGTACAACAACAACGTCCACTGGGACAGCTGCATCCTCCTCCGTGCGGGCTGCCAGCCAGCGCAGTGCTCCAGCGGTATGGAGCCGGGCTACCAAAGCCAAACGCCACCGCCCAGCAGCAAAGAAAGCAGCTGCCCCTCACAGGATTTGCAAGGCACACTGGCGCCGCTTATCCCTCAGACTGTCCTACCTGGAGCAGGAGGTCCATAACTATAAGAATGTGGTGGAGGGCCTCCGCTTCGAACTTGCCACCCTCCGCAAGGAGCATGATACCCTGGCTGCTAATTCCAACAGCACCCTGCCATAGTGTCCCTTGCCCCTTTTTTAGAGACTTTTGGGGGGTGGGAATTGGGAGTTGGGATTTTTGGGGACTTTTGAAGGACAATCGTTGGGGTTAGGGAGGGTCTTGCGGGAGATTATTTTGTTAGGGCTATAAAAATATACTTTTTGAAACTTTATCTGACCATACCTGTTTTTTACTGCTTTTGAGTCTGGTGGGTGGGGGTTTAACAGTAAGTTTGTTTTCCTGAATAGTCCTAGGACTTTAGTAGTACTACCGTCAATCCAATCTCTCGTCTCTCCTAATACTCCATTATACTACCTCCAACCAAACGCCTATCTTACCTGTAATTTCTGTTTGCAAGTAGGGCTAGGCCCAGGGCTGGCTCCACGGGAAACAGCGAATAAGGTTGGCAATCCTGGGCGGATAAAATTTCCTCATAGCGGTGGTACTAGTGGTGTGACACAGTGGCAGTTGCATGCCTATGAAAAAAAAGAAAATGAAATCTGGTTTGTCCTCCTGAGCAATACAACGGTACAATAGAGAATATAGCAGGTGACAGAAGTACACTAGAACAGTGCCACATTGTAGCCTAACAAATGTTAAAGTATAACTAATTCGGTTGAAGTTCTTTGACATTAGCCATGGGTCTTTGTCAATCAGAGTAAGAATATATCCTCGGATTTCTTCACCAGCCTGTTGCTATCACCTTATCCTCCCCAGCAAGTGTGTGGATTTATTGCTGTAATTTAGTCACACATCAATGAAAACCACACAGCCCGGGGGAAGAGGGTTAGGGTTTGAAAAATGGATGGGTACGGGGGTTTTTGGGAAAGGTTTTGGGAGACAAGAAAAAATAGCACAGCATGGACAAACAATTGTGAACATAAACAAATCTTTGGGTACAAACCTATCCATCAATCTTTGAAAGTGCATGCACTACTGGATGCATGTCAGTGAAAAGTAAGTAGTACTTTCGACAACTGTGGAAGAAAGAATGCGACAGTACAGGGCGTGTGTGGAATTATTGATAACTATATTCAACATAAGGTCTCTGTTGCCAGATACCTGAGAGCCTTGCTGGTCACTATAAATCCATTCACAACACTCAATGGGGTTGGTCTGGAAGGTATAGTAGATAGAAAAGGAGAAATTGCTCTTTTTCTAGGTGTCCCCTCACTCACCAGGGTTGCCCCTTGGTGACATGCTTCATCATTGGGGCCATCCCAGTCCTCTACGGGCTGGGGCGTGCTGCGACTTGCGAATTACGTAGGAGCACTTACAAATGACTATGTGTGGTGCAGATGTGATAGTGGAGTGGACTAAGTGATGTGTTAAGGGATCAATTTAGAAGCAGAGAGAGATCCAAGAAATGCAGTCACAGTCAGAGAAAAAGACAAAGGATACTGTATCTGTATGTTGTTGTAGTTGTCCTGTTGAATTTTGTAAGTAAGTTGCCTGCAGAAAAAAAATCCTCTTATTAGCGGCACTCCTCCATTGCAGCCGACGCTTCGTCCATCGATGTTGGTCACCACCAGAAGACACCCTGTAAAAAAAGCACAGCATGGACAAACAATTGAACATAAACAAATCTTTGGGTACAAACCTATCCATCAATCTTTGAAAGTGCATGCACTACTGGATGCATGTCAGTGAAAAGTAAGTAGTACTTTCGACAACTGTGGAAGAAAGAATGCGACAGTACAGGGCGTGTGTGGAATTATTGATAACTATATTCAACATAAGGTCTCTGTTGCCAGATACCTGAGAGCCTTGCTGGTCACTATAAATCCATTCACAACACTCAATGGGGTTGGTCTGGAAGGTATAGTAGATAGAAAAGGAGAAATTGCTCTTTTTGTAGGTGTCCCCTCACTCACCAGGGTTGCCCCTTGGTGACATGCTTCATCATTGGGGCCATCCCAGTCCTCTACGTGCTGGGGCGTGCTGCGACTTGCGAATTACGTAGGAGCACTTACAAATGACTGTGTGTGGTGCAGATGTGATAGTGGAGTGGACTAAGTGATGTGTTAAGGGATCAATTTAGAAGCAGAGAGAGATCCAAGAAATGCAGTCACAGTCAGAGAAAAAGACAAAGGATACTGTATCTGTATGTTGTTGTAGTTGTCCTGTTGAATTTGGTAAGTAAGTTGCCTGCAGAAAAAAAATCCTCTTATTAGCGGCACTCCTCCATTGCAGCTGACGCTTCGTCCATCGATGTTGGTGACCAGAAGACACCCTGTCCACTGCCTGCCTGATGCTGAATTGTGGCTCGCTAATGTGAAGCCTGACTCCATCCTTTTTTCCCCATTGCACAGACTGAAACCCGGCCTGTAATTATTCAACGAAAAATAGGAAGTGATATAATATTACAACACCACTGATAAATAAATATAAGGTATGTAGGCTGTGGAGTGCAAAAAGTCACACTTTGATTTTCCTAGTAGACAGTACTATATTTTTGAAAGTGCGTACTCTGTCAGAGTCACCTTTTGAAGGATAAATAAGTATGGGCAAATTAATGTAGCGGATCTTTCCCCTCAAGCTAGGTGTCCTGTAAACTGTGTTTTAGAACAAAATTAGATTTTCCCAGCAGTGCTCCCACCCAGACCCTTACTAAAGCCAGTCGCAAAAATGTAGAAGACCCCCAATCAAATCTCAAAAAACTAGGCCTAGCAGAAAACTGGTGAGAAAACGTACTTTGAAAGTAAAAGTAGGCCCAAGTACCCCCTTACCCACCGTGGATTGCATTCAAACCACTTGCAAGCAACCAAGCAAAAGTATCCATAGCCAGCATCGCTCCAAGACTCGAAAACCCCCCCACCCAAACACATGCAATAGAAATACTGCTAACCCTAACGAACCCTAAGTTAAGAACAGTGGCAAAGGCTTTCTTTAACTATGCCAAATCCCCCCTTTCCCACCATGGATTTTCTTCAAATGACTTGCAACCAAAATTACACATTCTCACGAGTGCTCTAAGACCCCAGAACTCAGTTGCAAAAATCTAGAACACCCCGAAACACATGCAATCCTGCTGCTAGGGCTAACCCTAACGAACCCTAAGTTACAAAAAGTGCCAAAAGGCTTTTCCGCGAGGATTTTGTCCCAACCACTTCTACCCGGTATTAGACCTTCCCAGGAATGCCCCAAGACCCGCCAACCCACCCGCCAAGAAGCATAACACCCCCAAACAGGCCAAAAGCAAAATCTCATACTTGCAATATTTCTCGGCCTTCGGTCCAAACGCGCTGCGTAGCTAGGCCATAAGTCGGGGTTGCCACCACGGATTTCCTGAAAAGCAAATGCAATCAAGATTAGAGTGTCCCAGCAGTGCTCCCAGACCCCGAAACTCGCCCACAAACACCAGGACGCCCCCCAAACAGGCCCCCGAAAACGCTACATTGAGCAAAATGTCAGAAATAGCAAAAAAAAAATCGGCCTGGATTTTGTCCCAACCACTTCTACCCGGTATTAGACCTTCCCAGGAATGCCCCAAGACCCGCCAACCCACCCGCCAAGAAGCATAACACCCCCAAACAGGCCAAAAGCAAAATCTCATACTTGCAATATTTCTCGGCCTTCGGTCCAAACGCGCTGCGTAGCTAGGCCATAAGTCGGGGTTGCCACCACGGATTTCCTGAAAAGCAAATGCAATCAAGATTAGAGTGTCCCAGCAGTGCTCCCAGACCCTGAAACTCACCCACAAACACCAGGAAGCCCCCCAAACAGGCCCCCGAAAACGCTACATTGAGCAAAATGTCAGAAATAGCAAAAAAAAAATCGGCCTGGATTTTGTCCCAACCACTTCTACCCGGTATTAGACCTTCCCAGGAATGCCCCAAGACCCGCCAACCCACCTGCCAAGAAGCATAACACCCCCAAACAGGCCAAAAGCAAAATCTCATACTTGCAATATTTCTCGGCCTTCGGTCCAAACGCGCTGCGTAGCTAGGCCATAAGTCGGGGTTGCCACCACGGATTTCCTGAAAAGCAAATGCAATCAAGATTAGAGTGTCCCAGCAGTGCTCCCAGACCCCGAAACTCACCCACAAACACCAGGAAGCCCCCCAAACAGGCCCCCGAAAACGCTGCATTGAGCAAAATGTCAGAAATAGCAACAACAAAAAATCGGCCTGGATTTTGTCCCAACCACTTCTACCCGGTATTAGACCTTCCCAGGAATGCTCCAAGACCCGCCAACCCACCCGCCAAGAAGCATAACACCCCCAAACAGGCCAAAAGCAAAATCTCATACTTGCAATATTTCTCGGCCTTCGGTCCAAACGCGCTGCGTAGCTAGGCCATAAGTCGGGGTTGCCACCATGGATTTCCTGAAAAGCAAATGCAATCAAGATTAGAGTGTCCCAGCAGTGCTCCCAGACCCCGAAACTCACCCACAAACACCAGGAAGCCCCCCAAACAGGCCCCCGAAAACGCTACATTGAGCAAAATGTCAGAAATAGCAACAAAAAAATCGGCCTGGATTTTGTCCCAACCACTTCTACCCGGTATTAGACCTTCCCAGGAATGCCCCAAGACCCGCCAACCCACCCGCCAAGAAGCATAACACCCTCAAACAGGCCAAAAGCAAAATCTCATACTTGCAATATTTCTCGGCCTTCGGTCCAAACGCGCTGCGTAGCTAGGCCATAAGTCGGGGTTGCCACCACGGATTTCCTGAAAAGCAAATGCAATCAAGATTAGAGTGTCCCAGCAGTGCTCCCAGACCCCAAAACTCACCCACAAACACCAGGAAGCCCCCCAAACAGGCCCCCGAAAACGCTACATTGAGCAAAATGTCAGAAATAGCACAAAAAAAATCGGCCTGGATTTTGTCCCAACCACTTCTACCCGGTATTAGACCTTCCCAGGAATGCCCCAAGACCCGCCAACCCACCCGCCAAGAAGCATAACACCCCAAACAGGCCAAAAGCAAAATCTCATACTTGCAATATTTCTCGGCCTTCGGTCCAAACGCGCTGCGTAGCTAGGCCATAAGTCGGGGTTGCCACCACTGATTTCCTGAAAAGCAAATGCAATCAAGATTAGAGTGTCCCAGCAGTGCTCCCAGACCCCGAAACTCACCCACAAACACCAGGAAGCCCCCCAAACAGGCCCCCGAAAACGCTACATTGAGCAAAATGTCAGAAATAGCAAAAAAAAAATCGGCCTGGATTTTGTCCCAACCACTTCTACCCGGTATTAGACCTTCCCAGGAATGCCCCAAGACCCGCCAACCCACCTGCCAAGAAGCATAACACCCCCAAACAGGCCAAAAGCAAAATCTCATACTTGCAATATTTCTCGGCCTTCGGTCCAAACGCGCTGCGTAGCTAGGCCATAAGTCGGGGTTGCCACCACGGATTTCCTGAAAAGCAAATGCAATCAAGATTAGAGTGTCCCAGCAGTGCTCCCAGACCCCGAAACTCACCCACAAACACCAGGAAGCCCCCCAAACAGGCCCCCGAAAACGCTGCATTGAGCAAAATGTCAGAAATAGCAACAACAAAAAATCGGCCTGGATTTTGTCCCAACCACTTCTACCCGGTATTAGACCTTCCCAGGAATGCTCCAAGACCCGCCAACCCACCCGCCAAGAAGCATAACACCCCCAAACAGGCCAAAAGCAAAATCTCATACTTGCAATATTTCTCAGCCTTCGGTCCAAACGCGCTGCGTAGCTAGGCCATAAGTCGGGGTTGCCACCACGGATTTCCTGAAAAGCAAATGCAATCAAGATTAGAGTGTCCCAGCAGTGCTCCCAGACCCCGAAACTCACCCACAAACACCAGGAAGCCCCCCAAACAGGCCCCCGAAAACGCTACATTGAGCAAAATGTCAGAAATAGCAAAAAAAAAATCGGCCTGGATTTTGTCCCAACCACTTCTACCCGGTATTAGACCTTCCCAGGAATGCCCCAAGACCCGCCAACCCACCCGCCAAGAAGCATAACACCCCCAAACAGGCCAAAAGCAAAATCTCATACTTGCAATATTTCTCGGCCTTCGGTCCAAACGCGCTGCGTAGCTAGGCCATAAGTCGGGGTTGCCACCACGGATTTCCTGAAAAGCAAATGCAATCAAGATTAGAGTGTCCCAGCAGTGCTCCCAGACCCCAAAACTCACCCACAAACACCAGGAAGCCCCCCAAACAGGCCCCCGAAAATGCTACATTGAGCAAAATGTCAGAAATAGCAAAAAAAAAATCGGCCTGGATTTTGTCCCAACCACTTCTACCCGGTATTAGACCTTCCCAGGAATGCCCCAAGACCCGCCAACCCACCCGCCAAGAAGCATAACACCCCCAAACAGGCCAAAAGCAAAATCTCATACTTGCAATATTTCTCGGCCTTCGGTCCAAACGCGCTGTGTAGCTAGGCCATAAGTCGGGGTTGCCACCACGGATTTCCTGAAAAGCAAATGCAATCAAGATTAGCGTGTCCCAGCAGTGCTCCCAGACCCCGAAACTCACCCACAAACACCAGGAAGCCCCCCAAACAGGCCCCCGAAAACGCTACATTTAGCAAAATGTCAGAAATAGCAAAAAAAAATCGGCCTGGATTTTGTCCTAACCACTTCTACCCGGTATTAGACCTTCCCAGGAATGCCCCAAGACCCGCCAACCCACCCGCCAAGAAGCATAACACCCCCAAACAGGCCAAAAGCAAAATCTCATACTTGCAATATTTCTCGGCCTTCGGTCCAAACGCGCTGCGTAGCTAGGCCATAAGTCGGGGTTGCCACCACGGATTTCCTGAAAAGCAAATGCAATCAAGATTAGAGTGTCCCAGCAGTGCTCCCAGACCCCAAAACTCACCCACAAACACCAGGAAGCCCCCCAAACAGGCCCCCGAAAACGCTACATTGAGCAAAATGTCAGAAATAGCACAAAAAAAATCGGCCTGGATTTTGTCCCAACCACTTCTACCCGGTATTAGACCTTCCCAGGAATGCCCCAAGACCCGCCAACCCACCCGCCAAGAAGCATAACACCCCAAACAGGCCAAAAGCAAAATCTCATACTTGCAATATTTCTCGGCCTTCGGTCCAAACGCGCTGCGTAGCTAGGCCATAAGTCGGGTTGCCACCACGGATTTCCTGAAAAGCAAATGCAATCAAGATTAGAGTGTCCCAGCAGTGCTCCCAGACCCCGAAACTCACCCACAAACACCAGGAAGCCCCCCAAACAGGCCCCCGAAAATGCTACATTGAGCAAAATGTCAGAAATAGCAAAAAAAAATCGGCCTGGATTTTGTCCCAACCACTTCTACCCGGTATTAGACCTTCCCAGGAATGCCCCAAGACCCGCCAACCCACCCGCCAAGAAGCATAACACCCCCAAACAGGCCAAAAGCAAAATCTCATACTTGCAATATTTATCGGCCTTCGGTCCAAACGCGCTGCGTAGCTAGGCCATAAGTCGGGGTTGCCACCACGGATTTCCTGAAAAGCAAATGCAATCAAGATTAGAGTGTCCCAGCAGTGCTCCCAGACCCCGAAACTCACCCACAAACACCAGGAAGCCCCCCAAACAGGCCCCCAAAAACGCTACATTTAGCAAAATGTCAGAAATAGCAAAAAAAAATCGGCCTGGATTTTGTCCCAACCACTTCTACCCGGTATTAGACCTTCCCAGGAATGCCCCAAGACCCGCCAACCCACCCGCCAAGAAGCATAACACCCCCAAACAGGCCAAAAGCAAAATCTCATACTTGCAATATTTCTCGGCCTTCGGTCCAAACGCGCTGCGTAGCTAGGCCATAAGTCGGGGTTGCCACCACGGATTTCCTGAAAAGCAAATGCAATCAAGATTAGAGTGTCCCAGCAGTGCTCCCAGACCCCGAAACTCACCCACAAACAGACGGAACCCCCCCTAAGAGCACCTCAAAGGCAAGCAAGTCAGCAAAAACACTAAAAAATTTGCACCTCGGATTTGGTCCAAAACACTTTTATCCGGTATTAGAGCTTCCCAACAATGGTCCCAGAGCCGTCAACTCACCTGCAAAGAGGTAGAACAACACCCCCACAAGTGCTGAGTCTTTCTTCATTGGGCGTAAACCAGCCCTCTGGTTTGATGGAAATAGGAGTCTGAAGGAGGAGGATAGAGGAGCATGTTCTTCTGAACTTGTGAACCTGAGGAATGCAGACTGCGGCAACTTCAAATCAATTAGCAAACCAGTGAAGACAGTTCTGCTGATGGGCTTGTTTTTGTGATTATCTGATTAAAGTTTGAAATATATTAACTGTGCACAACAAAGAAAGACAGACACACAGGAATAAAAGTGAATAAGGACGAAAAAGAAAGTTATTGATTCGTTGTCTCATTTTCAGGGCTCAGTATCACGGTCCAGGAATGAGAATAAAGCTTCGTCAACATACTCTGCGAATTCAGGCAGGGTGAGCTCAGTGTCAACTGACAGAGTAGAAATTCCCTCATCTATGTTGCTGGCCACCTCGTCTTCACCCGGCGCGATTTCTCGTACTCTGAAATCTGGTGGTATGAGGTGCTGATTCATCTTGATCATTGTTAACCTCTCCACATTTTTGGGCGAGAGGCGGCTCCGTTTGGGAGTTACAATGCCACCAGCAGCACTGAAAACACGTTCAGAAGACACGCTTGCGAGTGGGCAAGACAAGTAGTTTAAAGCCAGGTTGGTGAGCTGTGGCCACAATTCTTTTTTCCCATGCCAATACGCCAATGGGTCAGAATTAACATAGACCTCTGTTGAGTCATTCAGATAGTCCTTCACCATCGACTCAAGGTCCTCATCCAAGGTTCCACCACTTTGCTTAGCTCTTGCTGTGCCTCTGACCTTTTGAGAACCAAACCCACGCAGAGCTAGCCAATCCTCTTCAGCCTCCAATGTTTCTGTTGTGTCTGGTGCAGATGATCCGGTTGCCGGTGTCTTTAACGGCTGAGAGGTCACTTGTGCCACAGCCACAGGTGCAGAAGTGGATTATTTTGACTGGGGATGGCCTGCTGATGTACTGCCATTTCCTTCAATTTTCAGCCATTCTCATTCAATCCTCTTGGCTGACAAGGCTAGCCAATGTTTGTACTTTGGAACATGTTCATCATCAAAAGGAAAGAATGCTTGGCCTGCCAGCGCCTTTTTGCAGCGTGGATCCAGAATAGTAGCACAAATGTAATGCTCTTCTGAGTGGATCGTTTTAAGACGTTCATCACCTTGTAGGAGCTCTAATAATTTCTCAGCCAGAACAAAAGAGTCTTGGTTTTTTACATCTTTTTCAAACACAGAACACACCTCCTTCAGTTGGTCCTCCAGCATGTACAACAAAGGGATAGCTTTTCCCAAATTACAGTCCTCCTTGCTGACTGCACGCGTGAAGAACTCAAAAGGACGAAGCATGCGTGTCAGGCTTTGAACTATGTTCCATTGCGCCGCACCCATCCTCAGGTCCTCTGTACCCTCTGTCAAGAAATATTGATCGAGTACCGTATACTGCTCATACAGACGCTCAAGCATGTAGAAGGTTGAGTTCCAACGTGTTACCACCTCCTGGATGAGTGCTTTCACTGGCATTTGACGTTGATATAGCAGGCTCCTCAGCTGCTTCCGGGCCTTAAAAGAAGGGCTGAAATGGTTGCACATTTTTCGGCAGGTGTCCAATACTCTGTACGCTGCACTGCCTTTATTACCCAAGAATTTTTGGACAACCAGGTTTATACAGTGCGCCAAACACAGCACTCTGAAATAGTTACCCTTCCTCATGGCCTTAACTATATTGGCGCCATTGTCCGTGGAAACATAACCAACCTGGCGTTTTAGTGGGGACAGCCAGTTAAGGACCTTTGTGTTAAAGACATCCAAAATGTTTTCTGCTGTGTGACGTTTCTCCAAACCAAACATGGCTAGTGTTGCATGTTTCCGAGCAGCTTTAAAAACAATGTCCGTGTCAACACCTGTGTTTAGCTTTGCTTTAGCCCCTGAAAAAGAGACCCAGTGTGCAGTGATGCACATGTAATCAGCGCCTGCGCCACTGGTCCACATGTCTGTTGTCAGATGTATAGTGTGAACAGCACTCTTCTGCAAAGCTGCCCCAATCACCTTCAGAACATCTTCATGTAGTGCTGGAACCGCAACTCGGGCAAAATAGAACCGGCTAGGAACCTTCCATTTAGGGCAGAGCTCTGCCACTAATTCTAGAAAACCAACCCCTTCTACAAAAGAAAAAGGGAGAAGGTCCAGAGCTAGCATTTTAGCCAGCTTAGTGTTATACAGACGCGTCAGTGGGTGGTTGCGTTCATATTGCGCTTCTGTAAACAACATATTTTTAATGTTGCCCTGGACCAAGGATTTACGGGATGATGATGATATCTTCGACCCAGTTACGCTCGCTGATGAACTTTTCCGCATTGATGTCTCACTCTCTCTCACACTCTTAGTGTGCCTCACATGGGGTGTGCTGCTGACAGGGGTACTGGGTGTAAGTGAAGTGTTTGAATCGTCTTCTTCCTCCTCGTCATCATCAGATGAAAAATCAACGTTTTCATTACGTGCAAAATCTGGCTTCCTTGACCGCCTCTAGGGGCGGAAACCATTGGACAGGGTGCGCTCTCCTAAGATGACCTCTCTGGCCTCCGGTACCATAGTTGGTACCAAACTTGCCACGACTAACTCGAAGCTTACAAATGCTACAAATGGCTACGTTTTCCATTTTTGGGCAAACACTAAAGAAGTCCCAAACTGGAGACTTGAAATGTCTTTTGGGGCCGGAGGAGGCGGCGATACTGATGGTGGTGGTCCTGCTGCTAATGCCAGATGAAGTGGAGGATGTGGATTGCCGAACTTCAGTACGTTTTGCACTTTCACCACCACGAATGGAGGTCGAGGTGGATCGAGGTCCCTTCTTGCGAGGAAGAAATATGGAAGCGGTAGGTGTTGGTGTACTAGTTAACTCCAAATCCAATGATTGTTGTATTTCCATTGCCTCCTCGTCGACATCATCATCACGCTCAGCAGCTTCTCGGGATAGGGTCAAAATGTCTCTTTGCTGCATGCCCGCTGGGGCTGCAGTGACCTTTGTGATGACTGGCTCGTCGTCATCGTGAGAGGCTTCATCAGCAGCAGTATCCGTCACTTCTTGTTGAGCCTCATCACACTCCATAGCTATGAGTTTTTCGACGACCTTCCTTTTACGCTTAGGTACCTTTGTCAGATCATGGTGTGCCTCGCTCTCAGACGGCAGTGGTGCTGGTTCCCAATTGGGATCTGTCTCATCAGAAGGAGGTGGGCTTGAAGAAGATGTAGACACCAACCTTGATCTTTTCCTTGCTAGGGATGTGGAAGACAATGAATGATCATCAGGAGGAGTGGCTTCCAATGATACCTCAGCTTGATTGTCGATTTCCTGATGTGCCCCTACTTCGGGAGGAACAACTATTGTGGGCACTTGTGACCCTCCATGCACCTCTGCTTGCGCATCTCCTTTTGCTGCCTCTCCTTCCACATGTACTTGGGCTTGTACTTGCACATGGTGTTGTTGTTGCGGCTGTGGTTGTTCAACACTTGTCAGATGAGTTACAACAACCTGTGTTGATTCAGGGACATTGCTGCTTGCGATGAGCCAACATCACTGGTCGATGGTGATTGGAGAAGTACACTGACTGCCTCTGAAGCACTCAAGGGCTTTGACTTAAGTTGGCGTGGTGGTGGAGGCACTGAACCCAATGGAGCGGGGGTGCTGCTCCCAGCTTGGTCCCCAGCAGATCCTGCTGCTGCTGCAGGCGTACTTTTTTTTTTGCTCCCAAAAAACGTGGCGGTTGGCACACCAGCCTCCTTGGTAACTTGCGTCTTCTGCTCCTTACTAGCAACTTTCTTGCTAGAGGAGCTACGCACACCTTTTTTTGGGGCCATCTTCTTCAGAGCAGGTCAGACAGCAGGCCGCAGTTGCACGAATTGTAGAGTTGTCTGAGGCCAGACGTGACGTCGCGTGACGTTATGCTGCACACACACACCGCTGCAGGACTTCTTCCTGGCACTGGTGGTTCTCTTGAGTCTTGTGCACCTAAAAACAATGGAAGACAGAGGAACATCAGTTCAGTTATACACCCCAAAAAAATCGGAAAAAAAACAGAAAAATCAGCACAATCCCATTCCATCCATGCCCTCCATGATGTTTAAGTTCAAGACACCCCACAGAAAGACTAGGCCCATGCTAGACTCAAATACCCCTGGTGAAAAGGCCACAAGTACAGCCCCAAAAAACGAAAATCACTGAAAAATCAGCACAATCCCATTCCATCCATGCCCTCCATGATGTTTAAGTTCAAGACAGCCCACAGAAAGACTAGGCCCATGCTAGACTCAAATACCCCTGGTGAAAAGGTCACAAGTACAGCCCCAAAAAATGAAAATCACTGAAAAATCACCACAATCCCATTCCATCCATGCCCTCCATGATGTTTAAGTTCAAGACAGCCCACAGAAAGACTAGGCCCATGCTAGACTCAAATACCCCTGGTGAAAAGGCCACAAGTACAGCCCCAACAAACGAAAATCACTGAAAAATCAGCACAATCCCATTCCATCCATGCCCTCCATGATGTTTAAGTTCAAGACAGCCCACAGAAAGACTAGGCCCATGCTAGACTCAAATACCCCTGGTGAAAAGGCCACAAGTACAGCCCCAAAAAACGAAAATCACTGCGAAATCAGCACAATCCCATTCCATCCATGCCCTCCATGATGTTTAAGTTCAAGACAGCCCACAGAAAGACTAGGCCCATGCTAAACTCAAAT
Source organism: Lissotriton vulgaris (assembly GCF_964263255.1). Taxonomy (NCBI): domain Eukaryota; kingdom Metazoa; phylum Chordata; class Amphibia; order Caudata; family Salamandridae; genus Lissotriton; species Lissotriton vulgaris. The sequence goes on from NW_028243230.1 coordinate 278,797, forward strand.
ACCCCTGGTGAAAAGGCCACAAGTACAGCCCCAAAAAACGAAAATCACTGAAAAATCAGCACAATCCCATTCCATCCATGCCCTCCATGATGTTTAAGTTCAAGACAGCCCACAGAAAGACTAGGCCCATGCTAGACTCAAATACCCCTGGTGAAAAGGCCACAAGTACAGCCCCAAAAAACGAAAATCACTGAAAAATCAGCACAATCCCATTCCATCTATGCCCTCCATGATGTTTAAGTTCAAGACACCCCACAGAAAGACTAGGCCCATGCTAGACTCAAATACCCCTGGTGAAAAGGCCACAAGTACAGCCCCAAAAAACAAAAATCACTGAAAAATCAGCACAATCCCATTCCATCCATGCCCTCCATGATCTTTAAGTTCAAGACAGCCCACAGAAAGACTAGGCCCATGCTAGACTCAAATACCCCTGGTGAAAAGGCCACAAGTACAGCCCCAAAAAACGAAAATCACTGCAAAATCAGCACAATCCCATTCCATCCATGCCCTCCATGATGTTTAAGTTCAAGACAGCCCACAGAAAGACTAGGCCCATGCTAGACTCAAATACCCCTGGTGAAAAGGCCACAAGTACAGCCCCAAAAAACGAAAATCACTGAAAAATCAGCACAATCCTATTCCATCCATGCCCTCCATGATGTTTAAGTTCAAGACAGCCCACAGAAAGACTAGGCCCATGCTAGACTCAAATACCCCTGGTGAAAAGGCCACAAGTACAACCCCAAAAAACGAAAATCACTGAAAAATCAGCACAATCCCATTCCATCCATGCCCTCCATGATGTTTAAGTTCAAGACACCCCAGAGAAAGACTAGGCCCATGCTAGACTCAAATACCCCTGGTGAAAAGGCCACAAGTACAGCCCCAAAAAAACGAAAAACACTGCAAAATCAGCACAATCCCATTCCATCCATGCCCTCCATGATGTTTAACTTCAAGACAGCCCACAGAAAGACTAGGACCATGCTAGACTCAAATACCCCTGGTGAAAAGGCCACAAGTACAGCCCCAAAAAACGAAAATCACTGAAAAATCAGCACAATCCCATTCCATCCATGCCCTCCATGATGTTTAACTTCAAGACAGCCCACAGAAAGACTAGGCTCATGCTAGACTCAAATACCCCTGGTGAAAAGGCCACAAGTACAGCCCCAAAAAACAAAAATCACTGAAAAATCAGCACAATCCCATTCCATCCATGCCCTCCATGATGTTTAAGTTCAAGACAGCCCACAGAAAGACTAGGCCCATGCTAGACTCAAATACCCCTGGTGAAAAGGCCACAAGTACAGCCCCAAAAAACGAAAATCACTGAAAAATCAGCACAATCCCATTCCATCTATGCCCTCCATGATGTTTAAGTTCAAGACACCCCACAGAAAGACTAGGCCCATGCTAGACTCAAATACCCCTGGTGAAAAGGCCACAAGTACAGCCCCAAAAAACGAAAATCACTGAAAAATCAGCACAATCCCAATCCATCCATGCCCTCCATGATGTTTAAATTCAAGACAACCCACAGAAAGACTAGGCCCATGCAAGACTCACTACCCCTGGGCATAAAGGTTGAAAAGTAGGCAAAATGGTTGCAGTCCTAACAACAATGCCTGCATTCAAAATGGCCACTTGCCTCCCAGCACATGGCCAGTGCCTGTAGCAGCACTCAAAATGGCCCCCAGCCACATGGCCTGTCCCTCCCCATGAACACCCCCAAAAATCGAAAAACACTGCAAAATCAGCACAATCCCATTCCATCCATGCCCTCCATGATGTTTAACTTCAAGACAGCCCACAGAAAGACTAGGCCCATGCTAGACTCAAATACCCCTGGTGAAAAGGCCACAAGTACAGCCCCAAAAAACGAAAATCACTGAAAAATCAGCACAATCCCATTCAATCCATGCCCTCCATGATGTTTAAGTTCAAGACACCCCACAGAAAGACTAGGCCCATGCTAGACTCAAATACCCCTGGTGAAAAGGCCACAAGTACAGCCCCAAAAAACGAAAATCACTGAAAAATCAGCACAATCCCAATCCATCCATGCCCTCCATGATGTTTAAATTCAAGACAACCCACAGAAAGACTAGGCCCATGCAAGACTCACTACCCCTGGGCATAAAGGTTGAAAAGTAGGCAAAATGGTTGCAGGCCTAACAACAAAGCCTGCATTCAAAATGGCCACTTGCCTCCCAGCACATGGCCAGGGCCGGTAGCAGCACTCAAAATGGCCCCCAGCCACATGGCCTGTCCCTCCCCATGAACACCCCCAAAAATCGAAAAACACTGCAAAATCAGCACAATCCCATTCCATCCATGCCCTCCATGATGTTTAAGTTCAAGACACCCCACAGAAAGACTAGGCCCATGCTAGACTCAAATACCCCTGGTGAAAAGGCCACAAGTACAGCCCCAAAAAACGAAAATCACTGAAAAATCAGCACAATCCCATTCCATCCATGCCCTCCATGATGTTTAAGTTCAAGACACCCCACAGAAAGACTAGGCCCATGCTAGACTCAAATACCCCTGGTGAAAAGGCCACAAGTACAGCCCCAAAAAACGAAAATCACTGAAAAATCAGCTCAATCCCAATCCATCCATGCCCTCCATGATGTTTAAGTTCAAGACAACCCACAGAAAGACTCAGTCCACCCACCACTGAGTACCCCTGGGCAAAAGGCCCCAAAACAGCCCAAAAATCGAAAATTCCAAAATTTTAGTTGCAGCAACTGTAATGCCCCAAACAAACTTACTTGTAAAATTTCTAATCCAACAGTGATCCAAAGAAAGTCAAAAAGGCCTCAAATCCAAATATCCAGCAGCATCCACAAAAAGTAATCCTTCCAGCTCCAGATCCAAATGAAAAGTGACCAGGAGATGGACAAAGCACTGGGAGGAGCCTGCTGGACAGGAACAGGAAGTTGAAGACTGTGGGGCACTTCCTTCCTCCCACCCCCCTCCCCCCCTCCCCAAAATGGACTCCTCGCTAAAAAAGTGCAGGCAAATGTCAACCTAAGGAGTTATTCAGATAAAAATCATCATTTCAAGAAGGTTTATGCTGCTTGCTGGTGGATTTCTTGTGCAGAATTGCAAATTTTATATTTTAGCTTGTGCGAGATTGTTGCTGCTCGCCGCATCTCAAATCTCGCAATTGCGAAGTACCGCGAGACGTGATCTCGCCGTACTCGCGTTGACAAACTCTCGCTGTGCAAGTTGGCAAGCCGCGATGACGTAATCGCGCTCGCCAAATTCCCGCGGGATCACACAGCAAGATCCAAAATGGCGCAGCACTTGCAAAATATCGAGAAAAACAACTCGGCAAATGATGATAAACGCCGCGCGCCGCAAAAATTGTATCACCAACGCCGCGCGCCGCAAAAAAAATCCGCTGCGTGCGAATTTGCGGATTTTGCGGGAAATTCGCAAATCTCGCGGATTGCGAATTTCCCGAAAATCCGCAAAATCCGCGAGCGTAACGGATTTTCCGCCCATGCTTACCCATGAGGCACAGGGTCAGACTGATTTGCATATGGCCATGTCTGAACTGGGGTGGCAGAGTGGGCTAAAGAACGGTAATGGATTAAACCCAGATCTTTTGACTGGGTGTGAGTGTTTGATTGATTCAGATGCTCCGTCCATCACCACCGCCTTATGTACCACTTTTGGCCGCCATAAGTGTGGCAGGGTATGCTCAGACGTGAGTCCCTTGCTCACTTTGCCACTGGATTCAAGCAAGCCGGGCTGAAGACGTGCTACCTATTAAGAAAAAGCCCAACATCAGTGTGGACGTAATGGATAATCTGCGACCTATATCCCTTCTACCGTATGTCGCCAAGTTGGCAGAAAAAATCGCTAACACCCAACTGATGGAACATCTGGAGACCCATAATGTCTTCCACAAATCCCAGTCGGGTTTCAGATCAGGGTTCTCAACGGAGACAGCCCTCCTGAGGGCTACCGAAACCCTACGAATGGGAGCAGATGAGGGAAAGACAATGGCCCTCATCATGCTTGATCTCAGTGCCGCTTTTGACACTGTAGCACACTCCATCCTGCTACAGTGTCTAAATAAAGCTGGAGTCACCAATAAGGCACTGGGATGGCTGAAGGCTTTCCTGCTGGATAGAAGCTTTCAAGTCCAAAGGGGGAGCTCTCTCTCCGATAGGGTGAGGCTGGAGCAGGGGGTGCCTCAGGGCTCTGCCCTGAGCCCTACCCTATTTAATCTATACATGGCCCCACTGGCAGAGGTAGTGCAGTCGTTCGGCGTGGAGCTTGTCTCCTACGCCGACGACACGCAGCTCCTCATCTCTCTGACCCAAGCCCCTTCCAAGGAAGCTGACAATTTTAATGCCTGTATGACTAAACTTGCCACTTGGATGAACGACCACTGTCTGAAACTGAACGGGTCAAAGACGGAGGTCCTCATCATAGGAGGCAATGAGGCTAAATGGACGAATGAGTGGTGGCCCAGCTGCCTTGGTCCTTTGCCCTCCCCATCCCGAGAGGCGAAGAACTTGGGTGTGTGGGTGGACAATAAATTGTCCTTTGACAGCCACATTAGAAAAACGGTGGGCAAATGTTTCGGGGTAATGAAAACTCTGAACCGTACCCTTGACCTGTTACCTATTAATTCCAGACGTACCATGACGCAGGCACTGATAACATCCCGTATTGATTACGGAAATGTGCTGCTCATGGGTACATCTGAGAAAAATATTAAAAAGCTGCAGGTGCTACAAAATTCGGCAGCTCGCCTGGTCTTAAGGCTCCCTCGGCGAGCTCCATCTTGCCCCTCTCTGGTAGCCCTCCATTGGCTGCCCATCAGGAAAAGGATTGATTTTAAGGCTATGCTGTGGTGCCATAAAATAATTCATCACAGAGCACCGGCCTACATGTCGGATTTGGCTACTGTCTATGAACCGAGCAGATCGCTTAGGTCTAAAGGTATGGGTCTGCTCAGAACCACTCGCCCCAAAAAGGTCAGAATGGGAGGCAAATCCTTCCGGACTTTGGCGGCCAGGAAATGGAACCTTCTTCCTGCGGATATCAGGATGGAGAATAATGAAATCCTGTTTAGGAAGAAATTAAAAACTTGCCTCTTCACTTGCTGATGGGTTTTTTCCTCTACTCCTTCACACATCTCTCCACAGCGCGGGGACACGCCGAGAGGCGTCACCAAGCGCTTTACAAGCTCCTTTAAATTAAAAGACGGCTGGAATGCCAGAAACCGGTCCTCAGAAGCTTGTTTCCGGTCCAGGGAAGACATGGCTTGGCAGTTCGGGCTGGACTGTTCCCATGAGGCACAGGGTCAGACTGATTTGCATATGGCCATGTCTGAACTGGGGTGGCAGAGTGGGCTAAAGAACGGTGATGGATTAAACCCAGATCTTTTGACTGGGTGTGAGTGTTTGATTGATTCAGATGCTCCGTCCATCACCACCCCCTTATGTACCACTTTTGGCCGCCATAAGTGTGGCAGGGTATGCTCAGACGTGAGTCCCTTGCTCACTTTGCCACTGGATTCAAGCAAGCCGGGCTGAAGACGGCTGGAATGCCAGAAACTGGTCCTCGAAAGCTTGTTTCCGGTCCAGGGAAGACATGGCTTGGCAGTTAGGGCTGGACTGTTCCCATGAGGCACAGGGTCAGACTGATTTGCATATGGACATGTCTGAACTGGGGTGGCAGAGTGGGCTAAAGAACGGTGATGGATTAAACCCAGATCTTTTGACTGGGTGTGAGTGTTTGATTGATTCAGATGCTCCGTCCATCACCACCCCCTTATGTACCACTTTTGGCCGCCATAAGTGTGGCAGGGTATGCTCAGACGTGAGTCCCTTGCTCACTTTGCCACTGGATTCAAGCAAGCTGGGCTGAAGACGGCTGGAATGCCAGAAACCGGTCCTCGGAAGCTTGTATCCGGTCCAGGGAAGACATGGCTTGGCAGTTCGGGCTGGACTGTTCCCATGAGGCACAGGGTCAGACTGATTTGCATATGGCCATGTCTGAACTGGGGTGGCAGAGTGGGCTAAAGAACGGTGATGGATTAAACCCAGATCTTTTGACTGGGTGTGAGTGTTTGATTGATTCAGATGCTCCGTCCATCACCACCCCCTTATGTACCACTTTTGGCCGCCATAAGTGTGGCAGGGTATGCTCAGACGTGAGTCCTTTGCTCACTTTGCCACTGGATTCAAGCAAGCCAGGGCTGAAGACGGCTGGAATGCCAGAAACCGGTCCTCGGAAGCTTGTTTCTGGTCCAGGGAAGATATGGCTTGGCAGTTCGGACTGGACTGTTCCCATGAGGCACAGGGTCAGACTGATTTGCATATGGCCATGTCTGAACTGGGGTGGCAGAGTGGGCTAAAGAACGGTGATGGATTAAACCCAGATCTTTTGACTGGGTGTGAGTGTTTGATTGATTCAGATGCTCCGTCCATCACCACCCCCTTATGTTCAATTATGCGTAGTCGCAATGCATCTTCTGTGGTGAAAGTGTCAAACTCACAATGTCGGGCTAGGCGCCGGATGCCCACGATGAAATCACCCATAGATTCATCCTTTTCTTGTGACGCCTAGTTGAACGTATAGCGCTCATAGTCCAAGTTGCGTTTGTGTAGGAATTTCCGGTCAAGGGCCCCCTTTACATCGTCATAGGAGGTGGCGCTGGCAGTGGGCAGTTCTTTGATAATCTGCGCAATGTCCTTCCCAACCAGGTTTCGCAACGCTATTAGTTTTTGCTTGGAATCCTGAACTTGGGACCCAGTCATAAAGTCTTCGAAGTCCTCCGCCCAACTCTTCCATTTGGGTCCCATACTGTTTCCGCAGGTCAGTTCCAGTGGGTCTGGTGGGTGTAAGTAGGATACTCCCATAAATACTTGAGGCGACGGTGGAAGTTGGACCGCTGCCCCAGTGCTTGAGAGGCGTGAGGTATCAGGCTGGGTGGTCATCTTGATCCCACTTGTTAACTGCTTAACCAACTGTCACTTAAATTCTGTGTGGGTCTTGCCTGACCTTAAGATGGCCGCCACCGAAAATCCAATGGGAGTCTATGGCCAGCGCCTGACTTCAAGATGGCCACCGTTCGGGACAATTCTTCTTTCACACTGACTCTCAAGTTAGTTCTCTTCACTTGTTGTTGTAAGGCTTCAGGCTTCAATTGCTCTCAATTTCATACGGCATCCTCGCTTGCTCTGTGTCACTTACAGCTCTTGGTGTGGGAGGGGCTCCAGACTTCTCCTCGTTGCTTTCGCGCCTTCCGCGCGCGCTGCCGAAGCTCCACCGATTCCCTGTGTAGTCTGAGTCGCGATGAGGATTTCTTGGGCTTGGGCTGCACTTGTTGAGCAGCGCTCCTGCTGGGCAGCGTCCAGGCGACGCGCGGAATTCCTCCGCAGTTTTTGCGCTTTCTTCGCGCCTTTTTGTCGCAGTGCTGTCGGCTCTCGAGTCTTCAGCCGAACGCTTACGGCGGGGGTACAGGTGCTGTGGGCTGTAGAGATCCCATCCTCGTCGCCAGTGTACTATCGTTTGCCCCCAAAGAAAGACGCGGAGCCAGGAGCTGATTCAGGCCCGTCTTTATTCTTTGGTGCCCGCCTTCATACTGCCGTTTCCCCAGGTCATTTCCAGTTTCACCGCCCCTTGCCATTCCGCCTGCCCTGTCTCAACGTAGGGCCAGGCAGAGACGATATGACAACGAGTAATAAGTGACTTTGCACAATGTGAGTATTCTTATCTCACCACAAGCGATGAGGCATATAAACAGTAACCATAGAAGAGCTAAATGCTTGATAAGTACATAGGGTGATCGCAATGACTTAGCTTGCAGAGGCAGAGAAAAGTGCAGAAAAACGACACTGGGCAATTAAGACAAAAGCTATGAAGAATACGTATGTAGTATGCGTAATAAGTATATTGGATGGTCACTGGAACTTAACAATAGGACCTGGTGTCTTAAAAAAGGAAACCCATTTTCTTACATCATTACGGTCTTCTGATTAGTAACCCTGGGCGTAGTTCGCGGAGTCGGACTCCGCGGAGCTACGCGAAGACGTAGTTGCACTCCGCGAACTACGCGTAGCTCCGCAAGCATGCGGAGTTGCTTGCTGGGCCCGTTCGCGCGCCGTTTTTCGTCTTCGGGAGCGCGGTGCGCGTGTTCGGGGCGTTGCCTGCATGCTCGGGATGGCTAGCGCGCTAAATTACCCCAGAGGTTTGTCCCGCCTGCTTGCGTTCCCTTATTTCCTGTTCCGGGTCACAATTAACGTGGTCGCGTTGTGCAAGACATGTTCGGGAACTCATCTTCTCGTTCGCACTACAAAAGTGCGTGATCGCGCTAAATATCGCGCGAACCTACCCATGCGGTCGCGATGGGCGCAGCCATCTTGTGGATCACACACTCTGGCTATGGTTTTGGGCCTACTTTTGCATCCTGTTAAAATCTCTTTAATCCTTGTCTTTTTACCCACTTTTTCTAACTCTCTTTAGTTATTACCTATTTCTCTCTGTGCCTAGGTTTATATTTTTCATTTTATTTCTACTTTTACAACTTTTCTATTGCTTTTTACTTCCTTCTTGTTCTTTTACCTTGCTTCTTCTTTCCCCTACCTTTTTGTCTTGAACTTTTAGTTTTCTTCTACCCTCCACCCAGAACCATGGTCAAGGGCGCCAGCAGCAGCGGCGGCTCAAAGGGCAAGGCGCCAGTGCCCCAAAAAACTAGGCTGCCTTGCGGCAGAATGCGCCCCCAAGGGGTGAGGCCCCGCCAACTTTTTGGGGAGGAGGAGGTGGCTGCCCTGGTTTTTTTTATCCAGCGCTACCTCCCCTTGATGTTGGCAGCAGGTGGCAGGCCCGGCTCCGGCTACCAGCATATTGAGGAGCGTCTCCGGCGGTGGGTGAAGGTGCGCCGGGCAGTCTTCCGCTGCTCCGGTATCCGGCGTACCCACCACCAGCTGACCCACCGTTGGGCAGACATTTTGGACCGGGAGCAGGACCTGTTGGACCTGCTTGGCGTCGAGGTCGTGGGTCTTGGTGAGTGGCTACCCAAATAAAAAAAGTGTGTGTATAATATATCTCTATAGTAGTATAAGTATTGTTGTTGTATCTTTGTAAATCTTGGCTGAATAAGTAACGCAATGACTGGTGCTCCTAGTTACATTTCCGATGTATTCCGTTATTATATCTACTGTAATTGTATGACACTGGTCTATGCTGCGCTTCTTCATCTTCACTGACTCTTGCGTGTTCAATTTGGCCCTAGCTTTTGCTGTTTATTGGTGTGAGATTTTCTTTATTGTAGAGAACTGAAGTTAGTTAATGCTAGTATTAATAGAGTCTTGTCCTTCCTTTGTCCGTCAGTGAAATAGCCGTTGATGGATAATTGTACGTGTTTGCAATGCATATTGTATCTTTTTTTCACGGCCTTCTCTTCTGCATGAATAATACTCCTCTGGCAATGAATGCAAAAGTTACTTTGTTCTTCTTACCTCAGCCAGGGCCGGATTTAGGCATGTTCAAGCTGTGCAACTGCACAGGGCCACCAAACGCCAGGGGCCACCCCACCAATATATATCCTTAATTTAATAATCCTCAGAGGATGGATACATATTTGCGTGGCGGCCCCTGGCAGGGATTTGGTGCCTCCGGCTCTGTTCCACTTCCAAAAACCCTGACTCCCCCCTCTTCACTGGCCTCCGTGCTCCGCCCCGACCTCCTCTTCCGGGCCCCCCACCTACGCTCCCTGGCCAGGAGTCCAGGACCACCATGAGCCTATAGCCGCCCCTGCCTCAGCCCTCCATAGAACTGATGTAGTTTGTTTATTGAGTGGGTAGGGCAGCAGTAGCATTCAGTCAGTAGCAAAACAAAATATGATGCCATGAACGTACAATTTCGTGTTAGTTAGTATGCACAAAGTTAAGCATGTCTCCTCCTTGCGATCTATGCATTTTGCTGGCAAAAAATGAAAAAGAAATGGCTACTTACATTCTTGAATCTGTGGTGTTGTTCAGGTCTTACTGCCTCTGTGTTACTTAGTAATCTGCAATCAGAATGTTTATGGAACATTTGATTTGTTTTCACCAAGTACACTAGTCAGTGAATCATGCAAGGCAGTAGTCATTTGGTAGACCAATGTTTGTTTCTTTTAATGTTGTAGCAGTGGTTTTTGAATTGCTTGCTGTCTATGTTTCACAGCACTCAATGTTTTCTCTTTCTTTATTATTTCTTACATGAACCACAGAACCCAGGGGCAAGCAGAAGGCTGGGACCGAGTCGGCGGGTGAACGTGATTGTGAACCACAGGCACAGAGCTCCTCTACTGAGGATCCTGCTGCTGTCCCTAGTAAGTCCAACAGTGTTTTCTTTTGGAACAATGATATTTCCCTAACTTTCTAACGGAGCTTTTTTTCCAACCGATTAATGACATTTCACCTAACTGTTTAGTTAAGGTATCAATCTTTTCAAAAAATCTGTGATCGAATAGCGGAAGGCACAGGGTCCACTCCTGTCTTATGCTTTTTCCTCTGTAATGTCTCTTCTTTGGCAATTGACACCAACCAAGTATGCATGCAGATGTTGGTCTACTATTTTGTAAGCGTTAGTAATGAATACCACAACTACTCTTGCGGGTATTCTTCTATGCAGTGACATACATAACTATGTATGCACCCCAAAATTGGATGTTGTTGTTGATAGGCAGGTTGGACCTTACTTACTTACAGTCTTACACCTCAGTCACAGAACTCAGAGGAACCCACAATTCAATGAACGACAACCTATATGGGCTCAGTCATTGGTCAATTATTCAATTACCCCTTTCCTGAACCCCAATATGAAGATGCCAAATGCTTTTATTACACAATCCATAACCTAAGTAACCCCCTTTTTCTCACTCTCTCGTGTAAGTCTACAAGACAACAGACACTGAAAATATACTTCCGAGTCAATGTGGAACTTCAAAACCTTTATTTTGTTAGAAGTAACTAAGTAAGTAACATCAATGTTTTTAAGTTGTTCTGTCAAATACGTCAAGGGCAGGGCCACCAGAAGAAATCCAGAGTTAAAAAAGGCTCAATAAAAAGTATTCTACATTTGTACAGCTACCAGTGCACGATAGGGAAATGTGGGAAATGTCCGAGACCCCTCACCATTGAACGTATACTGGTTGCATATGCCTCTTGTTGGTAAGCTCTGCAAATCTTTGCTTCGTAGAAGTAAATCTTCTCATCTGCCGAAAGATAATGACAAAAGTGGTGCACGTTAGACAGTATGAAAACATTACATACATTTATTCAACTTTTTAGCTGTCATGCTAAAAAAAGGTGTAACCTGAGGCTGTAAGGAAACTGGATTCCACAATCCACATTCAAAAAGTAAATACGGGCCTCTATTTTCCAAACTCTTCAGGTGTATGCTTTGAACTATCATGTGGCCTCAAAGGCGTCTCCTCGTACTGCGCAACAAGCTGTGAGGTAGCATGCGCAAAACTGTAGACATGTCATTGATGTACAAAGTAAACTGGTTAGGTTACATGGTTCAGTCTAACTTTCCAAGGACTAGAGTACCAGTATAGATGAGATGAGCTTGGGTACCATACCATACCAAATAAATGCTGATATGTGTAGTGTGTTACTTACTCTGCTGTACTAGGCAATGTGGACTACTAGTGATTACGTTGTACTTAACTGTTTTGCAGAACTCCGTTCTTGGTGAACAAGTACAATGGGGGCTGTGCATCCATCTAAAAAGGTGTACTTAATTACTTATTTTTATTTTTGCAGAACCGGTACCATCCACCAGTGCCGACGGGGGCAGTGGCGCTGCAACGCCGTCAGCAGAGGCGATCCCGGAGGGGAATGGAGGACCACCAGAGGCACCTACAGCAGCACCGGCAGCAGCGGGGGAGGAGACAACAACGGTGGGCGATGGTAAGTTACATTCAATAGTGATCCGCATTACTTGGTGGGTGGGGAAAACTTCCTCACTGTACTCTGATATTTATAGTGAACTTGAAGTTCTACTGGACAATATATGACGCCACTGTTCTCATTACCAAGCTTAGCAAAAGCATTACCACCGGCCAGAATTGATAAAATTAGTTATACATGCCTCTTCTATGTGACTACAACTCAGCTGTGAAAGGTTGGTGGCAGACTAAAAAAGTCTTATCCACAACATTACATGACCGCGATGGATTAACATGAGATTGATTTTAAGTATGATGAAAGGTGCAAGGAAAAAGCTCTAATCATATAATATAGAAGGATACTTTGGAATCAGCAATGCAGGTGTTTGAGAGCAGTTGGATGCGTGGGTTGTTGTGGAAGCATAGAAAGTGGAAAACACAGCTGCCTGCGTGGGTGGGAGACACATCCAATATTGGTGGTTAGTGGATAGTGGATACTAGTGTTGGCAGCGGTGTTTTGGTTAAACACAAAGGCAAGGGAAGGAGGGGACGACTGGATGCATTCCGGGTCGTTGCTGGCGAAACACAAACCACCTAACGTTTGTTGGCGATATAAAGAATGATAGTCTCTAGAGTAGACATTTATTAGTACTAGCTGGCCACTGTTAATTTAATGTTAGTTTGAGACTGTCACTTTTCCCGGAAGCACAGAGTATATGATATAAAAAAACGAGATATGAAAAAGACAGGTGTTCGTATGTGACCGTTGAAGTACACCCATGCTATGTTACTAGGGCAGGCATAATGCCGTGCCAAAAAGGCAGACAAATGAAGTATATAAGGCGTAGAATGTTCAAGATAGATAAAACAACATTTTAGGTACTCAACTTGCTTGCTATTGCTACTGTACTGTGCCGCCCACTATGTGTTGGATCCATTTTGCGTTCTTTATTTGCTGGGATTTTTGATTACAACAATTCTGTCTCTTTCTTTATAGTTACTCCTTCTAAACCAACGAGGAAGGAGCTGGCAGTCCGGGCCCGTCAGCGGAAACTGCAGGCCATCGTTGAGGCCTACCGCCGGCTGGTGGCTCAGGCCGAGGAGGAGGAGGAGGAGGCGGCGGCAGCAGCTGCTGTCTCTTCCAATGCCCCGGCCCCCAAGCCTGCAGGAGTACGTCGGCGTGCTCAGGCAGCCGCCCGCCGCCAGATTTTCCCCGCATCGTCCACCCCCCCACAACAACATGGCTGCCAATGTAGGTGCCGCCAGTTCCAGCGAAAAATTCTCCTCCGGGTAGCCAGGCTGGAGGCTCAAAGCAGTCAGACTAAAAAACAGATAGAGGAGCGTGTAAAGATCCTGGTGGATCAACACTTAAAAGCCCGCCGGCTATGAGATGGACCCTGTTTGCCCCTTTTTCAATCCTTTTGTTGGTGGGTGGGAATTGGGTGTTGGGTTTTTACTTTTTTTTTACATGACATTGAGCGTGGGAATTTGGTTGGGGTTAGGGGAGGCGGGTAGGGGGACAGCTTGGTGTAGGATTTATATATATTTTATTTTTGTATCATCTTTAGTTATATATTACATTATGTTAAAATAAACGAGACACAAAGTTATGTTAAAAAGAAAACATTTGAAGTTCATTTGCGTTTCTTGTGGGGTTGGAGGGGGGAGTGTTTCACCAAATAATGTACGTTGTGCAACCTCGCAAGGTTTAATTTGGCCATGCAGGTCGGCGGACAGTGCTTTTTAATAATTAAATATATTGCCCACATCTTTAACATGCAAACAGATAGATGCAGTAAACCCTCACCGAGTTATATTTGTAGTATTAGAAGAACAACCAGTCTGTCTTGCGTTATACCTCACTGCAAACTTATCTTACCTGTGATTGCTGATGAGATGATGATGATTTATCATGAAGTGTGGCACTGCAAGGGCTGCATTTGATTTCCAAGACAATGGCGAAGAATCTGTGGTTCAGAATCAGAACTTCTGTGATAGTAGTAGACAGACCCTGCCAGTAGCGACAAAAAGAAAGAGACAGTCATTTGCGTGACAGACAATGTGGGGGTAGTATAAGTAAGTACAGTACATTGCATGGGTGACCCAATATTGCAACTGCTAAACTGAAACAAAACAATGGTTTTGGGGACTGGAAACAAAGTGCAAGAGAAGATAAGAAGTTCAACTTTACTTGTAGTACTCACGGCAACGTCAAACTTTTCTAAATCATAATGCTTTACACTTTAAACCCAAAAAATTACGCCAATTCATTAGATGCATTCGTTGTTTGATGTTAATGGTAAATTATTTGGCGTTATACACAGAGCTTGAGTTGGGAAGCCGCAGAAGATCCTGGCCATGCCTTGTTGACATTTCACTATTGTTGCTTTGACCACATCTGCCCCAGCAAGCGCGTGATCAAATTGTTGGTGTATATTTAATGTAAGAAACATCACACCTCAATGTAACCACGCAGCCCGGGGGAAGAGGGTTAGGGATTGTTTAATGGATGGGTACGGGGGTTTTGGGAAAGGTTTGAGAAAGAAAAACAGTACGCATGGAGATTGGAGACAACAAAAGCAAAACAATGAAGACGATGATTTATGATGTTGATCAGCTAGCTAATGATTGTAAGCAATGGACGTAAGAAAAGGACACGCTGAATATGATTCTTGGTTTCCCGCAATCCAATTGCTTGATGATGAGGATCTGTGGTAAGGATGAGAGTTGATGCTCATACTATAAAGCAGTGGGTGAACCGTGAAAGATGTCCAGCCTGAAAAAGAAAAGGCAAATACAAAAGAATGTGAATGACCTAAACAAATTGTAATACAGTGAAGATAAAAAAAACAATACAAGAGGAGTAGTCGTATGAGAGGACTTTCAGACTGAGGCGGCTTGGATACAATTTGTATAAGTCTACTAGTTGCATATCATTTTTAATGTAGAAGTACAAAAAAAGACAGGAGCCAGCACACAACAACAGGCCCACGACGACACAGGTTTGGCCGTTATACAAACTGCATTTCCCTAAAAATTTCAGAGCCACAGAAAGGTGAATGAAATTGAAAAAGCAACCTAGCATTTACAAAATTAATCAACAAAATCAATGCGTCATTCTCAGTCATCAATCATACCACTATTGTACTCTACCACAGCACTGTGCACAAACATGTAGTAGCCTGGGTCTACTGTGCTGTGACTCTTATTTGTATTTATTTATTACCTTGTATTCCACTCCAAGAAACATCGTGCATCAATCAGCTCAGATCCAACCGCCTGACAGCAAAGATAAATTAAGTCCTGACTGCATCTGTAGTAGTAGGAACACAAGTGCGTAAATAATTTCTATTATTAGTAAATAACATGGAAGAATTGGCTATCACGTGAGTCTGAACTGAAGTTACTAGTATACTTCAACTCCATGCACATTAGCTCAGAGTCAGCCAAAAAATACATCCAATGCAATGCATGGCATCATTCATTTTTATACCTGTTTTGCTCTTCTTCTCTTTCACTGTCAGAAGATTGATCACAGATGCTGCCGAGCCTTTGTAATGCGAGTCATCACAACAAGTTGACTTCAGTTGTGGATGCCTGCTCAAGTTTCTTTTGACACAGAAGAGTCGTCTCTGAAATGAATGCCTGCAGACAGAGGTGGTAGCCTTAACAGTAAGACTCAGCAAGGCAGTTATTATGAGTTGCAGATTTCAAATGAAATAGAGGATGGCTGTAGTCATGTACGGTTCACTTATTATGGAGGGACTGTTAGAGGCTACATTATTGTTATTGTACTATACTCCATCTACAACATCAAATGTATGGCTGCCAAGATGGAATTGTATTGACTTGAGTGGGAGTCAAGAAGATGCAGCAAGACTCTGAGGAGTGCAGTCAACATGGAACATAAATGCACAGGCGTGCAACTCCAGGAGGTAACTAAAAAAGATACAGCGAAAATAAAATGCACAGGTGTGCAACTCCAGTAGGTACATTAAAAGAATGAGTGGTGGGGATGGATTTGGTTGAGCTTTTTATTTTAAGATTAGCAGTTTTGCACCAGAAAGTCATTTTTAATAAGAAAATAAATAACACAAATAAAAGAAGGGAAAAAGTCACAATTTAACAGCCTATTGGTCAGGGAAGAGGTGCTCGTCCTCAAACTCTGCGGGTCCGGACAGCAGTAGGTCATGTAACCCAGCAGTGATGAATTCTTCGGGCTCGCTTTCTTCATCCTGCTCTGATTCACGTACAGTATAGTCTGGTGGTATGAAGTGTTGATTCATTTTTATCATTGTCAGCCTCTCGACGCTTTTGGGGGAGAGACTGGTCCTTTTCGATGTCACAATGGCACCAGCAGCACTGAAAACCCGCTCAGAGGCGACACTGGCTACAGGACAAGCCAAATACTTTATCGCCAGCCTGCTCAGCACTGGCCACTGTCTCCTTCTTTCATACCAATAGACCAATGGGCTTTGCTCCATGAACACCTCTGTTGTGTCATCCAGATAGGCCTGAACCATCCGCTCAGTGTTGATTGGTGCTCGGCTTTGCTGCTCCTCTTTCCCCTTTGCAACAGCAACGGACTTACCCATTCCCTTCTGTAGAAAAAAAGCAGTTATGCTTTTGGTTGTGTCTGCTGACTCAGATCGTGTAGGTGCTGCTTTTGGTACTGTTGGTGCCTGCTGGGAAGCGGATGCACCGCTCTCATGCTGTGATGAACTTGCCAGAGTTGCCTCAGGAGGATGGCCTGGAGTACTTTGACTGTCCTGGGCTGGCACTGTCAGGCCTTTAAGTAACAGCCGTTCAGTTTCGAAATCATTAGCTTCCACAGCTATGGAACTTTTGTAATTGGCAACATCCCCATCTGAAAAAGGAATGACTGCGCTACTGCTGACAAACAATTTGTACCGTGGATCCAAGATTGTTGCAGTTATGTAATTTGGATCTGACACAATCATTTTAAGCCTTGCATTTACAGATAAGAGGTTGCGTAAGGCCTTGGCCAAGGTACATGCATCAACTTTTTCTTCGTCACCTTCGTATGTTTCACAGACCTCCTTCAGCTGTTGCTCGAGCATGTACAACAATGGGATGGCTTGGCCCATAGTACAGTCCTCCCTGCTAACTGCACGTGTGAACACCTCAAAAGGTTGTAGCATCTCTGTCAAGCATTTAATGATGTCCCACTGCCACATCTCAACGGTCAGGCTTTTAAGATTAACAGTAGGATCCACTAATCTTCTTGACATTACATAAGCATTCAGTGGTATGTACTGCTCAAAGAGACGCTCAAGCATGAAATAAGTCGAGTTCCAACGTGTTGGGACCTCCTGGATCAGTGCTTTGACTGGCAAATTATGCTCCCGCTGAATGACGCGTAGCAGCTTCCGCGCTTTGAAAGAATGGTTAAAATGCGTGCATATTCTTCTGCAGATGGTCAGTATGGTGCTGACTTGGAGTTCATTTTTCAGAAAGTCTTGCACGACTAAGTTAATGCAGTGTGCCAAACAGGGTACCCTGAAATACTGTCCATCTTTCATTGCCCTCACTACATTACTGCCATTGTCAGTGGCAACAAAACCAATCTTAAGGCCTCTTGGTTTCAGCCATTCAAAGACCTTGCTGTTAAAGTCAGACAAAATGTTGTCAGCAGTATGATTTTTCTCCATACCAAACATGGCTACAGTTGCATGTTTGTGAGTGTCATTGAAAATCCCAGCAACGTCAAGAAGGCCTGATGTTAACTTGTCTTTCACACCTGCAAAAGAGATCCAGTGTGCGGTGATGCACATGTAATCTGCTGTGGCTTCGCGACTGCTCCACATGTCGGTTGTCAGGTGGATACAATGGACAACACTCTGTTGTAAGGCTTTCCCAATCAATCCCAGCACGTCGTGGTGTAGTGCTGGAATAGCAACTCTTGCAAAATAGTAGCGACTGGGAACGTCCCATTTTGGGGCGAGTGTTGCCACTAATTGCCGAAATCCCACTGCCTCAACAAATGAAAATGGGAGAAGGTCCAGTGCCAACATTTTTGCAAGTTTCGCATTGTACAAACGTGCTATTTGGTGGTTACGCTCGTACTTTCCCTCCTGCCTAAACATGCCAGTAATGGTAAGCTGCTTGGTAATTCTGTCTGTTCTGCTAGACGGACCACCTTTCAACGCAGACTTTTCACTCCTTGCCCTTGGTGTCTCCGGCTGACTCTGGTGCCACTGAGAAGTTGCTGATGCTGAGGATTTGGACTGCACCACTCCAGTGCTGGCGACAGGGCTCATTGGTGTACCACTCCCAGATAGAAGGTCATCGTCTCCCTCTTCTTCCATGAGTGGACCTTGTAGTACTGTATCCTCCCCACCAACACCAGTGCTTACATCTTTTTGTAAGCTTGCAAGGTGGTTCTCCCATACAATTGTGTGTGTTTTTTTCATATGGGTCGTTGGGCCTCCAGTACCATAGTTTGTACCAATCTTACCACGACTAACATTGGTGTGACAAATGGAGCATATAGCAATGTTCTCCTGATGTGGGTGAACCGTAAAAAAATCCCAGACTGGGGAGCTAAACTTTTGTCTCCTGCCATAGGAAGAGGAGGACCCACTTCCAATCCCGGATGAACTGGAGCCTTTTTGTTGAATTTCCCTATGTGACAGTTCAGTACTAGTACTGCCACTACCTCCTTCTGTTGAGGTGGCGCTTGCGCTGGATGTCGCACGCTGCCGGGCCTTCGCTGATGCAAAAATGGGAGCTGGTGTTACTTTGGGCGCTGAGTGTGTAGGAGTTACACGTGCTACCTGCTCATCACTAATCGCAGCCCTTCTGGATAGGGTGAAAATGCTGGTCTCTACATCCTCTGCACCAGGAATAACGCTTGTGATGATGACATTGTCAGTGTCAGACCCGTCTTTATCACCATCAGTATCCTGTTCACCTACATCGAACTCCGGAAGTTCAAGCCTTGACGGATCCTTCCTTTTTCCCAGCCTGGTCTTTTGATGCCTCTCCTTTGAATGCTCAGTTCTTCGTTTTGGATGCCATTCCTTATCAAGGTCATCTGAAGGGATGCTATGCGAAGAACTCGATGCACTGCCACTAACCCTCCTTTCCTTTCGTAAATTTAAAGACAGTAGATCACCTCCAGAAGTGGCTTCCTCTTCTTCTTGCTCGGAATGAGGCTCTACTTCCTGAACTGCCCCGACATCGGGAGGAACAACTTCCACTATTGCGTGCGGAGACGGTGGTTGTTGTTCTTGAGGAAGTACTATAGCGTGCTGTGGTTCTTCAACAACTACTACTGTGGGATTTGGTTGTTGTTGTTGAACAACTATTGCGGGCGGTGGTTGTGGTTTTTCAACAACTATTGCGGGAAGTGGTTGTGGTTGTTGAACATCTACTGCTGGCGGCGGTTGTTCAGCACTTTCATCTTGCGTGGATTGTGTGCTACTTTGAGACAGCGATAAGTTAAGTTCAGGCTCAGTATCACTGCTTTGTAACACTAGGTCGGCTACCTCTTCGACCCTCATGTGCTTGGCCCTGGGTTGGTGGCTTGCCCCCGCTAATGCGGATGTGCTGGCTCCAGCTTGCACCATGGACACCGCTGCTGCAGGCGTACGTTTTGGGGGCCCAAAAAAGGTTTGGGGGTCCATACCAGCCGTAAGTGACACTTCCTTCTTCTGTACCTTCTTCTCAGCAACTTTCTTGGTGGTGGAGGACCTGGTACCTGCTCTCTTAGGACCCATCTTCTTCTGATGTCAGCAGCACACAGCAGCACTCAGTAGCACAAATTGCAGAGATGTGTGGTCAGATGAGTCACACACCACACGTGGCGTACAATTGAAGGACGTCCGTCTGGCAGTTGAACGGGCGATGGATGAAAACAGCCAGCACCTCCTCAGTCTTTTTCTGTGCACCTACAAGCAAAGAAGACAGAAAACGTCAGTTAAACAAGCAGTAAGCCAACACATGAACAATTGAAAGACACACAGGGCAATGTATAAAACACAAAAAAGAAGACTAATAGTACGAGCACCACAGCTCCCAGCCACATGAAGTCCAGAAATAACCAATAATAAAGTCAAGCAGGCCTATCATATACCAATATGGACAGAAAAAGGAGGTTGCCTGCTACACATGAGTCATGACAGGTTAATGCAAGGAAAATCAAAATACCCCATGGCTAAGAGTTTGTAAAACTTCACTGCAAAAACACATACAAGTCATAAAATTATTACACACACAAAAAAGTTACCTACCCCCCTGCCCAGACAACCAACTTGGAAATGCAATGGCATACACACATGCCGTAATGATGGTAATTAAATAGACCAAATAGAAACAGCTACATAAAGCAGCCCCGATAACTAGTAACTAACTACCACCTCTGGGACTCTGTCCTACTATCAGATCAGACCAAAAGCAGGGAGGCCAATGATAAATGCACAAAGGAAGTACCTACAAAATGGCCGCCACCACATGGCCTGTCCAGGAAGACAAAACTACAACCAAATAACACAAAAATGAGGACTTTTTGGTAGCACAGGGGACACATTAAACATTTTCGAGGAACTTTTATGCAACTCGGGACATATTGTTCGCGAGAATGCAAAATCGGCGTGTTCGGCAACGCGAATCGAGTAAAAAGTCGTTATCGCGTTCCCGAGCCAGTACATTGAGCGCGCGAACAAGACAAAAAAGGTAAGGTCGCGTTCTCACACGGCGCGACGTTACCAAAACTACCCGAGCTGTATCCCTAGGGTTACCTAATGGCAGGGAGTGCCATAATAGCTACACACAAGCAACCAAAAAACGAAAAGTACCACCATTACAAAAAAATGTGAAGCAATCCAAAGCCATACACGGTGTAATTAAAGTTACACCACAAAAATAGTTGATTAACTTGAATGCACCTATGGCTGTGAGTGGTAGTACCTACAAAAGCCTTGGATGGCTATGGCAAAAGAAGAGAACCAGGGAAGGACACAGAAAATGGCCGCCTCCATAGGGCCAGGAGGACAGGGACACCCAAAAACAACATGGAAAGGGGATGCACCCAAAATGGCCTCCACCACATGGCAAAATCAGTCACAAAGGAAGCATACACAAAATGGCCGCCACCACATGGCCTGCCCACCAACAACAACATAGCAGAATCATCACAAAGGAAGTAAGTACACACAAAATGGCCCTCACCACTACATGCAAAGAAAGAGAGGACAGACAATAAATGCCTATGCCAAAGGGACAATGCTTAGCTTCACAAAATGGACACACCAGACACCACCCCCCAAATTGGTCACCCCAACCATAAACAAGAAATCATTACATAGAGGACAGAAAGGAACTGGGAGTGGCCCATGCTCCAGGAAGACAAAACTACAACCAAATAAGTAAATAACACAAAAATGAGGACTTTTTGGTAGCACAGGGGACACATTAAACATTTTCGAGGAACTTTTATGCAACTCGGGACATATTGTTCGCGAGAATGCAAAATCGGCGTGTTCGGCAACGCGAATCGAGTAAAAAGTCGTTATCGCGTTCCCGAGCCAGTACATTGAGCGCGCGAACAAGACAAAAAAAGTAAGGTCGCGTTCTCACACGGCGCGACGTTACCAAAACTACCCGAGCTGTATCCCTAGGGTTACCTAATGGCAGGGAGTGCCATAATAGCTACACACAAGCAACCAAAAAACGAAAAGTACCACCATTACAAAAAAATGTGAAGCAATCCAAAGCCATACACGGTGTAATTAAAGTTACACCACAAAAATAGTTGATTAACTTGAATGCACCTATGGCTGTGAGTGGTAGTACCTACAAAAGCCTTGGATGGCTATGGCAAAAGAAGAGAACCAGGGAAGGACACAGAAAATGGCCGCCTCCATAGGGCCAGGAGGACAGGGACACCCAAAAACAACATGGAAAGGGGATGCACCCAAAATGGCCTCCACCACATGGCAAAATCAGTCACAAAGGAAGCATACACAAAATGGCCGCCACCACATGGCCTGCCCACCAACAACAACATAGCAGAATCATCACAAAGGAAGTAAGTACACACAAAATGGCCCTCACCACTACATGCAAAGAAAGAGAGGACAGACAATAAATGCCTATGCCAAAGGGACAATGCTTAGCTTCACAAAATGGACACACCAGACACCACCCCCCAAATTGGTCACCCCAACCATAAACAAGAAATCATTACATAGAGGACAGAAAGGAACTGGGAGTGGCCCATGCTCCAGGAAGACAAAACTACAACCAAATAAGTAAATAACACAAAAATGAGGACTTTTTGGTAGCACAGGGGACACATTAAACATTTTCGAGGAACTTTTATGCAACTCGGGACATATTGTTCGCGAGAATGCAAAATCGGCGTGTTCGGCAACGCGAATCGAGTAAAAAGTCGTTATCGCGTTCCCGAGCCAGTACATTGAGCGCGCGAACAAGACAAAAAAGGTAAGGTCGCGTTCTCACACGGCGCGACGTTACCAAAACTACCCGAGCTGTATCCCTAGGGTTACCTAATGGCAGGGAGTGCCATAATAGCTACACACAAGCAACCAAAAAACGAAAAGTACCACCATTACAAAAAAATGTGAAGCAATCCAAAGCCATACACGGTGTAATTAAAGTTACACCACAAAAATAGTTGATTAACTTGAATGCACCTATGGCTGTGAGTGGTAGTACCTACAAAAGCCTTGGATGGCTATGGCAAAAGAAGAGAACCAGGGAAGGACACAGAAAATGGCCGCCTCCATAGGGCCAGGAGGACAGGGACACCCAAAAACAACATGGAAAGGGGATGCACCCAAAATGGCCTCCACCACATGGCAAAATCAGTCACAAAGGAAGCATACACAAAATGGCCGCCACCACATGGCCTGCCCACCAACAACAACATAGCAGAATCATCACAAAGGAAGTAAGTAGAAGTACACACAAAATGGCCCTCACCACTACATGCAAAGAAAGAGAGGACAGACAATAAATGCCTATGCCAAAGGGACAATGCTTAGCTTCACAAAATGGACACACCAGACACCACCCCCCAAATTGGTCACCCCAACCATAAACAAGAAATCATTACATAGAGGACAGAAAGGAACTGGGAGTGGCCCATGCTCCAGGAAGACAAAACTACAACCAAATAAGTAAATAACACAAAAATGAGGACTTTTTGGTAGCACAGGGGACACATTAAACATTTTCGAGGAACTTTTATGCAACTCGGGACATATTGTTCGCGAGAATGCAAAATCGGCGTGTTCGGCAACGCGAATCGAGTTAAAAGTCGTTATCGCGTTCCCGAGCCAGTACATTGAGCGCGCGAACAAGACAAAAAAGGTAAGGTCGCGTTCTCACACGGCGCGACGTTACCAAAACTACCCGAGCTGTATCCCTAGGGTTACCTAATGGCAGGGAGTGCCATAATAGCTACACACAAGCAACCAAAAAACGAAAAGTACCACCATTACAAAAAAATGTGAAGCAATCCAAAGCCATACACGGTGTAATTAAAGTTACACCACAAAAATAGTTGATTAACTTGAATGCACCTATGGCTGTGAGTGGTAGTACCTACAAAAGCCTTGGATGGCTATGGCAAAAGAAGAGAACCAGGGAAGGACACAGAAAATGGCCGCCTCCATAGGGCCAGGAGGACAGGGACACCCAAAAACAACATGGAAAGGGGATGCACCCAAAATGGCCTCCACCACATGGCAAAATCAGTCACAAAGGAAGCATACACAAAATGGCCGCCACCACATGGCCTGCCCACCAACAACAACATAGCAGAATCATCACAAAGGAAGTAAGTAGAAGTACACACAAAATGGCCCTCACCACTACATGCAAAGAAAGAGAGGACAGACAATAAATGCCTATGCCAAAGGGACAATGCTTAGCTTCACAAAATGGACACACCAGACACCACCCCCCAAATTGGTCACCCCAACCATAAACAAGAAATCATTACATAGAGGACAGAAAGGAACTGGGAGTGGCCCATGCTCCAGGAAGACAAAACTACAACCAAATAAGTAAATAACACAAAAATGAGGACTTTTTGGTAGCACAGGGGACACATTAAACATTTTCGAGGAACTTTTATGCAACTCGGGACATATTGTTCGCGAGAATGCAAAATCGGCGTGTTCGGCAACGCGAATCGAGTAAAAAGTCGTTATCGCGTTCCCGAGCCAGTACATTGAGCGCGCGAACAAGACAAAAAAGGTAAGGTCGCGTTCTCACACGGCGCGACGTTACCAAAACTACCCGAGCTGTATTCCTAGGGTTACCTAATGGCAGAAATTGACAGACACCCGAAACCTGACATACCCCACACATAAACATAAGATTTTCTAAATCAAACCAGTCCATCCATGATTTCCTAATTAGAGGTACACCAGAAAAACAGTTGATTACCTTTCATGACCCTATGACTAGTACCTCTGGCCTACTGGAAGAGTAGGCCACAAGTTTGGAGGCCTATGGCAAGACCAAAGTGGCTGGGAAACATAAAATGGCCGCCAACAACACATGGCCAGGCCAACCACAGAAAGTTATTACAATGAACTCAAACATGCCTACACACTAACTACATGGAGTACTAGGGTCAGCTTTTGGCTTAAAAAAATAAAAAACTTTTTCATTACACAAACATAAATTCCACAGCAGACATTGCTATTGCATAATGATGACCATAATCCAATGCCAGCCATGATGTTTGTTTACAAACTTGAATAAAAATTTAAACACAGAATTATGATTTTACCCATGGGTACCCCTCTATGTAGCCTGGATGAAATTTAAAAAGAAATACAAGTTGGGACCTCATAAAAGTAGGCACCCATCAATAATTTAAATCAAGGAATGAATACTGTAGTTAAAAATTTTTAAATCAAACAAACACAAGTCTACAACATCATACTCACTCATACATTACTGAACTTACTTGAAAAAGAGAATTCAAAATCCAAAAGTCCTCAGTAAGATTAAAAAAAAGCAGTAATGCAGCCAACACACACAGAAAGTGATCCTGCCAGCTCAAAATCCAAATGAAAGTGACCACCTCATGGACAAAGCACTGGGAGGAGCCTGGTGGACAGGAAGTTGTAAACTCCAGAGCCCTTCCTCCTTAATATTCAAAAATAGAGTAGAAACAGTAAGAGGACTCCTTCCCCCCAAAAAATACATCCAAAGGTACAACTTTGAGGGGTTTTCACTTGTTTGCTAACCAAAATGGTAATTTATTATTATGGTTTAACTTTTAACATGCTCGCGAGTTATTCTGTGCAAAATTGCAGGTTCTGCGTGTTCGGCAACTCGATCTTACCAACAAACATACTTGCGCGTCCTTATGGCTTTATCGCGCTTCCAATGACGTTATCGCGTTCGCACAGCTGCACGGAAGGGTTTACAAACATGGTGGCAGACGCGACCGGGAAAAAGCGAACGCAGAACCAAGGTAAGCCATTGCCGCGCACGCGATAATGTTATTTAGCGCGCGACAATGTTATTTAGCGCGCGACAACTACGCTCCGCACCGGATAGCGGAGTTATCGGCAGCTACGCGAACTCCGCGGAACGCGGAGTTGCCAAAACTCCGCAAACGGAGCAAACGGAGCGTAGTTCTTCGCCCAGGGTTACTGATTAGATTGAATTCCAGTGAAACAGTTTTAACTTCCAGATCTTGCGGGATAAAAGGTGTCCAACTTTTATTCTTCATACCACTTCACACATCATTAACGGACACCCTCCTGCAGGTGCTCATGATATTCTCACACTCAGTTTTGCATGCTATTTGAAGGTCTGATTATTGCATTCTCGCTTTCAGACCCCTATTATAGTACCAATACTAGGGTGACAATAACATCTCATATGTAGGCAGGACGCTGTTCAGGTGTACAATGTAAATGGTCTACAAAATTAAGAATAACAAATACCCACAGGATATACGTTTTTTTCTAGGAAAACCTATATGATTATTGCTTTTCACACGAAGGTGGCGTTTCAGCTGCAAGAAAACTGATTTTCTTGTTAAGTAATGTTAGTAATATTGATGAACATTTGCTTTTGATTTCAGGACAGAGTCACAGCCACGCTCCTCCTCACCCATTCCATCCTCGGTTGCCGGTGGTACTGCCAATAGGCCCTATTGCCAAATTAATCCTTTACCCTATTGAATAGGGTAAAGGATTAATTTGATTGCAAAAGTTATGGACCATTAAAGAATTAAGATCTAAGGTGGAACAAATAATACTCAAATAAAAAAAGAAATCCCCAAATCCCCTGTGCAAGCTTGCTACCAGTGGCAAATTATCAGACGTTGTAGCC
This sequence comes from Lissotriton vulgaris, assembly GCF_964263255.1. Classification (NCBI taxonomy): domain Eukaryota; kingdom Metazoa; phylum Chordata; class Amphibia; order Caudata; family Salamandridae; genus Lissotriton; species Lissotriton vulgaris. The sequence goes on from NW_028243230.1 coordinate 305,063, forward strand.
CTTTAGAATTAATGGAAACAGAAATGACATTCGAGTTAACATGACAAGAGCACAAGTAGAGATATAGAACCCTGATTTGCAATGCGAGTGTTGGAAAATTCTTGCATAGTGCATCCAACTAATGAGGGCACATTCTGGAGGAGTGCGAAAGTTGTTGTTACATACTCTCCCTGCTTTAGGGACTTCGTTGGACAATAAAAGTAAATGCATTTCTGTGTGGTATCTCTACAATAGATCTAGCGCAGACGAACTCTCCCTTTCACGTTAAAGTTTGAGCACAACCAAGACAACACGGGGTAAAAAAACGAAAAACAGGCTTTTACCATCTCTCACATTTTAAATGACCAAATGTTGTTGTGAAACCCAGCAAATAGTAGCAGTCAGCGGAAACACATGTCACCTCCAGAGCCACCGCCACTGGGGGACCAGAACAACATAAGAACACAGCAGCAGACCCAGGTCAAGCACATTCACTTCACTTAGTTTCAAACTTATTACTTTGAGTGCAACAACTTCCAGCATCTGCTGCTGAGAGATGCCTATTAACAATAAGACTTAAAGACAAAAGGAAGGTGCACTACATGGACAAATCAAGAAGATATAAGTTCTTTGACGGTTCTTCTTTTTTATTAAGTTTCTTTGAAAACAACAGCGGCACACAGCCAACGCGTTTCGTTCCCCAGTGCCACGGGAACTTCGTCAGGGCTATTAGGATATAACAGGGGCTTCCGAAATCGAACCCAAGTACACCGTATGTCCGGAAGTAAATGTCCAGTGAGCGTCGCACAGGAAGAGCATAGATGGTCCTAGTAGGTAGAGGAACATTTTTTTGGCAGTATAACTGAGGGAGGTCGATAATTCTAAATGGTTTCAGGTGAGTTCTACGAGGTCCACTCCTCAGGGATTCCATATGTCGGATGATGACAGGAAATAAATATATTCTTATCACACCAAAGTGTTGTGGTTTCCTTCACAGTAAGGCGATAAACAGTAGTGACAGAAGGTGAAGGTCCCGACTGCTTGAAAGAACAGTTTTCGTATATTAACCAGTCAGAGCATCCATAATACGAAGCTGACGGGCGTAGTGGCACGAGCTTCCATCGCAGCAACGATGGAAGCACGCGCTACTATGCCCGTCAGCTTCGTATTATAATAAAAAAGAAGAACCTTCAAAGAACTTATATCTTATTGATTTGTCCATGTAGTGCACCTTCCTTTTGTCCTTAAGTACCACTGGGGGACCAGTTGAGCCAGGGGAGGCGGGGCAACAACTGATAGAAAGGGACCGTCCAAGTTCTGGAAGCCACAATCCAGCTGAGAGGGCTGTGGGGAAGCGTCAGGAGTACAAACTTCTGCCGAAGATCCAAACAGACACCGAGGTGGAGGAGAGCGGGGCTGAGAAACCAGATCTGGTCGGGAGAGCTGGAAAAGCCGTGATGGATCTCCACCCCCTCTATACACAGCATAGGTCCACTTGCCTGCGGAAAGGTGGGGCACAAACAGGCAGCCGCAATGAGGGCGGTCGCATTTGTCCTGTCACCCTGGGGGCGAACACTGCCACACAGTGCTCTAACTCCCACAAAGAAGGATTGCAATACAACAGCCTCCTGGTCCCCAGAGCCACAGGAGGAGCTTGCACTCCGCTTGCAGCCTGGCCTCCCAGTGTTAGTGCTACAACAGAAAAATCTCTCCTGCATCGCTACCACACACAGCAATAGAATAACACTCTGTGGATGTGGTTATGCATACACGTCTCCCTGAAGCATGGTATACAGTATTTCTTCTGGATGGTCAAAATTTTTTTAAATTGTAGATACAAAGGAAGAATACTAAAGGCAGTGCTCTGCTCAATCGGTGTAAACTGATAGTTCCAGCACACAGGTAACGCAAAATGTTGCTATTTCCCGCTTCCCATCAACCCGACCCCACGCAACGAGCACAAGACACTTTACCATTCACTTAGACAGACTGCACCCTTAGCAAAACACAAGTTTATGAGCCTCTCCCATGCAAGAGCAAAGTTAGATAACATGTTTCTAAGTGGACGCAACTGATAAGGAAAAAACTAAGTACGGCAATGTTTAAGTTTTGTTTTTCTGCCCCCCTGCGTCCTTTGAGAAGGGAAAACGTAAGGCGGTGAATTAACACTGCCCAGAAATGGCAAGGCTATGTTACCGACTTTTGGGTGCACTGTTAACCGAAAGCACGCACTTTCAAAGAGACTACCTACTGACGAATGACACTTGCTCAGAAGAAAGAAAAACAAGGGGGAGGGGTGGTGGAGTGCGCCCCAGAGCGCACACAGCGTTTCCCTTGCAGGAGCGAGCAAGGGAACATCTGTTTGAAAATTAATTACGAACATATGGTTTCAAAGCTCGCTCCCGCAAGGGAATCGCCAAACGTGCACGCTTTTCCATTGGAACCAATGCAATGGTGCGCGTTTTTGGCAGAAAAACTGAATTGATTCCTAAAGATCTCCTCCTATGCAACGCATGCACGCTGCGTAGGCGAGACCTAAAAAGCACTATGATGAAGTCAGGACTAATATGCTTTTTCCCCCCCTTAAAAGTGCATTAGAAATGGGTGCATTATAGTCCTTTCATTATTGTTATTTTTAGCCAAACTGTGCACCAGTCATGCATGGCTACAAATCATTGACACAGTTGGCAATGCCCATGCTGTACACAGCATGAACAAAAGGCAATTGCAGAGCCAATAGTCTCAAAGGTGAGAACTATTTGCTGAGCCAGTGCTTATTAAGTCTCTGAACACCACATCTGTAGTATGAGCAAATCAGCCAATCTCCCCATATGTGAAAAAGAAAAAAATATGACATCTGACAAAAAAATAATAGGCATAATATAGAACTGCATTGAGAAGTACTTATGTTATTGTTGTATAACTAAAATGCAGGAGAGACATAATAATAACAGGGGGCGAATTAAACTGACAGAATTGAACAGACGGGGTTGGGATAGCATAAACACAGGGCAACAGGAAATGGTATAACATGGTCAAGAGCTAAATTCTTCTCTATGTATACATACAGACTGAAACAGCAGTAGTGATAATATTAGAAAATACCAAGAATTGACAACATTATAGCAATGCAAACAATATGCCAGGATTGGGTGCATAATATGTGAACATTTTCGACCATTATGTCAATGCAATTAATAGGCATCCATGTTGAGAGTATTCATAACATGTAAATAATGTCACCATTATAGATGTTCATATTTGCCCCACCACTCAGTAATCCTAAATGCACGTTAACATTCGTTCTGCTAATCAATAATGCTTGGTGCACGTCAAATGTGCGTTTAACATATAAACATTAATGTGTCTACACCTGCCCCTATGTCGTAGAAAGACTGTGTGATGAATGTTGTTTCCTCTTTGAATGGCAGGAGAGAGTTTGGATGTAGAGAGCAAATGGAATATTTCCATCAATATTAAACAAGGTCTGCATTTCTAACGTGAAACAGTTTAGTTCTAATTACTAAATGCTGCATTTCAAGGCATTAGGAAATAGAACACAGAACAGAAAATGCAATGTTGAGAACAAGCAGGATGTTTGTTGATGCGCTTTTGGCAAAATACACAACAGATATTTAGTTGCTTCCCTGTGAAATGGATCCAAAAAAGAAAAACACTCTTGCGGGAAATGCCCTTTTTCTGACATGTTTCTATTCGAAAGTGCAGCCTCGGGATGGAGAGAAATAAAAGGTTTTAAATATGAAAAATAAATGCTTAACTAAGTAAAGCAAGACAGACTGCTTGCAAAGTGGCCAGATTGTTTTTATTCACATCCAAACACATCAGCCTCACTTTACAGACTTTGCAGTGAAGTGCTACTTTTGTTTTCTCGTCTTTCTTTTAACAGCATTGTTGTCCCCAGGTGGGAAAGTGCACCATTCCTGGATGTATTGCAATTCCTGGTTGAAGGGTGGATTGGAAAACAAAATGTGTACCTCGGCTTTGTGTTTATGGATGTGGTGCTTTTAAACTATACTGCTTGAGTTTTGTAGGATATAAGCAATGGAAATTGAAACGGTTCTCTTCAGGGCCCTGTAGTCATGTCCTTAACTTTTCAGGTAAAACCACTCGCTGATTTCTGAATAGTGAGTGAGAGGTCGTTAAGGTAACCATGTTGTTCCTGCTTACATTTCACATGCTTTACTTAATCTTGGATTCCCTATGAGTGTTTGCCACATCCAGGTGTTTATAGCGTGGCACAATTAGGTTGTAGCTGAAGGCAGTGCGAGTTTCTCTCAGTGGGGCAGTATGGTGTTCAGTGGGGGATAGGATGTGGCACTATGGCCAGAGCTGTAGAATTTGGAACTGGGTTCAGCATTCATGACAGTCCACCAGACCGCTCTACTGAGGGAGCATATTCCCATGCTACACCTTAGAAGGCCCCACTAGACCTTAGGAGGCCTGATGTCTTAGCACAAGCAGGTGTAACCTAGTGGTGTCAATTGTGGGTTAACCTTGAAGGCCTGTCCACCACAATCCATACTGAAGTTCATCTCCAGTCTTGCGGGCAGGCCTACCAAGCAGCACAACCTGGAGCAACAGTGATCCAGTCACTGTGACTCTGTCACTGAGGTCACATGAACCGTGAGCAGGTTAGGGTGGTGCAAACTGTGTGACCGCACTGTTTACCTATTTCGGGTGATTGCTTAGCGTTTACAAGTATATTATGGTTTAGAAAAAACTTGCTGCCTCCTTCCTGGCCTCCTGCAATTTTCAGCAACAATAAAAATGTCATGATAACTTCGGTGATTAATGTTCTTCCTAGAGAGATATCGGAGTTTTGTCTAGTGGAAGGGTTGACTCCTGGAAAGGTAGCACAGAGGGTTAATGTGCCTGCTGCAAAGAACATTTACCATGCAGATCACAAAGTGCACATAATATTAACTAGGTTAGTAGGTTACTGCTTTTGTCAGAGAGATCCTTTTGTTACTTGCAGTTTATAAGTTAAAATCCTAGCATAGAACAGTGAGCTATTAAACTATACTGCCTGCTAGTATGGTTGTCATGTGGCTTCTACACCTTCTAGTCCTTTGTCTTATATAACATTTCATATACAGGGATTTACACACATATAAATGATTGTCTCTGTGTAATGTGTGTGATGTAAAGTGCTCTGACACCATACACTGGTGTGAGTGGTGCTGTAAATCTAATTAAATCCATCTGAGAAAGTGTGTGGTTATGGAGACTTGAGGGGGACTGTTAAAAGGTGGTAGTGAGGGAGTCCGAGGCATAGGTGATCATTGGGGGCACCAACAAACATTGTTGCACAGGGCGCCACCAGCACTAAAGCCGGCCCTGCCATCGAGGCCAGTCCGCCTCACCCATTGGTACCTCCATTGGCCTTGTTTCAGCACTTGTAGCTGCAACTCACCAAGGATGGGCAATGCAGGATTTCCACGCACACCAAACTAAGTTTGCAAACTTCACAGTCTCTCCGCTTCATGCGCAAACACTTTTAACATGTGCTACCTGCTCTGGAGCCACTGGGATTATGCAGCAATATCGGATAAAATAATGCAGCAGTGTTGAGTAAGTTATGCAACAACAAAAAAGGCTTCAGCGTAATGCAATATATTTTCTTATACTTTATTATTTAGACATTTTTACACATGATAAATCTCTGCAAAGATGCTGCCTCATTAATATAACATACACATGCAGCAGTGAGAAGGGTGATCAGTCAACCTTTGCAAAGGGCCGTCCACTTTGCAGCAACTCAAGTCACGTTTTTTAGTAACTTTTTACCCGTTTGAGCTACAAAAATGATTAGTTAAAACTGTAAGATTATGCAGTGGATGATGTATTATGTGGCAAATATGGCAGAGCCATAATTATATGGAATACATTTGCAAACTAAAATATTTTGCCATCCACGTTTGAACTGCTTTTTTTTTCCCTCATTCGCCTCCAACCATGCTAACATGAAATCCATGGGTTGGCGCTGTTACTCCGAAAGGAGAAGTAGGCCCTGAGAATCGATCCCGCCCTTCAGCACTACCAGCAGCATACCTACTTCATTCTAGTTGCTGCCCTCCCGTCGTTACGAGGGAAGTTGGTTACACTCTCTTCAGGGGTAAACTGAAGCTAGTGTCAATGGCCGTTGTTAGCTTAGACACAGTCTGAGAGTTTTCTTGAGGCTTAATCATAGGACAAAAAAAAAACTCAGACTGAGGTCCAATTTTATTATGTTCCAAATATTCTTCTTCTTAGAATTTTTTAATCGAGCCAAATCTGTTTTAGAGATTTTATATAAGGAAGATAGCCACTCCGAATGTGTGGGAGGTGTTAATTCAGCTCATCTCTTACAAATTTCCCATCTAGCTAAAAGAATTGCAAAAAAATAAAAAGTCTCTATCAGGGCCGGTGATATCGCTCCATATGCCAAAAATGATAGATTCGAGGGAAATTTGTATTGTATAGCTCAAAATTGATGTTAAGGAGTCTCCGACTTCGCTCCAAAATTCCATAAGAGATGGACAGGCCCAGAACATATGTATATCCGGAGCGCTTTCCAGATTGCTTTTTTTGCACTTTGCCGGAGGGCCTTTGGACATTTTAGAGAGCCTTGCTTGGGAGAAGTAAGCCCTATGTGTTGTAAAATAGTGGTTCATCCTTAACCAAGTTGGCTTTACTACCGAAAAAGGATATTATAAGAATTCTGCCAGAGGTCCTCCCAATCAGTATCCGGAATAGCCTCCCCCCATAACTGCTCGGCCAGCTTGAATTCACCGTCAAAAGCCTCTTCAACAGCCCAATAAAAAAAGGAAATTCCTTTCTTCCTTACTGGTTTATTAACCAGATGATCTACCAGGGCGTTCCCTCGGCCTAATGGAATCTTCAAATTGTGAGACCAGCTCATTAGCTGCAAATACTTAAACCTGGACATACCGCCCACCAGCTTGTCATTTAACGTAGCCCATGGCAAAAGAGCTCCATCTACCGCATACTGCTACACCCGATGTTTTCAAAGGGGCTGCCAACTGATCTTTTAGGCAAATGGGCATTCCTGGGCTGTCCAACATGAGGGCAAGCCTTGAGTAATATTCAAGACCTATTAGTTTTTTTTATCCTGGCCCAGTTTTGAGCCATACCACTTCGGACTGTCAGTCTGACCTTCTTAAAAAAATTGTTGTCCCCATATTTGAACATAAAGCCTTCTCGAGGAAGCCCCAGTTGTTCCAACATGGCCAGAAACATTTTACCTCTTCCTGATGAGTTGGGGGATTTTAGCAGCATTCTAGGATACGATAACTGAAAGGCCCAAGCATAATATTGAATATCAGGAAGAGCCAGACCTCCTTTATCCCTCCTACGTCTCAGCTTCTTCCATGATATTCTAACAGCTTTTGATGCCCAAACAAAAGAATTAATGGATTTCTGAAATGTATTGATTAGTGCTTTCTCGAAGTTCAAAGGGATGGTATTAAACAGGAACGTTATTTTAGGCAAGATAGACATCTTTATAAGGTTTACTCTGCCCAAAATAGACAGTGGTAGATGTATCCAAGATTTCATAAGAGCTTGAGATTCCTTCAAAATAGTAATAAGATTAACTTTTGGTATTTGGTCTATTGCTGGAACAATCCTTACTCCTAAATAGCGTAACTCTTTTTTGGTTTGGTAACTGGACACTGGCAAGTTCCAAGTCATTATCTCAGTTTTATTCTCATCAACTTCATAACCAGAGACCCGGCCGAAATGCCTAGCTAATTCAATCACTCGGGGGAAAGAGGAATCCAGAACTGCCGCAAAAATTAGGATATCATCGGCATACAGGGCTACCTTCCTCTCCCATGAGCCGCTCTTAAATGATGTAATAGGAGGCTCCTCCCTAAGGCACTGAGCAAAGGGCTCTATAATAAGGTCGAAATGGAGAGGGGAGGGGGCAGCCCTGTCTAGTACCCCTTTCAATTTTGAACGGTCTGATGGTTTTACCATTTAGCACCAGTCTGGCAGATGGTTCACTATACATAAGGCGGAGGGTACGGCAGAATTTTGGCCCAAATTTCAACTTTTCCAAAACTGCCCCCAAAAATGTCCAATCCACCCTATCAAAAGCTTTGGTTGCATCCAATGTCATTGCTGCCAGGGGGAGAGAAAAGGTGGATGCAAGATCTATCGCGCCAATGAAATCGTGTGTGAGATCAAAAAGGTTCCTACCCTTAATAAATCCCTCTGGTCAGTATGCAACAGCACCCCTGCTATACTCCATAGTCTATCTGCCAATATTTTAGAGAAAATCATGTAATCGGAATTTAAGAAGGATATTGGCCTATATGAACTATATTTTGTAGATGGTTTGCCTGGTTTAAGGATTAGAATAATATTTGCTTCCCTCCAGGTAGCGGGAGGCTGAGCTCCTTCTAACAAGATTTTATTAAACACCTCAACCAAAATGGGGATAACTACCTCGCTCAATTCCTTGTATAGTTCCGCAGGGAGGCCATCCGACCCTGCAGCTTTGCCCTTTCTACAATCCAGAAGAGCCTTCCTTATATCTTGGTGTGATATTTCTGCCTCCATGCTTTCCTGATGTGTTATACTCAATGAAGGTAGCTCGATGGAGTTTAGCCAGCCTTGGATAGGTGTTAGATCAGAATTGCTTTCGTCTTTGTATATCCCTTTAAAATAAGCGTGGAAGATCTCTCCCATCTCCTCCTCTTTGCTTATTGATAGATTCGAGCCTTCGTCTTCTATTTGTTTAATTTGATTCCTGACTTTATCTATTCTAGCTTTCCAGGCTAATAGCCTTCCAGCCCCCTCTCCGTATTCGAAGTGAGCAAGCTTGCTCACCTCCTACCTTTTGGATATTCTAGTTTGAATGATATTTTCCACCCTCTAATTCTGCCATTAGTGTCTCTTGGAGGTCTTTCTCCTGCTCGGTAGCCTGATTAATCCTTTTCTCCAGCAACTTCATTTGGGTCTCCACAGATGTAATCTCTTGCCTGTGTTGCCTATTTTTATGGACAGTTTTATTTGTAATCAGGCCTCTCAAAAAGGATTTCAATGCATCCCATACCACAATTATATCTGTTGATCCTATGTTGATATCTAAAAACGCTTTCACCTCTTGGATCAAATAACCAGTAACAGCAGCATCTAGGAGAATGGTGCGGTCAAACCTCCACACCCTTTGTTGTTGGCTACCAGCTAAATTAAAATTAATCCAGACCGCCACATGGTCGGACAAGTGAGGGGCTAAATACTCGATGTTCTGTGTACGGTCACATAAATCGTTACTAATCAGGATGTAATCTATTCGTGACTTATGTCTATATTTTTAGTTGAAAAAAGATGCACCCAACTGTGTACCCGATCTCTCTCTCCACATGTCACTAATATCATATTGCTTCATCATCATTTTTAAAAATGCTCTTGATTTAGAGGGGATTGTAGCTCTGCTATTTGATGATTTATCCAATCTCGGATTTAAAACAATATTGAAATCCCCTGCTAGAACAGTTGAATCAGGAAAATCCAAAAGATTCAAAAAAATTGTTTTTAGCGTTGATGGATCGTCCTGATTGGGACCATAATACCCAATAATTGTAATGGGAACATTCTATACCAAAATCTTCGCTATCACCCACCTGCCACTTAAATCGGTTCTCACATCTTGTAGAGAAGCATTTGCTTGTTTTTTTATTAGAATAGCCACACCCCTGATATTAGCTGTCTGACATGAGCAGGCGTAGTGCTCTACCCACCTAAGCTTTCCACAAATGTCACTCATTTCCAGGTGGGTCTCTTGAAGAATAATTATCTGTGCCGGTGAGTCTTTTAAATATTGAAGACATTTTTTCCCTCCTACTTTTACCTTGCAGACCATTCACGTTCCAATATAAGCACTGTAGAGTTTTCATGGCTGATAAGATTGAAGCTATAACCCTGGGATTTCCGTATATTCAAATTTACCTTGTTCTGATGCCAAACCAAAAACAATGCATTTGAACTTCATCTAGATTATGAGGCAAATTATTTTTTGATTATTTTTACCCTTCTGCCCCCACACCCGTGTACTACCCCCACCCAACCTTCCCCACCCCCTCCCTGGAGAACCCTACCCTCATTTACCTGGAATGGACCAGGTTCTGCCTGTCTGCTAGCATACTCTAAACTGCTCCGTAGTTTAATTCTGCTTACTTTAATACTATTTAACATTTCTTTTAAGCTGCTACCTCTAACTACAATTCTAAGTGCAATATTAATTGACTACTGAGGAAGCGTGATCTATATAGTGTGCAGAAAGATAATCAAGTAGAATCAAGGTTTTAGGTTCCCTAGAAGCTCATCCGCTTCTTGCAGTATTTTGACAAAATACATTTTATTATTAAACATGATTTTCAATTGTGCAAGGAACTTTAATTAGACTGTTTCCCCAAGCTTCCTAAAGCCGTCCATTCTTTTCCCCAGCTCCCACTGTCTGTCTAAAGTCGTACGAGAGAGGTCGGATCTGATTTCAAAGGAAAAAGAAGAGTCTCTTGGTTTCAGAGATTTCAGTTTGAGGGTGCTGTTAATATTTTTTCCTTAAGGGAAAAGGCAGGAAATTAACTAAGATCTTCCTAGGCTTTGTCCTATTGGGCTGTCTTTTGAAAGGATCTCTGTGAATTCTCTGGATGTCTCTTTTTAGATCCTCTTCCGTGGTGTCGATCTGTATTGTATCCTTAATGAGGGAGATGAAATAGGATTTAAGATCGTCCCCCTCTCTCCCTTCTGGTATACTTAGGAGTCGCAAATTGTTACGTCTAAAATTATTTTCCAGTATTTCCACTCTGTCCCGAAGTGCAGCTTCCCCTTTTTTAAGCACGGAAATGTCCGATCTAACTTCGCCCAGGCCGTCTTTGATGGTCCCAACCTCACTCTCCAAAGCCGTTGTTCTTGAACTTAAGTTGTCAAGTTTTTTTTCCAACGATTCACAAAAGAATCGAATTTCCCCCTGATTTACCTCTGAAACCGCAAATCCCTTTTTAATGTCCGTAGCCATTGAAGAAAAGAGGATTTCGCAGGAGGTCCCCAAGGGACCCGTGTCGCCCGAAGGTACAACTGGCCCCAACATGTCCCCACAAACCTCTAGTGCTCTTTCCGCCCCCATGTCCAGCTCCCTACTCTCTTTTACTGTCCCCTCCATATTTACCAATGCTAATTGGTTGACCTCAGTGTTAGCCAAAGTTGTAGAATTTTCGACTAAAACCATTTGGTTAGCTTGAAGCTCAATTAAGCGGAAATCGGACCCAGAAGGATCTGAAGACACCCCAATGGGAAATTCGCCCCAAACGAAGGGTCTAATCCAGGGTTCAACTCAGAAAATGAGGGGATAGGTACTGACGGGGTTAGGGAGATACTAAACACAGCCGGGAGTTAGCTCGCTATTGAAATCGTGTGTAAATACTTTGGTTCTTTTGTTTTTAACTTGTACTCTGTTGTGAGCACTCGGACCCCATAAACGACCTTAAGGAAGTAGCACGCGTAGCGGATCTATCGCTACAGCGCCTCTCCTCTGGTCGGTCGACGTCACTGGGGAAGCCCATAGGCCACGGCCATTACGGTCGGCCATGCCCCCACAACCACGCCTCACGCCCCTACAAAGTATGTGCAAAGACGGGACGCGCAGCGGACGAGCGCAGCGGGCGCGCCGATGGCGCACCGAAGGCGCGCCTAAGGCAAGCCCGTCTGCGCCCGTCCGTGCCCAGCCGGGCCCAGGGGCTAGAGATTATGGTCAAAAAACGACTTACTCAGCAGAGGAACTTACCTCCCTCAGACCTTTATCACACCTCTGCCCTCCCATCGCTCCTCATATTCGGAGACGTACGGCCATGTATGGTATTTCACAAGACATGGCAGTCCATCTAACTGATAAGCCCTGCATCGCCTCACAGGTTAATATTTTTCAGACAAAGTTACGGTGTAAATACCTCAACACCAGATCTATGGTTAAACACCAAACTGACATCTTTCTACTACTCTCGACTGACAAACCGGATATCCTCCTAATCACAGAGACCTGGCTCTCCCAGGACTCATTACCAGACATCCTCGCAGCACTCCCCGCCGATTACTATATTCTAGCTGAGAATCGCCCGATAGGTAAGAGGGGAGGGGGAGTGGCAGCTATTATCCGCAAAGAGCACAAATTTTCACAACTGCCCTCTCTTATTCTGAATGATACAGAGAATATAGTAATGAAAATGGATACAACTGGGGGGTCACTAGTACTTGTCTTGATTTATAGACCTCCTCAAACCATGACTATCTTCCCTATGTCGCTAGCAGAACAGATGGCACACTTGGTGACTAAATACCCAAATGTACTTCTGGTCGGGGACTTAAATTACTGGTTCGACAACACTACGTGTGACCCTCAGGCACTGGAAGTCTCAGAGCTACTCTCTAACATTAATCTTATACAACATATACATGTAGCTACGCATGAGAAAGGCCACACGCTAGACCAAATTTGGTCGTATAATCTCTCCTGCACATTGACTTCTATAACGCCTTGCATTTGGTCTGACCATGCTACTATCCAGTTCATGCTAACTATCGATGGATATATAAAAAATCCACCTCTGCCGGGCGGCGGGACCAGGAAATGGAAAGCCATAGATTTACCTGCCTTTATTGCAACATTGGAATCTACGGTACCACTGTCCAAAAAGGAGGTAAACTTAAATCTTATGGAAGAGGACATTACACACTGGCTCTCAGAGGCAACTGACTCTCATGCTCCTCTCACAAAATTTACATGTGCACGCACCAGAGATGCACACAAATGGTTTACCTCGGATCTTAAACATCTAAAGCTCGAGGTACGCCAAAAAGAGAGGAAATGGAGAGCAAAATATAAACCTCAAGATAAGGAGGAATATATTATAGCCGGTAGGAAATATGTGAAGCTTATCCTACAAAGCAAAATCAACTACTTCTCTGGAAAAATTTTAAACTCCCAAAATAAAACAAAGGAAACTTTTAACATTGTAAATGACCTGTGTAATAGTGAAAGGACTGCGCTTCCCCTGGCGACCTCACAAGAGCTTTGCGACTCCTTGAATGATTTTTTTATAGAGAAAATCGCCACTATCAAAAGGAACATCCAAGGTCTCTCTAATGGGGAACCTATTGAAGATATCTACTTCAACCCAACCACACTAGACACACTCCCCCCCATCGATGAGAAGACCCTGTTTGAACTTCTTTCACGTGTCAAATCAGGCTCGCCTTTTGACAGCTGCCCCCCTCACATTTTAAAGGAAGTGTGTCTAGCAATTCATCAGCAATTCTTCCCCTTCTGAACGAATAACTCAATCAGGGCAAAGTCCCTGACGGGTTCAAAAACGCCACCTTGATTCCACTATTAAAAAAACCAGGAGCTGATCCCTTAACTTTAGTTAATTATAGACCCATTTCCCTTCTTCCTTTTTTTTCTAAGCTTCTGGAGGCACATGTCTCCAGATGTCTCTCCAATTTCATTGAAAGCTCTGAATACTTGGAACCAAACCAAGCAGGATTCCGGCCATGTCACTCTACGGAAACTGTCATTCTGGCTGTTCAAGACACACTAAGATCTAACGCTGACAAAGGCATCCACCAGGCCCTGGTGCTCCTTGACTTGTCGGCTGCGTTCGACACGGTTGACTATAACATCCTGATCAACCGTGTCGAACAGGCCGGCCTCAGGGGCCCCGCTCGGAATTGGATTGCCTCTTTTATCACAAACCGCACACAATCGGTGCGTTTGGGATCATTTACAGCCCCCAAGATGTCATCGACCTGTGGTGTCCCCCAAGGTTCGTCACTTTCCCCCTTATTATTTAACCTTTACCTCCGCCCACTGATTTATTCCTTAAAAAACTATAACTTAACCCTATTTAATTATGCTGTCGATCTTCAGCTGATCATCCCTCTAAATTCCCCAAATTCCGCAACCGAATGCTCAACCATAATGTCACACATACAAAAGTGGATGACCTATAACCATCTTAAACTGAACCCAGGCAAGACAGAATTGATCTTGCCTGGGGAAAGTGGACTGAGCTGGGGGCAACTGTGCTGGCCAACAGACATGGGATCCCCCCCCCACAAAGACCCAATCGGTAAAAAGCTTGGGGATTACACTCAATGAGGATCTATCCCTCAAAGGACAGGTGGCAACGGTAGTCTCTGCTAGTTTATACCAATTTAGGAAGATTAGAAAGATTGCCCATCTCTTAACACACTCTGCACTTATTCAAGTGGTGATTGCCCTTGTTCTCTCCCGGTTAGATTTTTCAAACGGTCTCTATTTAGGCCTTCCGGCGGGACTACTAAAACGCCTACAGATTGTCCAAAACCAGGCGGCAAGACTGATTTGGAAACAACCAAAGTGGCAATCAATCAGAGCTGGGTTAGAAAAACTTCACTGGCTGCCAGTGGCCCAGCGGATTGCCTTCAAAGCAGGATGTATCACCTTTAGGGCGCTGCATGACTATGGCCCTAGATTTATCAGGCAATCTATTACCAACTACGCACCTTCGCGCAACCTTCGCTCTAAACATCTACTTCTTGCAAATGTCTCCTCATTTAAAAAAAAACGCCAGGGCGGCAGCTGCTTTCACCATCTGGCTGCCTCCTTCTGGAATGCTCTCCCCCTTTATATCAGACAGAGCAAGGATCTACTGACGTTCCGAAAATCTTTAAAAACGTGGCTATTCCAACAGGCTTACGCTTAAGAATGGTGTTGTTGTCTTGATTCTATAGCGCCAAGAAACCCAAGGGTGTACGTGCGCTCAACAAATGACTATTAAGATAAGATAAGATAAGATAAACTCCATAGTTAGGTGCAGACATTTTTTTTAACCCAGAGGATTCCAAATCTTCCCTCGACGCTCTCTGCTTCTCCCCCTGCTTCCCCACTTCCAGCACTTGCGCGAGAACCTTAAAGTAGGATCTCAATGAGGGGGTAATTCGTACTTTTGCATCTGCTGGATAACCCCTTTTCTCTAGTTTTTTGGTGCCCTTCTTTTTATTTTCTCGGTTTGGGGGGTATCCTTCGTTATCTTCTTCGAAGTTTGAGGTGAAGTGGGCTTCATTTACTGGTGTTTTCTTAAAGACTTCGTCATCCTAACTGTTCTCCTGAAGTGACTGTGCTTGTAAATCGGAGTTTTTTCCTGCCCCCTTTTCCCACCTTTCCTCCCTCTCTTTGCACCTTTACTACCTTGTACTTTTGACAACCCAGCACCTCTCTCACCCTCCTTGTTTTCCCCCTGCTGTTTCTCGATGGACTGAGGTCTTAGAGGGGGCGGCAAAAACAAAGATGACCGCTTTACACAAGTAGATACAGAGGCAGATATGTCTACTGAACCATCCCCCTTCCGATTTAAATTGCGTAGTGAGTATGGAGGAGAAGGCTTACCGAGCTTGAGGACCCCCGGAGCCCCGGTACCTCGCCTCTTGACTTTCCCTCCTGCTTTGCCGCAGCGGGGTCTCGGATTACCGCCTCAACGTTTGCCGCCTCTGCCACCACTACCGCCTCTTCCTCCGTTGCTGCAAACGTCTCCTCCTTGCCCTCCAGCGCGGCTACACCGGCATCCGCCGCACATCCAGTGCTGCCTCTGCCCTCAGTCCTTCCGGAACCACTCTGGGTGAGCCCACCCCGGAGCAGACCGCGCGCAGTGTGTCCCCGGCCCCGCCTCAACTCGAGAGCCACGCTGAAGCAACAGGGGAGATCCAGGACCGACTTCACGCACATGCCAGGTAGGGAAATACCACGTTTAGTCAATTAATAGAGTTTTTAGAGAGCCATTCCCTTACTACTAGGATTTAAACTATCGTTTGGAGCCTTCATAGCCCCTTTGGGAGCAAAGGAGCAGAGGAGCAGCGAGCAGCTAGCGCAGGCATACAACCGCTCAGCTCACGGCCGCCATGTTCTCAGTTTGAACTGCTCTTGTGGAAGAAGGGAGAAGAAGTGCTAATGTGAGAAACTGTATGGCTTAGAGACAAATGGCTTGTGATTCCACTTTTAAGCGTATTTGGGACATTGTGTGATTGGAAATATATCCCACTTTGTGAATGTATTTAATTGCCAATAACTCCTATTAAACATTAAATAATCAAGTGTATCCATTGGTTGAATTAAATAACACAATAAGTTGTAACTGGTCGGTGAAATGCCAAACAAATACTAAAAATTGGGATGTTTGGCACATTCTGGCCACACCTCTGACTCCGCCCACTGATCCAATCCTTGGGTTATCCCCGCCCTCAAAGTCTCCGCCCACTGTTTCCATACTTTTTTCCCCCCCACTTCGACCACTGGTTGTTTTAGAGCATTAGCAAGCGAGAGAGTGTGTGCTTTCTAATCATCCCACGATTCACTGAGGAGGAAAGCTCTTCCTTTCAACATTAATACATGCAGTGCTCCATCCGTTAAGAGCAAGGGTCACCGTTTAATGCCCAGTACAATCCGGATCTCTGTAGACACTAGTCAGCTCTGTGTTGTTTTAGAACATTATCAAGCGAGAGAGTGTGTGCTTTCTAATCATCCCACTCTGACCGAGGAGGAAAGCTCCGACTTTCAACATGCATGAGTGTCAAAGGAACTCCAGGGAGGAGTAATATTTTACGCTGAGGGCAGCCCCTATCTTTGTAAATAATGGCACGGTGAAATGTGTTTTTCTCATTAATATCGGTGGCCCCGTTCCACCCAGAGTTATGAAGGCTGCCCAAAACATAAAATAGACAAATCATAAGGGGCTGCTCTACATATGGTGGACTGTAATGTCGGTGTTAAGGGTCCCACTGCGTTATTCCCAGATTTGAGTCAGTGCTGGGCTACGGTCTTCATTTACTTCCACATGCAGTTGCCCGATTTAGTTCATATTATAACGAAACAATAAAAAAAAACAATAACTGAAATATACCAATGGCTATGTCACCCTCAAGTTCTGTATGCAGGAGAGACAGCTCCGAGCTTGCACAGGTGCAGACTCTTACAGCTCTGTGTAACTAGTGTAGAGAGCCACCCGGACTCTCTACAACAATGTTGCGATTCACCCACGCATCCACGCACCCCTCGGGGCGGGCTCGCCCAGAGGGTATAAATAAATGAGCTGAAGATCGCTCGGGGTCTTCCGGCTGAGAGCATAAGTGTTGCCTCCTGTGTGTTACTTCATAGCGCTGCTGTGGCCCATGTGACCTGGGCCCCGCTGTGCTACATTGGCGACAAGGCTGGTCGCACCCCACGCGTGCCCGCTACCCTCGAGTGCTCCAGTCGAGACACACGTAGTGCCCACCCGCGTCGCCCCCACGCTGTGGTCGACCCTGCTGCCGGGAGGTGACCGACTGCGGAGCCCACCCGTATCGCGCCACGAGCTGCGGAGAAGTCCACTGCTGCGGTGTGCCTGCCGTCGACAGTGAAGCAGGCTCGAGCCCACCCACACGCCTCCTGTGCTACTGGGGAGCGTATTCGGCTGGCGGAGCTCGCCGGCGCTGTGTCAGAGGAGGAGGGGGGTAAGTGGTTCCTGCCCCGCCTGCTTTCGTCTCCTCACCTGTCGTGGCCCCCGCGGCCAGTGATTCTGCGGTGGCGGCTCTTCGCAGGGCCTGCTGCCGAAAACTCTGCTTCATCGGCCTGCCCCCGAGCAGCGAGGCCCTAGATCAGGGCTGCCCCTTCCGCTGCCTGCTTTCAACTGCTGCGCAGGAGGCTCTTGGAGGCTCTCATATTGTACTCTGGAAAGAGAGCCCCTTGTAACACCTCGAGAAGAGGGACGTTTTCACAGTGCCCCATGGACCTCTCCCATTAAAAAAGCATTGGCAAATTCAGGGAAAAAAATAAGAAAAGGAAAACACCACAGGAAAGACACCTTTGGCCAGGGAACCCATCCACTGAACGTCAACCCTGAGGGGGGACCAAGTCTGATCATACTCCTGGGGCACACACATAGAGGTGCGCTGAGTGACACATCGCGCCACCTGCAGGCGCAAGAGGACACTACAGCGCCCAGGGGTCAAGTGTAGTGTAGTTCCTATTTTCCCAATAGGCTCTGCACATTGGAATAATATAAACAGTAGTGTAGACGTAGGACTGAGGTCGACTAGGTCTCTACTGACTATATTAGACTTAATTAGTTTTGCCAGCTAGCTCAGAGGTCACTAGAAACTTTCTTGAATGAACAGGGAGGAGTGAACTTCCCTGATTAGACAAGAAGGGATTCAGTTTCTGACAACCGCATAAACATGACAACTTTGCTCCCTCAGAATAAAGAGTGTATCTCTAGAGTCGTGTGAAAACAATAGGCAGCTATTTCACTCAGTCAATCGTGCATGCTTAATTCCACCAGAATGCAGAGAAATATAGAGACGGGCGTTTTCAATAAAAGGTGTTATTTATTGAGCAGCCTTCTTTCTCATGCAAGAGAAATGAATTGCCACAATTGCAATACTCATAATAAAGTAAAGTGTGTACAGTAAAAGTAGTATTATGAAATAATACTGTAAAAGCATTGATATGGTTTCTTAGCCATATGATACTTTAAAATGGATAAAATATATACATACATAAAAACATTGACTAACATACTCAACTGGTGCTTCTAACTAAGCCTACCCCTCTGTACCTGACCTAAGCCTAATACTTGGGAAGGAGTAAGTAAGTAGCAGTTTAAGTTAATTTGGTTAAGATTGTTTTGCCAAGAATCTGCATCAAGAATTCTCTTAAGGGTTTAGTCAGCTCCGTACCTTGGTAATAGAATGTGGGAGGTCTGGTATCTCTTTCTTCAGGACTCGATCCCCAGCAACCCGCGAGGGTAGCTGGAAACACCGGAGCTGGATTTTCTCGGCTGGAGAAAAAGACAGCGTCTCTCTCAGTGCGTCAAAAGGGAGGGGCGGCTTCCGTGGGCTCTCGCATCACCTGGGCTCTCGGGCAAGTAGATAGCCGCTCTGCTCCAAACCACCGTGTGTTTGCTTAAGGTAACTGTTGGTATATTTATACCTGAAAGGTGCCGAGGTTGACGTAAGGTTGGACATAAGATGTCACTAAGAACTAACAGTTCTTTCTGGACTCCAGGAGTTCTTGTTCAAATCAAAACAAAAGCAGGGGGGATTTCCCGGGCTGCTGGAGGCTTGGTTTGTTTAACACCTTGGCTGCTAATGGTTTTCCCCTCCTGTGCTGATGATTATAGAACCCCATTGTTCATGACAAGGTCAGCTCGTCATAAGCACAGCTCCACTGTGCCTCATGACGAGCTGAGCTCGTCATGAGCAGCGAAGGGGTTAAAGAACGCAATGTGCTTTCTAGGACTCGATGGGAGTAGCCGTGCTGTGCTTTGGACTGCATGGGCTATTACTGAATATGGATATGATTCTTATGCCTTTATAAAGATATTATTAATTATAACCACATAAGGGCATGAATCGGGAATATCGAATTAGGGTCCTAGATAGAAACACAACACCCACTCCACGGATTAATGTCCATCATTACTAAAAACTAAGCAATAGTAAACATATAATGATGCATGTGTGTTTTCCAACCCACCCCAAAATACATTTTTCGCATTTGAAATGGTATATGGTAAATACACGAAAAAATGAGTGTTGGTACTGTACGCTTTTCAAGCAGTGTCATCATTCAGTTAAATGCATATATATATCAGCTGAATGATTTGCGAAAATTACACATGAAATGGCTCTGAATACAGATAAGAAGGTCGAGACCATTCCATCACATATTTATACAAAATGATGTATATGTGCTAGAGGCTGAGGTAAAATATTGTCTCTAGTATCCTAAAAATAGAAGCTCTGTTCTCTAAGAATAGTTCTACTTTAAGCAGAGTACCATGTGCCAAAAAGGGTAAATATTTTGGAAAATTTAAAAATAATTTTGCTTTCAGGGGAAAAAATAGTTCCAAATATTTTTGGTAGCTTTGTTTATCAAAACTGAAGGCCGCATTCAGAGTTCAGGGAATGCTGTGTGCTTGTTAAAATGTTTTCATTCTCGTTGCTCAGAGGAGAACATCATTTCAGACAGACTTGCAAAAAATTGGTCTACAACATCAGGTGAAAGTTCGACCAAGTTTGAAAAGGCTGCAACTGAGCAGTTCTCTGCGTGATTGCTATCATCGATGTTAGGATCAGCAATGCTCACAGAAGGCTGTACCTGTTTGGTGCTGCTTTCCTCTCATACCTCAACGCCACCTACTCGTAGTGGTGAAGTCTCAACGAATGCAGTCATCAGAATAGGTAGCCGCTGGGGACAACACGATACATGAGTCGTTACAGGACCTAGCAAAGTATCGATATCCATTGGTACTGCTGATGGTAGTGTAAGACAGACGTCCAACACGCATTCTTCTCCGCATAGCAGACATCGAAGCACAGGTAAGATGCAATCTTGCCAGATAGGTCTGAATGAAAGAAACCAGGTTGTATTCAGATCTCTTAGCCGGGCCAATCCGAGGACCTTAGTGATACGGTCTCGGTATCGTATTGCTAGGATCGTTTCTTCCATCATTGCTGAAGTCTTGTCTGTGGATTGGCTTGCCATATCGGAGCAGAAGGAGCAAAAATAAAATTCCTGCCACGAGTCCCAAGATTAAGGGTAGGCCGCCAAAGACAGAATGGACAAAATTCGGGAAGATGCCCAGAACTGTTTCAAAGGGTGCTAACAGTCCCGAAAAAACTGTCTTAAATACATGTGCGATGCCACTGGTATCAGACATGTTTAAGATTTGGCTTAACATTTCTGCAAAAATGCACGGGGCAATTTGTCGATAAAAGGGAATGTATCTCTGCCGATGTCCTTGCTACTTGCAGATCATACGTTTCTTTAGATGACGTTAAAGGCACAGTTGTCTGTAAAAGAATAGACTTCATTCTGCTTAAAGTATCAATTCAAATAGAAGAGATATTCAAGGAAGGCCATAATGCAGCCCCCATATCTGGATTGCTGTGTGGATACAATACTTGCATACAACAAACGACCCTGAAAGTTACGGTCATGAGATAGGCTCTTCCTGGCACCATGCCACAACAGCTGTGGTCACTTATTAAAACGTAACTGCTGTTAGAAAGTTGTCTAAAAAATGGCTCTATCTGTTTTGCAGGCATGCCAGGCAGGTGACATGAAAGGTTATTTGAAGACCCTTCGCAGGCTCCATGCAAATTAATACCTTGACACAGAAGTGTACCGCTTAGTGATTTTTTACAATTGTTACCACTATGGAATACCTCCTTTTTCCCTTCACTATAACATCTGTGTGTATAAGGTAAATCCCAGGTTGATTTGATGTATTCTTTACCCAACCTTTCATACTGACCTGCTGGTATATATTCTTGGCAATATTTAAACTGGAAAGTTGTAATTGGAATTGGAATTGTTCAGTGTATTATCCATTCAAAGACAGGTCTCTCTGACATTGTCAAGGGTAATCTCTCAAGTTTTTCAATGCTCATAATTGTATATTCTGCTCCTTTTTTTGCCAAACTGATTTGTTTATCAGTAAGGTTAAAGATATTGAATAATGACGTTGGCACGTAGCCTAAACGCAGATTTTGCAACGTCAAACCAAGCTGTACAATAGAACGTAATTGAGACTGACCATGTTGTAACATTAGTAAGTCCTGCTCTATTATATCAAAAGCAGATGATACAATGCTGTCCAGTGAATATATTCTGGAGGACAGAGTCGTTAACCCATTGTCCACTACAGAAAGTGATTTTTCCAAATTTATACGATCAATTTCTCGTATTTTTTCTGCTGTATCAATTTGCATTACTTTCCAAGCTTCGTTGTACGCAGCGTATATACCGGCCGCTATGAAAAGTTTTTGACGCTGTTTGCGTGGTCCCAATATGAAATCACGCAAGTCAGCACCGTCTTTAAGTAAAGTCAAGTGTTGCTTAATTTCAGCCAGTGTGGATTTTTCTAGCCACTCAAGGCATAGTTTCCCTACACTGTATGTTGTAACTATCCCTGGATGTTGTCTCTGGGAGTATCTTGGGTCTGGCCTGGTCATTTTGAACCCCTGTGTTTTGTTCAGGAATCTATCTTGACAGTTGTTTGTGTCTGTTGGCCAGATCAACCACTTTTTCCAATCAGGATGTGTTCTGTTTTGGTGTAAAATATGGGATACGTCTATCTCCACATCTGTAGTGCTTTCACTATCAGTTAAGGGTTTCGGAATAGACGGTGTATTTAAGTCTTTTATCTTAGCTAAGCCAAGACAAGTAGTTTGTTGAATTGTGTCATTGAAGAATATCATTTGTTCTGGGATCATGCAGGCCCTAAATAATGCTTCTAGGCCTTGTACTTGCCAATCTTTGGTACCCCAGATTGTTTTTGTTTCAATTGTGTTTTTCCAAAATTCGAAACCAAATGTAGACATTTTGTCATAAAATTTTTCAGAATAAATCAATTTAGTACTTGTCAACATGGTTTTCATTCCTGTCCTAAATAACATTTTAAAATAAAATGTTTCTGGATCACTGTTATTAAACCCTGAGAAGTACTGGAATTTCTCATAAAACGTTTTCGAGCTGCCTTTTGGCGGAGTTGGACAGTGTTCCCATTGGTTATACGATAAAACATTTCTAGGCTGAGCAGTTTTATGTAAATAGTGATGACCATAGTGGTTGTAACAGTATAATTCTTCATAATTTGATGAACCCTGTAAGTAATCATGTTCTGTAAATTTGGCTGACATTACTAAATCTGACATCATATTATTAATGTTTTCAAAGTCCCAATCATCAGAGAAGGTACTGGGTGTCACAAAGTCACTTAATGAAACCTTGAACTGGTGTGGATATTTCAAGAGCTCAACCGGGCCAAAAATGTCAAAATCAGTTCTGTCCTATGCTACCCCACCGGGTATTGGATTGGCTGAGATGTTTACTGTTGACAGTTCTCTTTTCTCGATGTGGGAGGATGTGTGAGGCTTTAGGACCAAGTTGACGTTCTGACTTGCTGTGTCCATTGTACTATATTTTCCATCTATGAATTTTCCCAAACATAGAACTATGATGTTCCAAAGCAGGAGAGTAAGTACACCTAACACAATCCAAAATTCAATCCATGGTGAAATCAGATATGTTTCTTTTGGTTGGTGAAAAAGTTCAATTACTTTGTCTTTGAAAGTTTTTGTTGCAGACGTTTCTTCATGCCATCTTGGATCTTCAGAAAATTTGTCTAAGTTGATGAAGTAGCCAGATGCAGTTCTGTCAATTGTGGGAATTATTTCCGGATTCTCATTTGCTTTTGTATTTTTCTTTGTTTCATTAGCACAGTCAGAAGCTACATCATTGTAGACAGGTGTTTCTTGACGAACTGTTGCAATTTGGGTTTCAAGAGGCACAAGTTCCATGGCATTATTGCATAGTCCTTTGTTATTTACTGCAGGTTTATCAAATGTGATTAGTCTCTCAGTTTGAGCCTTTTGGATTGTAGCAAATTTCGGTATTCTGCTATTTCTTGGGAGTCCACTGGGCCTACTACTTATTATTGGCCACATGATTGTGGTTTTACCAGGTCGATGGATACAACTCTGTTCTCCTTTTTACCAGCAAGCAGCGGTAGTACAACTGATCTTGTTCCGCTGACAGCTAAGACAGGTACTGCTTTTCTGTAAGAAGACCCAAATTCCTTCTTCACTGCGATCTTCTCTCTGACCAGATCCCCAATCTTTGGAATCCAGACAGGTCTTGCTGGGACAGGTGGTTTTTCTTCAGTGGCTGTCGGCTGTTGTTTCAACTTTATGTTACTCAGGTTTTTTCTTGTTTCATTTAAATCCTGTAAAACAGCCAAACGGTCTTTGATATCAAAGGATTTTTCTTCTACCACTAAAGTGTGACAATCAAGATCCTGAATGTGCATTCTAGTACCGAACAATAGTTCGTATGGAGTGAGACCTTTTAGAGAATTTCTTGGCAGATTATTAAGACTACGTTGGACACTTGTTAAATGTTTGACCCACCCAACACCCGAACCTAATACTCTCGCCGTTATAGATTGCTTTATGTCCCGGTTTTTTCTTTCCACCACCGCATTTCCCTCAGGATGGAAGAGAGAAGAGTACCGCAATGCAATGCCCATGCTGTTCATGGCCTCTTTGTAAGCTCGAGAGCTAAATGCAGGACCCTGATCAGAATGTAGCATGCCAATTGCGTATGTGCCGATTAGGACTCGCAAATCTTTTATAACAGTTCTGGCGTCAGCCGAGCGCTGGGGCCTACATTTTAAGTGAATTCAATCTTAATAATTATGGGGACGCATTTCTCCGGCTGGATTTCTGCGCTATAGATAGCCTGATGCTCTCTAATAGTGGTATCTGGGCTGTTGTCTGGTCCGGTTCACAACTGCGATCTCTGTTGCAGTCCTCACAATTTCTTGCAAAATAGTAGATATCTACGCTCATTCCCGGCCACCAGTACTTTGATTGTAATTCTATCAGAGATTTTAGGATCTCTAGGTGCCTCAGACCCAATCCCATGTGTGCGTCTTCAATCAGGAAAACTCTCCGGTTCGTGTTTGGAATTACCCTATCCCCCACTCCAGGGATTCGAGCAAAAGGAACGGAGTTTGCATCAATTATGTATGTATTACTGAGTGGATAGTTGAGAGGTAATGCTGAAAAATCGCTTTTTAATGATGCTTTTACTGCCAGCATGGTTTCTCCATCTATGTGTTTTTCTGAACGCTTGTTTGTGGCTACGGAAGCCGGTTGAACCGCTTCCGCTGTGGCTCTATCAGCC
This sequence comes from Lissotriton vulgaris, assembly GCF_964263255.1. Classification (NCBI taxonomy): domain Eukaryota; kingdom Metazoa; phylum Chordata; class Amphibia; order Caudata; family Salamandridae; genus Lissotriton; species Lissotriton vulgaris. The sequence continues at coordinate 329,829 of NW_028243230.1, forward strand.
AATGAATTCCCTGCAACGTGAACGTCATCACGTCGATGACTCAGTGCGTGTATCACGTGAGTCTTTTGTAGTTCTTTCTGCAAAAGAACTACTTGTTCCCAAAGCTTTTTGTGCTTTATTGTGGCACCTGTGTCATCTTTGTAACCATTTTCACTCCATGTCTGCATGTCACCGTTGTATGACTTGACGCAGAAATACGAATCACACACTATTAGTGTGGGAAATTCGCGATCCGCATTTTCAAGCGCCATCTTTAAAGATCTTATTTCAGCTCGGTGAGCTGAACAGTTTCTGAGTGATTCAGTTTTGGTGATCATCGGTTTGAATTTACCAGAGCGCCAGCGACCTTTAACAATCGCGCACGCTGCATTGTAGGATTTTTTATCTACATCGTAGTGTTGTGCGAATCTGTCCATATAGATTACGCAGGTATATTGTTCCAGAGGCAGAATTTCGATTGGCAGAGGATATTCTTGTTCATATTCTAGATCATCTAGTTTTTTCAATTACGGGTCAAAAAAGTATTTCACGTCTTCTGTAGCAAGATAATTCTCCCATTGTATCCATTTTGGATCTAATGCCACTGTTTTCAGGTTTGTGGACTTGTTAATGCCTCAAGGGCTGATTCTGCTGTATAAACAGTTATTCTTTTGCCTTGGGCTAGGGCTCTTTCTCTTGCTACAGTAGTTTGAACCGCTGTCAGAATTTTTTCTGTAGAGCTGAATTTCATTTCAGCTTGAGTGTACAAATGTGATTTGTAAGCTTTAGGTACCGTTTCTCCCTCATTAGAGGTCAGGTATGTGAATCCGCATCTTCCTGGGATGACTCGGATTACAAGATTGCGTATGTTTTCGCGAGTTTGTAATTTTGTTTTAGTTAACATGTCTGTTTGCAATGATCTCAAAATCTCTGTGTTTCTGAGTCCAATTGATTGGTTTGAAATCTGGTTTTATCAATTCATAGAGAGGTTTAACCCTCTCTGCATAATTTAGAATGTATGTTCTTCCGAAATTCAGGAAACCTAGTATTGATTGTAAAATCTTCAGCGTTTTTGGTGCTTGGAGTACAGCACATTTCTTTAAGAAATTGTCAGCTAGACTCTTGCCTTCACTTGATAGTTCATATCCTAAAAACAGGACAGTTAGATGGGCAATTCGTGACTTTTTAAAGTTGAATTTGTAACCCTCTGATGCGAACCCAAGTATTATGGTGTTCACTCTTTTTAAGTGAGTCTCCAGGTCTTCATCTGTGAGATAGATGTCATCGACATATGATAATGCCTCATCATCATATATTTGTAGTAACTCTATTACCCTTGCTGAGAATAATCCTGGGCTATTCTTGAATCACTGTGGGAATCGGCAAAATTGTTTTTGCGATCCCATTATTGAGAAAGCGGTCAAATGCCTGCTTTCAGGTGCAATGTTTTGACAGAAGAATCCATTAGAGATATCTAATGTTGTTTTATATTTTTAGCGCACAATGTTATTCATTAGTGCTGCACTATGTGAGTTTTTTAATGCGAATGTTTTGCAACAGGAGTTAAGGTGTCTGTAGTCCAAAACTAGACGATATGAATAGTCTGGCTTGGAGACAGGAAACAAAGGATTGTTCATTTGTGAGGTGCATGTTTCAATCACCCCTTGGTATTCAAGTTGATCTAAGATCTCCCTGACTTGCTTTTTAGCTTCTTGTTTAACTGGGTACTGCCTTTGTGCAGTGGGCTGATTTTTTAACTGGATTTTGTGGTGAGGCGAATCCTCATCCCATCGTACATGATTTTTGTATAAAGCAGGAGCTTGGGCCACTGCCCATTTTCTTGCAAATGTGTATTTTTTATGAATCGGAATATGATTTGAGAACGCAGGCATAATCATTTCTTCGCCATGAGGGCACTCCCTGACAAACTCTGGTGGCCAGTCTTTCTCAGCTAACAGGATGTCATAGCCTTTAGAAAGTTTTTCCCAAAAGAGACCTTTTATTTTCCTAGTTTTATCTCCCTCTATACGTAATGTTATTTCATATAGTTTATGGGGCACACTAACTCGTGTGTCTGCAGTTTCCACTTGAATGTATTCATTTGTGCCCACTGTCTCCAGAAGATTCATCAGGATCTTGCGAGCTATGGTCACTTCTGCTGCACTGTCTAGCATTGTCTGGGCCCACTCTCCGTTTTTCAGTTGTGTCCTCAGAATTCTCGGCATGCTTAATTTTAATACTTGCTACCTTCTTTCTGGGAAATTGTAATTTTTTACTTTGATGAGCAGGTTCCTTGTCTTTGGACTTGACGTGCTCTTCTCTGTGTTCTGACCGTCCTCTTCTTTCCGATTTCTGTGAGGAAGTCTGAAAAGATCGAGAGGGATGTGTATCAACATCTTGATATCTATCAGGTTTTTTCAAATTATCCCTATTTCTAAGGTTGGATCTTTTCTCAGAGGGCTCCATTTGGGAAAACTGGTTTCCTCGGTCTGGAGAATTTTCTCTCCGTTGAGAAGACCTTCCTCTGGACTGGAATCGTTTTTCCCTGAGAGTGGATTGTTTATTACCATCCCAACTCTTTTTTGGAGTATTTTAAATTATTTTTAATAAATATTTTTTCAGGATTTTCAGTTAGTTGGGGTTTTACCGGTTTCCCACCCAAACTATCTCTTCCTAGTTCTTCATAGGATTTTTCTATGATTCTGGCAATTTCAAATGGTTGGTCTGTTATATCTGTTTCCTTCAATTTCTGAAGGTACTCTATATCGTCCCTTGCCAATTGAACTAATTCTCTATATGCCTTTTTTAATTCTTTTAGTTTAACTAGGAGTTCTTCGCTTGACATTGTTTCAATGTCTGGGTGTGTTGCGTAGCTGGCTAGAACTGGTCCCGTGGCTCCTGGTCTACCTAGTGGACCGTGCCTGGTGATGTGATTTTGATGTTTTAGGACGCCTTTAAATCAGAGCAGGTGCTCTTGGTAATTTAGTGGGATTTCAACGTCCTCGAAAGGAGTGTATATATCCGGAGGTTCCTCTATTTTATAATAGTGGAAATCTTTTGTCACAGTGTGTGCTGCTGGAAAATGTATCCATGAATAGAATACCTCTGTCTGCCGATATTCATGGGCCTCTACCAGGAATATGACTGTACCACCTCGTGATGTCAGTCCATTTTCTATAAGTTTAAGAGTTATAGTTCTCCTTACGTTGACCGGAATGAGTATAGCATTTGAGGCATTTTCTTGGAGACTTGTGTCTTCCTCTATTAGTTGAGCTGCTATTCTAGCTCTTTCCCTTTTGTCTTCACTTTCTCCCATTTTACTGACAGAAAGTTTTGTTGCAGATCAAGTTTCAAGGAAACAAAGATTAGATGCACAATATTTTGGAACACTGTATCCTTCAACGTTGACTAAACCAAAAACTATTACATAGGATTCTCATCCTACTAAGTTCCGGCGGATATTAACCTTTCACCCACTCCAGACGTCTATTGGAGTTTTTACGGGAGAGAGGGGTCTGTGTGAAAAGCACAACTGAGTTACTCTAGTGTCTTGCGTTAGATTATCGCCTTGCCAAACGTTGGGCGCCATGTAGTGTAGTTCCTATTTTCCCAATAGGCTCTGCGCATTGGAATAATATAAACAGTAGTGTAGACGTAGGACTGAGGTCGACTAGGTCTCTACTGATTATATTAGACTTAATTAGTTTTGCCAGCTAGCTCAGAGGTCACTAGAAACTTTCTTGAATGAACAGGGAGGAGTGAACTTCCCTGATTAGACAAGAAAGGATTCGGTTTCTGACAACCACATAAACATGACAACTTTGCTCCCTCAGAATAAAGAGTGTATCTCTAGAGTCGTGTGAAAACAATAGGCAGCTATTTCACTCAGTCAATCGTGCATGCTTAGTTCCACCAGAATGCAGAGAAATAGAGAGACGGGCGTTTTCAATAAAAGGTGTTATTTATTAAGCAGTCTAATTTCTCATGCAAGAGAAATGAATTGCCACAATTGCAATACTCATTATAAAGTAAAGTGCGTACAGTAAAAGTAGTATTATGAAATAATACTGTAAAAGCATTGATATGGTTTCTTAGCCATATGATACTTTAAAATGGATAAAATAAATACCTACATAAAAACATTGACTAACTGGTGCTTCTAACTACGCCTACCCCGGTGTACCCGACCTAAGCCTAATACTTGGGAAGGAGTAAGTAAGTAGCAGTTTAAGTTACGTTGGTTAAGATTGTTTTGCCAAGAATCTGCATCAAAAATTCTCTTAAGGGTTTAGTCAGCTCTGTACCTTGGTAATAGAATGTGGGAGGTCTGGTATCTCTTTCTTCAGGACTCGATCCCCCAGCAACCCGCGAGGGTAGCTGGAAACACCGGAGCTGGATTTTCTCGGCTGGAGAAAAAGACAGCGTCTCTCTCAGTGCATCAAAAGGGAGGGGCGGCTTCCGTGGGCTCTCGCATCAGCTGGGCTCTCGGGCAAGTAGATAGCCGCTCTGCTCCAAACCACTGTGTGTTTGCTTAAGGCAACTGTTGGTTTATTTATACCTGAAAGGTGCCGAGGTTGACGTAAGGTTGGACATAAGACGTCACTAAGAACTAACAGTTCTTTCTGGACTCCAGGAGTTCTTCTTCTTTTTTTATTTTTTTATTTTTTAACGTAAGATTTTATTTATATCTGCTCACTTTACACAGCATTTGCCTACAACCCGGAGGCCGGCTGCCACTTATTCAGCACTTACATAGAAATGATACATCTGTTCTTTCGACCATGTACAGTTCGGCAGCAATTTACTAATCAAGCAGCAGAAAGCATGACAATACGTATTGAAATTATCAACGTTCATCTTACTTTTATATTTTATAAACTTAACTCAACTTGGGACTCGATAGATCACATATTCAACATATATCTCAACACTCCACATTCTAGTTTCTACAACAGCACATCATTCCTGGCACTTCCTTTACCTCCCCCAGCCTTAGGGTTCCTCGAGGTCAATCAAACTTTATGTCACTCCCCGTGGTACTATCCTACCCTTACTGCTACCCCTCAGCTCGGACCTCTAGTCCCCCTCTTCCTCATCTTCTGAGCTGCCCAAGTCCTCTTCCGGCAATGGCTCACACAAATCACCCCGATAGCTACTCCACGGCAGCCAGACCTTATTCCATTTTCGAGGATTGACCCTCTGATGGTATACTGCGCGCTCAATAACCAATACCATATCCATATTTCTACACCACTGCGCCAGGGTCGGTACCTCGGCCGCCCCCCACTTTTGTGCTATATCACGCTTGGCTACCATAATGCCTATAATGGCCCATTGCTGTCCCTGGCGCGTCAGATCATTAGGCCCCCATATGTTCAATAAGCAGACTCGTGGATCAGGTGTAATGGAGACTTCTAGAGTCTGTGAAATCGTACGCAGTATCTGTCGCCAGCATTCAGCAATCCTCCGGCACTCCCAAAGTGTATGCAGCAGTGTGCCTTCCCCTCCACAGCCCCTGAGACAAAATGGATGGTCAGCCCTGTGGAATTTGTGCAATGCGGTCCTCGTATAGTAAACCCGGTGCAGTATCTTAAACTGCACCAGCCGAAATCGTGCTGAGATGCCGGCCTCCCTTGGGGACGCCATCGCAGCGTTCCAGTCTGTCTCGTTCATCTCCGCTAACTCACTCTCCCATTTTTCCTTCAGTTTCTGCAAGGGGTCCGGCAGATTATTCAGTAGTTTCCGGTACGTGAGGGAAATGGCGCTAGTCTGTATATAGTCCGTAAGTAGGCGATCTTCCAACGGGGAAGAGTCCGGGACCTCCGTACCTGCCTCAATCGCTGTCATCAGTGCGTGCCTTATTTGGATATATCGGTAGGTCTCGTTGACGCCCAGGTTATACTGTTGCTGCAGCTGCTCAAAGGGGACTACCCCATCTCTCGTCCACATGTCTCCTACCATGGAGATGCCAATGTTATCCCACTGTGTGAACCCTTTACTATGTCTCATCTGTCCCAATGACTTGGTGTCCCACAGAGGTGTAAGTTTTGTTATGACACCCCCCCATTTTAGTTTCGCCTGAGCTTTATGCCACAGTGCCACCGTGTGCCTAGTGGTTCCCATGAGCTTCGCTACAAGGCCCTTGTTGTACAGCGGGGCCAATAAACTGTGTGTACCCAACTGTGCTCTATCCGCAAGATAGGCTGGGTCGTCCTGCGGGGCATGCAGCCACTGGTGATAACCTTGAGGTGTGCCGCCCTGTAGTATAATTGTACATTTGGCAGGGCTATCCCACCATCGTACCAGTCCCTGACAAGCTTCATGTGTGCCACACGAGCCGGACGGCCCCCCCACAACAGTCCAGTTACCACCGACGTCACTCTGCGGAAATAGGAGGGCGGCACCAAAACCGGCGTATTTTCCAACACATACAGGAAACGAGGCAGCGCCATCATCTTGAACAGGGCCGCCCTCCCCAGAAGTGTCAGCGGAAGTGCCTTCCATTGTCTCGCGTCTGCTTGCAGCCGAGCGAGCAGCGGTAATAGATTTAGTTCATGAAAGGCCTTATCATCGCGAGTAACGTGAATCCCCAAATATTTGAAGGAGGCGTCCGCCACTGTCAATGGGAAACCGGCAGGAAGGCTCGGAGAGGGGCCCCTAAGCACATAGATGACCGACTTTGTCCAGTTGATCTTGTAGCCAGAGGCGTGACCATGTTGATCACACAGCGCCAATAATACCGGGATACCCCTCTCAGGGTCCGACAGGTAGATCAACATATCGTCTGCATATAAGGAGACTCTGTCTTCCCAGTTGTCCTCCCACTGTATCCCTTTCAGCAGTTGGGATGTTCTAAGAACTGTGGCCAGCGGCTCTAGGACTAAAGCAAATAACAAAGGCGAGAGTGGGCATCCCTGCCGAGTTCCCCTAGCTAAGGAAATGTCTCGGGAGATATGGCCGTTTGCCGCCACACGTGCCACTGGATCTGTGTACGGGAGCCGAATCCAAGGGATAAACTTGGGCCCGAAGCCCATGTGGTCCAGGACTGCAAAAAGATATTGCCATTCCACCATGTCAAACGCCATCCTGGCATCTAACGACAGAATAGCCGCCGGTTCCGTCAGAGACGGGGCTCGTGCCAATGCTCAGTGTAGTCTACGGAGATTGAGCGCTGTACTCCTGTGTGGCATAAAGCCCGACTGGTCCGGATGGATCAACCACGCGAGGTGAGGCATCAGCCTGTTGGCCAACAGTTTCGCTAGAATTTTGGCTTCCGCATTGAGGAGGGATATAGGGCGGTATGATGTGCACTCATCTGGCGGTTTACCCGGTTTTGGGATTGCCACAATGGTAGCCACATGCTGGTCCAGGGGCAGAACCCCCCGCTCCAAGCTCTCTGTATACATGCCTAATAAGGGTTTGCTCAACGTCTCTGACATAGCCTTATACCACTCTACTGGGATCCCATTGGGTCCCATTGCTTTACCGGAATGCAGTGCATTAATGGCCAGCTGAATCTCTTCCGGGGACAGTTCAGCGTCAAGCTCCTCCATTGCCTCTTGTGGCAGGGTCTGTGTTGGCACCCCGTGAAGAGCTATCACTGCCTCTTCCGACGTTATGGTCACCTCAGGGGTATAGACGTCCTGAAAGTGGTCAGCCAAGGCTTCTATTATCACTGACGGACGCGCATCTACCTCCCCGTCGGAGCCTCTCAACTGCAATATATGTTTGGCACCTCCCTTTTTCTTGGCCAACCAGGCCAAGAGCTTACTAGCCTTATCCCCAATATCATAGACTCTGTGTGTTGTCGCTGCTATGTTCTCGACTGTCTTCCGACGAAGATGGTCGCCGTGGAGTTGCTGACAGAGCTGTAGTGTATGCAGTGTATTTTCAGTTGGGTCCGCCATATGGGCTAAATTTGCTTTGTCAAGTTCGAGTTCTAGCTCTAGCAGCTCTTTCCTTTGAGTGCGTTTGTGTCCCGCTATGGTCGTGATTGCCTGCCCTCGTAAAACCGTCTTATATGCTTCCCATAGGACCGACGGTGACGTTACTGAGGTCGCGTTTTCCGTGAAGTAATATCGGGTAGCCTTTTTCAGCTCCTTTCGTACATGCGGTATCTTGAGATAGCCTGGGTAGATCGGGTAAATTCGTTTGCGAGCTATTTTTGGGCATGACAATGTCAGTGTTAGTGGGGAGTGATCTGAAATGCCCCAGGTCTAATTTGTACATCACTTACGGTGAGGAGACCGCCCCCCAGTGTAAGAAAGTAGTCGAGTCGGGACAGGCTGCCATGGACGGCAGAGTAGTATGTATACTGTTGGCCCTCGGGATGAAACTGTCTCCACAGGTCCACCAGACCCTGCGCAACCAGGAAATCGCCGAATCGGGAGGGACCAGGGTTTTGCGTTCGGACCGGGAACCTATCCTGCTTGTTATGTGCCACTGCATTAAAGTCTCCTCCTATTATAAGGTCCCCCTCCGGGAGTCCCAGTAGGAATTTCCCCAAGTCGGGAAGGGCGATTGCGTGAAGCGCCGGTGGAATGTATACTGATACTATTGTCAGCGGCTTCCCCTCCCATTGTCCATGTGCCGCAGCGAAGCGGCCCTGGTCATCTGTTTTAGTGGACTGCAGTATGAACCGAGATGACTTTTTTAGCAATATGCCTGCCCCCGCGATCCTGAGGAGAAGTCAGAGTGTGCTATCATGTGGTACCCTCGCCTATCCAGCGCCCGACTAGCCGTACCCACCCAGTGCGTCTCCTGCAACAGAACCAATGCAGGACCCAATCTCCTGATACCCTGCAGGACCAGCCCCCGCTTAATCTTGTCACCCAATCCCCGCACATTCCAGGACAGCAAGTGCAGAGGTGCTATGAGCCCTAAATTAGATCCCCCATCTACGGGTCCCCCCTGAGTGTTGTGTGCCGTTACTGTTCTGGGGTGAAAGACTTGTGAGTGCCATGAGCTTACACTGTCATGTCATGCGTGTATCGATCCAGATGCTGTTGCTTGTGTGCCATATCCAACCTTTGCGAGTCAAACAATAATCACAACTTACCCTCCCTCAATGAGTCAAACATTTAGGAAATATTGAAAACAGCCCCTCCCCCAACTCCCCCCCTCCCTGACCTCCTGCTACACGGACTTTGAACCGCCCGCCCCCCCCAACTCAGCGGAGTGCTCAACCCATTCCCCACACAATTTATACTTGCTCGCTGGGGTGAAGGACTCTCCGGAGACGGCGGCCTCTCTTCCTCTCCTCGGATGCCCTCAGCCCAGTGTCCAGTGGCAGTCCGCCAGGCGGTCAGCTGAATATCTTGTATTCACCGGGCAGTTACTGTTCCGCGTCAGCATCCTCGTCTACACTTTCTCTCACTGGCGAGCGTTCCCCCATTTCATGCCCCGCAGCTTGAGAGTTTGGATAACTTCCTGTCCCCTGATTCTTGTGTGTCCTGTCGAACGACGTGGTTGATTGGCCGCCCTCCATCCGTCCAGCCAGTCCCTGGCTATCTCAGGAGTGTCAAAGAACCAAGTCTTGTTGTCCGCCACAACACGCAACCTGGCTGGGAACAGCATAGAGTACGGAATCTCTCGCGTCCTGAGTTCCCTCTTTACATCCAAGAACGTCTTCCTATGGCGAGCAACTTCCGCCGCATAGTCCGGAAAGAAGGCCAGTGTGGAATTTTGGATTTTGACCGGCGGTGATACTCGTGCCGCTTGCAGGATGGCATCTCTGTCCCAAAAGTTGAATAGTCTGGCCAGGATTGGCCGCGGGGCTGCGCCAGGTTTCGGCCATCCCCCCGGGACCCGATGGGCTCTTTCAACGGAGGAGAAAGTGGACAGGCCCTTGGGTTTGAGTTCCTTTGTTATCAGTTCTTCTACATAGAGATCCATTGCTCTAGTACCCTCAGATTCCGGAACACCAAGGATCCTTACGTTGTTCCTCCTGGAGCGTCCTTCCTGATCGTCCAGTCTCTCTCGCAGCACCTTAATCTCCGCCGACATCCGTTCCATCACCGTCTGAAGCTCCGAGACGTACTCCACCAGCGACTTCGTAACCACCTCCATGGAGCTCACCTTTTCGGACATTTTGTGGAAGTCCGCCCTGATGAGAGTAATCTCGGTGGAGATCGTGCCTACCATTGCTTGGACTTGCGCCAAGGCTTTCATGACGTCATCCAGTGTCGCTTTCTTCCCACGTCCGCCGATTTACCAGCCGGCGTCCTTCCGTCAGTTGGGGAAGATACGCCCTTGTCGCAGGCAAATTTATCAATCCGGGTCTGCGTGGTGCCACCTTTTCCACCCTTGCCCGCCATGTTAGCCGCCACTGCGCCTCAGTCCGCTCGTCTTTGTGCCTGGCCCTATGTGCGGTGGTATGTAACAGGATACGAGAGGCGCACTAGATCACTTCGCCACCTATCCGGGGTACAGCCCGGGACTTCCTTACAGCATTGACAGTCAATTTGCACAGGCTGCGCACTTGGTCAGTGTGAGGCTTGTAGCACAGCGTGGCGCCCCCGTCTCTGTGGCGACGTTACACCTTACGTTCAACCCGGCATGGGTCCCCCGTGTCGGCCCTCTCCTTCCCGCAGTCGGCTCTATCATTTACAGCAGCCCGCAGTCCGGTTCGCTATATGTTCGGTGGCTCCACCGCTTGCCCACTTTTGTCACATCTGCTGTCTCAGAGCGTTCCGGTTATCTTTCCTGGCAGGCTTTGGGGTCACCGCTGCCAATTCGCATTCAAGCCGGGCGCTTCCGGTGTGTTGCGCCCAGGTCCGCGTTGCTTCCGGCCGGATTCGTCCGTAGGACAGCCCCCGGATCTCAGCCGCTCCTTAGGCCACTGGTGCCGCTCGCTGGAACTTCTCTCCCCGGTGTCGGATTTTGCCCAGAGTCGCTGCCACACACACTGCCCGGTCCTGGGCGTCGGGTCCCTCCGGTAGAGACCATACTGTGGGCGGATCAGTGTACGGATGTGCGGAGAGGCCGCTCTATCTACAGAGCTTGCCTTTTAGCCTGCCGCCATGCTCGGCTGCTAGCCACACCCCTCCAGGAGTTCTTGTTCAAATCAAAACAAAAGCAGGGGGGATTTCCCGGGCTGCTGGAGGCTTGGTTTGTTTAAAGAACGCGTTGTGCTTTCTAGGAGTCGATGGGAGTAGCCGTGCTGTGCTTTGGACTGCATGGGCTATTACTGAATATGGATATGATTCTTATGCCTTTATAAGGATATTATTAATTATAACCACATAAAGGCATGAATCGGGAATATCGAATTAGGGTCCTAGATAGAAACACAACACAAGGACACGTGTTGAGTCTCACACCGGAGCTGCACGTCAGCACGCAAGCCTCGCCCCTGCGCCCGCACACTTGTGCCCAGTCACAATGAGCAACACCGCGCTGGCGGTAGGGACTGCCGCCCAGCAAGACGGAGCCCACAACCCGGTGGTCGCTGCCAATCGCCCCACCACCAGTGCACACCCACACGGCGGTCGCACCACTACCCCCCTTCAGTGAGGCCGCAGACCCTGCAACAGTGGCGCCAAGATGGAAGGCCTGGGTCGGGGGGCACAACCACTACTTCAAGGAGACCTGCGAAACCGATGGGAAGGTCAAACGCTCACTCCTCATATACTATGGCTGGGCGGAGATACATGATCTGTTCGTGACAATGACTACGAGGCGGCGGTCGCCGGGCTCACCAAACACTTCGACCCACAGCTCAATCACGACTTTGAGAAATTCAAGTTCAAGAGGGCGTGGCAAACCGAGACTAAATCTGTGGACATGTTCTATGCGCTACTGCGCCGGCTGGCCAGCACGTGCCCCTTCACAGACCCGAGGGACGAGATGCGGGACTAGATCATCCTAGGATGCCGCTCAAAGCTCCTGCAGAAGCTCATCCTCCGACAACCAGGAATCTCGCTGGACGAGATTCTAATCCTGGCTCGCTACCACGAACTGTCGGACGCCAGGGCAGAGGAGATGGAAGCCGCCTTGCACACCCCAGTCACATGCCGATCAAGGAGGAAAAGGTGGACGCCATCCAGAGAAGGCCCTCCCGACACCTCGCCAGGCTCCGAGAACGCCACCAGGCGGACCATGTGGATACTCCGGGGATGATCAACGCGCAACGGCCATCTGTGGGGCAAAAGGAAAGACATGCTCCCACTGCGGAAGGCTAAACCATTACATCAAAGTATGCCGCGGAGGGAAGTTCAGATCGGCGATGTCGATGCCCAGAAGTGTGTCACAGCGCATTCGACAAATCTCCCTGGATGACACACCGCCAGTACCGATGACCAGCCTCAGGAGTGACGACCCATGTATGAGGATGAGGGCGATGACGAAGTATTCGTAGTGTCATACGTAAGCCGGACAGGGACCCGTCGAAGGCAACATCCCATGTGCTCCATTTCCATCGAAGGCACTGGCGTGCAAGCTCTCATCAAAACTGGGGCCTCCGTCAATGTGATGGACTCTGACCAATATGATTGCCTATCACCACGACCTCCCCTTGCACCATCCACTGCAAGGATCTACACGTATGGAGGGACAGACCCGCTCCCTCTCCGGGGCGTCATCCAGACCACGATCGTGAGCTGAAGCTACTCCACTGAAGCAAAATTCTACATCACGGAGGGGAAGAAGGGGACTTTGCTCAGCTGTCACACAGCCAAAGACCTCTGGCTTGTCTTCTTTGCTAATCAAGTTCACGAGTCCCATGCGGAGGCAATGTGGAAGGAATTTCCGGCGCTCTTCGAAGGCCTAGGGAAACTAAAAGGCAAGAGATTCAAGCTCCACATTGACCCTTCTGTGCGACCTGTGGCCCTCCGGCACCATCGGGTGCCCTTCAACTTACGCCCCCAAGTGGAGGAGGAGCTTAGGAAGCTCGAAGAGTTAGGGGTCATCGAGAAGGTGTCAGGGCCTATGCCATGGGTGTCCCCGCTGGTTGTGGCACCCAAACCCAAGCAACCAGGAGCCATTCGACTCTGTGTCGATATGAGACTACCGAATACAGCGGTGAAGAGAGAACGCCACATCAGCCCCACGACGGACGACATCATAGAGGACCTAAATGGAGCAAAGTGGTTCTCCAAATTGGACCTCAAAGCCGGCTACCACCAGCTGGAACTTGAGCCAGAAAGCCGGTATATTACCACTTTTCAATGCGTGTGGGCCTACGCAGGTACAGGAGAATCAGCTTCGAGGTGTCATCAGCGTCTGAAGTCTTCCAAAACGCCGTCCGGGAAGCATTGTCAGGGCTTCAGGGAGTGATCAACCTCAGCGATGATATCCTTGTGTACTCTGCCACGCTCGAGAACATCACTCACACCTCAGGGCCACGCTGAAACCGCTAGTGGACTGCGGGCTGACTCTGCATAAATCCAAGTGCTCGTTCTATCAGGAGAGCATTGACTTCTTTGGCTATACGTTCATCCGTGTGGGACTCCTGGTGGATCCGAAGAAGGCCAAAGCCATCCGAGCAGCCAGCACCCCTCGCAACCCCACCGAGGTGAGAAGCTTCCTCGGCATGGCCACATACTGTGGATGGTTTATTCCCAATCTGGCAGCTATGTCTGAGCCACTGTGGGCACTCACGCGTCAAGACCATAAGTGGGAATGGACACTAGCGGCCAACAAGGCTTTCCAGGACATCAAGGAAGGCCTGCTCGACAAGACCGTGATGGCCTACTTCCATCCACAACGCAGAACGGAACTGGTTATTGACGCCAGCCCGGTGGTCCTTGGAGCGGTCCTTCTTCAAGAACATGGCTCGAAAGTATGGAAGCCTGTTGCCTACGCCAGCAAAGCAGTAACCGACACTGAAACCAGATATGCACAAATCGAGAGAGAGGCGTTGGCGATCAAGTGGGCGTGCCAGCACTTTCATTTATAACTCTGCTGCCAAGAATTCCGCGTTGTGCCCAACCACAAACCTCTGCTCCCGCTGTTCGCAGGCTCATCCCGATTAGCACCCAGAGGATCGAGCGATGGGCCGTGCAGCTACAGGGATACAACTTCAAGGTGATCTTTCGCCCCAAGCGCACAACCCTGCCGACAACCTGTCTCGACACCCGGAATCTCCGGCACCGGTTGGTCCATCTGCAGATGCCTGCAGCATGGAGGTGTTTGTCCACATGGTGTCGCAAGGAGCGTGTCCCAAGGCTATGACGCTCGAAGAAATCGGCCAAGCCACCCAGGAAGACATCACTCTGTCCCGAGTTCGCGGAGCCTTGGAGAATAACAGTTGGGCCCATTTCATGGACGGTGCCCGCGCCCTCCGGCCGGAGGTTACACATGCCCGTCAACAATTGTGGCAAGTTCGAAATGAACTCAGTGTGGGGGAAGGAGGAGTCGTCCTGAGAGGACATCTCATCGTGGTCTCAGAAAACCTACAGAGGAGGATCCTCGCGTTGGCCCACATCAGGCACCAGGGAATGGTCAAAACCAAGGCATGGTTGAGGGATAAGGTTTGGTTCCCGGCCATGGACTCCATGGTAGAGGAGATGGTGGGGCAGTACCATGCCTGCACGATCACCGGGGGAGACCCAGCTCCAGCACCGGTAATCACAGAAGAACCGTGCAGTACTCCATAGACACATCTCAGTGTGGACTTTGGGAGCTTTCCGGATGGTCGTCACATGCTGGTCATGGTTGACTCGTTCTCGTAGTTTCCCATTGTTGAAGTCATAGCGTTAACAGCCTTCCCTCAAGTGAAGAGAGTTCTGGATCGAGTCTTCGCAATGATGGGGCTGCCGGAAGAAGTCAAGTCCGACAACGGACCCCCCTTCCAGGGGCGGGAGTTCCAGGATTATCTCGAGAACCTAGCGGTGCGACACAGGAAGATCACCCCGCTATGGCCCCAAGCGAACGGGGAAGTGGAAAGGTTGATGAGGACGATCAACCGTACATTACGCATCGCAGTGGACAATGGGGAAGATCCGGAAGTGGCCCTCAACTAAGCATGAGCGGATTTTGCGGATTGGCAATCCGCGAATTTTGCGGATTTGCGGATTCGCAATCCGCAAAATCCGCGAATTCCCGCGAATTTGCGGATTTTTTTTTTTTTGTGTTCGCCCGTGTTTCTGCCAGTTCGCGAGGGTTTTTACAATTTCGCAATTTGCGAACTTACCTGTCGGGTCGCAAGTTTTGCGAACTTGTTGTTTCTACGTGTCCAGCCTGTTTGGGACACTCTTCTTCATCACTGCCACTCTCTGTCACCACTGCCACTCTCTGACTACTCATGCCACCCTCTGGCCCACCCATGCCACCCTCTGTTTCATCACCACACCCTCTGGTTGTCCAGTGTACATTATTTTCGGCAAAGCAAAGCACACCTTCCCTGCCTCAAGTGACCTGAATTAATTTGGGGCTGATTAATGTGTCACAGAATATTTTTTTAGCTGGCACCTGCTTCCTTAGTGCGCCCTGATTAGTGATCTTTTGCACTTGCTAAGTGCTTTCATTGTTGCAAAATTAGTTACAACACCTGCCCTGCCCCATCTGACAATAATGAATTAGGGGCTGATTAATGGATTTTAACTTCCAGCCTGGCTCCTGCTTGCCTCCCTTAGCTGTAATTCAGGACCTTTGTGGCATATGTGTAACTATTCTGAGGTTCAGAGCAGGGTCACATAATAGTTTCAACTGGCAACTGAACTCTGGAGGGGCCCCTCAGGAAGCACTACAGGAAATGGCTACTAATGATGTGCCTGAACTTTTGAACCTGGTAAGTAGTTACTTTCAGTTTTGCCAAGATCGTATTTCTGCAATTTTGCACTTATTCGCGGGGCGCGAACTCACGCGAACAGTGCGAGCAGCGCGAGCAAAATCCGCTGCTCGCGGATTTGCGGATTTTGCGGGAAATTCGCAAATCTCGCGGATTGCGGATTTCCCGAAAATCCGCAAAATCCGCGAGCGTAACGGATTTTCCGCCCATGCTTACCCTCAACCAGTTCCTTGGCGCGTACCGTCAGACTCCTCATAGTACCACTAAGTGTGCTCCGGCTCATCTCCTGTTCAAGCGAGCACCACGAGACAGTATCCCGGCTGACCCGACGTGGATGCCCGCGGAGCGTGATGATGCTGCCGTCTAGTCGAGGAGGGAGACGATGAACCGGAAGGCAAGGGAGGCCCATAGAGCTCAAGAACCGCAGCTCAGAGTGGGAGACCGGGTGGTGATCTAAGACCGACACCCCGGGTGTAAGTTCCGGACGCCCTACAAACCGGAGGCATGGGTTGCTGTGCATGTCCAAGGGACCATGGTGACCGCCCAAAAGGGACAACAATCTGTCACCAGGAACTTGTCCAGTTTCAAGAAGACACCGGAGGTGGAAGTAAACCCGGAGGTCTCTGAATATCAGGACTCTTTGCCGAGCCCATCTCCCCCTAGATTGCCGCCTGGGTGGAATGCTTTGCCGGTGTCGCCGAGACAAGCTAGCCAAGAAAATGACTGTGGTACCTGGTTGACCGGCCAAAACGCCACTGACGAGTCGGCTGAAGGAACCCCGGCTGGGGTTACCACATCTCCCTGTGTCCGGAGCCAGAAGTATGGTCTCCGGCCAAATCCGGGGCAGAGTCAATGGCTCAGAGACTTTGTATGTGCCTCACCCTGAACTAAGAAAAGTTTATGATCAAGAACTAAAAGAAAGGAGGGATGTAGAGAGCCACCCGGACTCTCTACAACATTGTTGCGATTCACCCACGCATCCACGCACCCCTTGGGCCGGGCTCGCCCCGAGGGTATAAATAAATGAGCTGAAGACCACTCGGGGTCTTCCGGCTGAGAGCATAAGTGTTGCCTCCTGTGTGTTCCTTCATAGCGATGCTGTGGCCCACGTGACCTGGGCCCCGCCGCGATAGGTAGGGAATTTGGCTACAGAAAGAAGAGTGGGAGAAAGAATGGTGAAGAGATGCACGGCACAGTCTACTTTACACTCATGATTTCAACAGCAGTTTGCAAGCCAAACAAAAAGGCAAAGCTACAGCATAGAGAAGTTCTGGCCACATAAAAGCACTAAACAGATTCCCAGCGGCACCCGTGATATGAAGGAACACTTGTGCGTTCTGGCTAAAAGTTGCAGTGCCTTTAATGCACATCGAAACGTCACAGTCTCCTTTCATCTGTTGCCAGCGTGTTGAATAAAAGGCAGGGCTCGACCACAGCATCGAAAATAGCTTCAATGCTCCCACTTTTAAAAAAAGCAAATCTGGACACAAAACTAACCAGCAGCTACCGCCAATATCCAGAATCCCATTTCCAGCTAAAGTTTTAGAAAAATTGCTTGATAACGAATTGACAGTATTTACATCTAAAACCATTTTAGACCAATCACAATATGGTTTCAGGGAAGAGCATGGAACAGAAACTGCATTGGTTATGGCAACAGAGGGACTCAGGAGTATATTAGACGCAGGAGGGAAGGCCGTCCTGATTCTATTGGATCTTTCGACTGCTTTCGACACTGTGAACTACGAGATACTCTGTGCTCGGCTAGCTGAATTGGGGCTTCAAGATTCTGCACTTAGGTTGATGCAATCTTTTTTAAGAGACAGATCATTCTCAGTTAAACTAGGAGATTTTACATCCAAATCATTTAAATCTCCTTGTGGAGTGCCGCAGGGTTCTTCCCTGAGCCCCACGCTTTTCAATGTTTATGTTGCCCCTCTGGCAGAGATTATTAGGCAGCATGGGTTCCTTCCAGTATCGTATGCGGACGACACCCAAATAGTGGTGTCAGTTACAGGCAACTTGGAGGAAACAGCTGAGCGATTCAATGATTGCATGACAAAGGAAGATCAGTGGATGCAGCTAAACTGCCTGAAGTTGAACAGTGACAAAACAGAGGTTATGCTGTTGGGATCAAAGACAGATTTTTGGTCTCCTAACTGGTGGCCAGCCAGGCTGGGTGCCTGCCCAGTACCAATGGGCAAAAAATGTAGGAGTCATATTTGACAACAAATTGACTTTCGCGCCCAGATAAACAACCTCTCTCTGACCATCTGTTATATTTTAAAGATGATTAGAAGAGTCTGCCCGTTCATTCCCCTCGAGTCACGTAAAACGTTGATCACAGCTTTGGCCTTATCCAGATTGGATTATGGCAACGCCTTGTATGCAGGGATCCAAGCCCAACATCTTTCAAAACTCCAGCGTATGCAGAATACTGCGGCAAGGCTGGTCCTAGATCTTCCCAGATATGAGCCAATTGGACATAGATTGAGGGCCCTTCATTGGTTACCCATGGAAAAAAGGATTATGTTTAAATCTCTGTGCCTGGCCTTTAAGGCCTTGCATGTGTCTGGACCACGGTTCTTGAGATAACACTTGAAATGGTATGTGCCGGCCAGAAGCCTGAGATCGGCCCACACAAAACTTCTACAAGTCCCTAGGTTTAAGCAGGTGAGGTGGGGAGGGAGAAGTTTCTTGCTGCAGACTGCCAAAAATTGGTATCTCCCCCCATTTGCGATAAAAAGCAGTCCTTCACTTTTTCTGTCTAGAAAAGCTGTAAAAACTTGGCTTTTCACCTGCTAAGGCGAAACATTACTAAGTCAAGGAATCCTTTGTGCTTGGACCATGCGCCAAAACACCTTTGGGCAATCACACGCTTTATACATTTTCAACCAAATCAAAACAACTGAGGGGACAGGGTGTTCAGATAGATCACTTGGTGGCTGGGCAGCCGCCCTAAGACGATTTATGTCAAAGGATAGAAGTGACAGTATGGCCCAAAATTAGCCCTGAAGCGGGAGGTGCATAAAGGGCACATTCCTCAAAAGACCCTATCATACAATATTCGGTTTCTAGGAGTGCCTGTTTCTTACGCTTCTCTTTCTAAGAGTGGCATCAACAAGAACTGGATACACCCTCTCTCCGGCACAAGTTTCGCAAAAAGCTACCCCCTCTTTGGAATAAGCTTCCAAGGACAGCTGACAGTCCCAGCCCCAGCCCCAGCCCACTCCTCTAGGATGAATGTTGCTCTTTCAGGCAGTGTCATGTCTCAAGCTTTAGACAAAAGGTATCACACCCTAAGGAACGGTGCTTGACAAGAACAGTGGGGATACATACCTTGAGGGGTCAGGAGGTCTTTGCCTCTAGTTCCACACTCCAAAACTTTTGACAGTCAGGATTCGGATTGCATGCTCGAACAAGACAATGCGCATGCGCAAAACGGCAAATCAGATAATAGGGCTGAATACAGTTGCTATCTTGGTACAGAATGACGCAGGAATATAAATTTTCATAAAACAACAACAAAGGAAATGTTAAGAGGTTGCAAATAATCTACTAATGATTTTATTTTAAATATACGTTTCTACTAATTGCACAACGTCTACTGGTCCCAAGCTGCTGCTGTTTTAAAGCTGGTTTATAAAATGACATAAAATGTTTGTTTCAGATTAAATCTGTTGTGTAATTTTGACGTGATTGCTTAGTTTGTTACATATTCAAAATGGAACTCTACTGTTCTAAAATGGAATCCAAATAATCCAAAGGAGATAAACAAGTAGTGGCAAATTCTTATAGTCACAGTCCACTCTTCCCCTGTCATCTATTCAATTCAATATAAAATAAATCATTATTGACACTGATATAACAAGTGTGCCTCTATGGGACAGAGGATCACTCACATGATCTTTACTTTAAGCCTCTCAGCGACTTTACTGCTGTTGAGGCTCTATAAGTGTAAAACCATGCACATACTCGCTCGTCCTTCACACACCCACAGCCACCGGGCTTAGGTAGCTGCTTTCTGATGCCGGTTCCTAGCAGTCTGGAAAGATTAGCGAAGCACACGGAAATTAGCCTGGCCCAAGCAACAGTGGGAGGAGGGTGATTAGGGGACAGGAGAAGAACCAAGATAAGGACATGATTTACAGCCATCGGCTGAGTGCTTTAGGCAAACCCGAAATAAAACAATCCTAAAATATGAGCGGAGGAAAAAGAACAAAGAGTGCACAAAACAAACATAAATGGCCAGCAGTGAAAACCTACTAGTAAAAGGGATCTGTAGCCATGGGTGTTTACAACATAGCAAGTGATTCACCACAGAAAAGCAAGGATTTTTGAAGGGCACACAAAACAACAAATGAAAAGTGATGGGCATGCTCTAGGCCCACAGAGTAGAAACAGTATGTCTCGAAGGGACAGCACAGGCATTGCTTAGGAGACATCAAACAATAGTAGCTCAATTACAGTGCGATCAGTGGAAGGACGGCAATCAAGTTGAAGAAACCTGCTCCAGCTGAAAGGAGAGGAAGTGAAGCCAGCATGCTCTAGCCAACTAGAAGGGAGTCAATAGGAGTGACAATGAAACCAACAAAGGATAAGCAATGGGCAGGCTGCAAGTACTTTGTTGTATACAATATCTCTCACAAGGAAGAGTGCATGTAGCGCATGGGCTGTTGCAGGTGAGACCTAAAATGGGGGCATTGCAGAACTTGTCATAAGTAGAAACAACTAAGGGGTTCTACGAGAGAAATACACTTGTTAAAAAAAAAAGCTGTGAAAAATGTAACAAACACTAAGGTAAAAAAGAAGGAAGAGCTATCAAAAACGAAACAAGCTTTGACAAAGCCAATAGGTGCGGCATTGGCTAAAAGCAAGTATATTTTTTGATCTGAAAAAGCATGTGTGGGATGGTAGTTTTACACTTTGTAGCACACTACTTTTCGACCTATGACGATGTTGTGCAGAAACTTTCAGACCGACTCAGTCGGAGGTTCCGCACGACCTATTAAGATGCCTCCGAACACCGTTCGGAAGGTCTCCCATTGACTTCAATGGGAGCCTCTGTTTCGACCGACAACACAGGCTCCTATAGGAAAAAGTGGCGGTTGTGGAAACCCTTGCACCCTGTCGGAGGCACCCCATGGTGCCTGCCACACTGCATGGTTTTACAGGGGGGTCCCTTGGGTACCCCTCGGCCCCCAACCTGAGGCATCAAGATGAAGGAGGGCCTGCTAGGGACCCCAAAGACAGTTTCCAACAGCCTTATTGTGTAGGAGAAACCGAGTCAGAAAGGTTGTCCGAATCAGACATGTTAATCTGTTGGTTGGAAACGCTGTCCGCAGAGCTGTACTATTCAGCTTTGACCGACTTAGATTCTCCAAATGCCTGTCGGAACCGATTCGAATTGACCGAACGGTTTGAATTGTTTCTGACTGAGATGGGTGGATAGGTTCCGACACGGTCTAGGGGAATCCGAATGCCGTTTGGAGGCTTTCCGCACGAGATAATAATGAGTCCCTTTGTTTGGATGTGCTTTTGCTGATTAAAGGACACAACGCTGTCACCCACAGTGAAATCAGTCTTTGGCTGAAGTGGGGTGATGTATTATCCCATATTTAATTCTGCAGTGGATAGAGGCAACATGAGAATGATCTGCAATGAACCAGATGGATGAAAAAGGTTGGCTGTAAGCCCCTAAAATATATATATATGCATTGACTTGTCCCATAGGATAATACCTGCACTCATAGGATCGCTTGAGTATAATTTATTTAGCAAGTAACACAATTCTGCATTTGCCTTACTCAGACTTGCATAGTATTTAAAGCCACAGTCAGCATGGGTTTTTAAAATCGATAATGCATTCACATTGGATAGATCTTTTGGATAAACAGTGAGGAGGGGACTGTTGAAAGTCAGTCAAGGCTTTTTTTGTACTCACACCACCATTTCAGAATAGTTCGAAACCATCCGTCCAAATTGGCAAATGAACTCTGTGCTTAATATTTATAACAGGTTGTCTCTCCAATAAGTCAATAGATGTTCTTTCCCATGAAAGCACAGGGTCACCACACGTATGGCCCAATAAACATGGATACAATATTTTTACCTGACACAGTCACCTCTAATATACCAGTTTGTAGCTTGTCTTTGATGTTTACCAGATGTTCGTGTCCCTCGTCTGACGTGGCATCTTGTTCCTAATTCACTGGCCCAGAGGAGTCAGTCAAATGGCCACACTTTCAGCAGTTTGGATAACTGCAGATTCAATCTATGGGAGTGTAGCAGAGTTAAGAGCACGCTGGTTCTGGCAATTCCGCTCATTGTTTAGTTTCCCAAGTTCCACGTTTGCATTTGATAGAGCACACTCGTTTGTGCTCTTTGATTTGTAGGGGTGCATTGTAATCATGAGTAGGTTGCACCTGCATATATTCCATGGTTGTGTTAAAATTTGGTTATTAGAATGTGCAATGTAATAACGTGTAAGTAAAGAGAAAGGCATTTTGTACAACGTGGAGGAATTAATATTGCAATTGTGCTTTAAATGGTGAAGATTAATGCTCGTTTTACTAGTGACTAATCAGAATTTGATTCACTGACATGTAACGTACTGATTTAAACGTGCACAGTAATAATGTTTATGTTTAAGCATGTTTAATGAAACCCGTATTGATTCTTATGTGAGACGATTTTCTGTAGGCCTCATGTGTATTTCCCTGGCTCTCGAATTGAACTGTTAGCAATCATCATGTGTATACAGAATCTTTCCTTTCTCACGTTTCTGTTGCAGGTGGAGAAACGCATCTTTGTTAGTTAAAATAGAGCTTTTGTTTTAGGAGTTAGGCTTAGGAAGGAGAGGATACATTTGAACAAGAGGTGCTGATAATATTGGACAGTGTTCTTTCTCACTGGAGAAGGCCTGGGAAGTCATTGAGCCAGAGGCTGGGAGGATTGAAGTAGACAGGGAAGTTGCCTACGAGGAGGTGCCCAGCTGGATGGGGTAATCACGTGATGATAGGAGGGTTGTGTCCTGAGATTTCGATATTGGAATTAGGAGCAGTGCCCCAGGAAATAGAATTAGGAGAGGAGAGAAGAGAAGAGAAGATCGAAAGAGGACAAGGAGCATCTTAGAACGAGCTCTGTAGCTTTATGCTACTTGACCCATCTAACATGAGTGCACTTCTTAGGAAGTCATCACGTGCTGACACCTTTTCCTGATCTTGCCTGGGGAAATACTAAGTAGGTATGTCACGTCAGTGGTAGCGTAGGGACAGACTAATACTTTTTACTTACAAACCTCCAATGAAGAAGACACTTTATGTCGGCTCAGTTATTTTCTGCATCTTGATTCTCAAATTAGTTATTCTTTGGATGCTTCATAGACTACATTTTGCACGTAGGTTTGGCTATGTATTAGTTCCAATCTATTTTTACACCCTCATTCTGCGGTGTTTGTATGTCCA
Source organism: Lissotriton vulgaris (assembly GCF_964263255.1). Taxonomy (NCBI): domain Eukaryota; kingdom Metazoa; phylum Chordata; class Amphibia; order Caudata; family Salamandridae; genus Lissotriton; species Lissotriton vulgaris. Next base: position 353,004 of record NW_028243230.1, read on the forward strand.
GCTATTCTTGGCTTTGTAATAAACTAACTAAACTTAGAACCTGGAGTCTTTGATTCTTCTGAATCATGGTTTATTCGAATTGTAATATCTAATTAGCTAAGATATTTCTCCCTTCTACACTTTCAAGCAGGAACCAACGGTCTGTTGACAAGGGGTTCCTGAGTAAATCTAGAACGTGGAGCCCGGCCCCATCATTTGGTAGCAATGTCGGATGGTTGCCTCTTGAAGTCAGGGGAGAATCTAGAATATTTTAGAAAAAGTTAGCCCCATAGAGCCCAAAGAATGAGATCTCAAAGAGCAGAGAACGACGGAGATTGGAGGAGACCGACGGAGAGTGACGGTGCGGCGGGAACAGGGGTGAACGGTGGAGTGAGAATGAATAGGGATGTGGTGTATTAGATTGCGGTGATGATTTGATTGTGAGATGTCTTGCAGAGCTGGGATGAGAGTCGAGTGAATGTGGTTTCGGGCCGAACGCGCGCGGTCCATGAGATTTGATTTGATGTCAAGCTTGAAGAGTAGCCTAAGATCCCGGGATAGATTTGTGGTGTAGAAGACACCTATTTGTTTTAATTGTCTGACCAGTGATTTGTTGAGAAGTCATGAAGCGCTATCGACGACTCGCCTAAAACAGGGAACTTTTGTGCGAGTGTATTTGTTAGAGTCGTCTGGCAAACCTTGTGCACAAAGATGGACTGTATAGATTCAAGTGGCCAGCGCAGGTCGTGGGTCAGGTGCAGGAATGTTCTTGAGTGACTGAATTCTATTGATCTTGAAGAAGAGGCAGACAATTACTTGTTTATGTGACTATCGGGTCGTTTCGTGGACAGTTACCTGTTTCTATAGAGATTGTGAAGGAGGGTGAACCGCTGTGAAGGGGAAAGAGTGACGATGCCGCGATGCAATAGGCCAGTTGGTGTAATGCCGCGCTGGGATTGATGGGTTGTCATCAGGAAGTTGAAAATAAAACACCTGGTGAGTAAAAAATGTTGATTTAATCATGCAATGCTCTAAAGTGTTCTGAGACTTTTGTAGAGGAGATAGAGGAGTGGTAACTAGAGTGGGTGAGGTAGCACCACCCGAGGACACGCCAGCACATTACACGGCAACAAATGTAGGACTCAATACTATAGTTTAGCTTAAAAATTGACATAAGATTACCAAAGAGGGAGATTTGGCTTTTCCACGCTATGGCTCATTTAGATAGAGGTGCTATATCAGTTGAGGGGAGTGATGGCTTTGTTGCGACCTCACCTAGACCAACACAGTTTGAGGCATTAAACACGTGGATGAGAGCAGCACAGGCGAAGAGCAGGGAAAGAAGTCAGGGGAGGATGAAAAAAGTGATGAAGGCATACCAGGATGCGCGATGGGACGCACAGTTGAAGTGGATGGTAGACACCATTGAGGGAGATAGGCTATTTCCACTATTAGTGAAAACAGGAGACGGGCAGAATAGAAAGGAAGAGGATAATAGTGACACCGATAACATTCTGTTAGATAGATTGTTAGCAGAGTATACTCCACCATACAATCGAGATTCAGACGAGGGAAGGAGAGTATTGGCAAATGCAATAGACATGGAGAAGACTGGAGAACCGCAGACGAACCCTAGTACGAGTGTAGTGGGAAAGATTTCATCTGTAATGGGAAGAGGGGGGAGATGAGCGGAGTTAACACTGTTTTGCGGTTACCGGAAGCTCTTACGGTACTGGTCACTATTGGACCTATAGTGTCGGTGTATAACCCAAGTCAAGGGAAAGCAGTAGTCAGCCACAGGCAGGAACAGGAGAAAGAGTCAACTTAGGGGGAAATGTCACAGCAAACGGAAGTGGTTCATAATTGGTGCCTGTAGAAGCTAGTACCCCATTGCCCACAACTGCAGACCCATCTAGAGTGTGTATCGGGACTAGTGCAGTACAATCAGTGCCGTTGGTGAACTCTAGTTCAGACTTGAGGATGTGGGAAGCTCCAGTTAGAGGGTCTGCGGGAAAAATTTCAGAAGTAGAAGTCGATCAGGGAATTTCAGGGAGTCAGCATGTTTCGCTGAATTCAGCGACAGGAAATAGCCACAGGAATCAGAGCAGCGAAAGTGAAGGACAGAGTAGCGTGTCAAGTCAGGGAACCCTTAAGACTGCATTAAAGGTGTTGGAAGTAATGAGGTTAAAAGCAGAAGCAGAGGAAATAATCAGTGGAAGTCTGCCCTCGGAAAGGATAGAACTTTATGAGCAAGATGAGCTGTTTGTGGCAAAGAATGATACTCGTAAAGCAAGGTGAACACATGAGAAACTTACGGAATTGGCAGAAAGGTACGATGTGGATTTGTCTAAAACGAAAATGTTACAGGGAAGTCACAGACTGAATTACAGTGATCAGGACTTGGAGGAAAAAAGAGTTTTAGGTTTGAAAACACACATTCAAGAACTGGTTGTAGGGATGTGCACGTGGAGCATGCTTGAAGAATGTGAGGAAAGATGGTCAAAGAAAAAGAATGTCAAGAAGGGGATAGGAGATACACCACCTCCGGGAGGTGCGGTCAGCTGGAGTAGAGGCTTACCCATTGTGAGGTATCCCGAGCAGAGGGTATGTGCATGTGCCTTGGAGCAGGGGTAATTTGGCAGCATTTACAAACGTCTTGCCTTGGCTGAGGGAGAAACCTGCTGAATGGTACAAACAAGTTGATAGTTTGGGAAGATTTCTATGGTGTTGTGGATTTATTTGAACACTCTATTTGATATTGTGGTACCTAGTGATTTGTGGTCCACTTGTAAAATTGCTGTTGATTGGCCAACTGCTGAACCAGACCGAGACCCCATAACACATGGTTCTTCACTCTTGGTCATGAAAAAGTTTGGGCAAGTAACCACATGGTTGCAGTCTAAGATCTCATCACAAGATATTGACTGGGTTAAGATAGGTTGAACCACTCAAGAGCCCAAGGAAACCTTACATGCTTACTATGAAAGGCTCTTACAAGCCTTCAAGCCGTACAGCGGGTTTGAAACTCTAGATTCCAAAGATATGGGGCAGTTTGATTCCAAGTTTGTCCTGGGATTGAGACCAGAAATTAGCTTTATAATCCAGCAGCATTTGATTTGTTGGCAGACCAAGTCAGTGGACGAGATTTTGCAATATGCTAGATACTGTCATAATGAGTTGGATTCTAAGCATAAGAAATTAAAAGACAAACTGATGCTATTCCAGATGAGGAATGCAGATTGGGTAGACCAAGTGCAGATGAGTGAAGGAACTTTGGGTGGGAAGCAGGGAAATAATCATGGAGGGACCCAGAATGCGTCGACTCACGCGGGTCAGGGAAGAGGTAGACCCATAGACCTCAAGATAGGGATTGAGGATGGTACCCTGAAGAAAACCACTGCATGTCATTGTCGTCACAAAATCAGGTATTGGAAGCGCGAGTGTCGATTAAACCCAGCAAATCAGCTTCAAGATGAGGAGATAGGGCAGGTGCCTGAAGTTGTGAATACTGTGACGAGACCCAAGTCCATGAATGGAGGGAGTCCGAGTCGGCAGGTGCTGGTTCCCCAACCTCCTTGAATTCCACAGGGAAATCGAGTGTACCCACGCATGCCTTTTATTGAGGCACTAGATGAGTTTGATCCAGATCCGTTGCAATGACGGTGCCTAAGGGGGGAGGAAAACAATATCCTTCTTAAAGGTGGACCGGAGAAGAGAGTATGTGGAGGCAGCTGTGGACGGCCATCCCATCACATTTTTGAATTATACTGGTGCTACCCGTTCTACGGGGAGGTCTGCAGTCATCCCAAACCTACCCCTCTCAGGACAATCAAACCAAGTTGTAGGAATTGCCAACAAGCGAATGACTAATCCATTAACAGACGAGATACCTGTGATAGTAGGAACATTTCAAGACCAACACCAAATTGTGGTGTGTGATTCGAGTCCAGTCTGTTTGTTGGGTAGTGACCTTTGGTCTACATTGAATTATACAATCTATTGCATGCCCAAAGAAGTAGAGGTGCAGACTAACGATGTTGAAATTGCATTTAAACTGGCGAATCAGAATCTCTGTATAGAGATGTTCCCGTGTTGACGGTGGAAGACCTGCCAAATTACTTGAGGGACCCGTTCTCTCCAGTGGTGTGGAACTTCACAGGAGAAGAGACAGGGTTGATTCGAGGAGTTGAGCCAGTTAAGATACAGATCAAGCTGAATACCGAGTTTCCAAGAGCACACCAGTACAGCCTGATGCCGGAAACAGTGGCAAGATTTACACCTGTGATTGAGCAGTGCATTCTGAATAAAATCATTGGGAGCCCATGCAATTCACGCATAATTGGATTGCAGAAGCCAAGTGGGAAATACAGAGTCATGTAGGACCTGCGAATGGTCAACACGATTGTAGTTCCATGTTGCCCTGTGGTACTAAACCCAACCGTGATCTTGTTCCAGATTCCGTGTAAGGCTAAATGGTTTACAGTGATTGACCTATGTCAGGAGTTCTTCTCGATACTCTTACACAAGGAAAGCCTATTTGTATTTGCTTTCCCTCTTGAAAATCGTGTTAACATTGTGCCGTATCCCACAAGGGAACACTGAGAGCCCATCGATCTTTAATCAGATGTTGAAGAAGAACTTTGAAGGTTTGGTACTGCCGGAGAGTTCTGTACTCGTGCAGTATATTGAGGACCTCCTGATTGCATCAGAGACTGAGGAGGCTTGTAGGATTGATACTGTTGCTCTGTTGAACCACCTGGCAGAAAACAAACACAAGGTGTCTCCAAGCAAACTTCAGTACTGTTTGCCTGAAGTCCAGTATTTGGGTCATCGCATCGAGAAAGGCAATCGGAAGGTGTCACCAGACCACATTGAGGCAATCATGAAAATGAATGCGCTTACCACTAAAAAGGAAGTCAGGATGTTTTTGAGAATGGTTGGGTATTGTAGTCAGTGGATTCCTAACTTCTCATTGAAAGCAAAACCTTTGCAGAGGTTGACACACAAGGATGTGAGAGATCCGGTATCGTGGGACGACTGTTTGGTTGCCTTCTTAGAGCTGAGAGCCTATGTTGCGCTCCGGCACCGGAAATGCCGGATTACAACAAAGCATTTTCGCTCATTTGCCATTAACGTGAGGGTTGTGCACTAGCTGTACTCACCCAGACACATGGGGGTGTCCTTAGACCAGTTGCCTACTTTTCAGCTACATTAGATCCTGTAGTTTCAGCATTGCATGGGGGTCTCATATCCATTACAGCAACAGGTGTCAGCATTGTGTGAGGTGTGAAAGCATTGTGATGGGTCATCCTCTTACTGGTTATGTTCCACACTCAGGTGAGCTCCTGATAACGAAAACCAAAACACAGCATTTGACGAATAATCATCTCACATGCTATGAGCAGGTTATTCTTGCATCCAAAAATATCACTCTGAAAGGATGTTCTGTTTTGAATCCTGCTATTATGCAAAACATTGAAGAGGAAGATTGTGAGGACCATGACTGTCTCAATGTGACTGAACTTTGCACCAAACCGAGACCCGACATGGTGGATGAACCGGGGCCAACGATGGCGGACACATGAGCAGAGAGCTCCGCGCCAGCCGTGCTGCTTATCCTGACTACTGAGGTGTCCACTGGGGCCCAGGGGCACACTGCTGAGTGTCCAATCAGCTGGTGGTAGCGCACACCCTGCGAGAGCTGCCGGGAGGTCCGGGAACGGAGAACAGACAAGCACAGGGCTGCAGGTGCAGATGCCCCAGCTGTAACAAAATTGTGGCCTGGGGCGCTCTCGAGGAGGAGACAGGAGTGCAGAACTGCAGCCGGAGCCAGGAGTGCCCCTGAACAGTGATTTCTGAACAAAGAAGCAGCCCTGACGGTTCGTGCCTCTACTGGGGGCTGTCGAGGCTCGGTGGTGTGTCCGGAGTGCTTCATCTCGGAGAGACCATCGGTGGAGCAGCGGGGCTCTGCAGGGGGTGGGAGGCACTGAACAGCTGCTGCGGCCACGCTAAAGGGAGGTGAGCAGTATTGATGCCCGCTCACTAGCGGAGGGCGACAGAGACCAGATTTCCCTCCCGCCCCCGGTATTGGGCAGTTGGGGGTGAGGAGTGAGGCCAGAATGACAGGCAGGGGTTAGGAGCGCCCCCCTTGACGTGAGATGTGCACTGGAGGTTTCAATCTCTGGTACGAGAGGTGGCAGGCCCGGTCGGGATGCTGCAGTGAGTGCACCCTGTTGGCACTGGAGTGCGACCTGGGGATCGGGCCTGATGACTGGGATGAGGACGTGAGACGTGGTGGCGCTGCACTGGCCGGGTTGCTGTATGCTGCACTTTAAGTGGGCCTATGTATTGGAGCTGTGAGTACGGGGTGGCAGCGGGGACCTCCTGCTGCTGTTGGCACCCCGGCGACTCGTGAGATCGCAGCTGATTGGGCCCAGTTGGACACTTGGGCATGAGCTAAATACCGTCTTGAGGGTTCGGGGAGGCACGTACCTCATTGTTGGCCTGCACATGTACCATTGGAGCTGCGGGAGCAGCGCACCCCAAACACTGCAGGCTCGTAACAGGGCTGAGAGTGCAGTGCTGCTCAACTTTTGGACCGAAGTGCGTAGCCTGGCTGTTTTCTGGTGCATGGACTAGGTGCAGTGTCACTGTGGGGGTACTGCAGGGCAGGATGGACCCCTATAGTCTTGTCACTTGATTGTGACAACTTAGTGGGAGGCTTGGAACAGAGGCCTTGTCCTGCATGCCACGCGGGCAAGATAAGGGAATACATGACGAGACCCGTGTCAGGAATCCCGGGAGGAGCTTTCACTGAGGCTGGGTGCTGCAGTGTGGTGTGGGGTGTCGAGACGAGTCTCCACCATCACAGGAAACCTGAATCTCTGCGCTGGTGTGATGGTTGGCCGACACCCTGGCGGCTGCTCTCCGACCGGCTAGAGAAGGGCACACCAGATCCTCAGTTGGGCAGTTTGCCCTGCTAATGATGGGGAAACCTAGGGGAAAGCAGATGGGACCTTCTCCAGACCACGAAGATCTGACAACTGTACTGGCACACAAGGAGTTGGAAGGTGAGACCTCGGAGGTCCCGGTACATCAGCAGCTGGCCAAAATTCTAGCGGCCATTGCAGATACAAAGGCGACGCTGCACCAACACATCAGTACTGTGGCAGTTGGTCTGGGTCTGCTGAGGACTGAGCATACAAAACTGGCCAAACAGACAGAATCCTCCTTGGCAGTCTTTACCCCTGTACACCAATCCTAGTCTAATCAGATGGGGGAATTGTCTAGCCGAGTGGCTGTGCTGGAAAGGCGGGCCGAGGACGCGGAGGGTTGAAACCGAAGAAACAATGTGAGAGTCCTAGGTTTGCCGGAAGGAGTGAAGGGTAACGATACGATACAGTACTTGGAGGGATGGCTCTGTGAAGTGGTTGCACCCGAGGGCCCGTCACAGTTCTACACCCTGGAAAGGGCACACCACATCCCGGCCAGGATGCCGGCCCCGGGGAGACCTCCGCTTCCAGTGGTAGCCAGACTGCTCTACTTCAAGGACAGAGATGCGCTGCTGCAGAAAGCTCACACGGAGGGCCCATACGTGGTCGAAAATAGTATAGTGTCCTTGTTACCCGACTACACATTGGAGTTTCAGAAGCGCTGCACCACCTTTCTTGAGGTCAAAAGGGCCCTGCACGTCGAAGGGATACAATACTCCTTGATGTTCCCGGCCCAACTGCGGATAGTGCTACACGGGAAGACACACTTTTGTGAGGACCCTGCAGCTGCTAGAGAATGTTTGGAAGCCTATAAAATAGAGGGCCGGCCTGAGGTGCTCGTGTGGGTGGCCCAGCCTACAACGTGGGAGCCCAGGAAGCGGTTGAGGAGGCGTCAGCGCCGGGGGAGCTTGAAGAAACCAATCTCATCACGGACTGCAAAGGAAAGAGCAGAGGCATTATAGGCAGTGGCGGTCATGATGCAAGGCCAGAAGTCATTGTTGGATGGCGGCACAGGTTCAAAGAAGGGGACAGATGAATCTGACTCCGATGCATACCGCTGTGACAGTGTTCAGCTACTGATTGTGACCCCGAACACAGCTGATATTATCTAACCTGTGGGCTATTTCAGGTTTTCATTTGTCTTCTTCCCCACCATTCACCTCCTTTGTGCTACCGCTGCCCCCTCACCGCCCCCCCCTCATTGTTTTTGGATTTGATGCCTGCTTTCATTGCTTGAGGTCATGGAGAGGGGGGTGAAAAAGGTCAGTTGCGCTCCTGGGTATGGGCTGGACCGGCCTATCACAGCTGGCGCACTCTGGGTGTTTACTGGTGAGTTTGCTCCGTGACAGCCACGTTCCTTTTAGGTCCTTGCACTAGTGGCTTTGAGCTTAACTATCTACTGCAGTTCAGTATAATGCAGTTCTTCTGCATGTTTGGGCAGCTGATCGTGGTCAGTACGCTCGTGGGTTTGAGAGTTGTTTTGTTGGGTCTGTTACGAGTCAGGAGGTTCACAACACTTTTACAGATTGGTGCATTGGTGGGCGGTACGGAGGGGGGATTGTACTGAGAGATGGCCTATAATATCAGCCTGGCTGAGGAGTTCAAACTCCTGACCTGGAACATTAGGGGTATGGGCTCTCACACCAAATGCTACAGTATTCTGAATTCCATAAGAAGGTGGGGAGGCCACGTGGTACTGCTGCAGTAGACCCATATCACGGAAGTTGAAGTGGCTAAGCTGCGACGTAGGTGGCGAGGGCAGCAATTCGCAACTACTTATTTGGCATTTGCAAGGGGGGCGCTGGTATGGAGCAGGCCTGGGGTTCCCTTCCAAGTATCCCGGAAGCTCAGTTACAGAAGGAATATTTTTCGTGGTTAGAGGCAAGTTGAAAGGCAGGGCAATAACGTTGGAAAGCGTCTACGCACCAAATCAAGATCAGATTTCCTTCTTAGAGAGGCTCTCTGGAACGTTGGCAGGAGTGGCACAGAATGACCCGATTCTGGGGGGGGCGATTTTAACTGTGTATGTGAAATGGGATGGGATAGATCTACTCCCGCGTTACGAGGTACAGTTGCAGCCACAATGACTCACAAACTGGATTAGGGTGTGGGAATTGATAGATTAAATAGAATATCCTTATTAATCCTCCCTGTATGATTTACATACAAGACTAGATATTTATTTATTTATAAAGTTTTATATAGCGAGAACAGTCTTCTGTTCCGGCAGGCTGCCTCTGATGTTCTCTAAAGCTGAATACCTCAGCAGATCCCCTTCGGATCACAGCCCCTTGCTAATACAATTCGCCCCTACCCCCGGAGAGGGCCCCAATCCCAATATGGAGCATAGATTCCACCCTGCTGGAAGATGACAGCTTTAGACAACGCCTCTCTGAAGCCATGGCCTCCTATTTTGTGGAAAACCATGATACTACTAGCTCCCTTTTGATAGAATGGGATGCCTTTAAAGTGCTAATCCAAGGACAATGCTTAGGACAGGCAAAGGGGGCTAGACGGGAGATTGTCCGGGAACTTGAATCCCTAGAAGCTCAGATTCTGGCATTGGATAGAGAGATGGGGGGTGGGCTGAAGTGCAGGGTCTACTGGCAGAAGTGAGGAGCCTCTGTAACTCCGCATGGGACAGGCTACAGACACTGGACTACCGAACGTACCAAGAGTGGCAACATGTGGAAGGGAGCAGAGCTGGGAGGCTGCTGGCCTGGTTGATCAGATCGGAAAGCAGAGGAACTCCAATTCCCAGTACCAGTGAAAGGGATGGGCATATACTATGCTCCCCACGAGACATCAATGATTAATTTCGGGAGTACTGCGAGAAACTCTATGGTCCACCGGGAGAATTACAGGGAGATGACATACTGGAATATTTGGAAGAGCTAGGATTGCGGGGCTTAGACTGAGACTCCAGAGATGCACTGGCACTGCCGGTAAAGGCAGGAAAATTAGAGCAGCATTAAGGAGATGGCGCGTGGGAAAACGCCTGGGCCGGATGGCCTCCCAGACAAATTTTACTCCTCCTTTATGGATATATTGGCCCGAGGCTGAAACAGGTCTATGCGATCGCGCCAAAGGAGAAGAGACTACCAGCATCAATTAGGGAAGCACTGGTGATTCCTTGCCAAAGACAAAGAAGGATGTAGCAGAGGTGACGTAATTTCGGCCCCTGCCCTGTAAGGCATTAGCAACTAGGCTTCTACCACTGATGCAGAGGCTGGTCCATACAGACCAAAGCGGTTTTATCCCCTCACGCTCCACATCCAATAACTTGAGACGGTTATATCACGTTATGTTTCATAAAGAACTGGGAGACTATTCCGATGCTGTGGTAGTAGCAGTAGACCTGTAAAAGGCCTTTGATTCTTTAAGATGAGACTTCTTACTAGCGGTCATGGGGAAACTGCAGATGGGATATGGCTGGTCTCAATGGGTCCGCCTCCTATATGAGGATCCTAGAGCTCGGGTGCGCACAGGCGCTGCGGTCTCTACCCCATATTCCATATACAGAGGTACCTGTCAGGGGTGTCCTCTGTCACCATTGCTCTTCGCACCGGCTATGGAGCCACTAGCTGAGCGATTTAGGCAGGAAAGTGAGAGGATAGGGGTGGCTCTTGATGGGACTCACCATATAATATCTTTATACGCACCCTACATACTGATCGACCTGCAGAACGGATCACGCAGGATCCCGATTGGGTTGCAGATTTTTTAGGATTTTTCTCAGCTCTATGGACTACGTATAAATAAAGTGAAAACGTATGTGTTCCCATTGAGCCCTGCCCTTGACAGACCGCCTGATTTCCCGCTAGGCCTGGAATGGGCATCAACCTCATTCAGGTACCTACGAATACAGGTTTACTACCATCAGGTGTACCTCCTTGAGGGGAACCTTGGAGCTGCCCTGAGAGCTTTACGGGCAAATGTCTTCTTTTGGCGTTCCCTCCAACTGCTGGTAACGGCCAGGGTAGCACTGTCCAAGATGGTGGTGCTACCACAACTGTTATACTTTTTTGTCAATCTGTCTGTGGTGATTCCTAGGAGTTGGGTTAAAACCCTGGACACTTTGAGAGACTTGGTGTGGGATGGTGGATGTAATAGAGTATCCCTGCAAACGCTGCAACTTCCACTTATGGTGGGAAGGATTGGGTGCTCCTGATTTTGAAGCCTACTACTTGGCAACACAGCTCCGGTTACTGGTTGAGAGGGGGCTTGACACATTAGAACTACAGGCTAGTACTACACAAGTGGTCTTGCTCCCTAGAATGCTTAACCGTCACCGGAGATCAAACACATGGGGACTTTGCTCTCAGTGGCAGTGACGTGCAGGGATAGATGCGCGGCAATATCCAAAGACAAGCCGCATAATACACCAAGTATTCCTCTTACGGGACTCCCGCAGGTAGGGATGGGTCCCCCTCTTACGCAGCAGCAGGGCTGGGAGAAGGCAGGAGTGCTGATGGTTGGGGATTGCTATCGAGATGGTACGCTGCTCCCGCTGGAAGACTTCCTGGAATATCATGACTTACCACAGGGACAGTTTTTGAATTATCATAAGATACGGGGAGCCCTGGCTGAGCTGTGGGGAGGAGACACTATAGAACCTGCCACTCATGCAGCCCATCAAGCAATGGTAATTTTGGGTAGGGCAGGACACCTGGCTCTACCTAGCAATAATGGAAATGACTACACAGCCTTTGCCTCGAGTAAGGGAGAGATGGGAGGGCACCCTAAACAGTCAGCTGACCGAGAAGGAGTGGTAGAAGGTCCTGGGGAGCCCAAAACAAGTGTCTAGAAATGCAGCTTTCAAGCTCCTACAATTCAATATCCTCCATAGAACATATCTTACCCGACACAAGTTGAATGTAGTGTATGGTAGAGGCAATCAGGCCTGCGCCAAATGCTCCTTACTCGACGCCAAATTTGAACATATGGTATGGTCTTGCCCTGGGCTTAAAGGTTATTGGACCAGGGTAGTAGAAATTGTCAACAAGATCTTTGGGCACAATTTGGTATACTCCCCTGAGGTGTGCCTTCTGGGCCTCTTCCAGAGACCCAAATCCCAAAAAACAGGTCACAGGTTTGTAGACCTGGCTTTCCTCAAGGCTAAGAGATGAATATCCCTTAGGTGGAAGGCACAGCCGAGTCCCTTGGTCGTAGAGTGGGAAACTGATGTATCCTGTTCACTAGAGCTGGGGAGAAGGCCTCGATCAGGGAGGATAAAATTACGACGGGGCGCAAGCCTTTGGCGGAGTCGTGGGCGGACATACTGCGAGCATGGGATACACGCAACATACCGGATCAATAGTCACAAACGAGCACGAGTGACTGAGGGACCAGGGAAGACACACAACCCCTAATAGCTAACCGACTAGCGTTGTGCTTGGGCGAGCTAGAGCCCCAGGGAAACTGACTGGGTAGCCCCCCTATATCAGGCCACTACTTGGATGCCTCCCTGGCTATGTCTGCTGCTGGTCCCTGCCCTTAATTTTATGGGGATCTCTTGGCATTCCCTTCTTCTTTCCCCCTCTCTCTGGAGGCCCCCCAACCCAATAGTAGCGCTCATCACATTGCTTTTGTTAATGGGAATGACTGAAGAACCCTGGTAGTTGTGCAGTTGTTCTCTTGCATCAGGTTTATGGGTGCACTGAGTTAGTTTTCCTTTTATTTTAATTTTTACATTAGATTTTTTTCTTTCTCCTATTTAATTTCTGAATTATTGTATGGCAGTCATATATGCAATCAAAAACGTATATCTAGGTGATGTTTAGTGCTGATAACAAACCCAACCATTCACTCTCACACTCTGCCATAGCGTGGGGTTTATTTATTGTTAAAGCCGGGGCGATGGTGTCGTTGGAAACAATAACCACGATCTCAATGATGTAGAGAGCTGATATCTTGATTCAGAGGTACATAAATATTATGACAGTAAGAGAACTGTTAGAAACTATGTTTGAAATAACATTATTGCTGCAGATATGAAACTGTATTGAATGTGTTAATGTTAATCTTTTCCAAATGCCAATACAACAAATCTTTAAAATGGTTGATGAACCTCTGCCTCAATCAGACAAAATCTTTTTTGTAGATACTCATGTCTAAGAGACCATGCAGGATATTTGAGAGTAGTGTTTGCTGTCTGTACCATTTCTGGGGTTGTGGAAGCTGCTTGTTTACAGGGAGTACACTCAGCACAGGTTGCTGAAATCATTGCCTTGACACATGCTTGCCTTGTTTCTGATCAAATCCAAGTCACCATCTGCACCGATAGCCAAGATGGGTTTGGTGTGGTTCATGACTCCAGACAGCTATGGTCACAGAGGAGGTTTTTAACGTCATCAGGATCTCCCATCAGAAATGGGGAATATGTGAAACGATGGTGGGAAGCTTTACAACGCCCAAAATAAATTGCTGTGGTCAAGTGTACTGCCCATGGGAAGGGGAGGGGGAGTACTTTGTAACACTGGGCAATAGGTACACGGATGAAGTTGCCCGTTTTTGTTCTGAACAAGGATGCATATTTAATTGGGACTATACAGGAGAGAGCATAGAAAGAACCAAGCTCAGCTTGATGCTGGCCACTGCGGACCCTTGGGATGAGGTCAAGCGTCTGCAGGGAGCAGTGTCGGATTAGGAAGGAGCTGGTTGGATTAAAGCAGGTTGTGAGAAGAGAAATGATAACATTTGGGTTTCAGCTGTTGGTCGAGTAGTGTTGCTAGACTATTTTTGAGCCCTATGGCGAGACAGATTCATGTAGCAGTTCACGTTGAAAGGGATGCCATAGTGTGAGTGTTTAGACATACATGGTTCAATCTACGGTTGTGTGTTTGCTAAAGCAGTGTGTCACAGATGTGTTACAGGTCAACAGATGCAGGCTAGAAAGAAAACTGTGGTTACATTGCGTCACATTGGAAGGTCTGGGAGTCCTTTTAACAGGATCTACCTCGACTTAAGTGAGATGCCCAGGTGCAATAGACTGAGATACATCCTAATTGTGGGGCAGGTTTTCTCATAGTGGGTGGGAGCATATCCAACGAGAAGGTGCGATAGTCTGACAGTAGCAAAGTTGTTACTCAGAGAGCTTATACTGCGTTTCGTACTTCCAACATCATTGGAGTCAGAGAAAGGGGCACATTTCCACAATGAGCTAATGAAGCTTATGGGTACTGCCTTACAAGTTGATCAGAGATTGCACTGTAGTTAAAGGCCACAGGTGCCCGGTATTGTGGAGCAGATTAACAGGACGCTCAAGGCAAGGATGGCAAAGGTATGCATTATGCCACCCATAAGAGACCATGCAAAATGGAGCTACAGGCCTGCCATTGCAGCCTGTGTAAGTTGGTGCATGCACAACTTACTAAAGATATATGTTTACTATATCTAAGGGTCACTGCACTTTAAACCTACAAGTCACCTCTATAGCAGGCCTTTACAATCCGGAGGGCAAGGTTCTTGGTTCTAAGTGAGAAGGTGCCCCTTCATGAGCAGGACACCCCTGCAGCCTACAGAGTCCATTCTCCCAGGTTGTCAGCAAAGCAGCCATATACTAATATAGAGGGACATTATGCGACTGTGTGATGACCAACTCTAAAATGGCTCAAACACTCCCTACTGTGTTTGGTGTCAAACCTGTTGGAATCATACCCGCACACGGGTAACCAGTGTGGGAGGTAGGATTCCACCCATCAGAAGCGTCTTTCGTGGGGCTCCTGGTGTTCCCAGTACCAGCCTTCTAGTCCCGGACATCACAAAATGGTTGCTGCCACCAGTCACAGAGCATCCTGTCACAAGGAGGTGTGACCACCTCCCAGACATGATTTAGTGTATAAGGGCTGAGTGGGTGCACTTTCCAGCAACTGAAAGTCTGCCTGAGGGCACATTTGGTGTCCCTGTGCATAGTCCAGTTCAAACCAGTCCTGTGAGCCGTTGGCTCCCTTTCTGGTGCAAAACTGGTGAAAGGACATGGGAATAACCTCCCCTCTGTCCAGACCCTCTCCTCGGAGGGTCCCCTAAATCTTTCCAACCCTCCCCTGTGGGTACTTAAGGGCTTACCTGGCTATAGGACCTTAGATTTGTTGTGGACAAGATTCAGAACTGAAACCACTGCACTTCGACCTTCTGGGCACTCTAGACTTCGCTGGCCTTCGTTTGGACCTGACTTAGTCTCTCTCTCAGTCTGCTGCATCGTCTGTGTGCTGTGTGCACCATACAGGATCCGTGTAGGACCTGTGGAGCATCCAAGACACCTGAAGATAATTTCCCGTCGAGTGAAGGATTCACTCCTCTGCATTTGCAGGCACTGCAACATTGCCGACAGGTCTGCTGATCCAAAGCTCCTACAGACTCAGAAGAGTCCAGCAACACAGGAGGTGGGTTCCTACATCCCTCGAGGCCTGAGCTGCCCTCTCACTCAGTTTGAAGCCAGAATATCTTGTGGGGGCTGCAATACCCAAACCCTTGTGCACTGTGTACTTTTGCAAGTTCTTGTTGGGAATTCTGCAATAAGTGCATTGGAATCTGTGTAGCCCCAACCTCTGGCAACTTCTCCTACAAAGATCTTCGACCACCTAACAAATAGTGCTCGGTGGCCTGCTGTTTTGTAAAGCTGCTCTAGGTCCTTTTGTGACTCCTGTGTGTCCGGGCTGTGGGTACACTTTGCTTTTCTTGGGCTCCCCCGATTGCTCGCGGCCTGCCCCGACTTTCTGGTCTTTGGGGAGATCCCTGGACCTTGTTGGTCTGAACCGTGCTCTTCTTTGACCTCCTGCGTGGATTGCCTTTGTCACAGCTTGTTGGTGCTGCCACCGGACACCGACTCCTCAGCACTCAACATCCTTCGTGGGACAGCTCGCATCCAGCTACTGGTTGTTCGACATCTCCTGGTCCCCGCAGCTGCAGTCAAGAGCACAGTCAACCAACCTGAAGAATCAGACCTCGGTGGGCATTCGTCTATTGAGCTCCTGGTCACTCCCAAGTGACCCAGACTCTATCCCCTCTGCTTTCAGGTACTCTTAGATAAGAATCCACGTTTGGATTCCAACAGACACTTTTCTCCCTTCTGGTAAAACAAGCTGCTTTACACTCCTTCAAGACTAAGCCTGAAGGCTGCTCTCTACATATACCACTTGGATAGCTTCCTAAGGTTGTCGGAGACCTCTTAAATCACCATAAGGGTTGTCTGGACTGGTGCAAGGTGCCCACTTTAATTAGTTGAAATTATACCAGGCCAACTTCTCACACTCCCTTAGCCAAAAGAGCCGCCACTTCCTGGCAGAGTAAGAATAGATGATCTTCAGTCAGCCTGTTGCAAGTGGGTGGCATAGGTGGAGGAGTAGTCACAAAGCGGAGGGGGTAACCCTTCGGACAATCAGGACCTAGCAGTCTGATGTTATCGACCTCAAGTGGCACAGGTGAGGGTGTATCCTTCCTCCCACTTGTTCCCCATGATGTTGGAGGGTGAACTAAGGAGGTTTGTAGGCAGTGGCTGCCTCAGGGTGGTGGACTGGCCCAAACTCTGGGTGTCCAACCAATGGGGCAGGTACCAACTCCTCAGCCACACAGATCTTCAAATCATTTTGATGATAGAAGATAATCATTCATAAGCTACAATGTGATTCAATTCATGGACATCTTTCTGTATATCATATCTGGCAGTTTCAGATTGAGAGAACTTTATCAATTGTATACAAACAAAATATTTTAATTATCGTGTTCAGTCTGTTTGGTTGTGCATAGTATGAATGTTGATGTGATTGAAGTATGGAAGTGTGGTTGTCAATCTATGGAATAATAAGTTATTTCTTTTGTGTATTGTGGAAAGTACTTTCATCTCTATTGAAATACGAACACATATAATTGTTGATGTGACACCCCTACTTTGTTATCTTTCTTGTGGCCTTTTTAGCTGTAAATGAAAAATTTGGGGAACTTGCTCCATATAAATAAAAGTTATCATAGTTCTCTGTACACGGATTGATTTTTCTTGCCTAAGGAACGTGCATTAGTTTGCAGGGGGCCCTTTTTCTTGACTGTAGTATATAGAGAAGCCAGGTAGCTCTGGGAGTTAGATCTAAGGAAAAATGCACACACCACCTGCTCAAATCCATAATGCATCCAACCTCCCTTTGCTGCAGGTTGGGTAACAGTCTTTTGTTCAAGCCAGACCTAAAGAAGGCCATAATAATAAACGTTCTCAATCTCTGGTAATTGTAGGCCTTTTCCATGTATTTGAGCCCTCTTACTTCAACGAAAGCTTGAGCAGACATAAAAATACATTTGTATATAGGTTATTGCATAAATACGTACATTTTTATCATAGCTATTTACTTACATTCACTTCACTGTTGAATTATTAAAAAAATTATAAAACCAAATACATTTGATTAAAGACTTGAAAGTGAGTTTATTAAATACAACTTAAATGTAGCTATATTACCTTCATTATACATATATACCTTCCATGCACTTCTACATCTTTAGATCTACTACTCTACTCCTATTTCAGCACATCCAGTGCACTACCTCTCTCTCACCCAATACCCCTCTCAATATATCCTCTACCTCCAATCCTTGCTCAACCCAAACCCCATTCTACTACTCTCTCAATGCACTACCCTTTCTCACCCCATACCTCTCAATATATCCTCTACCTCCACTCTCCGCCTCATCCAAATCCATTCTACGATTACCCAAAATAACCCTTTCTAGACACTACCCCCTCTACTGCTCCTTGCATCATCTCAAACCGCACAATCTTCCACCTACTTCTAGCCCGTAGGAATAGGGCTCAAGGCTCCAGTCTGGAGGGCAAGGCTCCAGTCGGCTTTGGATGACGCCCCTCCGGCTTCATGTCGGGGATGAGAATGGAGACAGCACCAACAGCGGGACCAGCATCATGGAAGGTCAAGGTGGTACAACTTGCGCTGGTCCGGATTAATCCATGGATCCGAGGGGCTCGACCTGCCAGCAAGTAGCCAGTAGGTGCCCCTCCTGAACCCACGGGGTCCAAAGGCACGCCAAATAGGATCTGGCACATGGCCTCATAAAATTCACATAGTTATGCGGGGGTTGCTCCAGCTTCTGTAAACTCTGGGAGACGCAGAGGAGGCCTAAGCACAGGCTCAACCTCGGAGCCAGGCTTCAAGGGATGATGCTCCCTCGTCTTGTTTGACGGACAAGGTGAAAATCGAAGACTTCTTGGACTTCTTACTGTTTTTCTTGAAACAAATATTGGCAGCCAGGGGACCCATCACTGCACCACCTGAAGTAATTGTCAATTAGCAAATCAAGTTGCTGGGAGAAAAAATATATATCTATATGTTTGCATCAGCCAAATAAGTGAATCAATCCCATATTCTCCTCCACAATATCTCAGACCCACTGGGCTAACTAGGCCTGTTCTGACCAAACTGCTTGCTCTGTGCTCCTAAACACCCCTCCCTTTACAAATCTATTAAAGCTTGACCCCAGGACCTGTATTGCCCTCTTTGACACGTCATGGGTTAACAGCTGTGAAAAGCCTCTGAATCTTGCAGGTTGGCTTAAACTTGCTTTCTGGCCCCTTGTGCCCTTAAATTGCTCTATGTCCTGGGCTTGCATGACACTTCTATTTGTATATGTACAACCATATTTGGCCTTGTCCACATCTTATGATTTTACTGATGACTGCACTTTCTGCCCTATATATTCTCCGGTGACTATCTATGAGGGGCAGAAGAAGCTTGTTCCAAGATGTGACACTGCGTCTGCCTTCTGCCTTGGCATGCCAAAAAACGGACAAAGGTGCAAGAACATTTCCTGTGTTTTGTGGCAGCTGGGGTCTGTTGGATTTGCGTTGCTCTGAGGAGGGTTGGAGGATTTATTACCCAACAGTTGCCCTCCTCAAAATGACCTGCTACCAATTAGCCAGACATTAGACAATTTAAGACACAGAATGAGAGGCACCAAAATACCAAAGTGTAAAAGAACAATGTAAACACAGGACCAAAGGAAACAAGGTGCCTGTGGTTTTTTCTTAATTCCATTACTTTTCAGCACGCGCAGCCGATGCACTTAGCCTAAACATAGGCTTCCTCAGTCCTGAAAACATGCACACAAAAAAACATATGTGAGTCTAAAAAAGTATACATATTTACGTGTACATTAGTGCTGTCAGAGAAAAGAGTTCACCACTATGTGTCACACCTGTACATCTATACAGCAATTAAGCACATATGAAGTCACAAATAAGACTTTATAAAGGGAGACAAGGGACTTAAACCATAGTAATGAATACTTGCACATAATGACCATAATACAAAAAAGTACATCTGAAAACATTTCTTCTTCTGTGGGACTTGCCTGGACGACTTTGATGAAGATAGATAGCTCTGGATCCAATCCTGGGACCTTCCTCTCGACCGTCTCAGTGTCGCACAGCAAGTAGCATGAGGGACCACTCCCTTAAAGCCTGGGGGTGCATGGCGAGGCAGTCGATGCAGGCCTTCGCGTCGTGGTCACGCTCCAGGCACCAGAGGCAAACAAGGTGCAAGTCCTTCACGGATATCGGTCTGTGACAGGCGCCACAGGGTTTAAAACCAGCTTTCCTAGTGGGCATCCCTGCCACACCAGGAAAAAGATCAAAAACAAACTTTGAGAGAGAAAAAAAACATTTAAAAAAGGCTGTTAAAAAAAACCCTGCAGATCTGCTCTGACTCGCGCAAAAAGAAAATAACTGATGTCAGCATGCTAGGGTGGTACCTATATAGGCACCTCACTTCTGGCATGGATTCTGTAACAATGCAGGGCCAAACCATGCCACCTAATGGTGCGCAGGGGTACTGCTCTTGAAAAATTTCCACATCCAGCCTGATGCCTGGGGATAATTCTAAAGTAGGAAATCTGCAGCTAGAAGTCCCTATTAAACAGATAATAAATGTAGGTTATGCTACACAACAATAAAATTATTGAAAGCATAAAGGCACACAATATAGTCAAAACAGGGTGTCATTACTCAATGAGGACAAGGATCCAAATAAAATATGTTGAACTGACAGTTTTTAAACAACCCATCTGTCATACTTAATAAAATCAAAGAGTCCTGCTTTGTCAGGTCAGCATAGCCTACATGATCTATTAAAATGGGCTTACATTGCTATAGTACCTGTCCAAAAGGATATATTGCTTACCTGTAATCCTAGTTCGCTTCCAGGGGAATTATCAAAATTATAAGCACTGAATAGTCCTGCCCACGAGTGGGGACCCCCCAGAACACATATATATATATTTTTTTCACAAAGGCGTGTAGCCGAAACACGTCTGTCCGGTGTTATTATCTTTGTGGCGAATACATTTTGAAAGTATACATCCCCTGGTGTGTGCCTCATTGTGATCCGCGAGAGGGATCGTCGAAAAGGAATATATATTACCTACTGGCGGTCGCCAGTAGGTAGTTATAGTTATGATTGTTTTCCATAGGAAATCCGCAACATTCTATTGGGAATAACTTTGGCGCCGGTTGAGGAATCGGCCTGTAATTTTCCTTAAATTTGCCTCGCTGCGCTCCACTCCTTCCCTGAAAGTTTGGGGGGATTCGTCAAGCCGGGGCCGAGATAAAAGGGGGGTCCCAAAACGTGTTTTCCCCATGTTAATTTCCATAGGGCGGTTGGACTCACTTTTAGCCCGAACGGCTGAATGAATTTCCACAAAACTTGGCAAAATTGTAGGGACTGGTAGCCCGATGTGCCTTTGCTATGTCTCAAGATATGTGCTCCAGTGGATTTTGAGTAATTTAGGTTCAAAAAAATATATATATCTATAAGCGCGCCCCGGGACGCGCACCGGGGCGCGCTCCAGCACGCTACGCGAGTTAGCGAGCGGAAAGCTGATTGACTCTCGGGTGTCTTTCAACATTCCAAACAGTCCGGAGCGGCCGCCATCTTGTGTCTCGGTAGGATCGAGACACAAGAGGTGGCAAAAACAAAGGGGGAAATGACCAAAAAGGGGCAGGGTAGACCCCCCCTGACACCCTAGGTTTGATGTGGGGGCCATAAAAGGGCCCCAAGGGGCAAAAAAATAAATTTATTTTTCGATTTGCGCGGGGGGAGCGCCCGGTACTCGCACCGCGGAGCGTACCGGGGAGCGTACCATGGGGAAAAAAGAATGACAGAGTTTTTAAAAAATTTAGCATTTTTTTATAAATTGGAGGTAGTTCTAAAAAGAACTGTTTTTTTAAAATTCTTTTTGTTGTTTTATATTTTTTTTATTGTTTTCTGGAACATTTTTTACTTTTTTTGGCTTTTATGAACAATTTTATATTTTTTTTGAAATTTTTATGGGGACAAACAAAAAACAGGGAATTGTAAACGGCTCAACTGGAGCAACAAAAAAAAACAGGAAAAAATTAAGGTTTTTTTTTGCACTTGTGGTTGTCTCCAGCATGGTTAATCAGTTTAATACTTTGCTCTCCATAGCAAATTGTAGTCCCGCAAAATTTACAAACTATTTTAAAATCTCCAAACTGGGGTTGGATATTTGGGACCATCTCCCTTGTCTCTGGACCCGATGGAGTGGGTTGTTTACTTTGGGAGGTGCTGGGAGAAGATTGGGGAGGGTTTCTGGTCAGTTCTCTGACCTCTGCCGCAGCATAGTTGTTTGGGTGCCGGCGTTGCATGTGGCGAATCATAGTATTGTTGCCAAAAGAATACTTTTTGGCAGGGTTTCCCCTGGAAAGTACAGTGCCACAGATCAGACATGTAACTTTTGGAGCATTAACTTTCTTTAGGCCCCTTGGGATTTAAAAAAACTCCCAGACAATGTGCTCCTTTGGCTTATAGGGGTATTATCTTCAGGCAGGAACCGCCTCTCCTCCTCCTCCTCCTCCTCCTCCTCCTCCTCCTCCTCCTCCTCCTCCTCCTCCTCCTCCTCCTCTTCTTCTTCTCCACCACTGTGGTGTTGTGGTGGTCTTTGTGGTGGTGGTGGTGGTTGAGATGCTCCTGCTGCTGCTGCTACTGTAGCCATTTCTCACAAACAGGTCTTCCTCAGTCAAAGAACAAAGTGAGAATGAGGAAAAAAGGTGGGGGCTTTCATCATTTGGAAAAAAAAACTGTTCTGAACCAATGAAAAGTGTTATTTTCAGGTCACATGACCTGACGCGCTTACGCTACGCGCCCGGGGGCTCGCCCCGGGGCGCTTATGTAGCGCGATCGTATGCGCTCGGGTGCTTCCGGGTGCGCTTATGCCATGCGTATCATGCGGACGCGGCTACGCGATACGTCACAATGATGTTTTCGTTCGCGGCAATAGCGCAAACGGGACGCTCACCGGTACGCGCACCTGGGCGCGCCGCAAGACTGCGCTTTCCGATGCGCACACCGGTATGCGCACCGAGAGCGCTCCAGGGCAAAAAAATTTAACAAAATTAAAAAATGAAGAATATACATAAAAAAATAGTATTACATAAATATACAATATAGGATTCATTATAAAAATATTATATTTGATAGCAATAGAAATTTGCTATTAAAAAACCTTTGAAATTCACTGAAAAAAACATAGGTTTGAGGCCCTATATATAGTTAGGAATTAGCATTTACAGAACCTATGAAATTCACTGAAAAAACCATAGTTTTGACACCAGTTATAGTTAGCTGGAAATTTTACTGACATAAAACCATTGAAATTCCCACGTTATAGTTAGTTGGACTCACTATAACTTGCGCGCCTGCAATGCACTGCTGATGACGTCACATATTACATCACTCATGACATGGTCAGTGACATAACTCATGACATCACTGATGACACCATCCTTGTGACAGAGTGACAGACCTCCTTTCAGTGTAATGTAACCCTTGAAACACATATTCAAAAATAGAAACAAAAATTTTCTAAAAAACTAGAGATACCCATACCAGTTACAACAACCAATTCAGTAATACCACCATCTATATACACATCCACTCATTCACCAACAGTTCTATATAGTCACTCATACATATATTCACTCATCATATGTAGTGAAACACCTATACATCCTGTTACACACCGACAGTCATCCAAACGTTACTCACACACATAATCACACATGCAAATAAACTATTGAACATCCATTTATTTGCATATACAGCTATACACACACTACCACCTTACATCTAAGGAAACTTACACATACTTACTCTCTTAAACAATCACTTATAGAAACACATACTTATTTAAACAAGAACTCTTTCAATCTCTCACTCTCACATATACGCACTTATATACATCAATACTCACATATACTAGATTAAAACATATGTAGTTACTGATAAAGACACTAGTGAGACAGTCATTCACTCACTAACAAACACATATACACACTCATCCACCCATACAGTCCTGCACATATGCTGTCTTCAAAACACATACAAACAGTGAGTCAGTCATTGATGCATCTAGGTGCTAAGTAACACCCCCACCAAACCATACAGACACTCATACTGATACTAAAAAAAATCTAATAACCCATATACACACACATGTAGCTACTCACCAACCCATGCAGCCACTTATACACAAAGTGAAACACTGATACAAATATTTAAATATTTAAACAATACCCTCTAATATATGTATTCACTAAGATACACTTAATAAGCCAGTTAACCAATCAAGTTTTTTTTTTTAAATCATACATTAAGACACTTATTTAAACATTTATTCTTCCTTCGACCTTTACATATACATATATAAAACATATTTATTTTTCAGAAAGACACACATTCACTGGATGGTGTCATCAGTGATGTCATGAGTGATGTCACTGACCATGTCATGAGTGATGTAAAATGTGACGTCATCAGCAGTGCATTGCAGGCGCGCAAGTTATAGTGAGTCCAACTTACTATAACGCGGGAATTTCAATGGTTTTATGTCAGTAAAATTTCCAGCTAACTATAACTGGTGTCAAACCTATGGTTTTTTCAGTGAATGTATATATATATTCAATGAAAAAACCAAAGGTTATAGGCCATATATAGTTAGGAATTAGCATTTACAAAACCTTATTTTACTCGCATAAAACCATTGAAATTCCATATATAGTTAGAAGCGCTAACTATATATCGCGCACCCGCAATCCACTGCTGATGATGTCACATATTACATCATTCATGACATGGTCAGTGACATCACTGATGACATCACTGATGACATCTCAAATGACATCACTGATGACAACTCAAATGATTGTATGTGTCTGTAAAGTTTAAATATGTTTCACATATTGAAGAATGAGTGGATGTATAAGAGTCTGGATGAAGGATTTAGTAGGTGCATGACTGACTGTATGAGTGAGTGATTAAATGTGTCTCACTGAGTGCATGGGTTAGTGACTAAACTGTCTTAATTTGTGCATCATTATGTCTGTTGTTCTGTAAACTGCTGCATGTGTTGATCAGTAGCTATATGAGTAACTATATGGGTTATTGATTGGTTGCCCAAGTATTTGTATGGGAGACTGAGTGTGTGAGTGGGTGGCTGGGAGGTGTATGACACTGTGCATAGATTTGTGAGCAGTTGATTCACTAGATGTATGGGTTCAAAAGTGCATGTGGAAACAGCTGTATGGGCGGTTGACTGTGTGCATGAGTGTAATGGTGAGTGAATGGATATCTCAGTGCTACATGTCAAAGTAAGTACATATGTAAAACACAGTACATGTGAGAGTGGACATATATAAATAACTGTGCATAAGAGCCAGTGAATGTGTGAATGGCTGTATGGATCATTTAGAACTTGTATCAGGGATTATATAAGAGAGTAAATATGTGTTATTATATGTTTGAATAAGTAAGATGTGTATAACTGTATAGTTGAGGAAATGGAGGTGTGATTGATTCTTTGCATGACTGACTAGGTGTGTGAGTAACTCCATGGATGACTGACAGTCTGTGAGTGTCTGTTTATACTGAGTGTATGTAAGGTTATATTAGAGTCTGAAGAGGTTCATTGTATTATCACATGAGTGATGTGATCAGTGATGACAAATGAGATGTCATCAGTGATGTCATTTGAGTTGTCATCAGTGATGTCATCAGTGATGTCATTTGAGATGTCATCATTGATATCATTTGAGTTGTCATCAGTGATGTCATTTGAGATGTCATCAGTGATGTCATCAGTGATGTCACTGACCATATCATGAATGATGTAATATGTGACATCATCAGCAGTGGATTGCGGGTGCGCGATATATAGTTAGCGCTTCTAACTATATATGGAATTTCAATGGTTTTATGCGAGTAAAATAAGGTTTTGTAAATGCTAATTCCTAACTATATATGGCCTATAACCTTTGGTTTTTTCATTGAATTTTCAAGGTTTTGTAAATGCAAATTCCTAACTATATATCCACTATAACCTATGGTTTTTTCTGTGAATTTCATTGGTTTTTTAATAGCAAATATGAAAAGCTTTAAAATGTCAAGTACGTGATAGATAAAAACATTTTCGTATTTATGCACGCTGATGTGCTTTGAACGCTGCACCCCCCCCCCTCCCCTCTTTTGCCTTAGTAGTACTCTCTCTTTGCAGATACTGAAGGGTAGTTAACGCAGGCCTTTACCCCCGTTGTAATCCGTCGTGCCTCCTTGTCTCTCCATTTGATTGATTGTTGTCCAAGCATTTACTGTTTTAGAATTGGTTCTCTTTGGATCATTCTCTATTTACAAACAAGCACAAAGTCGCAATACTCTGTTTAGTCTTTGCAGATAGTGAAAAATCGTGTAAAAAAATAAAAGTAATCGAGCAAAATCAGTAGGCCACTAATTGGATCTCTTTTTGACCTCGCTAAAATAGAAATATTAGGAACAACCCTTCTTGAGAAATACGAAAATAGTGAGATGAACTGAGCTCCACACCATGAGGGCTGCAAAACAGCTCGACTCCGCCACCCACACCGCCCAAAATAACGGCAAACCCTATGCAAATATTATAAATATACACAACACACCACCAAAGAAACAGAATAAAACATTTTATTAAATAACTATTTACATAACTATTTTATACTTTTTATTGCCCGATCCGGCTAGCTCAATCGATCGAGCATGAAAGTCATGCACTGATAACAAGCGTTGAGAGTTTGTAGAATGATGGCTTCAGATTTTCCACATACAGTGTAGTGGCGCGAACTGGCAGGGGGCGTTTGGATTCTACCCCTTCTCCAAATAAGATTTTCATACGTGAATGTTCGTTCATGCTTTTTGTCCCTGAGTTGCTTCCATCTCACTGCCTTACATAAATGGCATAAGTCCTGGTTATTGAGTGCCATACTTCAGAGTTCTAAGCAGTTCTTGTAACACTGTTTAAACCTTATTTGCACCTGCTGCAGCTTCACTATTCAAAGTAAGTGGGGTCCATTTGAAAACAATGTGATACGGTGCCTCCCTAAACCGCTTGACGGAGGCTCCCGAGGGGCGGTGAGATGGCACGGACTGAGAGGGGGCGCTTGGCTCCTGCCCCCTCCCCAAGTCGTGTTGCCCTGGTGAGGCCTGAGATCGCCCCCGGCATAGGTGGCCGGCTCCCGGGGTCCGGCGGAATTTTTTCCCTTTTGAAGAATCTTTCATTCTGGACCTTGTCCCACAATCCGTTTCACCTGAAGACACGCTGTCGTAGGGCGCCCCTTTACCGTTTTAGTTGCCATTCCGCCCGCTTTTGGTACTCTGTGCCTCTTCCGCCATTCAGCTGTTTACCGCTCGCTCTTGCGACTACAACGTCTCGCTCACCATGTAGTTGAGTTGCTCCCGCTCTTAAGATTTGACCGAACTTTTTGGACTGCTGAAAGCGGTGGAATTCCGACCGCTGGTTGGTGGAGACATTTTGACTATATTCTGGACCTGCATTGTCGCGTAATGCGTCATATGACGCGACGCGTTAGCGCACCCGGATGTGCTCCGGTGCGCAAGGCGCAGCTTCCCGGAAACGATCCAGAGCGCGCCGCGCAGCGCGTAACGTAAGCATAACAGGTCATGTGACTTGTTAATAAAACTTTTCATTGGTTCATTTTACTTTTCTTTTCCTAATTATGTAAGACTAGGTCATGTGACCTAAAAATAACACTTTTCATTGGATTAAAACTTTTTTTTCCCCAAACGATGAAAGCCCCACCTTGTTTCTGGATGTTTCAGACTGAAGCTGGCGTCACCATGAGAGCAGCACCATCTCGTAGCTCCGTCGTGGCCATTCCGCAAGCAATCATGGCAGCCGCTCCCCACCGGAAGCCTGCGGGAGTCGAGGGCGCCCAAGACTTTTGTACAATCTTCAAGGCTGAGGGGACGCTTTCGAGAATGGAACCCAAGCCCTGGCAGACAAGCGTCCGAGTTCCAAGGTGTCCCAGGGCCATTTTACTGGACCAGGCCCAAATCCGAAGAGCCGGCCGCCATTTTAAGAGTCCTGTGGAAGCCGCCTACCGCTGCACCGCAAGAGTGGGAGCAACTCAACTACATGGTGAGCGAGACGCTGTAGCCGTAAGAGCGGGCGGTAAACAGCTGAATGGCGGATGAGGCACAGTGTAGCAAAAGCGGGCGGAATGGCGACTGAAACGATAAAGGGGCGCCCCACTACAGCAGACAAGCCTCCGCCATGTGCTTCAAAACTGCATATGTATCTCGTGATATCAAGGTTGGGCAACCAGTACAGAACAAGCAGTTACGAGTCCCATTTACACCGGCGCCATTTTGGGCGCGGCCGGGCAGGTCCAGGATCTACTGAAACATAAAAAATGAGGCTGACGTCTCTGAAGCAGTTCACGAACAGCAGGACATAGCAAATAAACATGAACTCTCTAAAGCTGTTAACTCACTGCAGAACAAAACAAGTGAACCTGAAACCTCTGGAATAATTGTCGCTCAAAAGAACAACACACAAAACTCTGTAGAGCCTGAAGAAAAAAAAACAGAAGGGCACTGTAGTTTCAGACACACTTAACACTAATGATGAAACAAAGATATCGTCTGTTTATAAAGCAGTTATCATCTTGACAGAATTGACAAAGAAGTGTACAGACACCAATGCATCAGCATTCTCGGAGATAACATCTTAAGGAACAAAGAAAGACCTGTTCACTCTTGACACCCCAGGTGCTGTGTATATTGCACTATAGTGCTGCATCGACAAAACGGGCAACCCTATTGATGTGGATTTTTCATTATTGATTATTGTAAAGAAATGGCGACTCCCCCCTTTAGCAGATTAGCTAAATGTTTGCGTAATTTAGGCATAAAAGTTATATTATTGTTGTTGTTGTTGTTATCGTTATAGTTCTGGTTAATTTCAAAAAATGGTTAAATATATTTACAGTTTTTGTTGCGTTCGTTATATTTAAATATTAATAAAGTTTTAAAATGTAACTGTCTTGGAGTACTATATTTTTTTAAAAAATCGGGTGAATGGGGCCTTGAATCGGGTTATTGTCATGTGTGGGCTTTGCAAGTGTACTGCTACAAGATCGGACATTTCAAACTCAAATGCACGTTCTTTTTCTTACCTTTCCGAAGCATGGAGCGCAATAGCAGGCAGAGAAAGGGTGATGCACGTGTTGAACACTGCCGGGCCTGCAAATTGCTGCCAGTGCCCCCCCGCCCGCTCCTGAAAGAGGACACACACACACCGCCGCCCCGAGTACTTCACAAATCTTTAAAAGACCATGCGCTTGTTCAATGGGAAGTGGATAACATGGCTAAGAGCATTTGCTGACTAATGCATGAATATCGCTGACTTTTCAGCGATATTCATGCAATGCGGCCGTTTTTTATCGCATTTGCGATAAACCTTGCTAATAGCAAGGTTTATGTGCGATAAAATTCGCCGAAGTGCGGCGATAATTATTGTCTCTAAACAAGTTAGAGACAAAAATTACCGCTAGTTGTTGGAAATATGCCCCCGGGTTTTTCCTTGCAGGAATCGGGAAACGAAAGACTAGCACTGAAATCAGTAGTCTCACACCTGAATCGGGACGGTTGGCATGTCTGGATACTCTACAGCTGGAGCCATACACTACATCCGCAGGGCTAGGTGATAGCCTAGGTCCGGCCTGGACAATCGGACACAGAGGAAGAGAAGTGTCAGAGGGTGCGGTAGTGAATAGGATGAAAGGGAGGTGTCGAACGGGCACAGGATGTGATTCTCAGAGAAGAGCAGCGCAGATGGGGGAAGTATATGGCCCATGCATGAGAGAGAGAGCGGGGGTGACCATTGCGTGGGGGAGATGCGTGCGAGGGTGGGGAGCCATGCTGAGAATCGACGGCGTGCAGAGAGTGGCCCTGGTCAAGGCATCTAAAATGGCTGCTGTGCACGACAAAATTGTGGCATTGGACAAAAACGCAAGATGGCGCAGACAATGTTTATCAATAAGGATTCATTTATAACAAAATATTTACTCGCAGTGACAAAATGGTGTTCAACACTTCCTGATTTCCATCGAATCGAACGTTAACAAACGTCACGCAGCAAAAAAAAAAAAAGCTCACGCACAGAGCGGTTTTTAGCCATGTTATCCAATGGAAGGTGGATAACATGGCTAAGAGCATTTGCTGGATAATGCATGAATATCGCTGACTTTTCAGCGATATTCATGCATTGTGGCCGATGTGCGGCGATAATTTTTGTCTCTAAACAATTAAAACGAAGCACAAAATGGCGAATTCCCGTTTCGCTACCAGTTTGCGGCCCAGTTCGCGGCCCGTGAAGCGCTTCTACCGTGAAAAATAAAAAATTTTTTATTTTCCCCACGGGACCCTTTAATAACCCCAACAACATTCCTAGGGGTCAAGAGGGGTATACCTTGCCCCCTTTCAATAAATTCCCCCTTCGTTTTTCACCTCTTCTTCTCTCTCGATCCTACCGAGAGATAAGATGGCGGCCGCTCCGGACTATTTAGAATGTTGACAGACACCGGAGAGCCAATCAGCTTTCTGTTATCCAATGGAAGGTGGATAACATGGCTAAGAGCATTTGCTGGATAATGCATGAATATCGCTGACTTTTCAGCGATATTCATGCATTGTGGCCGATGTGCGGCGATCATTTTTGTCTCTAAACAATTAAAACGAAGCACAAAATGGCGAATTCCCGTTTCGCTACCAGTTTGCGGCCCAGTTCGCGGCCCGGGAAACGCTTCTACCGTGAAAAATCTTTTTTTTTTTATTTTCCCCACGGGACCCTTTAATAACCCCAACAACAATCCTAGGGGGTCAAGAGGGGTATACCTTGCACCCTTTCAATAAATTCCCCCTTCGTTTTTCACCTCTTCTCTCTCGATCCTACCGAGAGATAAGATGGCGGCCGCTCCGGACTGTTTAGAATGTTGACAGACACCGGAGAGCCAATCAGCTTTCTGCGCGCAAAGTTCCGATAAGCGAAAAGTAAGCGGACCGGATCGCTGCCCGGAGCGCTGTTACAGGTATATATCTTGATTTAAACGTTAATTTCTCAAAATCCACTGAAGCACATATATTGAGACCTAGCAAAGGCACATCGGGCTAACAGTCCCTACAATTTTGCCAAGTTTCGTGCAAATACATTCAGCCGTTCGAGCTAAAAGTGAGTCCAACCGCCCTATGGAAAACTCAATGCAAAAAACGCGTTTTGGGACCCCCCTTTTTTCTCAGCCCCCCCTTGACGAAACCCCACCAAATTTTTAGGGGCTGCTCAGAAACAAAATGTGCCATTTTCCTGAAAATTTCAGCCGATTCCGTCCACAAACGCCAAAGTTATTAGACATAGAATTTTCAGAAATCCCATAGGGAAAAAATCCTAACTATATATACCTACTGGCTATTGCCAGTAGGTAATATATATATATATATATTACCTACTGGCGGTCGCCAGTAGGTAGTTATAGTTAGGATTTTTTTCAATGTTAAATCTGAAAATTCTATTTGGAATAACTTTGGCGCCGGTTGACGAATCTGCCTGAAAATTTCCTCAAAATGGCCTCGCGGCGTTCCGGTCCTTCCCTGAAAGTTTGGGGGGGATTCGTCAAGCGGGGGCCGAGATAAAAGGGGGGTCCCAAAACGCGTTTTCCCCATGTTAATTTCCATAGGGCGGTCGATTTCACTTTTAGCCCGAACTGCTGAATGGATTTCCACCAAACTTGGCAAAATTGTAGGGACTGGTAGCCCGATGTGCCTTTGCTATGTCTCAAGATATGTGCTCCAGTGGATTTTGAGTAATTAAGGTTCAAAAAAATATATATATCTATAGCCGCGCTCCGGTACGCGCACCGGTACGCGCACCGGGCGCTTACCGCGACTTGCGCGCAGAAAGCTGATTGGCTCTGGGGTGTCTGTAAACATTCTAAACAGTCCGGAGCGGCCGCCATCTTGTGTCTCGGTAGGATCGAGACACGAGAGGTGGCCAAAACAAAGAGGGAAATGACCATAAGGGGGCAGAGTAGACCCCCCTTGACCCCCTAGGTTTGATGTGGGGGTCATAAAAGGGCCCCGCGGAGCAAAAAAAAAAGAAAAAAAATTTTTGATTTTCGCGGGGTGAGCGCCCGGTACGCGCACCGGTATGCGCACCGGTAAGCGTACCGGGGAGAGTACCATGGGGAAAAAGAATGACAGTTTTAAAAGTAGCTGTTTAAAAAAAAATGTTTTGTTGTTTTTTTTTATACATACACATACATATATATATAAATGCATATGCATATATATATATATGCATATATGTGTATATGTGTGCGTGTAGAGAGAGGTAGAGAGGTAGAGGTGTAGAGGTAGAGAGGTAGCGGTAGAGAGGTAGAGATTAGTAGAGAGAGAAGAAGAGAGAGGTAGAGAGGTAGAGAGTAAAGAGTGAGTAATAGAGAGTAGAGAGTGAGTAGTAGAGAGTAGTAGAGAGCAGTAGAGAGAGTAGCAGAGAGTGAGTAGTAGAGAGTAGTAGAGTGAATAGTAGAGTGAGTAGTAGAGAGTAGTAGAGAGTGAGTAGTAGAGAGTGAGTAGTAGACAGTAGTAGAGAGTAAGTAGTAGAGTGAGTAGTAGAGAGCAGTAGAAAGTGAGTAGTAGAGAGTAGTAAAGAGTGAGTAGTAGAGAGTGAGTAGTAGAGAGTGAGTAGTAGAGAGTAGTAGAGAATGAGTAGCAGAGAGAATAGTAGTGAGTAGTAGAGAGTGAGTAGTAGAGTGAGTAGTAGAGACTAGTAGAGAGAGAGTAGTAGAGAGTGAGTAGTAGACAGTAGTAGAGAGTGAGAAGTAGAGAGTGAGTAGTAGAGAGTAGTAGTGAGTAGTAAAGAGTGAGTAGTAGAGAGAGAGTAGAAGAGAGTGAGTAGTAGAGAGTAGTAGATAGTGAGTAGTAGGGAGTAGTGAGTAGCGAGTAGTAGGGAGTGAGTAGTAGAGAGAGAGTAGTAGAGAGTAGTAGAGTAGTAGAGAATGAGTAGTAGACAGTGAGTATTTGAGAGTAGTGGAGTAGGAGAGAGTAAGTAGTAGAGAGTAGTGGAGAATATTCCAAAGTTTGGCACAGC
The DNA here is from genome assembly GCF_964263255.1 of Lissotriton vulgaris. NCBI lineage: Eukaryota > Metazoa > Chordata > Amphibia > Caudata > Salamandridae > Lissotriton > Lissotriton vulgaris. The sequence goes on from NW_028243230.1 coordinate 385,460, forward strand.
ACCACTTTCACAATGAGTCCAATCAAATCATATCACTTAGAGTCCTTATTGAAGCGCTGAATCTTGGTGTACCACAGCCAGCCGAAAGGTTTCGTTCTGTACAACAGAACTTCTTCAGGGCGTTCTTATTTCCTTCAAGTTATGTCGGTATCCAGTTGTCATATAACTAGATATTTCTTCCAAATGTTAGACGAGACATAAGTATATTCTTATTCAAAGTGACTAGGTATCAATTTTACCCACACAATTCGGGCAGACTTGAGTAATTTATAGCATCCTCAAAGTCAGTCTTTCAAAAATTCCAAAGTATAGGACATGATAATCCAAATCCAAATGTTTCTCAAGAAAAGTAATTTACAATCGTTCGGAATATCGGTGTTTGGGCAGATATGATACAGGGACCCCCAGTATGCAAGGGGAATTAGTCCCCCCTCTACAAACGCGCCAGTGGCGTGCATTGCAGAGAGGTGTAACAAGGGTGTGGCCTCATTACACTTCTCTGCAATGCAGCTCCCTCGCGCATACTGGAGGCTCCTGGTGGACCAGTTGACCCCAGGGACCCCCAGTATGCAAGGGGAATTAGTTCCCCCTCTGCAAACGCGGCAGTGGGCTGCGTTGCAGAGAGGTGTAACAAGGGGCATAGTCTCATTACACCTCTGCAATGCAGCCCCTGGCGCATACTGGAGGTTCCAGGTGGGCTAATTGGCCCCCAGGGGCCCCCAGTATGCAAGGGGAATTAGTTCCCCCTCTTCAAACATGCACGGGGCTGCGTTGCAGAGAGGTGTAAAAAGGGTTGTGGCTTCATTACACCTCTCTGCAATGCAGTCCCCTGGCGCATACTGGAGATTCCTGGTGGGCTTTCAGGTGTTATATAGTTAGGAATTAGCATTAAAAAAACCTTTGAAATTCACTGAAAAAACCATAGGTTTCACACCAGTTATAGTTAGGAATTAGCATTTAAAAAACCTATTAAATTCACTGACAAAACCATAGATTTCACACCATTTATAGTTAGCTGGAAATTTTACTGACATAAAACCATTGAAATTCCCACGTTATAGTTAGTTGGACTCACTATAACTTGCGCGCCTGTAATGCACTGCTGATGACGTCACATATTACATCACTCATGACATGGTCAGTGACATCACTCATGACATCACTGATGACACCATCCTTGTGATAGAGTGACAGACCTAATTTCAGTGTAATGTAACGCTTGAAACACATATTCAAAAATAGAAACAAACATTTTGAAAAAAATGGAGATACCCAAACCAGTAACAACAACCAATTCAGTAATTCCACCATCTATATACACATCCACTCATTCACCAACAGTTCTATATAGTCACTCATATATATACTCACTCATCATATGTAGTGATACACCTATACATCCTGTTACACATCAGCAGTCATCCAAAAGTTACTCACACACATACTCACACATGCAAATAAACTATTGAACATCCATTTATTTGCATATACATTTATACACACACTACCACCTTACTTCTAAGGAAACTTACCCATACTTACTCTCTTAAACAATCACTTATAGAAACACATACTTATTTAAACAGGAACTCCTACAATCTCTCACTATATATACTATACTCACTTATATACATCAATACTCACATATACTAGATTAAAACATATGTCGTTACTAATGAAGACACTAGTGAGACAGTCATTCACTCACTAACACACACATATACACACTCATCCACCCATACAGTCCTGCACATATGCTGTCTTCAAAACACATACAAACAGTGAGTCAGTCACCAACCCCTGCAGCCACTTATACACAAAGAGAAACACTGATACAAACATTTAAATATTTAAACAATACTCGCTAATATATGTATTCACTAAGATACACGTAATAAGCCAGTTACCCAACCAATTTTTTTAAAAAAAAACATCCATTTACACACTTATTTAAACATTTATTCTTCCATCGACCTTTACAAATACATATATAAAACAAATTTATTTTTCAGAAAGACACACATTCACTGGATGGTGTCATCAGTGATGTCATGAGTGATGTCACTGACCATGTCATGAGTGATGTAATATGTGACGTCATCAGCAGTGCATTACAGGCGCGCAAGTTATAGTGAGTCCAACTAACTATAACGTGGGAATTTCAATGGTTTTATGTCAGTAAAATTTCCAGCTAACTATAAATGGTGTGAAATCTATGGTTTTGTCAGTGAATTTAATAGGTTTTTTAAATGCTAATTCCTAACTATAACTGGTGTGAAACCTATGTTTTTTTCAGTGAATATATATATATATATATATATATATATACACACACACACATATACACCCACACATACATACACACACACTTACACACATATATACACACATACATACCCACATACATACACACATAGCCTCTACCACGGATCACCTTTAACGACCATGAAAAGACTACAACGGATTCAGAACTCTGCTGCCAGACTACTCTTGCATATCAAACCGCGAGACCACATCTCTCCTGCCTTGAAAGCCCTGCATTGGTTACCGGTTGCCAGAAGATCCACGTTCAAGCTGCTTTGTATCACCCACAAAGCAATACATGGAATGGGACAGCTCTTCATCAGGAATAAAATCACCAAACACATTCAACAAAGGAACCTCCGCTCTACAGGAGCATCTCGCCTCAAAATCCCACCATACAAGAAAAAAAACATGGGTGGTACATCCTTCTCTGTTCAAGCAGCCAAACTATGGAACTCTTTACCCCCAACAAAGTCCACCGACAACCTCCTTATCTTCAGAAAACTACTCCAGATTTGGCTCTTCCCCACATAAGCACCATACGCAAACAGAAATTTACAGCATATCCCTCTGTGTACAAGCATTTTTTCCACTATATATATGTAGCTATCTTTGTGTATTACTTTGTATAAACATGTAAAATAATTATGTTGTTGAGAGAAAAAATAATAATGAAAAAAATCATCTTTGGTCTACATGTACATACTTCCATTGTTCATCTATGTACCTTCCATGTACTTGGATCTGCGTGTCTGTTACTTTTCTCCTGAAAAAGCATATCCAATGCACTACCCTATTTCTCATCCGGTGCCTCTATCAATATCTTTATTCTACATATACTTACCTCCTTTATGTATCTATATAGTTTCAATGTAATTATGAATCTATATATTTATCACTTTCTTCTAATTTAGCATTTCCAATGCACTACTCTATTTCTCAGCCTATACTTCACTCAATATATCTTCTAGCCCAACCTTCTGACATCTCAAACTTCTTCTAGTACTACTTCCAATGCACTACCCTATCTCTCATCCTATACATCTATCAATATATCCTCAACATCCACTCTCTCATTTATCCCAAACCCCATCCCACTACTATGATTGCCAAAATAACCCTTACTAGACTCTCTCCTACTCTACCCCACCTTGCATCATCTGACACGTCTTTTACTATACCGATCCCCTAAAACAAAACTTTCTAAACTCTTTCCTCTGAGTCCTCCCCCTCCAAAACTTCTTTTTACTCTTCCAAAAGCCGCCTCCTATTGCTAAGACATAAAAAAAATCTTTCACTCTTTTATCCCTCCACCATCCTTTTAAATCGAAATTAACAGACTAACATGTTCACTTCTCAAATTCCATATTAAACTATACTAATATACTACCCAAATAAATGAATAACATATCCACTACTCAAATTACTTAATTTTTTTAATTTTATGTTTTTTTACTATACTAATTTTCAACAGTAATCCTTTATGGGTTCCGGAGTGGCGTGCTACTCGCCAGAAAAGCGATTCAACACCCATCATGGGTAACAAGTGCTATATGAATGCAAATCTTTCTTCCCCTTTTATCCCTCCGCTATCCTTCTCACTCCAAGTAACTGACTAATATCCACCACTGAAATTACGTCCTATTTCACCATATTAATTCACCACTAATCCTTTGTAGGCTTCCTGAATAGCGTGCGTTAACAAGCGCTATATAAAAACAAACCTTTGTCCTCCTCTATCCTTCTGCTATCATTCCAAATCCAAATAACTGACTAACCTATCCACCACTTAAAATGTACTTGCATGTTTCACTATACTAATTAAACACTAATCCTCTATGGGTCCTGGAGTAGCGTGCTACTCGCCGAAAAGCGCTTTGACGCCTCATAAGGGGTAGTAAGCGCTATATAAATGGAATTACAATACAATACAATACATGTATACATACATACACACATACATATATACATTTTTATATTTGCATTTTTTGGTCAATATACCAATAGGGGATAGGAGCACTATGCTTTTATTGTTATATATGCACTTTACTTCCTGTATTTTGTATATCCCCCTGTCATCATTTTATTGGTTGCTACCATGCCTGCTGCTAATCCTTTGCCTTTCATCCTTTTTTCTTTGGGTGTTAGTGCTTTTATTACACTTTAAAATGGCACACCTGCTTCTGGCGCATCATGTGACCAAGCTCCGCTTGCGGAGCGAAACGAGTCGAGGAGAGCACTTGCTTTACAATTGCAAAATACAATTTACTACTGCTGACACGATTTTGGTGTGATGGTGATTTACTAAAATCTTGGATTTGACACTTTGGGAGAGAGGTCAGAGCCTGCTAAGTTTGCGTGGATAGCGGACGGGACTGTTTTCGATACATATATACATATACACATGTACATACACATATATACAGACACACATATATAGACACACACATACATATACACACATATATATACATACACACATATACACCCACCCATACATACACATACATATATACACACACACATATATATACACACACATATATATATACACACACACCCCTATATACACACACCCCTATATACTCACACACACACACACACACTCCTATATACACACACACATACACACACCCATATATACATACACACCCATATATACATACACACACCCACATATACATACACACACCCATATATACATACACACACATACACATATACATACACATACACATATACATACATACACATACACATATACATACACATACACATATACATACATACATACATACACACACATATACACATACACACACACCTATATACATACACACACCTATATACATACACATACCTATTATACAAACACATATACATATACACACCTATATGCACACACCCATATACACACATATATACAGATATACATATATACACACACACATATATAGACAAACACCCCTATATACATACAAACATACACACGCAAGACCAAAATTCAAAATTAATGGAATGGCGAAGTGCAAAATTATTATCCAATGATGAGTATAATTTTATGAAGAAGGAACATCCGGTTATACCAACTTTCTATTTGATACCGAAAGTTCACAAGGATATACATGTGCCACCTGGGAGACCGATTATTTCGGCAATCAATAGCGCAACAGAAAATATATCTCGCTATATCGACTTTTTCCTCCAAGAATGGGTAAAAGGGTTACCATCTTATGTACAGGACACTGCAGACTTTATCAGAAAAATTGATGGTATGGTTTGGAATACTGACTATTTGCTCATGACACTAGATGTCGCGTCTTTATACACATCTATTAAACATTCAGATGGGGTACGGGCAGTTGAATCCTATTTGAACAAAAGACCAATGAACTTTTCGGCTCACAACAAAATGTTGCTAACTATGATTCAGTTATGTTTAGAGAATAACTATTTCCTGTTTGATAATCAAATCTATCAGCAGGTTAGGGGTGTTGCAATGGGGGCCTGCTTCTCCCCCAGTCTAGCATGTCTTCACATGGGGCTGTGGGAGGAGCGGGTCCTCAACAACATCCTTAAACACATTACCCAAAATCATATGTTACTGTATTTAAGGTATATTGATGACCTGTTCATGGTCTGGAAAGGTACACATGAGCAGGCGCAGGATTTTGTTAAGGAACTGAATAATAATGATTTAAATTTGAGTTTCACTGCCAACATAGATGCGACATCAGTAGTGTTCCTGGACATGGAAGTTTATATACGAGACACAGGGATAGCCACCAGGTTGCACAGAAAGCCTACCGCAGGCAACACTATATTGCATGCGTCCAGTGGGCAAGTGACTGTACAAACAACAGAGGAGAAGCAGATAAAACCGAGAGTGATCATAACTTACAGCAGACAGCACAAGGAGTTACGACGCATTTTTTATAAAAACTGGGACCTTATCACAGGGGATCCTGTAATAGGGAAGTTTGTAATGAGTAAACCTAACATTACATTTAGGAAGTCTATCTCAATGGGAGATAAATTAATGAGTAACTTCCTGGAAAAACGAGTGTCAGACACCTGGGGTGCTATTGGAGATGGATTCAAAAAGTGTAGTGTTTGCAAGGCATGCAAAAATGGATGCAACAAGACAGAATATACGGTGCCTTTTAAAATCAAGCCCGTAAAGATCAAGAAACGTATGTCTTGCAGAACTGATTTTGCAGTATACATTCTGCAATGCCCGTGTGATCTCCGCTATGTGGGGAGCACACGCTTGCCAGTACACAAGCGTGTATTACAACATATTAGGGCCATTGTGGGCAAAGATCAGGCTTACCCAGTGGCTCGCCACTTTGAAAACACACACAATAGTGATCCTTCTTCATTGCTGTATTATGCTATTGTTTGTGTAATGCCACTTAAAAGGGGAGGAGATCGAGATGCTCAACTTCGCCTGTTGGAGACAAGGTATATAATTGAGCTCGATAGTAAGGCCCCACGGGGCTTGAACGCGAGCGAAGATTTATATACCTGCCTGTAGATATGATTACAGGGTATATTCAGTGGTCAATACACTCCATACAGTTATTGTTTCCTTTCTTGGGTTGGTTTTTCCATTCTTTTGGATTCAGGTTTCTATATGTGAAGGGAATCAAGTATATATGAAGAAATCTAAAGATGATAAATAATTGAAAGCTTTTCCACCCCAAATTCCCTCAATCTTTCCCATTAAATTGTTTTTTTTTAAAAACCACATATAAGAAATTTTGCACATTTTTGCTTAGATTATTTTGCACATTTATTTGCACTAGGTTATTAGGGGAGTCTTTGGAAGAGTTATATTAAGTACGAAATTGGAGAGGACAAACACTAGGACAAAACTAGGCCCCTTGATACGTATCTGATAGGGATATACACTACAACCATTTCCACATTTTTTAATGTGATGAATGGGAAATATAGATGGATCTGTAAATAGAGATAAGGAGTAACAGGACAATCTGAGTTGTAGACTAGTCTTTATGGGTGAAATCAAGTCTGTTAGATTTTTTTGTAGACCTCAAATAGTCAACAGTAGGTCTTTTAAGTTGTAAATAATGTACATATGACAATGAATATGGATTGTTCTAAATGTTTATTTATTTATTTACACAGATGAGAGATGTACATACACATATATATATATATATTTTTCTATTTACCAACATTTGGTTTAAATTATGGATTATATATTTGTACAGTTTTGTATTTTGCGGGATGTTGCACTTGTAATCTACAGATATAATATTAATTGGACTATGTTTATGACCAGTCTTAAACCAGGGCACTTGCCCTGAATTTTGTATATAAATCACTATGATTTTGTAAATACGGATCCAAATGGTCAAAAGTATATAAATGTATTATGTGTAACATGGGGTTAATGGTAAGGGCGGTTCTTACCTGGGTGGTACCGCCCACCAAATATTCTCCACTCCTTAAGTACCCTCTTCCATTACAAGCAATGTATCATGTGATCAAGCCTCCGGCTGGAGGCGAAACGCGTCATGCGGGCTTGCTGGGTTGTATTTTTAAACTTTAATATGGATTAAATCACTGCACTGGAATCCCTTGGGTCTGCCTTTTTCGTTTTACTGACGGTCTGGATGTGACTGTTGATGCTGTGAGAGCGGCATCGAGCGAAGTGAGAAGGATACACACATATATATACATACACACATATACACCCACCCATACACACACATACATATATACACACACACATATATATACACACACATATATATACACACACACCCCTATATACACACACCCCTATATACTCACACACACACTCCTATATACACACACACATACACACACCCATATATACATACACACCCATATATACATACACACACCCACATATACATACACACACCCATATATACATACACACACATACACATATACATACACATACACATACACATACACATATACATACATACATACACACACATATACACATACACACACACCTATATACATACACACACCTATATACATACACATACCTATTATACAAACACATATACATATACACACCTATATGCACACACCCATATACACACATATATACAGATATACATATATATATACACACATATACACACACATATATACACACACACATATATAGACAAACACCCCTATATACACACAAACATACACACATATATACATACACACATACACATTAGACAATTAGACCGTCTAATTGACTCAAAAGTGGGATATCCTGAAATCCACGCTATCATTGGTCTTAATCGAACCACTCCTCTCGACCTGCACTACCTCCCTGCCTAAGGATCTGCCTTGCATGAAGGGCAATTGTTTATAATTCCAAGACAAACATGATTTATATATTTGTCCTGAAGATGATGCCATTTATCTTGTTTTTCGGCATCGAAACGTCGTTGACACAATAGGATCATATGTACTGAATATGCTTGTGAACGCTATGTACAATGGTCACTCAAACTACAATCAAGTCTGTTCACTGATTATAAGTATACAGACCAATCTGCTCGCTCTTGCCTATACTTGTTGTTTTGTCTTGTTCACTGTAGGTCATGGGCTGTGCCCCCTTGACATTACTTTCTGATTGTGTGCATCGCTAAATAAATTCCTGTCCGGCTGGACAAAGGACATAAATACTATTCCAGTTTGTGTCTATTCTTACCCTGATCCCCCAAAACTACTAGGGTCCACTGTTTTTTGTAACAAGTTAAACGCCCAAGGTCCCTAGTGTACTACCTTCGGGTTCCCTTGTTTCCTATAACTGCCCCATAGAGAATGGCCACAGGGAAGGAATCTCTCGTAAGCTGAGGATAACAGCACATGTGCAATTCAGTGTCTCTCACATCATGCAGCTCCTATATATATATATATATATATATATATATATTCACAGAAAAAACCATAGGTTATAGACCATATATAGTTAGGAATTTGCATTTACAAAACCTTGAAAATTCACTGAAAAAACCATAGGTTATAGACCATATATAGTTAGGGATTTGCATTTACAAAACCTTATTTTACTCGCATAAAACCATTGAAATTCCATATATAGTTAGTTGCGCTAACTATATATCGCGCACCCGCAATCCACTGCTGATGATGTCACATATTACATCATTCATGACATGGTCAGTGACATCACTGATGACATCACTGATGACATCTCAAATGACATCACTGATGACATCTCAAATGACATCACTGACGACATCACTGATGACATCTCATTTGACATTACTGATCACATCACTGATGATATCATACATGTGATAATACGATGAACCTCTTCAGACTCTAATATAACCTTAGATACAATCAGTGTAAACAGACACTCACAGACTGTCACTCATCCATGCAGTTACTCACACACCTAGTCAGTCATGCAAAGAATCAATCACACCTCCATTTCCTCAACTATACAGTTATACAAACTTTACTTATTCAAACATATACTAACACATATTTACTCTCTTATACAATCCCTGATACAAGTTCACAATGATCCATACAGCCACTCACACATTCACTGGCTCTTATGCACAGTTATTTATATATGTCAACTCTCACATGTACTGTGTTTTACATATGTACTTACTTTGACATGTAGCACTGAGATATCCATTCACTCACCAATACACTCATGCACACAGTCAACCGCCCATACAGCTGTTTCCACATGCACTTTTGAAACCATACATCTAGTGAATCAACTGCTCACACATCTATGGACAGAGTCATACACCTCCCAGCCACCCACACACACACTCAGTCTCCCATACAAATACCTGGGCTACCAATCAATAACCCATATAGTTACTCATATAGCTACTTATCAACACATGCAGCAGTTTACAGAACAACAGACATAATAATGCACAAATTAAGACAGTTTAGTCACTAACCCATGCACTCAGTGAGACATATTTAATCACTCACTCATACAGTCAGTCATGCACCTACTAAATCCTTCATCCAGACACTTATACATCCACTCATTCTTCAATATGTAAGACATATTTACACTTTACAGAAACATACAGTCACTGGATGTTGTCATCAGTGATGTCATCAGTGATGTCACTGACCATGTCATGAATGATGTAATATGTGACATCATCAGCAGTGGATTGCGGGTGCGCGATATATAGTTAGCGCAACTAACTATATATGGAATTTCAATGGTTTTATGCGAGTAAAATAAGGTTTTGTAAATGCAAATCCCTAACTATATATGGTCTATAACCTATGGTTTTTTCAGTGAATTTTCAAGGTTTTGTAAATGCAAATTCCTAACTATATATGGTCTATAACCTATGGTTTTTTCTGTGAATTTCATTGGTTTTTTAAAAGCTAACATCTGTAGCTGTAAAATGTATTCTTCTTTAAATCCCAAAATATATTTAGATGTTTATTGATAATTTTTTTTTAAATATTTTTTTTCTTCGCTTTCGGTTCGCGAACCGGGAAGCTTTCCGTTAGCTCATCTTGATGCCGCGATCTAGTCCGCGAACCGGTCAACGTTACGTTAGCGGAACTGTGACGCGTCGCGGAAGCGCGACGTATCACGTTGTCGCGTAATGCGTCTAATGACGCGGCGCGTTAGCGCTCCCGGAAGTGCTCCGGACCGCGAACCGGAAGCGATCCGGGACGCGGCGCGCGCCGCGTAACGTAAGCGGAACAGGTCATGTGACTTGTTTATCAAACTTTTCATTGGTTCATTTCACTTTTGGTTTCCAAATGATGTATGACTAGGTCATGTGACCTAAAAATAACACTTTTCATTGGTTCAGAACTTTTGCTTTTCCCAAATCATGTAAACCCCTCCTTATTTCCTCACTCTGACTTTCATCTTGGTGAGAGAAAGACCATTTACCTACAATTGAGCAATGGCTTCTGTACTTGCTGCAGCTGGTGGACCCCCACCACCACCTCAACCTCCTCATAAGAAGAGAGGACCACCTAGTCAATTTATCTCTAACAGAGAGGAGGAAGAGGAGGAAGAAGAAGAAGAAGATAGAGAGCAACCACAATTTATCCAAGAGTTGCCCCGTGTTTCAAAGAGAAAAACAAGTTTCATCTGGCAGTTTTTCTCCATCCCTCCTGGATCAAAGAAGGTGAATGCTAAATATGCCACCTGCCTCATCTGTGATTACAGATTGTCTAGAGGCACAGAGAAGAAATACAGTATGGGCAACTATACGATGCATCGACATATGAGCAGGTGGCATCCCTTAAACTACAGCCGGGCTGAGTTAAGGGACCTAGAAGACAATCCCCCGACAACTCCTGTGGCCAGATCTACCTCTACAATGTCTTTGACAGGAAGAGAGGCACAGGAAACTGTGCCAAACATCCAACCAAATTTCCAACATATGAGGTTTACTTGTATATACTGTGGTGCTATGCTGTCGTATGGCAACATGAGCGTCAACCTGATTAATATGGCGTTCAATAACCATAAATGCCCTAATGCACCCAAGAAGTAATTTTTTTTTTGCTCCTGTTGAGCCGTTTTCAATGCCTGTTTTTTGTTGTTTCCCCTCCATAAAAAACACAAAAAAAACATAAAACAGTTCTAAAAATACAAAAAAATCAAAAAATGTTCAGAAAAAAAAAAAAAATAAATAAAACAACAAAAACAAAAAAAAACAGTTCTTTTCAGAACTACCTCCCCTTTCAAACAAAATTGCTAGAATGTTTATCACTCTGGCAAGCTCTATTTCTTTTGGTTCGCTTCAAGTTCGCTGACCGGTTCGCGAACTGGAAGCGAACCAAAAAAAATATTTTTTTAAAAAAAAGAAGAGTTAGTATAAGGGAAGTAAACAGAGAATAATGTAAAAAGAAAGACAGCTATAGAGAGTAAATGAGAGATAGTGTCAGTGACATCATCAGCAGTGCATTGCGGGTAAAAAGAGTAGAAAACATTTACCTTATAATTCTTGTTACCTTTTTAAAATATTTTTTCATACTTTCAATCTGTAAAACAGAGAACAAACATTTCCAAAAATATTAAAACATGTATTTAAAAATTAGAAAAGACAAGGGAAAAGGTTCAAAAACAAACAGTTTTTCAACAACTTTGACATTTACAGAAGTCTCTGCTTCTCTACGTGCCCTACACAATCCTAAAGATATATATTTTAAAGAAACTGTATCTTGATGTTGATGAACTGAGGCCTATTTTGGAACATGGTGTTTTTTTTGCACTGCTAATGTCTCACAATAGTGATGCAATAGCAGCGCAAAAAAGATGTAAAGCCATCATAAAATTGTGTCTAACATTTTAAATGATTGTTTTAGGATGCAAATAAGATGTGTGCTTTCAAGAGCTTTCTTTGAGGTGAGGCCTCTTTTCTTTTTTAAAAAAAAACACTACCCAGAAGTACAGCACTGTAAGCATTAAAATTGATATTTACAGAACTCAGCTTACCCATATGTACCTCACATTTCTAAATGTATATCATAAGGACAAAAAGCATAACATTAATTATACATGTTAAATGGTTTATTTTTGCTGTTCTCAGAATGTATCAAATTTCACTTAAATCAGTGACTTGAAGGTATTCATCATGTAACAGCGGGGAAAAAAAACACAATCAAAATGACTGTGTTTAAAAAACCCATACAACCTAAGAAATCTGATTTCAAAACTCCTTAAAATTAACTTACTTTCAATGACGTCGAACGATCTCCTATAAACAGCATCCACTCTGTTGTGCTATAAATATTTTCAGCCCGCCACTTTCTGAAAGAAAACCTCCATCGATACGTAAAATATGTTACATAGAAAAAAAACTTCTCTCATTATATCACATGTTTCCACTAGGCCAAATCATGTTGCCGCGATTCGCAAGTCTTGTAATTCTTCCAATCAAATCCCGACATTTTCTATTTTCGCAACTTTCAAAAATAAAATATTTGAGATTATTTTCACAATCCTGGACTACTAATATCTTACTCTTCTTTGTCACTCATGTTCTCCTTTTCCTATGACACTGATACTGCTTACTATGAAGCAGACTTACTTGCATCAGGTTTATATAGTTGGATTTTTAATCTAGACAGCATTGCAGACTTACATTCCCTCTACTTAAAATTTTGGTTTTAAAAACACCAGGTAAGAATTTTTAAGGTCAAACGGCAATTTTTTTTTGAAAGTTACAACGGAATCATTACAGAATGACCAGCCGTTTCCAGACTTTAAGTAAGCTGTATAATGTCCTGATGTTGTTGATGGACCATCGTGATAGATAATTGCTACAGTAACAAAAGTCCTCCCTGATATTGACAGCTGAGAAGCCACAAATTTTTTTATTAAAGTTGACAATTTTGATCCATCAGGCCTACAACGTTGGATCATTAAAATGACATACTGGCTATATCTACGTATAAATAATGTTGACATCATATCACATTTACATTGGCTACACTCCATGTTGTGATCCGCTGCATTTACTAGCTTATTAAAGGACACTGATTTACTGTCTGGCAAAGTTAAATATATAAATCTTTCTGAGTCTACACTAGTAGTACTTGATACCATACAGTTCTCGCAGTCATGCTGCCATTGATAAGAAAGCCCAAACAGGTGATCTACATCTACACCCTCATCTTGCAATACATCAAGCATATACATTAAAAACTCCTGACAATCTTGCTGATTATTTTCAGAGAAGTCTGTTTGACCTGAACATTCATCTAACAGATAACGAACTTCAGACACACTTTCTACTTTTGTTCGATCAGTGCTACATTTCTCTAACACAGAATTCAACAAGCAGCATAAACTTTGTTCTGAATTGAACACAATCTGTTCTTTTAAACTCTCTAGTGAAAAGAGAACATTAACAACTACATTTGCATAGCAGTTGACACCAGAACTGTTTTCAAATTGAAAACCAACAACATCTTCAACAGAATCCACTTTCTTTCTGCTAACAACTTTCTATTCATTGACTTTTAGTCTTTTTGCAACAACCTCCCTACTATTACTGATATTTCTACGTTTCTGGCCTACCACACGTTTCTCAAACAAAGGATATTGAGGCAAATGTGGCGCATACTCTCTTCTTAACCTATTGTATTCCTTAACACAATCTAGATCCGCACAAATGTTTGTGACATCACAGTCAATCAAGTACAATCCCGATAAAGTTCTAACTCGTGACAATGCCACATATGCCATACCCTCCTTGAACACAGAACTGCCAATATTCACCAATGCACAGTCTACACTTAAACCTTGCGATTTATGGATTGTCACCGCATATGCCAAGCAAACAGGAAACTGTTTACGGCGAACATATAAGTCTTTAACAAGCAAAAACCTAGCAGAACAACGACCAATTTGCTGTACTTCCTCAATGCCATCAAATTTAATTCTTAAAAATTCTATTCCATCTCTATTTTTGTATTTCTTAAAATCAACAACATTACCCATTGATCCATTTACCAGACCTCTTTCTACATGTAAATTCCTTCTCAAAATGATTCGGCAATTTAAACACACATTCAAAGTCTTTTCAAAACCCGCTGTCTTAGATATAGTCTTCTCTAATGAATCCAATTTTGATTTCAAATTGTCTGACAAAATAATTGTTGATCCCATATGCTCTAATTTGTCGATAGCTTCAAGTTTCACAATCTCTTGCTTTTCTAAATTCAACATTTTGTTGTTGAAGATGGCACATTCTGCAAGAGTTGGCATGAGACATATCCCGGATTTCTTCTCAGTAATTTTCTGAAAAATATTCTCAGGCACAATCTCTTGTTTGGGATATAAATTTGACAGTAATCGTGCATTTAAAGCTTCTTTCCCATGCTCGGTCACTTTTCCAATTCTAATATCTTGTAGAATATTCTTGTAATCTTCATCCTTTGCCTGACGCATATTTTGATGCAGTTCTGCATAATTGAAGTTTAACCATATATTGACGTTGCCAATGCTCCCTAGGCACTTCCTGGTATCTTCATGCGTGAGTATTTTGAACACAGGTTGACCTTTTACTGGTGTCAGCTGCAGAAGATCTCCGAAAACAATGATGTGTTTCCCACCAAATAAGACATCATATTCAGTTTTAAGTACTTCTTGCATTCTCAAATGCACAAAGGCAAGCATGACATTGGAAACCATGCTTACTTCGTCAATGATAAGTAGTTTCATTTTCCTCAAGACTCTTGAAACTTCACAGCAAGCATCTCCAGATAACTTGTTGTATTGTAATTTGTTGTCATGCTCCACCGGCAGCATCAGTAGACGATGCAAAGTAATACCTTTAATGTTATGTGCTGCCAGTCCAGTAGGAGCGGTGACAACACAAGACAGCGATGACTCAGTCCTTTCCTGCAAATAACAAGAGATTGTTTTAATGAGGAAACTTTTTCCAGTTCCCGCTTCTCCACTCACGTACAGTCGGACAGGCTTCAACGATGTACATGAGCACTTGTTCTTCTCATGACTTAATCCGTGCTCAATTTCCTTGGTAACTTCATCATATATTTTCCTCTGCTCAACGTTGAGTTGTTTTTCCAAGTCTTCTAAGTTAACTGAATCCTCCTGAGCATGTGCCATGGCTCTTTCTACTTCATTCATAGCAGTGGCAGCTTCATTTTCGATAATAGGTCCTCCAAGTGGATCTTGACTCAATGAAACAGAACTCTGACTGTCCTGAGAACTGTCTCTGGCAATCTCGGCTGCAATCGTTGCTTCCTGCTCAATTTCCAAAGTTAGCATTTCTTGATATTTAGAAAAAGCAGGACATTCTATGGACTCCTTGGCTGCATTGAAAGAGTCTTCGTAACAGAGGAAATCTCCAAGCAGTTCCTCTTCTGCACGCCAAGGCTTGAAAAGTTGCAAAAGTGCTAAATAGAAAAACTCCTTTTTTTCTGGAGATTCACCACTCAATTTTCGATGGTTTACTAATTGGCATTTTCTTTGCTTGACCAGGCATCCCTCACTTCCAATTACAGCATACACTCCTTTCTCAATATCTTCTTTGATGTTCCTCTTGAATATATAATTTTGGAGAACCTCATATAAACAAACATTGTCAAGGTGACTGCTTCGATTTGGATAATATGTATCCAACATGTTGGTCTTCAAAATGTCGGTACTGTTTGGTTCCTTTTCTGCCAAATACTCAATTTCCCGGACAGGTTTTAGAACTCGATTTCGCGTTGCAGCAAGACCAAGACTCGCCCAAACGAGACTCCTGGATTTGGCATAGAGACTTGCTGAAGACAATCGATCAGAACATTCGTAAGCTCCGATTTCTCGATGCGACAACATCTTCAGACTGAAACTGTACAACTTCTTGCTGAGGCTCTTTTCATGGGAAATGTCCTCCCACATATCCTTCAGTTCGGTCTTTTCTTTTTTGGTGATGTAAGATGTCACATACCGAGCCACAGCCATACAGTTGTCAGCCACAAACTGTATATCCATGTTGGCATTCCACATGGACAAAATCACTGGGTTGTAGTCATTGATGTACTTGGACTCTTCATTCCTTTTCAAATTGTATGTATTCTTGGGTGATTTCCTCGTCACATTATGTCGCAGCGAAGACATCAAACTGTTCACTCTTCCTTTAGAAATCACCGGTCGTGGAAAGTTGAAACAACATTTGGTGTACAACTTGTCCTTGTTTCTGAATTTACGACGACAGTACTTTCCACAACGATGGCTTTGGAAACGTAGAACTTGTTCTCTTAGACTTTTCTTCTCCGTTGCGTTTGGAACAGCACACGTAGAATACTGTTCTATGAAATTCATCACTAAGTCATCCGGATCTGTTCCAAATTTAGGTGCATCCTTGATCCACAGCAACATATGTATATGAGGGGCACCTCTTGCTTGGTACTCCTTTCTCCAGAAGAAATCCAACACCTCTCCAAGAGGTGGATTCTTTTTATTTGTGATGAAAGACATCATAGCTTCAAATCTATGATTGAAGTACCTGCATACATTCACTGGATCCAAAGAACACAGTTCTCCAGGTGTCTTGAATTCAATGTTTTCAATATTTCCATTTGCCTCTCGTAGAAATTCAAGTAAGTCTTCCCAGCCATACTCGGCACAGCTCAGAGTGAGGAACCATGTTGGAGTTCCTAAGTTCCTCAGCATACATTTTAAATCACCATGACGACGGTACCAGTACTCATTAGTACCACGCTGACACGCCATGAGATTAATTAAGTGAGAATCCAAAATACTGTCTTGGACATTAACTTTATGCATAAAGTCACTTGCCGAGATGTTTCGCATCTGTATACCACTTTTTAAGATGTGGTTCACTGCATATGACAGTCCAGACAGATCGCTTTCAAACAGGAGATGAAACAAATAGGGAATGCATTGCCGAAACCTAGGATCTTCTGCATACAATCGTAAAGTCCGGTATTCAGACGCAGGAATTTGATGAGGTCGCTCATCATATCTTCCTCCTTGACCTGTGGGAAATAGCTGTGGGAAACACCGAGCTTCCAAACTTTCCTCCCAAACACTAATGGGACTCCCTTTGGCTTGTTTCATTTGAAACAACTCAATAGCATTCCCCATGACTTCCTTGGAATGCAAAGGATGAACACTATAATGTTCATATATTTCTTCACTTTTAGAGGCCTCTACTTTCTCAATTTGGCCAGCACACAAATCGCTATCCTCTTCATCACTTACTTCCTCTTCTGCAACATATACATTCTTATAGTACTTATTATTTTTCTTCAAATACACTGTTGCCTTTTTGACTTTCCTAACATCCACTAAATCTTGCCATATTTTCTTATTCTTTGTCGGAACCCCATTAACCAAGATAACCAGAGGTTCCTCTTCCACTTTTTCTATTCCAATTGTGTTAATGTTTTTCTTCAAATCTAGAGGCAAATAAACAACTCTTCCCTTTAATCCTCTCTGTAAATCTGCTGGAGGCAACTTCCCTGTCTTTGGCTCCATTCTTACAATAGCCTGAAAGGGATGGATACTTTGAATCAAAATAGATTCATAAGTATTTAAATCCTTCAATTCAGAAGGAATCTCAACCAATTCCAGATTATTATGAACTGCCCTAGCAGGCATCTGGTTTTGGTTTAATTTATTACAACAATAAGTACACACACGTTGATCCGATCCCAAATCAAAATAATTTTCTACCATCAAGTATGTGGCAAAATCCTTCCATTCACTATTATTTTCCCTTTCACTTTTTGCATATAAATCCACTACCTTAGTCTGATTCTTATAATAAGTGCGTCGACAACATACACAAGTGAAATTAGGCCTCTCACTTGATTTCATCTGAAACGTGGCAATTTCCTTCTGAAAATTATCTGTACTGGAAACCTGTACATTATCTTCCACATTACCCTCTACTTCAGGGTCAATTTGAACATTCTCATCTTTACTACCAAAGTAACAAAACTCAATTTCTTCACAAAGATTCTTCACATCTATTTCAGAACCATGCAAAAGAGCAGCACATAATTGTTTAAGCATAATTGCTGGACTCTTAGCATAATACAACATTCTCACTAATTTTCTCACTTTATTATGATGCACTGCTAGCATCCTGAAATGATGAAAAACACTCTGGCATACTCTCCTGGAAAGACAAGCCAGTGAATGACCACGCAAACCTGTCATTTGTCTCACTCTGCAAGGATCTAAATCTTGCAACAACTTCATTTTCTGCTTCAAACTTTTCTTATTAAATGTCCGTATAAAATCACAAAGCAAATTGATGGAAACCTGTCGCACACTGCAAATAGAACTACACTTCCAAATGTACACAGGACCCTTAGGACGTCTTCCTAAAACCTCATCACTTAGCGCCTCTTCTGTCTCTGTTGTCACAAGTTGTTCTTTTTCAACTGGACAACCATCCTTCACTTCATAAGCTCGACCACTGATGTCAACTGCATGCACCAAATCATTATCCTGAAAATAAGTCTCCTCATTAAAAAATGCCTCAGAACTTGAACTATGCATCCATTCTCCGGAAAAAACTTCACAAAAGTTAGTACGATTTACTACTCTCTTCCATCTACTTTTTGTTTTGAAATCAGAAATTACCTTGCTTAGTTTCCTAATTCTATTGATTACCAAAATAAACAACTTTCGCTTAATTTCAAAAGCATGATCAATAATTTTCTCTACATTTTTCTTCTTCCTATAAAATGCCGCTTTCTGTTGGCCTTTCTTTTTAATATTTTTCAATAAATTAACTAATATCCTATTACGGAACATTCGATTTCGAATGTCCCTAAACTGTTGTTTCCTTCTACTATCATGCACAGAGTTATCTCTTCCTCTACCAGTAACATTTGTGATGGGTCTCTCCTTTCCATTTAAATTACTTTTCTTTTTGTGAACTGAAACATTTTTTTGAGCAAAACTTTTTTTACTACAAATATTTCTTAAGAATGATTTCGTGCTCTTACCCGGACCTTTCTTGGTGTTTTGACAAGTATTTGGGGAAGAGGACTGCTGCAATAAAACATCATCCTGCTGTCTTTGACGTTTTCTAGCCTTTCGTATTCTACTTTTGGAAGGCATTTTCCAAACTATGAAAGAATCTGCAGTTGAATCTGTGGAAAAATATAATATAAAATGTTATTAACCACTATTACCAAACAGTAAATAAATAACAGTCATCTAAAACTTAATGCCGTACTAATTATTTAACATAGCAAATATTTTCCACCAGCACTGCATCACAAAAATGACACTCAATGGTACAAAACAGGCATACAACACTCATAAATCACTCCCTAATATTTTAAATCATTAATTCAGGATGACGATAAGATGTAGCCTATCTAAAGATTTGTTTAGGCCCTGATCTTTAGACTGGGGTGAATGTGTGTCATTGATCCACATTCAGTCCATCACCTGTTTTGTTTATTTGAGGTGAGGCCAACACATGGTTGCAGATAAGATTTTCACTGAAAAAAACCAAGGTAAAAAAACATGTGAAGGCCTACCAATGAAGTAAATCATTAAATGAAAACCAATACATTTCTGAAAATATGCACTACTAGTGCTTCATAAGATGTTTTGGGTCATATTTATAAGGCATTTGAGTATCTAGTATGCTATTTTACGTTCTTCATGGTGCAAATTTATTGTAAATACGCTCCCACCTGCGGTTGGCAAATTTAGATTTTGATTATGGGAGTTAGATAGGCATGTTAATAATTTCCCAAAAATGGTGTATAACCCCAAACAACCTTTGAAGCAAATGCTCTTAGCCATGTTATCCACCTCCCATTGGATAACATGGCTAAGAAGTGCTTGCAAATGTGAAAAAAAACGGCCGCAATGCATGAATATCGCAGAAAAATCAGCGATATTCATGCATTTTCCAGCAAATGCTCTTAGCCATGTTATCCACTTCCTATTAAATAACATGGCTAAGAACTGCTCAGGGCCCCATGAGGAACGCTTTCCATTTAAAAAGGGAAAAATAACATCAAAGACACTAAAATGCCTTCTAAATATGAACCCAAACAACCTATGAAGCAATGTGAAAAAAAACTGCCGCAATGCATGAATATAGCAGAAAAATCAGCGATATTCATGCATTTTCCAGCAAATGCTCTTAGCCATGTTATCCACTTCCTATTAAATAACATGGCTAAGAACTGCTCAGGGCCCCATGAGGAACGCTTTCCATTTAAAAAGGGAAAAATAACATCAAAGACACTAAAATGCCTTCTAAATATGAACCCAAACAACCTATGAAGCAATGTGAAAAAAAACGGCCGCAATGCATGAATATAGCAGAAAAATCAGCGATATTCATGCATTTTCCAGCAAATGCTCTTAGCCATGTTATCCACTTCCTATTAAATAACATGGCTAAGAACTGCTCAGGGCCCCATGAGGAACGCTTTCCATTTAAAAAGGGAAAAATAACATCAAAGACACTAAAATGCCTTCTAAATATGACCCCAAACAACCTATGAAGCTCTAACAGTACATATCCTGAAATTTAATTGATTTCAAAATTCGTTTTTAAACACAACATATAAATCAATTGTATACCTGCATTCATGAAGAAATGACTAAAAATGTCCTTGAGACACATGAAAGTGTTTTCTGGAATGCCCTAGCACCATTTTTGGGACACTATTAACATGGCTAGGTAACTCCCATAATGAAAATCTAAATTTGCCAAGCACAAGTGGGAGCGTATTTACAAGACACTTGCCCCATGAGGAACACTTTACATTTTGAAAGGTAAACATAACATCGCAGAAAAGTCAGCGATATTCATGCATTTTCCAGCAAATGCTCTTAGCCATGTTATCCACTTCCTATTAAATAACATGGCTAAGAACTGCTCAGGGCCCCATGAGGAACGCTTTCCATTTAAAAAGGGAAAAATAACATCAAAGACACTAAAATGCCTTCTAAATATGACCCCAAACAACCTATGAAGCTCTAACAGTACATATCCTGAAATTTAATTCATTTCAAAATTCGTTTTTAAACACAGCATATAAATCAATTGTATACCTGCATTCATGAAGAAATGACTAAAAATGTCCTTGAGACACATGAAAGTGTTTTCTGCAATTCCCTAGCACCATTTTTGGGACACTATTAACATGGCTAGGTAACTCCCATAATCAAAATCTAAATTTGCCAAGCACAAGTGGGAGCGTATTTACAAGACACTTGCCCCATGAGGAACACTTTACATTTTAAAAGGAAAACATAACATCTTAGACACTCAAATACCTTATAAATATGGCTCAAAACAACCTATGAAGCTCTAGCAGTACATATCCAGAAATGTAATTGATTTCTTAAATCGTTTTTAAAAGCAACATATCTGTTTCAGCTTACATAACAGACCATGAAATGGGCTCCATGTATCACAATATCTTGTGTTACTGCATGCCAGAATGTTACACCAAATATGCAATTACAATTTCTCTATGAAACTAATTCTATTAGTATATCACTAGAGACAAAACCACATTTTATAAACACAGCTTTTTTCATCATTTTCTCCTTAAATCATACTATTCTCTATCTAAATTAAATAAATCTTTTCTCACCTTAGCAAATATTTTTTGAGTTTTGAAAACAGTCTCAGAAATACACCAAATTGTCTTCAGCAGAAGAAAAAGGATGCACTCCAAAGGCTGCAGCTATTGAAAGCACAGAAATACAGATATTCATTTCACATATCTCTCATATTAGCCAATCATACCTCTTCCCTCACTTTTTTCAAATCAAAACCCTTCCCCCCTCTGCCCTGTCTGCCTTGTTTCCATAGCAACCACCTCCTGGAAGACCTCTCATGTTTGCAAATTCACACAACAATGTTTCAATTGAACTCTGAACTCTCAGTGCACCTGCGTATCCAGTGCAATCTTTCATTAAATGTTTCTTCCTTGACCATTCAAATGACATGTTTCAAAGAACACATCCATGCACCCTAACTTTCTGTTTTCAGAAATGGAAATGCACCAATCACTGCTAATGAATCATTAGCATTGTAAATCCACAGTTTTTTTTCTTTAGAAACTCCTACTGTTTCAACTGCCCTTTCATTACCACACTTCATCTGACTGCAGAACAACCTTCTCCCACCATGTTTAAGGTCTGGATTGTTGGACATAGTTACATCCACTGGGCTCAAAGGTATGCTGAGAACAGAAATTTACCTAACCTCAATTTACAAGATGTGGAAATTAAGTGGTTGGGCCAAAGAGGATTAAAATGTCACCAATTGATACCATTGGTGAAAACCTTTATGCATTTGCCAAAACCTGACCTGTTAATTGTGCACTGTGGAGGTAATGATTTGGGCACTTTGACAGGGGTAGGTCTGGAAATGCTTTTAAAGGACACCTTTGAGCAATTAATGGCACTTTTTCCTCAAACTGCCTTGGTATATTCCAATATATGCCAAAGACAGAAATGGAAGTGGTCCAACCAATTTTGTCCACAAATTGAGAAAGCGAGGAAGCATGTAAACAAATCTGTTTCAGCTTTCATGAGAGACCATGGAATGGGCTCTCTGTACAACAATAACTTGCGTTACTACATGCAAGATATCTACAGAGGAGATGGAGTTCACTTCTCAGATGAGGGCAACAGAATTTTCATTCTGAATTTAAGACTGTGCATTGGTACCTACTTATAAATACCAAAATGTACCATAAACCCAAAAGCTCTTCTCAGAGCTACCCTTCATCTGATCACTCACAATTATTATTTTTTTCTAATTTTTTTCATTATTTTTCCACAAAATTCGCTCCCCGGGGCGCTACCCGGTTCGCGAACCGAAAGCTAACCTCGCGGAATTTTTTAAAAAAATGTTTTTTTCCGCACATATAAGCCTCCTCAGCCACCCTCAGAAAACCTAGAGGGTCAAGATAAGTCTACCATGACCCCTTCTACCCATTCTAAACATTATTTGCCCTCCATCTTGTATCTTAATGCGCCCGAAACACAAAATGGTGGACTCCCGTGACGCTTAAGGTTCGCGAACCGGGCCGCTTCCCGGAAAGCGGTCCAAAAAAAAAGGTGGGAAAGTAATTTACAGAAAAACGACTAGAGACACTCTCACCAAATATAGATTAGCTCATACTACATAACAATCCCTTCCATTCTCACAAATTTCATTGAAATTTCATTTAGCCATTTAGCCTGTAGACCTCTCCAAGTACCCTGAGGTAAATTACTTCACAAAACACATCTGAAGTGTTGGAATTGACAACCAATGAAAATGTTACTTTCATTTTCTACTTTTATTACCTGACATTTGATTGGTTATATACCTGAATATATATAAAGGAAGAGAAGGAAACACAGCCATTTTGACTACTACTTGTTGTTGTATATATCATTTAGAATATCACTAATAACATCAACTTGTTTCTAAAGGTAAGTTGTTATTTTTAAAACTGAAGTATATTGTGCACTATAAGTAAATATGGTAAACTTTTTCAGATAGTTATATACTATCCCTCTGTAAGAGTTAGACATTGAGAAAGGCTTCTTTATTATAATTATGGACTGTTTTAGGTTTCCGTGGTATAATTATGAATTTACTTAGGCTTCTTCACAGGCACTTTTTAATAGTACTACTTCACGCCTGAAACCATACAGTGCCCATAGATTACTTCTCTGTTATAAACTCACAAGTACCTGTCTGAACTTAAACCCAACAGTGCCCTATCTCTACTGATATATTTATTTTTTATGCAAATTACAGCAATAAAATGGAAGGTGAGCAGAATGTTTCCTTCGAAATTGTTCTGGAGAACAACACAGAAATAGTTAATGAGGACAATGATGACTCAGATTTCATGGATGAATCACGGGACCATGAATTAGTTCAATGTGTAGAATCTGTGGATCATTTACTTTATTATGATGACGGTCAAATGTTGGAACTTATGTTCACTGAACAAGAACACATATCAGACAGTGAAATGCTAGACGTTGTATTAAATTTTGAAAAACAATCCGAAAAATAAAATTGTATGTAATATTAAACAATTGTTTGAGTCTTTAATCATTTTTATATGTAATTCATAAACTAGTTAAATGTTAGAAATGTTATTAAATTTTGAAACACAATCACAATAATAAATAATTGCTTAAAAAATAAAAAAATTAAAAAATAATCAACAAAACCAACAAATAATTAACATACAGTATTAGAAAAGTCTTTCATTCTTTTATCCATAAAGTTCGCTGCCCAGAACGCTTTCTGGTTCGCAAACTTGGCGCTTACCACGCAAAAAAAATTATTTTTTTTTATTTTTTTTGGACCCTCCTAGGCCCTTTTAAAACCTCCACATAAAACCTAGGGGGTCAACGAGGATCTACTATGCCCCCTTATGGTAATTTCCCCCTTTGTTTTGGCCTCCTCTTGTCTCTCGATCCTACCGAGAGACAAGATGGCGGCCGCTCCGGACTGTTTAGAATGTTGACAGACACCGGAGGGCCAATCAGCTTCGCATCGCAAAGTTCCGATACGCGAAAAGTTCGCGAACCGGATCGCTGCCCGGAGCGCTGTTACAGATATATATCTTGATTTAAACGTTAATTTCTCAAAATCCACTGAAGCACATATATTGAGACCTAGCAAAGGCACATCGGGCTAACAGTCCCTACAATTTTGCCAAGTTTCGTGCAAATCCATTCAGCCGTTCGAGCTAAAAGTGAGTCCAACCGCCCTATGGAAATTAACATGGGAAAAAGGCGTTTTGGGACCCCCCTTTTTTCTCGGCCCCCCCTCCACAAACCCCCCCCAAATTTTCAAGGGCTGCTCAGAAACAAAATGTGCCATTTTCCTGAAAATTTCAGCCAATTCCGTCCACAAACGCAAAAGTTATTAGGCATAGAATTTTCAGAAATCCCATAGGGAAAAAATCCTAACTATATATACCTACTGGCGACCGCCAGTAGGTAATATATATATATATATATATATATATATATATAAAACAGTCCACTTCCTCCCTTTACATCGGGACCTTCCGACTGTGGTGCATTCCAGGGGCGGAGGTCGCCCTGTCTTAATTGTTTTCCACAAACACAGCGGCAGCTGTGTATATGCACTCCCATCCAGCGTTATTTAGAAATCCACAAGAAACAGTGCATGTGCTTCAATTCGATTTATTCATCCATAGCGTTCCAGCATGTAATCACGGCAATAACGGAACAAAAAACCCAACGCGTTTCGGCGAGTAGACCTCTCGCCTTGCTCACGGGTAACTCAAATGTGAAAACCACCAATTAAATAAAGTTCAAGTTTTGCAAAAAGTGCTCATGTGGTCAGTGGTAAAGTTATGAACATAAACAAAGGACACAGGTAGCGGTCACTTTGGCAGACATCTTAAGCTAGTACAAATACCAGTGTGCTCAATATCTAAACATGTTCATAGTTTTGAACGTTGTATATCTTTACAATACATTGCTATGGTAAACTGTGCACCTTCATGCGTAATATATACAATTCAAATGTATGCCCTGTGGCTAGATTCAGATGGCAAACGTGCCGCTTGCATTGTCCCGTGATAAGATTACTGCATAACCATCTTAGTGCAGTCGCTCCAAATTAAAATAGAGAGGCTGAAGCTTGATACATGATCCAAGTGGACCTGAGAATAATCTACTTGTTGATATAATGATTACGTACATTGCATAATGTTGAAATAAATGGCTATTCAATTAAAGTGCCCAGTGGCCAAATATTGCCTCAACTGGTCAATTCACACATAAGTAAATCAAATAAAGGGAAAGAAAATCGCTGATGGGTAAGGGTGAACCTGGCTACGCTCATCTTAGTGTTCCCATCACTTCATCCCCAGTGGGAAATTCAACACCTATTCAGTTCAGGTGACAATTCTTCTTGATCCTGTATGATAGCGGGAAAAAGAACAAATATACAGCCTGTCAGCTTATACAGAATCTCAGGTTATGCATATTATATTCAAGTTATGTTCAAAGATTTTTTTCTCATAAAATACTAGTGCTGTAATGATGTCAAGGTGAAAAACAGTTAAAATGTTGTTGTTTGGCAGGATTCTACGGACACATTTTGAAAATGTTCATGTTATTTACAGATTACAGTATTTCTAAAAGAAAACACGAGAACCAAGGCCTGGGGAACCACAGGGGGGGAAAAAACACATACTTGTGGTATATCTGATTATTCTCCCAAATGCCAGACCATCTCTTCCTCCGAATTCAGACCCCCCTGAATCAGGCTATCTAGGTCAATGATATACCTGTTCTCCAGCTGTCGTAGCTTGCGAATCTTGTCTCCCCCTCTTTTCATTTGTGGTAATTTGTCCACCACAAAGAATTTTAGAAGGTTACGATTTCCTCCATGAAATTCCTCGAAATGTCGAGCAACCGGGGAATTCTGTTCTTTGTTTTGAATCGCCCTCATATGTTGTAAGATCCGAGTCTTTGCGGGAAACATGGTACTGCCTACGTACTTTTTCGGGCAGGGGCACATGAGGACATAGACGCAATATTCTGACATACAGGTTAGATGTTTCTCAATCGTTCTTTCTTTGTCCTCTACAGGGAAGTACACTTTCTTCACATTTGTACTATACTTGCAGGCTTTGCATTTCATGCAAGTATAGAAACCCTGGATCTTGGAGGTATTAGGTTTCATCATGCTCACCTCATTACAGCTCACCTTACTTCTGAGTGTATCTGCTCTGCGGTAGGTGCTACTGGGTCTCTCTTTGAGGATATCATTGAGGGTGGGTTCGGTCCTAAGGACTTTCCAATGTTTTTGCAAGCTTTTTTGTACCCTCCATGACTTGGAGTGAAACGTGGAAATGAACCTGATTGTTTCATTTTCCCCGTTCTTCCTATCTTGTTCTGGTGTTAAAAGGGATAGATGACTGACTTTCCTAGCCTTTTCATATGCACACTCTATGGTGTCTTGTTTGTAGCCTCTCTCCATGAATCGTTTTTTCATACACTCCCCTTCTATTTCAAAGTCAGAGTCCCTACTGCAATTCCTCCGGGCCCGGAGGAATTCTCCATATGGTATGCTTTCAATCAAGGCCCTTGGGTGGCTGCTTTCTGCATGGAGTAGGGTGTTTCCTGCGGTCTTTTTTCGGAATAGTTTCATAGCCAGTTTCCCTGCAGCCACCTCCACATTAAGATCTAAAAAGACTGCCCCAGATGTGCTGATATTGCCCTCCAAGGTCAGATTGAGATCATTTCTGTTGAGTTCCTCAACGAATGATTCGGCGATGTTTTTTGGACCTTCCCAGATGATAAATAGGTCATCTATGTATCGCAGCCATAGTTTCACATGGCCGCGATACAGATGGTTGGTCCTGGCAACTTGCTGCTCCCAGCTCGCCATAAAAAGATTAGCGAAACTGGGAGCAAAACAAGTTCCCATCGCCGTTCCTTGGCACTGACGATAGTACCTGTCATTGAACACAAAATAATTGTGTTCCAGACAGAACTCCATCATTGTGATGATCATGTTTGTATGCTCCAGATAAGAGATCGATCTTCTCTTAAGGAACATACGACAGGCCTCAACACCATTGCTGTGTTTTATAGACGTGTATAGACTACACACGTCTAATGTAATGAACAGATAGTTCTCATTCCAGACAAAATCTTTTAATTTAGTGATAAAGTCCCTACTGTCTTTGAGGTAAGATGGGGTTTCTTCCACAAAGGGGCGTAGGAAGTGGTCGATATATCTGGATGTATTCTCCAAAAGGGAACCAATTGAAGAAACAATTGGTCTCCCTGGAGGATGTTTGGTATCTTTGTGCAGTTTAGGTAGCAAGTATAACGCTGCTATCTTGGGATTGCGATTCAGGAGAAATGAATACTCATTCCATTCAATCAGCCCTTCATCTTTCCAACCCTTCAACATTGCAAAGTATATAGTGTTAGTTTCTTCAATTTTTTCCAAAGATGAGACCTCATAGCAGTCTGCACAGTTCAATTGCCGCATACCTTCAGCAACATAATCATTAACATCCAAAACCACCACATTACCCCCCTTATCGGATTGTCTTATCACAATAGAAGAATCATCACGCAGTGCTTTTATGGCAATACGTTCACATTTGGTCAGATTGTCTCCTGACCAATGTTTTTGTTTTGCCAATTGTTTAAAGTCAGCAATCATAAGGGATTCAAAAGTGTCAATACCACATGTTGGCAGGGAGGGATTAAATGTAGATTTCGGTCTAAAAGAATTGGGACAGTTTAAGTTCGTTTTAAAACCCAACGATTTGGCATCAGACAATTCACTAGTAGGTGTACCCATTTCTAAGCTTTTCAGAGTGATCAGAGCCTCTACTTCAATTATACTTTCACTGGCTGGTTTAGTACTAGGTGGGGTAGAGGCAGTGTTTTTTACTTTAAGCTTATTCCACTTATGTAGTCTTAATTTCCTAGTGAATTTAAAAAGGTCAATACGTTCTTGTGAGTAACAGAAATTAGATGTAGGGCAAAAG
The DNA here is from genome assembly GCF_964263255.1 of Lissotriton vulgaris. Classification (NCBI taxonomy): domain Eukaryota; kingdom Metazoa; phylum Chordata; class Amphibia; order Caudata; family Salamandridae; genus Lissotriton; species Lissotriton vulgaris. The sequence continues at coordinate 414,812 of NW_028243230.1, forward strand.
GAAAGGCCAAATTGCAGTACCTCATGTTCACTCTTGGATAGCGAGCGTGATGACAAATTTATCACATTCTGTTGGTTCATTTTCCTCTTCTTTTTTGGCCCCGTGTTTCCACTCCCATAGGGGCTGTGTTTCCTCTTGCCGCTTCCGCCCCGCCTGACTTTTGGTTGGGCTTGTTGTCGTGTTCTTCTTGACTTCCTCTGCCTTTGCCTTTTCCTCTGAATCCTCGGCCCCTTCCTCTGCCCGGTCTATTTGCCAATTCTTTTGTTGTTGGGTTTGGTTCATGCGTTTGAACTCCTCCCAAAAATTTGACGGCTTGGTCGGATCTTTTGTCATATTTTCAGTCGATCCTGATGCCAGTTCCTCCACAGACACGTCGCTCTCTACTACTTCCTCTCTGGATTCAGCTTCCATCTGGGTTTTATCAATGTTAGCTTGTACTCCTTTGCGTACCATGTGATCATATTTTTTGCTGAATGTGAATACTCTCCCGGAGCTGTAGTCAATTTGATCCCTTAGGAATTTGCGTTCCTTTTTAGCTATTATTTCGTCTTCGTGTTTACTGATTCTTTTATTGATTTCCTCCATTTTTTTAGTAAAGATCTCTGTTGTTTCCTCCTTGGAGATCTCCTCCTTTAGTTCTGCTATTTTCTTTAGTAGTACAATTCTATCCTTCCATGCATGTTTTATTAGGATAGATAACATCCTGTTGGAACAATCCATGAGATTCTCTGCCCACTCTTCCGCAAGCTCCATATCTGGTTCCTCATAGGAGGGTGCTATTAGAATCCGTAGACCCCTTGGGATTCTCTTCTCTTCTTGGTACTTTTCCAAGGTTATTGCCTCCCACCATTTGGAGACCTCTTTGCGGATTAGCTTTTCTAATTTGGTATATTTATTTTGTAAGCTTAATGTTGCAGAATGGGATTCTTTGTTGGATTGTCCCGGGGTTGTTGCTACAAACATTTTCTGCGCCCTGAGTCTCCTGCGGGACTCTATGTCATCATCCATATTGCCGTGCCTTTCTAATGGTTAAATACCTTTATAATGCTGGTAATTTACAAATGTTCGTATTGTCCACGCACTGTTTATATTGTAAACACGTCTTTTACACTGGAGGCCCGTGTCACCTACCCGCAGACTAACATTCTGCTGCTGGTCGGACACAGGACAGTCACGTTGTGGCAATCACAAATTTAAACAAACTTGCACAAACGGGAATAACCGACCGGGTCGTTTACATCCAGTCAAATGCTCCATTAGGCGCTTCCCTGGTAAAAGGATTTATATCTCCATGGGCGCCATACGAGATGTCACAAAGATACCAGACAGAATGCAATCAGAATTGGACTCACCCTGGGGTCACACCAAACGTCCGGCAGAGACCTCTGTGTTCCGGACAGGCAGTCCCTCGTCGGGTGGTCCAAAACGGGATCTGGTAAATCCTGGCAAATTCGTTGCGTAGTTAGTGAAACAACGCGGTCAACCGGTGTCTGATTCAATAAAACAGTCCACTTCCTCCCTTTACACCGGGACCTTCCGACTGTGGTGCATTCCAGGGGCGGAGGTCGCCCTGTCTTAATTGTTTTCCACAAACACAGCGGCAGCTGTGTATATGCACTCCCATCCAGCGTTATTTAGAAATCCACAAGAAACAGTGCATGTGCTTCAATTCGATTTATTCATCCATAGCGTTCCAGCATGTAATCACGGCAATAACGGAACAAAAAACCCAACGCGTTTCGGCGAGTAGACCTCTCGCCTTGCTCACGGGTAACTCAAATGTGAAAACCACCAATTAAATAAAGTTCAAGTTTTGCAAAAAGTGCTCATGTGGTCAGTGGTAAAGTTATGAACATAAACAAAGGACACAGGTAGCGGTCACTTTGGCAGACATCTTAAGCTAGTACAAATACCAGTGTGCTCAATATCTAAACATGTTCATAGTTTTGAACGTTGTATATCTTTACAATACATTGCTATGGTAAACTGTGCACCTTCATGCGTAATATATACAATTCAAATGTATGCCCTGTGGCTAGATTCAGATGGCAAACGTGCCGCTTGCATTGTCCCTTGATAAGATTACTGCATAACCATCTTAGTGCAGTCGCTACAAATTAAAATAGAGAGGCTGAAGCTTGATACATGATCCAAGTGGACCTGAGAATAATCTACTTGTTGATATAATGATTACCTACATTGCATAATGTTGAAATTAATGGCTATTCAATTAAAGTGCCCAGTGGCCAAATATTGCCTCAACTGGTCAATTCACACATAAGTAAATCAAATAAAGGGAAAGAAAATCGCTGATGGGTAAGGGTGAACCTGGCTACGCTCATCTTAGTGTTCCCATCACTTCATCCCCAGTGGGAAATTCAACACCTATTCAGTTCAGGTGACAATTCTTCTTGATCCTGTATGATAGCGGGAAAAAGAACAAATATACAGCCTGTCAGCTTATACAGAATCTCAGGTTATGCATATTATATTCAAGTTATGTTCAAAGATTTTTTTCTTATAAAATACTAGTGCTGTAATGATGTCAAGGTGAAAAACAGTTAAAATGTTGTTGTTTGGCAGGATTCTACGGACACATTTTGAAAATGTTCATGTTATTTACAGATTACAGTATTTCTAAAAGAAAACACAAGAACCAAGGCCTGGGGAACCACAGGGGGGGAAAAAACACATACTTGTAGTATATCTGATTATTCTCCCAAATGCCAGACCATCTCTTCCTCCGAATTCAGACCCCCTGGAATCAGGCTATCTAGGTCAATGATATACCTGTTCTCCAGCTGTCGTAGCTTGCGAATCTTGTCTCCCCCTCTTTTCATTTGTGGTAATTTGTCCACCACAAAGAATTTTAGAAGGTTACGATTTCCTCCATGAAATTCCTTGAAATGTCGAGCAACCGGGGAATTCTGTTCTTTGTTTTGAATCGCCCTCATATGTTGTAAGATCCGAGTCTTTGCGGGAAACATGGTACTGCCTACGTACTTTTTCGGGCAGGGGCACATGAGGACATAGACGCAATATTCTGACATACAGGTTAGATGTTTCTCAATCGTTCTTTCTTTGTCCTCTACAGGGAAGTACACTTTCTTCACATTTGTACTATGCTTGCAGGCTTTGCATTTCATGCAAGTATAGAAACCCTGGATCTTGGAGGTATTAGGTTTCATCATGCTCACCTCATTACAGCTCACCTTACTTCTGAGTGTATCTGCTCTGCGGTAGGTGCTACTGGGTCTCTCTTTGAGGATATCATTGAGGGTGGGTTCGGTCCTAAGGACTTTCCAATGTTTTTGCAAGCTTTTTTGTACCCTCCATGACTTGGAGTGAAACGTGGAAATGAACCTGATTGTTTCATTTTCCCCGTCCTTCCTATCTTGTTCTGGTGTTAAAAGGGATAGTTGACTGACTTTCCTAGCCTTTTCATATGCACACTCTATGGTGTCTTGTTTGTAGCCTCTCTCCATGAATCGTTTTTTCATACACTCCCCTTCTATTTCAAAGTCAGAGTCCCTACTGCAATTCCTCCGGGCCCGGAGGAATTCTCCATATGGTATGCTTTCAATCAAGGCCCTTGGGTGGCTGCTTTCTGCATGGAGTAGGGTGTTTCCTGCGGTCTTTTTTCGGAATAGTTTCATAGCCAGTTTCCCTGCAGCCACCTCCACATTAAGATCTAAAAAGACTGCCCCAGATGTGCTGATATTGCCCTCCAAGGTCAGATTGAGATCATTTCTGTTGAGTTCCTCAACGAATGATTCGGCAATGTTTTTTGGACCTTCCCAGATGATAAATAGGTCATCTATGTATCGCAGCCATAGTTTCACATGGTCGCGATACAGATGGTTGGTCCTGGCAACTTGCTGCTCCGAGCTCGCCATAAAAAGATTAGCGAAACTGGGAGCAAAACAAGTTCCCATCGCCGTCCCTTGGCACTGACGATAGTACCTGTCATTGAACACAAAATAATTGTGTTCCAGACAGAACTCCATCATTGTGATGATCATGTTTGTATGCTCCAGATAAGAGATCGATCTTCTCTTAAGGAACATACGACAGGCCTCAACACCATTGCTGTGTTTTATAGACGTGTATAGACTACACACGTCTAATGTAATGAACAGATAGTTCTCATTCCAGACAAAATCTTTTAATTTAGTGATAAAGTCCCTACTGTCTTTGAGGTAAGATGGGGTTTCTTCCACAAAGGGGCGTAGGAAGTGGTCGATATATCTGGATGTATTCTCCAAAAGGGAACCAATTGAAGAAACAATTGGTCTCCCTGGAGGATGTTTGTTATCTTTGTACAGTTTAGGTAGCAAGTATAACGCTGCTATCTTGGGATTGCGATTCAGGAGAAATGAATACTCATTCCATTCAATCAGCCCTTCATCTTTCCAACCCTTCAACACTGCAAAGTATATAGTGTTAGTTTCTTCAATTTTTTCCAAAGATGAGACCTCATAGCAGTCTGCACAGTTCAATTGCCGCATACCTTCAGCAACATAATCATTAACATCCAAAACCACCACATTACCCCCCTTATCGGATTGTCTTATCACAATAGAAGAATCATCACGCAGTGCTTTTATGGCAATACGTTCACATTTGGTCAGATTGTCTCCTGACCAATGTTTTTGTTTTGCCAATTGTTTAAAGTCAGCAATCATAAGGGATTCAAAAGTGTCAATACCACATGTTGGCAGGGAGGGATTAAATGTAGATTTCGGTCTAAAAGAATTGGGACAGTTTAAGTTCGTTTTAAAACCCAACGATTTGGCATCAGACAATTCACTAGTAGGTGTACCCATTTCTAAGCTTTTCAGAGTGATCAGTGCCTCTACTTCAATTATACTTTCACTGGCTGGTTTAGTACTAGGTGGGGTAGAGGCAGTGTTTTTTACTTTAAGCTTATTCCACTTATGTAGTCTTAATTTCCTAGTGAATTTAAAAAGGTCAATACGTTCTTGTGAGTAACAGAAATTAGATGTAGGGCAAAAGGAAAGGCCAAATTGCAGTACCTCATGTTCACTCTTGGATAGCGAGCGTGATGACAAATTTATCACATTCTGTTGGTTCATTTTCCTCTTCTTTTTTGGCCCCGTGTTTCCACTCCCATAGGGGCTGTGTTTCCTCTTGCCGCTTCCGCCCCGCCTGACTTTTGGTTGGGCTTGTTGTCGTGTTCTTCTTGACTTCCTCTGCCTTTGCCTTTTCCTCTGAATCCTCGGCCCCTTCCTCGGCCCCGGTCTATTTGCCAATTCTGTTGTTGTTGGGTTTGGTTCATGCGTTTGAACTCCTCCCAAAAATTTGACGGCTTGGTCGGATCTTTTGTCATATTTTCAGTCGATCCTGATGCCTGTTCCTCCACAGACACGTTGCTCTCTACTACTTCCTCTCCGGATTCAGCTTCCATCTGGGTTTTATCAATGTTAGCTTGTACTCCTTTGCGTACCATGTGATCATATTTTTTGCTGAATGTGAATACTCTCCCGGAGCTGTAGTCAATTTGATCCCTTAGGAATTTGCGTTCCTTTTTAGCTATTATTTCGTCTTCGTGTTTACTGATTCTTTTATTGATTTCCTCCATTTTTTTAGTAAAGATCTCTGTTGTTTCCTCCTTGGAGATCTCCTCCTTTAGTTCTGCTATTTTCTTTAGTAGTACAAGTCTATCCTTCCATGCATGTTTTATTAGTGTAATAGACGTGTTTACAATATAAACAGTGCGTGGACAATACGAACATTTGTAAATTACCAGCATTATAAAGGTATTTAACCATTAGAAAGGCACGGCAATATGGATGATGACATAGAGTCCCGCAGGAGACTCAGGGCGCAGAAAATGTTTGTAGCAACAACCCCGGGACAATCCAACAAAGAATCCCATTCTGCAACATTAAGCTTACAAAATAAATATACCAAATTAGAAAAGCTAATCCGCAAAGAGGTCTCCAAATGGTGGGAGGCAATAACCTTGGAAAAGTACCAAGAAGAGAAGAGAATCCCAAGGGGTCTACGGATTCTAATAGCACCCTCCTATGAGGAACCAGATATGGAGCTTGCGGAAGAGTGGGCAGAGAATCTCATGGATTGTTCCAACAGGATGTTATCTATCCTAATAAAACATGCATGGAAGGATAGACTTGTACTACTAAAGAAAATAGCAGAACTAAAGGAGGAGATCTCCAAGGAGGAAACAACAGAGATCTTTACTAAAAAAATGGAGGAAATCAATAAAAGAATCAGTAAACACGAAGACGAAATAATAGCTAAAAAGGAACGCAAATTCCTAAGGGATCAAATTGACTACAGCTCCGGGAGAGTATTCACATTCAGCAAAAAATATGATCACATGGTACGCAAAGGAGTACAAGCTAACATTGATAAAACCCAGATGGAAGCTGAATCCGGAGAGGAAGCAGTAGAGAGCGACGTGTCTGTGGAGGAACAGGCATCAGGATCGACTGAAAATATGACAAAAGATCCGACCAAGCCGTCAAATTTTTGGGAGGAGTTCAAACGCATGAACCAAACCCAACAACAACAGAATTGGCAAATAGACCGGGGCCGAGGAAGGGGCCGAGGATTCAGAGGAAAAGGCAAAGGCAGAGGAAGTCAAGAAGAACACGACAACAAGCCCAACCAAAAATCAGGCGGGGCGGAAGCGGCAAGAGGAAACACAGCCCCTATGGGAGTGGAAACACGGGGCCAAAAAAGAAGAGGAAAATGAACCAACAGAATGTGATAAATTTGTCATCACGCTCGCTATCCAAGAGTGAACATGAGGTACTGCAATTTGGCCTTTCCTTTTGCCCTACATCTAATTTCTGTTACTCACAAGAACGTATTGACCTTTTTAAATTCACTAGGAAATTAAGACTACATAAGTGGAATAAGCTTAAAGTAAAAAACACTGCCTCTACCCCACCTAGTACTAAACCAGCCAGTGAAAGTATAATTGAAGTGGAGGCACTGATCACTCTGAAAAGCTTAGAAATGGGTACACCTACTAGTGAATTGTCTGATGCCAAATCGTTGGGTTTTAAAACGAACTTAAACTGTCCCAATTCTTTTAGACCGAAATCTACATTTAATCCCTCCCTGCCAACATGTGGTATTGACACTTTTGAATCCCTTATGATTGCTGACTTTAAACAATTGGCAAAACAAAAACATTGGTCAGGAGACAATCTGACCAAATGTGAACGTATTGCCATAAAAGCACTGCGTGATGATTCTTCTATTGTGATAAGACAATCCGATAAGGGGGGTAATGTGGTGGTTTTGGATGTTAATGATTATGTTGCTGAAGGTATGCGGCAATTGAACTGTGCAGACTGCTATGAGGTCTCATCTTTGGAAAAAATTGAAGAAACTAACACTATATACTTTGCAATGTTGAAGGGTTGGAAAGATGAAGGGCTGATTGAATGGAATGAGTATTCATTTCTCCTGAATCGCAATCCCAAGATAGCAGCGTTATACTTGCTACCTAAACTGCACAAAGATACCAAACATCCTCCAGGGAGACCAATTGTTTCTTCAATTGGTTCCCTTTTGGAGAATACATCCAGATATATCGACCACTTCCTACGCCCCTTTGTGGAAGAAACCCCATATTACCTCAAAGACAGTAGCGACTTTATCACTAAATTAAAAGATTTTGTCTGGAATGAGAACTATCTGTTCATTACATTAGACGTGTGTAGTCTATACACGTCTATAAAACACAGCAATGGTGTTGAGGCCTGTCGTATGTTCCTTAAGAGAAGATCGATCTCTTATCTGGAGCATACAAACATGATCATCACAATGATGGAGTTCTGTCTGGAACACAATTATTTTGTGTTCAATGACAGGTACTATCGTCAGTGCCAAGGGACGGCGATGGGAACTTGTTTTGCTCCCAGTTTCGCTAATCTTTTTATGGCGAGCTGGGAGCAGCAAGTTGCCAGGACCAACCATCTGTATCGCGGCCATGTGAAACTATGGCTGCGATACATAGATGACCTATTTATCATCTGGGAAGGTCCAAAAAACATCGCCGAATCATTCGTTGAGGAACTCAACAGAAATGATCTCAATCTGACCTTGGAGGGCAATATCAGCACATCTGGGGCAGTCTTTTTAGATCTTAATGTGGAGGTGGCTGCAGGGAAACTGGCTATGAAACTATTCCGAAAAAAGACCGCAGGAAACACCCTACTCCATGCAGAAAGCAGCCACCCAAGGGCCTTGATTGAAAGCATACCATATGGAGAATTCCTCCGGGCCCGGAGGAATTGCAGTAGGGACTCTGACTTTGAAATAGAAGGGGAGTGTATGAAAAAACGATTCATGGAGAGAGGCTACAAACAAGACACCATAGAGTGTGCATATGAAAAGGCTAGGAAAGTCAGTCATCTATCCCTTTTAACACCAGAACAAGATAGGAAGAACGGGGAAAATGAAACAATCAGGTTCATTTCCACGTTTCACTCCAAGTCATGGAGGGTACAAAAAAGCTTGCAAAAACATTGGAAAGTCCTTAGGACCGAACCCACCCTCAATGATATCCTCAAAGAGAGACCCAGTAGCACCTACCGCAGAGCAGATACACTCAGAAGTAAGGTGAGCTGTAATGAGGTGAGCATGATGAAACCTAATACCTCCAAGATCCAGGGTTTCTATACTTGCATGAAATGCAAAGCCTGCAAGTATAGTACAAATGTGAAGAAAGTGTACTTCCCTGTAGAGGACAAAGAAAGAACGATTGAGAAACATCTAACCTGTATGTCAGAATATTGCGTCTATGTCCTCATGTGCCCCTGCCCGAAAAAGTACGTAGGCAGTACCATGTTTCCCGCAAAGACTCGGATCTTACAACATATGAGGGCGATTCAAAACAAAGAACAGAATTCCCCGGTTGCTCGACATTTCGAGGAATTTCATGGAGGAAATCGTAACCTTCTAAAATTCTTTGTGGTGGACAAATTACCACAAATGAAAAGAGGGGGAGACAAGATTCGCAAGCTACGACAGCTGGAGAACAGGTATATCATTGACCTAGATAGCCTGATTCCGGGGGGTCTGAATTCGGAGGAAGAGATGGTCGGGCATTTGGGAGAATAATCAGATATACTACAAGTATGTGTTTTTCCCCCCCTGTGGTTCCCCAGGCCTTGGTTCTCGTGTTTTCTTTTAGAAATACTGTAATCTGTAAATAACATGAACATTTTCAAAATGTGTCCGTAGAATCCTGCCAAACAACAACATTTTAACTGTTTTTCACCTTGACATCATTACAGCACTAGTATTTTATAAGAAAAAAATCTTTGAACATAACTTGAATATAATATGCATAACCCGAGATTCTGTATAAGCTGACAGGCTGTATATTTGTTCTTTTTCCCGCTATCATACAGGATCAAGAAGAATTGTCACCTGAACTGAATAGGTGTTGAATTTCCCACTGGGGATGAAGTGATGGGAACACTAAGATGAGCGTAGCCAGGTTCACCCTTACCCATCAGCGATTTTCTTTCCCTTTATTTGATTTACTTATGTGTGAAGTGACCAGTTGAGGCAATATTTGGCCACTGGGCACTTTAATTGAATAGCCATTTATTTCAACATTATGCAATGTACGTAATCATTATATCAACAAGTAGATTATTCTCAGGTCCACTTGGATCATGTATCAAGCTTCAGCCTCTCTATTTTAATTTGTAGCGACTGCACTAAGATGGTTATGCAGTAATCTTATCAAGGGACAATGCAAGCGGCACGTTTGCCATCTGAATCTAGCCACAGGGCATACATTTGAATTGTATATATTACGCATGAAGGTGCACAGTTTACCATAGTAATGTATTGTAAAGATATACAACGTTCAAAACTATGAACATGTTTAGATATTGAGCACACTGGTATTTGTACTAGCTTAAGATGTCTGCCAAAGTGACCGCTACCTGTGTCCTTTGTTTATGTTCATAACTTTACCACTGACCACATGAGCACTTTTTGCAAAACTTGAACTTTATTTAATTGGTGGTTTTCACATTTGAGTTACCCGTGAGCAAGGCGAGAGGTCTACTCGCCGAAACGCGTTGGGTTTTTTGTTCCGTTATTGCCGTGATTACATGCTGGAACGCTATGGATGAATAAATCGAATTGAAGCACATGCACTGTTTCTTGTGGATTTCTAAATAACGCTGGATGGGAGTGCATATACACAGCTGCCGCTGTGTTTGTGGAAAACAATATATATATATATATATATTCACTGAAAAAACCATAGGTTTCACACCAGTTATAGTTAGCTGGAAATTTTACTGACATAAAACCATTGAAATTCCCACGTTATAGTTAGTCGGACTCACTATAACTTGCGCGTGCAATGCACTGCTGATGACATCACATATTACATCACTCATGACATGGTCAGTGACATCACTCATGACATCACTGATGACACCATCCAGTGAATATGTGTCTTTCTGAAAAATAAATATTAGTGAGTTATGTTTAAATATTTAAATACATATATTAGTGTTTCACTTTGTGTATAAGTGGCTACATGTGTTGATAAGTAGCTACATGCGTATGTATATGGGTTATTTGATATTTTTATTAGTATCAGTATGAGTGTCTATATGGTTTGGTGGGGGTATTACTTAGCACATAGATGCATGAGTGACTGACTCTTTGTTTGTATGTGTTTTGAAGACAGCATATGTACAGGACTGTATGGGTGGATGAGTGTCTATATGTGTTTGTTAGTGAGTGAATGACTGTCTCACTAGTGTCTTTATCAGTAACTACATATGTTTTAATCTAGTATATATGAATATTGATGTATATAAGTGAGTATATGTGAGAGTAAGAGATTGTAAGATTTCCTGTTTAAATAAGTATGTGTTTGTATAAGTGATTGTTTAAGAGAATAAATATGTGTAATTTTCAATAGAAGTAAGGTGGAAGTGTGTGTATAACTCTATATTCAAATAAATAGTTGTTCAATAGTTTATTTGCACGTGTGAATATGTGTGTGAGTAACTTTTGGATGAATGTCGGTGTGTAACAGGATGTATAGGTGTATCTCTTCATATGATGAGTGAGTATATGTATGAGTGACTATATAGAACTGTTGGTGAATGAGTGGATGTGTATATAGATAGTGGAAGTACAGAATTGCTTGTTGTAACTGATATAGGTATGTCCATTTTTTAAAAATTTCAGTTTCTATTTTTGAATATGTGTCTCAAGGGTTACTTTACACTGAGAGGAGGTCTGTCACTGTGTCACAAGGATGGTGTCATCAGTGATGTCATGAGTGATGTCACTGACCATGTCATGAGTGATGTAATATGTGATGTCATCAGCAGTGCATTGCACGCGCAAGTTATAGTGAGTCCGACTAACTATAACGTGGGAATTTCAATGGTTTTATGTCAGTAAAATTTCCAGCTAACTATAACTGGTGTGAAACCTATGGTTTTTTCAGTGAATTTAATAGGTTTTTTAAATGCTAATTCCTAACTATAACTGGTGTGAAACCTATGGTTTTTTCAGTGAATTTCATAGGTTTTTTAAATGCTAATTTCTAACTATAAGTGGTGTGAAACCTATGGTTTTTTCAGTGAATTTCAAAGGTTTTTTAAATGCTAATTCCTAACTATAACTGGTGTGAAACCTATGGTTTTTTCAGTGAATTTCATAGGTTTTTTAAATGCTAATTTCTAACTATAACTGGTGTGAAACCTATGGTTTTTTCAGTGAATTTCATAGGTTTTTTTAATGCTAATTCCTAACTTTTTATACATACTCATACCTATGTGTTTTTTAGTGAATTGCTAAAGTATGTTTTTGTAAAAATGAACACTATAATGTATATTGAGATAATATTTTTAATTTAAAATATTTTTTTTTATATTTCACTTTGGTGCGCTTTCGGTGCGCGCACCGATGCGCGTACCGTCAGCGCACTAACAAAAAAAAAAGAAAAAAAAAATGAAGCAGGGACTGTGTAATAGATAGTAAGACAGATAAAAAGTGTAAAAGGAAGTAACTGAGAAAAGAAAAATGAATAAGGGAGCAAAAGAAAGAAGAAATAGGAAGAAGACTAAAGCAGAGGTTAAGGGAGAATGTAAATGGATGTTGAAAGTAAAAAGAAGGACAGTTAAGTATGGGAATGTCAGGTAGTGACGGAATCAGAGAAAAAGAATAGCAGTGATTGAGGGAAAGTAAATATCAGTGAATATAAGTAAAGAGGGGTGAAAGAGGGTACATGTAAGTGAATAAGGGTAACACATGGGGAGTAATAGAGAGAAAGAAGAGAGAGAGTAAAAGAAGGACTGTCACAAAGGGACTAAGTGAACCAGTAACAAAGGTAAGTGAAGGAGTGTGCATAGGCAGAAGTACTGAAAGAAATTGAATGTGGTAGGAAGTAAACATGGAACAAAAGAATAAGTGAGGGAAGCAAAGTAAGGAAATAGGTGTGCGGTAGGGTGACAGAAAAATAGTGAAAATAAAACAAAAGGTGATAACAAAAAACATTTTACAAACACACTTACCATATAATCAATGCAAATTTGTATCTGTGAAAGATAAAGGAAAAACATGTTATAATTACATAAAAATGTATAATAAAATAGAAGAAACAGTTCATGAGGTTTAAAAATCTACAAAAGTTTACTTAGAAATGAAGCAATAGTGAAGGATACAAAAACAGAAAGAAAGTAATGTAGAAAGAAAAAAAAAGGAAAAAGAAATAGTTAGAGAACAAATTCCTAAAGGTAAAAAAGATACTAAAAGAATGTAAAATATTAAAACAAAATGAGTAAAGATAAGAAACTAAAAGAAAAATGATTGAAAAGGAGAGAAGTCAGATTGATAAACTATAAATAAAATAGAGGAATAGAAGATGATTGAGAGTGAGTGAAGTGAAGTCACAGAGTGAAGGGATGAAAGAAATGAAGTTATTATAGAACGATGGATAAAACAGGAGTGAGAGAGTAAGTACACAGAAAGACAAAAGGAAGAACTAACTGAACTACAGTACAATGAGTGTGAAAGAAAAGAAAATGGAGAAAGAGAAAGAGTGTTAGGAAACTAAAGCAGTGGTACTAAGAGAATATGAAAAAGATAAAAAGTGGTGGAAGGAACAGAGGAAATGCAGATAGTTCCTATCAGATTAAGAAGTTGTGAATGAAGTGCAGTAAAGAAACAGCGATGAAAAAAGAGTGTAAATTAGTAAAGAGAGGCAAATAAGGGTGAAAAAGAAAATGAGTGTATAACAATGTGAACACAATATAAATTACACAATGCAAACTACACAATAACTTCTACAATATGTTACATTATTTATTTTTGCTGTTCTCAGAATATATTGAATTCCACTTAAATTAGTGAGTTCAAAGTCTTCATCATATAACAGCGGGAAAAAAAAACACAATCTAAAAGATTGTGTTTAAAAAAAACCATTCAAACATACATCTCATATATGTACACTAATCTTTGATTCACTTACTTTTCCATGAGGCCAAATAGAAGATAGTGAAGGTCCTTTTGGTGGAAAAAAGTCTGCTGTTCCTTATAAGTTCCATTTCATCGACTTCCTATGAAAAAAGATCTAAAAACATCATACCATACACAATCCTCACGGCCAATTTGTGTCTGATATATCAGTATTTTTTACTTTGAGATCCACTTAAAGTATCTACATGAGATAAATAATTTAAATTATTAGATTAACTAACTAACTAACTAACTTTTATTAACTATTCCCGTCTTCAAAGGCCAATTCCCTTTACTAAAACTTTGGTTTTAAAAACACTAGATAAGAATTTGTAGAGTCATAAGGCAAACGTTGTTTATAAGTTAAATGAGAATCATTGCAGTAACTCCATCCATTTTCAGATTTTAAGTAGCATGTATAATGTCCTGAGGTGGTCGAAGATCCATCATGATAAATAATAGCTTCAGTTGTAAAGGTCCTTCCAGAAATTGATAACTGAGAAGCCACAAAATTTTTGATAGAAGTTGTCAATTTAGTTCCATCAGGTCTACATCGTTGGAAAACTAAAATAATATACTGCCCATACCTTTGTATAAATAATGTGGACAGCATTGTACAGTTACATTGGGTACACACCATATTATGATCTGCTGCTTTAACTAGATTTTTAAAAGACACTGATTTACAGTCTGGTAATGTCAAATATATAAATCTTTCAGTGTCTATTCTACTAGTACTTGATAAACTACAATTGTGGCAGTCATGCTGCCATTGATAGAAAGACTGAAAAGATTATCTACATCTACACCTTCATCTTCCAAAACACCAAACATATACATTAAAAATTCCTGACAATCCTGCTGAATGTTCTGTGAAAATTTATCTTGACCAGAACACAAATCTAAAATATTTCGAATTTCTGTTACACTTTCTATTTGTGCTGTAACACTGCTACATTTCTGAAACACAGAATTCAATAAACCACACAATCTTTGATCCCGATTTTCAACAATCTGTTCTTGTAAACTTTTAAGAAAAAAAACAACATTAACCACTACATTAGCATAGCAGTTGACACCAGAACTATTTTCAAACTGAAATCCAACAACATTTTCTCCACAATTCTTTTTCTTCCTGTTTTCAATTACAGTTTTCTCTACTTTTTGTCTTTTTGCAACTACCTCACTACAATTATCCTCATTTCTTCTTTTTCGGCCTACCACACGTTTTTCAAACAGAGGATATTGAGGCAAATGTGGAGCATACTCTCTTCTTAACCTATTGTATTCTTTAACACAATCTAGATCTGCAGAAATCTTTGTCTCATCACACGCAATCAAGTACAATCCTGATAAAGTTCTGACTCGAGATAATGCCACATATGCCATACCCTCTTTAAACACAGATCTTCCAATGTTCACCAAAGCACTATCTACACTTAAACCTTGAGATTTATGAATTGTCACCGCATACGCCAAACAAACAGGAAACTGTTTTCGGCGAACATATAAGTCTTTTACAAGTAAAAATCTAGCAGAACAACGACTTATTTGTTGTACTTGTTCAATGCCATCAAATTTTATTTTTAAAAATTCAATTCCATCTCTATTTCTGTAATTCACAAAATCAACAACATAACCCATTGCTCCATTTACCAGACCGCTTTCAACATTTAAATTCCTTCTCAAAATGATACGACAATTTAAACACACATTCAGAGTCTTTTCAAAACCAGCTGTTTTTGAAATACTTTTCTCCAATGAATGCAATTTAGTTTTCAAATTTTCTGACAAAACAATTGTTGCACCCATATGCTCTATTTTATCTATTGCTTCCAGTTTCACAATCTCTTCATTTTCTAAGTCTAACATTTTTTGGTTGAAGATGGAACATTCTTGCAGAGTTGGCATCAAACATATCCCAGATTTCTTCTCAGTCATTTTTTTAAAAATATTCTCTGGAAGAATGTTTTCATTTGGATACAAATTTGAAATTAATCGACTATGCAAAGCTTTTTTCCCTTTCTCAGTCATTTTTCCAATTCTTACATCTTGTAGAATATTTTTATAATCTTCATCCTTGGCCTGTCGCATATTTTGAAGCAGTTCAGCATATTTAAAATTTAGCCATATATTAACATTTCCAATGCTTCCAAGGGACTTCCTGGTATCTTCATGCGTGAGCATTTTAAACACTGGTTGTCCTTTTACTGGAGTCAACTGCAATAGATCTCCAAAAACAATAATGTGTTTTCCTCCAAATAACACATCATAGTCTGTTTTAAGAATTTCTTGCATTCTCAAATGCACAAAAGCAAGCATTAGATTTGAGACCATGCTTACTTCATCTATGATAAGAAGTTTCATTTTCTTCAAGACTCTTGAAACTTCAGAACACGCATCTCCAGATAGCTTGTTGTAATGCAATTTATTATCATGTTCAACTGGCAGCATCAATAAACAATGTAGAGTAATCCCTTTAATGTTATGTGCTGCCAGACCAGTTGGAGCAGTTACAACACAAGACAGTGGTGAATCAGTCCTTTTCTGCAGATAACTTGCAACGGCTTTAATTAGAAAACTTTTTCCTGTCCCCGCTTCTCCACTTACATACAGTCGGACAGGGTCAAATAATATACATGAGCACTCTTTTTTCTCATGTCTGAATCCATGTTCAATCTGCTCTGTGACTTCATCATATATCTTTTTCTGCTCAATGTTTAGTTGCTTTACCAAATCTTCTAAGTTAACTCCATCCTCTTGAGCTTGTTCCATAGCTCTTTCCACCTCATCCATGGCAGTGGCAGCTTCATTTTGGATAATTGGTCCTCCAAGTGGATCCTGGCTCAATGAAGTAGAACTCTGACTATCTTGAGAACTGTTTCTAGCTATCTCTTCAGCAATTGTGGTTTCTTGCTCCATTTCTTCATTCAACATTTGCAGATAATTTAGAAAAATAGGACATTCTATGGTATCCTTAGTTGCATTAAAAGAGTCTTCATAACAGAGAAAATCTCCAAGTAGTTCCTCTTCTGTACGCCATGGCTTAAAGAGTTGCAAAAGAGCTAAATAGTAAAATTCTCTTTTGTCTGGAACTTCACAACTCAATTTTCGATGATTAATCAAATGGCCTTTTTTCTGCTTCACTAGACATCCTTCATAGCCAATGAGTG
This sequence comes from Lissotriton vulgaris, assembly GCF_964263255.1. Lineage (NCBI taxonomy): Eukaryota > Metazoa > Chordata > Amphibia > Caudata > Salamandridae > Lissotriton > Lissotriton vulgaris. The sequence goes on from NW_028243230.1 coordinate 431,494, forward strand.
CATATTTTCCATTATTGATATCTTCTGTGATGTTCCTCTTATAACTGTAGTTTTGAAGAACTTCATACAAACATGTGTTCTCAAGGTGAGTACTTCTATTTGGATAGTATGTATCCAACATATTTGTCTTCAAAATATCTGTACTGTTTGGTTCTTTTTCCGCCAAATATTCAATTTCTTGTACAGATTTCAAAACTCGGTTTCGTGTTGCAGCAAGACCAAGACTCACCCAAATGATTGTTCTTGATTTGGCATAGAGACTTGCTGATGATAACCGATCAGAACATTCATATGCTCCAATTTCTCGATGCGACAACATCTTCAGACTGAAACTGTATAATTTCTTGCTTAGACTCTTTTCATGTGAAATGTCCTCCCACATTTCCTTCAGTTCTGTCTTTTCTTTTTTGGTGATGTAAGATGTCACATATCGAGCCACAGCAATAGAGTTGTCAGCAACGAACTGAATATCCATGTTAGCATTCCACATGGACAAAATCACTGGGTTGTAATCGTTGATGTACTTAGATTCTTCATTTCTTTTCAAATTATATGTGTTTTTGGGAGATTTCCTCGTCACAGTATGTCGTAGAGATGACATCAAATTATTTACTCTTCCCTTAGAAATCACTGGTCGAGGAAATGCAAAACGACATTTCGTGTAGTACTTTTCCTTGTTTTTAAATTTTCGACGACAGTACTTTCCACAACGATGAGATTGAAAACGTAAAACTTGTTGCCTTAAATTGTTTTCTTCAGTAGATTTTGGAACAGCACATGTTGAATACTCTTCAATGAAACTCATCACTGTTTCATCTGCATCTGATCCAAATTTGGGTGCATCTTTAATCCACAACAACATATGTATATGAGGAGCACCTCTCGCTTGATATTCCTTCCTCCAAAAGAAATCCAAAACCTCTCCAAGGGGAGGATTTTTTTTGTTGGTAATAAAAGACATCATAGCTTCAAATCTATGATTAAAATATCTGCAAACATTCACTGGATCTAAAGAACACAGTTCTCCTGGTGTTTTCAATTCTATATTTGGTATGTTTTCATTTGCCTCTCGTAGAAATTGAAGTAAATCGTCCCATGCATACTCAGCACAGCTAAGAGTGAGGAACCATGTAGGAGTTCCTAAGTTTCTTAGCATACATTTCAATTCTCCATGACGACGAAACCAATACTCGTTGGTTCCACGTTGACATGCCATGAGATTGATTAGCTGAGATTCCAAAATACTGTCTTGCAGATTAACTTTCTCCATAAAGTCCCTTGCACAAACATTCTGCAAATGAGGTCCACTTTTTAATATATGATTAACTGCATAAGAAAGCCCAGACAAATCACTTTCAAACAGTAGATGAAATAAATATGGAATGCATTGACGAAACCTTGGATCTTCTGCATATAATCTTAGAGTCCGGTATTCAGCTGCAGGAATTTGAACTGGTCGATCATCATATCGTCCACCACAACCTGTTGGAAATAATTGTGGAAAACAACGAGCTTCCAAACTTTCTTCCCATACACTAATGGGACTTCCTTTTGCTGCTTTCATTTGAAACAAGTCAATTGCATTTCCCATTACTTCTTTGGAATGCAAAGGATGAACAGTATAATGTTCATATATTTCTTCAGTTCTAGACACATCAACTTTTTCAATTTGACCAACTGAAGAATCACTATCTTCTTCTGTAGCTGTTTCCTCTACTCCAACACTTACATTTTTGTAGTACTCATTGTTTCTGACTAAATACAACGTTGCCTTCTTGACTTTTTTAACATCCACTAAATCTTGCCAAATTTTCTTACTCTTTGTTGGAACCCCATTAACTAGAATAACTAAAGGATCTTCTTCTACTCTTTCTACACCAATTGTATTAATATTTTTCTTTACATCTAGAGGCAAATAAACAACTCTTCCCTTTAATCCTCTCAGTAAATCTGATCGAGGCAATTTCCCTGTCTTAGGCTCCATGCGTACAATAGCCTGAAAAGGATGGACACATTGAATCAAAATAGATTCATAAGTATTTAGATCCATCAATTCAGAAGGAATATCTATCAACTGAAGATTATTATAAACTGCTCTTGCAGGCATTCTATTTTCATTTAATTTTTTCAAACAATAATTGCAAATACGCTGATCCAAACTCAAATCAAAAGAATTCTCCACCAACAAATAACTTACAAAATCCTCCCATTCACTATTATTTTCCAATTCACTTTTTGCATATAAATCAACTAACCTAGTCTGAATTTTATAATGAGTCCGTCGACAACACACACAAGTTAAATTAGGCCTCTCACTTGATTTCACCTTAAACTTGATAATTTCCTCATCAAACTTTTCAATACTTGACATTTGTCCATTATCTTCTGCATTACCATCCATTACTATATCTATTTCTACACTGTCCTCTTTGTTCCCAAAATAACAAAACTCAATTTCTTCACAAATAGTCTTCACATCCACTTCAGATCCATGCAAAAGAGCACTATTTAACTGTTTAAGCTTAAGTGCAGGACTTTTTGCATAATACAACTTCCTCACTAATTTCCTTACGTTATTATGATGCACTGCTAACATCCTAAAATGATGAAAAACACTCCGACAAACTTTTCTAGAAAGACATGCTAGTGAATGCCCTTGCAAACCTGTGCTTTCTCTCACTCTGCAAGGATCTAACTCTTGCAGGATCTTCATTTTTTGTATGAGACTTTTTTTACTATATGTACGTAAGAAATTTCGAAGCAAATCAATTGATTCCTGTCGCACACTACAAATACTACTGCATTTCCATGTGTACACTGGACCCTTAGTACGTCTCCCTAAAACTTCATCAGCTAACACCTCTTCTGCATCTCTAGATACAAGTTTCTCTTTTTCCATCACACAACTATCTTTCACCTCATATGCACGACCACTGGTGTCAACTGCATGCACCAAATCATTTTCCTGAAAGTAACTCTCCTCATTAAAAAAAGGCTCAGAACTTGAACTATGCATCCATTCACCAGAAAATACTTCACAAAAATTACTCCGATTAATAATTCTTTTCCATCTACTGCTCGATTTGAAAACATCCATTGCCTTATTAAGTATCCTAATTCTATTGATTATTAAAATAAATAATTTTTTCTTAACTTCAAAAGCCTGATCAACAATCTTTTCTACACTTTTCTTTTTCTTGTAAAAAGCAGCTTTTAGTTTACTTTTCTTATCATTTTTTAGCAAATTTAAAACTACCCTATTGCGAAACATTCGCCTACGAATGTCCCTAAAAACATTTACCCTTCTATTGCTAACCATTCTCTTCTCTCCTGGTCCAATGGAAACATTTTTTGTGGGCTTCTCTTTCCTTTTTAGATTTGTTGACTTTTTCTGTATATTCACATTAGCAATTTCATTTTTTTTCCTACGACATATGTTGCGAAGAAAAGACTTAATTGGCTTACCAGAAGCTTTTCTGGTGTTTTTTGAAGTACTTGTTGAAGAGGATTCCATAAAGTCTGTTGTTGATGTTCTCCTTTTCCGTATGGTATTTTTGATATTTCTTTGCCTTGAAGGCATTTTTGCTTCCTTTTCAGAAGTTGATTTGAATCTGTTGTTCTGTTAAAAAAACACATTAAAGACCACTATTAGCAAACAACAAAGTAATGTTAAAAAGCAAACAATATAAACAATAAATTGCAACATATTTAAGTTTATACAATAGCAACTCATGGCTTTATTTTTAAAGGCCTTGCGCCACCAGTGCGTCACTTATTACCCATGTTTAAAGTGATGCATCAGCTGCACATGGCATTCATAAATAAGAGCCAAATGCAAATACCAATCAATTGCACCCAAAAATCGATTTTTGAATAACATGTAAGAAACACTGCGCAGAACCTAAGTACAACCACTCAATATCATCAAAAAAAGTCAGGCCTTATTTATGAAAGCCTTGCGCCACCAGTGCGTCACTTATTAGCCATGTTTAAAGTGATGCACTAGCTGCAAAAGGCAATCATAAAAAAGAGCCAAATGCAAATACCAATCAATTGCACCCAAAAATCGATTTTTGAATAACATGTAAGAAACACTGCGCAGAACCTAAGTACAACCACTCAATATCATCAAACAAAGTCAGGGCCTAATTTATAAAGGCCTTGCGCCACCAGTGCGTCACTTATTACCCATGTTTAAAGTGATGCACTAGCTGCACATGGCATTCATAAATAAGGGCCAAATGCAAATACCAATCAATTTCACCCAAAAATCGATTTCTGAATAACATGTAAGAAACACTGCGCAGAACCTATGTACAACCACTCAATATCATCAAACAAAGTCAGGGCCTTATTTATGAAAGCCTTGCGCCACCAGTGCGTCACTTATTACCCATGTTTAAAGTAATGCATCAGCTGCACATGGCATTCATAAATAAGGGCCAAATGCAAATACCAATCAATTGCACCCAAAAATCGATTTTTCAATAACATGTAAGAAACACTGCGCAGAACCTATGTACAACCACTCAATATCATTAAACAAAGTCAGGGTCTGATTTATAAAGGCCTTGCGCCACCAGTGCGTCACTTATTACCCATGTTTAAAGTGATGCACTAGCTGCACATGGCATTCATAAATAAGGGCCAAATGCAAATACCAATCAATTGCACCCAAAAATCGATTTTTGAATAACATGTAAGAAACACTGCGCAGAACCTAAGTACAACCACTCAATATCATCAAACAAAGTCAGGGTCTGATTTATAAAGGCCTTGCGCCACCAGTGCATCACTTATTACCCATGTTTAAAGTTATGCATCAGCTGCACATGGCATTCATAAATAAGGGCCAAATGCAAATACCAATCAATTGCACCCAAAAATCGATTTTTGAATAACATGTAAGAAACACTGCGCAGAACCTATGTACAACCACTCAATATCATCAAACAAAGTCAGGGTCTGATTTATAAAGGCCTTGCGCCACCAGTGCGTCACTTATTACCCATGTTTAAAGTGATGCATCAGCTGCACATGGCATTCATAAATAAGGGCCAAATGCAAATAACACTCAATTGCACCCAAAAATCGATTTTTGAATAACATGTAAGAAACACTGCGCAGAACCTAAGTACAACCACTCAATATCATCAAACAAAGTCAGGGCCTGATTTATAAAGGCCTTGCGCCACCAGTGCGTCACTTATTACCCATGTTTAAAGTGATGCACTAGCTGCACATGGCATTCATAAATAAGGGCCAAATGCAAATACCAATCAATTTCACCCAAAAATCGATTTCTGAATAACATGTAAGAAACACTGCGCAGAACCTATGTACAATCACTCAATATCATCAAACAAAGTCAGGGTCTGATTTATGAAAGCCTTGCGCCACCAATGCGTCACTTATTACCCATGTTTAAAGTGATGTATCAACTGCACATGGCATTCATAAATAAGGGCCAAATGCATATACCAATCAATTGCACCCAAAAATCGATTTTTGAATAACATGTAAGAAACACTGCGCAGAACCTATGTACAACCACTCAATATCATCAAACAAAGTCAGGGTCTGATTTATAAAGGCCTTGCGCCACCAGTGTGTCACTTATTACCCATGTTTAAAGTGATGCATCAGCTGCACATGGCATTCATAAATAAGGGCCAAATGCAAATACCAATCAATTGCACCCAAAAATCGATTTTTGAATAACATGTAAGAAACACTGCGCAGAACCTATGTACAACCACTCAATATCATCAAACAAAGTCAGGGCCTTATTTATGAAAGCCTTGCGCCACCAGTGCGTCACTTATTACCCATGTTTAAAGTCATGCATCAGCTGCACATGGCAATCATAAATAAGGGCCAAATACATATACCAATCAATTGCACCCAAAAATCGATTTTTGAATAACATGTAAGAAACACTGCGCAGAACCTATGTACAACCACTCAATATCATCAAACAAAGTCAGGGTCTGATTTATAAATGCCTTGCGCCACCAGTGCATCACTTATTACCCATGTTTAAAGTGATGCATCAGCTGCACATGGCATTCATAAATAAGGGCCAAATGCATATACCAATCAATTGCACCCAAAAATCGATTTTTGAATAACATATAAGAAACACTGCGCAGAACCTAAGTACAACCACTCAATATCATCAAACAAAGTCAGGGTCTGATTTATAAAGGCCTTGCGCCACCAGTGCATCACTTATTACCCATGTTTAAAGTGATGCATCAGCTGCACATGGCATTCATAAATAAGGGCCAAATGCATATACCAATCAATTGCACCCAAAAATCGATTTTTGAATAACATGTAAGAAACACTGCGCAGAACCTATGTACAACCACTCAATATCATCAAACAAAGTCAGGGTCTGATTTATAAAGGCCTTGCGCCACCAGTGCATCACTTATTACCCATGTTTAAAGTGATGCATCAGCTGCACATGGCATTCATAAATAAGGGCCAAATACAAATACCAATCAATTGCACCCAAAAATCGATTTTTGAATAACATGTAAGAAACACTGCGCAGAACCTATGTACAACCACTCAATATCATCAAACAAAGTCAGGGTCTGATTTATAAAGGCCTTGCGCCACCAGTGCATCACTTATTACCCATGTTTAAAGTGATGCATCAGCTGCACATGGCATTCATAAATAAGGGCCAAATGCATATACCAATCAATTGAACCCAAAAATCGATTTTTGAATAACATGTAAGAAACACTGCGCAGAACCTAAGTACAACCACTCAATATCATCAAACAAAGTCAGGGCCTGATTTATAAAGGCATTGCGCCACCAGTGCGTCACTTATTACCCATGTTTAAAGTGATGCACTAGCTGCACATGGCAATCATAAAAAAAAGCCAAATAAAAATACAATTCATTTGCACCCAAAATCGATTTTTGAATAACATGTAAGAAACACTGCGCAGAACCTAAGTACAACCACTCAATATCATCAAACAAAGTCAGGGCCTGATTTATAAAGGCCTTGCGCCACCAGTGCGTCACTTATTACCCATGTTTAAAGTGATGCACTAGCTGCACATGGCAATCATAAAAAAAAGCCAAATAAAAATACAATTCATTTGCACCCAAAATCGATTTTTGAATAACATGTAAGAAACACTGCGCAGGACTTATATACTAACATACAATTTCACTTCTAAAACATAACTATCTGCTTCCAAATATTCTCCATAGAGCAAATAAATCTCTATCTAAATTAAATGAATCATTACTTACCTTTACAAATGCTTTTGGAGATTGAAAACAGTGTCAGACACACACACCAATTTTTCTTTAGCAGAGGAAAAGGTGTGCTCTCAATACACTGAAACCAAGACTGGCATAGAAAATCTCTATCTTTGTACACATATGCCTTAATTCAACCAATGAAAACTCTTCCCTCACTATTTTCAAACCAACACCCATCCCCCTCTCAAACCTTTCTATCTGTTACCATAGCAACTCCCTCCTAACTGAACTGTAAGGTTCAAAAGTTTATCTTACAATGTTGCAAATTAACTCAGCAAGGATGTTTGACCTCTCAATACAGCAGCCTATACAGGGTATTTTTGCTTTTGGTGACTTTTTTTAAACCATTCAAATTGCTTCTTTCACACAACATAACCATGCACCCTAACTTTCAGTTTTCAACTATCTGAATCCACCAATCATTGCTTGTGATTCAAGAGCAGAGAAACTCCACAATTATTTTTTTGTAAACTCCTACTGTTCCAACTGCCATTTCATTCCCACACTTCATCTGACTGGACCAGAACCTTCTCACATCATGTACTCTGTTTGGATTATTGGACATAGCTACATCCACTGGGCTCAAAGGTATGCAGCTAGCAGAAATTTTCATAACCTTGATTTATCAAATGTGGAAATCAAGTGGATTGGCCACAGAGGATTAAAATGTCACCAATTGATACCATTGGTGAAAACCTTTTTGCATCTGCCAGAACCTGACCTGTTAATTGTGCACTGTGGAGGTAATGATTTGGGCACATTAACTGGAGTAGGTCTGGAAATGCTTTTAAAGGACACCTTTCATCAATTGATGATACTTTTTCCCCACACTGCCTTGGTATATTCCAATATATGCCAAAGACAGAAATGGAACTGGTCCAACCAATTTGGTCCACAATTTGAGAAAGCACGGAAACATGTAAATAAATCTGTTTCTGCTTACATGAGAGACTATGGAATGGGTTCAATATACAATAATAACTTGCGTTACAACATGCAAGACATCTACAGAGGAGATGGAGTGCACTTCTCAGATGAGGGGAATAGAATATTCCTCCTGAATTTAAGAATGTGTATTGGAACCTACTTGTAGGTACCTAAATCAACCACAGAACCCAAAAGCTCTTCTCAGAGCTACCCTACCTCTGATCATTCAAAGCGTTTATTTTTTTTCTAACTTTTTTCACTATTTTTCACCAAAGTACGCTTTCGGGTACGCTTAAGGGTGCGCGCACCGGGCGCTCCCCCCGTGGAAAATAAAATTTTTTTTTTTTTTTTTTAACGTTTATGAGCCTCCTAAGCCCCCCTCAGAAAACCTAGAGGGTCAAGAAGTCTCTACAGTGCCCCCTTCTACCCATACCGAACATTGTTTACCCTCCATCTTGTGTCTCGATTGTACCGAAACACAAAATGGAGGACTCCCGTAACGCTGCCGGTGCGCGTAAAGGAGCGCGCACCGGTAAGCGCTCGATAAAAAAAGGTGGGAAAGTAATTTACGGAAAACCCAATGGAGACACTTTCATCAAATATAGAATACGCCCTACTACATAGCAGTCCCTACCATTTGCCCAAATTTGGTGAAATTCCATTGAGACATTTAGGCTACAGGCCTGTCTAAATATCCTGAGGTAAATTACATGACAAAAACACACTTGTAATGTTAGAATTTACAACCAATTAAAAAGTATCTTTCATTTTCTACGATTATTTCCTGACGTTTGATTGGTTAAGTACAAGAATATATATAAAAGAAGAGAGGGAAACACAGCCATTTTGACTACTGCTTCCAGAAGTACATTTGAAAACAAATTTCACTGACAACTTCAACTGATTTCTCTAAGGTAAGTTCTAATTATGGAAGTATATTGTACACTTTAAGTTAATTTCTGAAAAAATATTCTGTTAGTGATATGCTATCCCTCTTTAATAGTTAGAGATAGAGATAGACTTCTCTGTAATAGTTATGGATTGAGTTAGGCTTCTCTGGTATACAGTACCCTAACTCTACTAATATAGTTAATTTGTATGCAATTTTCAGAAAGAAAATGGAAGGAGAAAATCAGGCAAATGATACTTCTATCAAAGTAAAGGTGGAAAAACCAGAAGATCAAAAAAAAGAAGTTGATTTCATGGATGACTCTTTGGATGAACAGTTTATAGAATGTTTGGAAGAAATGGAATCATGTACATATAATTATGAGGAAATTCCGGACAATATTATGTTAGAAATTTTATTAAATTATGAAAAAGTATCAGAGGAATAAATTTATCTTTAATAATTTCAAATTGTTTCAGACAATATTCTTTTTTATATGTAATTCATAAAGTATTACCAAAAATGTTTAAAATATAAAGTGAGACTTATAGTATACTGTTCAACTATTTTTCTGTTACATAGTAAGTTTACTCATAGTTACTACCTTTCTCCCACTATATTATCTCATATGAATATTTTACACCTCATTTTCATAAGTGAGCAGGATAGACTACTCATGATCCCCTAGAAATTCTCAGGGAGTGCTTAAAAGATCTGTTTCTCCTTTCCAGACAGACTATGTTATGAATTCCATATACCACAAAAACATACAATAACAACATGCAAGATATCTACAGAGCAGATGGTGTACATTAAATGAAAGTCTCTGCATTGGTACCTACATGTAGGTACTTACATAAAATAAAAAAAAACAATTAATAAACATACAATTTTTTAAAGTGATTATTTTTCCATAGTACCCTCCTTGGAGCGCTTCCCGGTGCGCGCACCGGGCGCTTCCCCCGCGAAAAACGCAAAAAAAATTTTTTTTTGAGGCCCCGCGGGGCCCTTTAATGGCCCCCATATCAAACCTAGGGGGTCAGGGGGGGTCTACCCTGCCCCCTTATAGTCAATTCCCCCCTTTGTTTTTGCCACCTCTTATGACTAGATTTTACCGATAGACAAGATGGCGGCCGCTCCGGACTGTTTAGAATGTTTACAGACAACTGAGAGCCAATCAGCTTTCTGCGCGCAAGTCGCGTGGCGCGCCTGGAGCGCTCACCGGTGCGCGCACCGGTGAGCGGCTACAGATATATATATTTTTTTGAACGTTAATTTCTCAAAATCCACTGAAGCACATATCTTGAGACATAGCAAAGGCATATCGGGCTACCAGTCCCTACAATTTTGCCAAGTTTGGTGGAAATCCATTCAGCCGTTCGGGCTAAAAGTGAAATCGACCGCCCTATGGAAATTAACATGGGGAAAACGCGTTTTGGGACCCCCCTTTTATCTCGGCCCCCGCTTGACGAATCCCCCCCAAACTTTCAAGGAAGGACCGGAGCTCGACGAGGCCATTTTCAGGAAATTTTCAGGCAGATTCGTCAACCGGTGCCAAAGTTATTCCAAATAGAATTTTGAGATTTAACATTGAAAAAAATCCTAACTATAACTACCTACTGGCGACCGCCAGTAGGTAATATATATATATATATATATATATATATATAATTTTTTTTTCACAAACAAACTGACACTGACGAAGCTAGAGTAGCGAAACGCGTCTGTCGGGGGTGAAGAGGGGTTTGCAAATAAAAATATTTTTTACCGGATTCCGGCGTGCTCGCCTTTTTCTACTTGGATAAGTGGAAAGTGTCGTGAAGTTTAAGCGCCTCACCAGCGCTGGCGTACTAGCACCCGGGAGTTGGAGGAGCGACGGCGGTGAAAGGACCTGTGCTTCAAATTGTTATGGCTGTTAGCCCCAAGGTGTGCTGAGCGAAAAGGAAACAACGGAGTCGGATTCGCGAACTCCGAGAGAAACATCGTGAACACCGAGGAACTCACCGTACGTCTGTGAGCAGGCAGGAGGGAGACGTCGGCTGATGGAGACCGAACGCAGGCACCAGGCGCGGTGAGTGAACCGGTTCGCACATATTGTGCTTTTGATGTACTACTTGCTCAAGCCTTTGTCCCGAAGGAACCGTAACAGCATGAAAACCCCCGAAAGCAGTGAAAAGTCACCACCCCATGGGAAGAAATAAAAAGACTTTCTTACATACCTAATTTGAAACTAGTGATGGCGAGTGTTGAAGACATAACTGGGGAGAGAGAATCCGCAGCTAATGTTATGTTTAGATCCTCCAATGAACGCCCGGCAAAAGTGAATGATGTTGATACAACGTCAACTACACACAGCAATTTGAAAACGTTGTTTTTGAAATTAGAAAAATTGAAAGAGAGAGAAGTGCGTAAATGGTGGGAAGCTACTTCGTTACAGCGATATATAGACTGTGACAAAGTACCAAGAGGTCTCCGTATATTTACGGTCCCAGCATATGAAAATCCGGATCCCGCACTACTCAAAGACTGGGCAGACTATACTGCTGAATCATCAAAGGGTATGGTACGCTATTAATTAAATATGCGTGGAGTGATCATGACAAATGCTTAAAAGAAATTGCGGAAGTGGAGGAGCAGATTGGAAAGGAAAAGGACACAAAAGCCAGTGAAGAACTAAGAGGTACCTTGATCAAGAGAATTTAAGACTATGAACTGGGCATTCGGAAACGCTAACAAACAAAATTCCAGAGGGATGAACAGGATTACTTATCTGGCAGAATATTGACTTTTGCTAGGAAGTTCGATGCCACCAGGAAAAGACTCGCCCAAGGAGCGGTGACCATAAATAATGCAGATACAGAAGAATCTGAGGTGTCTGATGGAGAACAAACTCCGGCTCCTGCAAGAAAGGAAACTTTGGGCGCGGAGCCTTTTTTGGACGAATATCAAGTAATAAAAGAAACGCGCCTGAGGCCACAACAAAGGAATCATCCTCCCCTACAATCAAATCAAAGAGGAGGACGAGGCGAGGCAAGAGGGGCAAGAGGCGGTATGCAAACAGCTGCCTCACCCAGGGTAACTCGCAGTGCCTCAAACCGCAGGAGAAAGTAACACAGACAGAAGAAAATAATGTCATCAATTTGTCAAAAAGAGAACTAACAGTTGATGAAATTAATGTCTTAAAGAAAGGATTGAGTTTCTGCCCCACAAGTGATTTTAACCTGGTGGATACAAGAATTGATTTTTTTAGGTACATACGGAAATTAAAGTTCAAGAAGATCTTCCTCCTCCGTCCAAAGGACAATGAAATAGAGGAGGAATTGGACCCTAATTCTCTTGCAAATCTGTTGTTAACTCCAACACCGGAAATGCTAAATAATGGAGCAACGAATATGCTAGAAGAAAATGTACCTATACGACAAACACGAGATCCTAGTAATATGAAAAATAAATCCAAGAAACTGCCTGTTGCACCACATGATTCAATAGATGTCTTTAATGAAGCTGTGCTTGCGAACTTGGAAAAATTATCGAGAGAGAAAATGAATATGAAATCATCTAACATCTCAAAAAAAGAGTGGGAAGCTATAAGATCCCTCAAAGAGGACAAAACCATTGAAATACAGCCCTCCGATAAGGGGGGTAACATCGTGATTTTCAACAAAGAACATTATGAACAGGAGGCACTAAAACAACTAAAAAATAAAGAGTGCTACGTTCCTATACAAAGATCTGAGTATGCCAAAAGCATAATAAAATATCATGGAATGTTAACAGAATGGAAAAAGGAGGGCATGCTAAATGATGAGGAGTTCCGGACTTGTACTGTGAATCACCCGTCTTACCCACCTTTTATCACCTCCCCAAAATCCACAAGCACGCCAAGAGACCACCCGGATGCCCAATTGTGTCCTCAATTGGGAGTCTCTTGGAGAACACGTCTCGTTTTATAGACTCGTATCTTGCCCCCACTGTCAAAGATCTCCCATCTTACGTGAGAGATACACGAGATTTTCTCCGTATAATGGACAACATTGCCTGGGAAGAGAACATGCTTTTAATCACATTAGATGTGGTTAATCTATATACCTGTATAGATCATGAAAAGGGTCTGACAGCAATTGAATGGTTTCTGGACAAAAAAACAGAAAATTGCAGGACACACAGTGCAATGTTACTTAGTATGATAAGTTTCTGTCTGTACCATAACATCTTCTTGTTCTCTAACCAATTATACAAACAAACAAGAGGTACTTCTATGGGCTCATGCTTCTCCCCCAGCTACGCAAATCTTTTCGTGGGCTGGTAGGAGAAGCACGAAGCGTGGGCAGAACAAAATGAGACATGGACTGACAATATTTTAATGTGGATCAGGTATATAGATGACCTTTTTATTATTTGGCGAGGTGATAGGACCTCGGCCGAGGATTATATCGCCAAGCTCAATAATAATACTAAAAACTTGAAGTTTACTAGCACAATTAGTGCCACTAGTATTTGCTATTTGGATTTAGAAATCTACATAAAAAACAACACGCTCCAAACAAAACTCTACAGAAAACCATCAGCGGGGAATGCAGTTTTGCATGCAGCTAGCTATCACCCGAAGAGTCTCGTGAGGAACGTACCCTATGGTGAGCTGTTACGCTTAAAGAGAAACTGCTCAATGTAAACCGACTTTCAACTAGCTAAATCTGATGCACAGACCAGGTTCCATAATAGGGGTTATTCCAATAGCTTATTAAAACAAGCTTCACTGACAGCATCTATAGTCAACAGGAGGGATCTCCTGATGCCTAAGGATGTGCCAAAGATGGGAGAGGAAGTGAGAATGATCACCAAATTCAACACCAGATCTGGTGATCTCGTCCACATCTTAAGAAAAAACTGGCACATCCTAATGACTGACAATGTGCTGAAGAAACATTTAACACAACATCCTTTAATAACTTACCAACGCTGTCAGTCATTGTCAGATCTGGTCCACAGCCACTATTCTACAAAAACAAAGTCAGTTACTGTGTCCAACCTAAAAGGGTTTTTTCCCTGCCTTCGCTGCAAAGCCTGCAAAGGGAGTAGAAAAACTTTAGAATATCCTAACAGAACAGGAGAAGGTGGACCCAACAGAAAAATTATGAAATTGCTAAATTGTAACTCGGAATTCACTATCTACTGTCTTGAGTGCCCCTGTAAGAAAAGATATATAAGGAGTACCATTAACCCCACGAAACTTAGGATCCTGGAACACATGCAGGCTATCACGAATAAAGATAGATCTTACCCAGTAGCCCGCCACTTTGCTGAATGTCACCAGAGCAATAGAGATCTGTTAAGCTTCTACTGTATAGACCAAGTAAATAAACAAGAACGAGGGGGGACAAGGAGAAGGCACTGAGAATCCTGGAGTCTAGGTATAGAATCGATCTAAAAACCATGACTCCATGGGGCCTGAATAATGACGAGGAACTATAAGGTCCACCTTTAATTTAAATGCATGGGATCATGCATTTTATACTGCAAATAAGGATGCGCTAGGTTTAATGAGAAAATAATATACATCACTCCCTTTGAAACCCAGAAACGTCTTCTGCCCCCCATCAGTTGGAAATTGATTAACAAGAGCAAGAATGCCTCTACAGGGCTGCAAAACAGGGAAAATCAGAGACAGTTATATGAGGGTCCATTAAATCATGAGGATATAATAAAATGGAAATACATCCCCCAATCGTTAAAAGAATTATAAGCTACACAAGCTTTAGCATGTACCTTGACCCCATAACTGCCTGAATATTTCCATTATTATCATTTCAATTGGTATGTAAATAATGTGATGAAATGTTTGTTATATCAATTGTTTTTAATGAGCACTGAGCACTTTATATTTAACTGCGCCTTGTTTTTTAGACCATGTGTTAAAAAAGAATATACGTTGTAAGATGGCCGCCACGTTGGAAATTTTAAAAGACCTTATCTATGTCAATGATGTGGGAAGTGGCCAATTGGTTTAAAATCGCACATTTTTTCACAAACAAACTGACACTGACGAAGCTAGAGTAGCGAAACGCATCTGTCGGGGGTGAAGGGGGGTTTGCAAATAAAAATATTTTTTACCGGATTCCAGCGTGCTCGCCTTTTTCTACTTAGATAAGTGGAAAGTGTCGTGAAGATATATATATATATATATATATATATATATATATATATATATATATATATATATATATATATATTACCTACTGGCGGTCGCCAGTAGGTATATATAGTTAGGATTTTTTCCCTATGGGATTTCTGAAAATTCTATGCCTAATAACGTTTGCGTTTGTGGACGGAATTGGCTGAAATTTTCAGGAAAATGGCACATTTTGTTTCTGAGCAGCCCTTGAAAATTTGGGGGGGGTTTGTGGAGGGGGGGCCGAGAAAAAAGGGGGGTCCCAAAACGCCTTTTTCCCATGTTAATTTCCATAGGGCGGTTGGACTCACTTTTAGCTCGAACGGCTGAATGGATTTGCACGAAACTTGGCAAAATTGTAGGGACTGTTAGCCCGATGTGCCTTTGCTGGGTCTCAATATATGTGCTCCAGTGGATTTTGAGAAATTAACGTTTAAATCAAGATATATATCTGTAACAGCGCTCCGGGCAGCGATCCGGTTCGCGAACTTTTCGCGTATCGGAACTTTGCGATGCGAAGCTGATTGGCCCTCCGGTGTCTGTCAACATTCTAAACAGTCCGGAGCGGCCGCCATCTTGTCTCTCGGTAGGATCGAGAGACAAGAGGAGGCCAAAACAAAGGGGGAAATTACCATAAGGGGGCATAGTAGATCCTCGTTGACCCCCTAGGTTTTATGTGGAGGTTTTAAAAGGGCCTAGGAGGGTCCAAAAAAAAAAATGAAAAAAATTTTTTTTGCGTGGTAAGCGCCAAGTTCGCGAACCGGAAAGCGTTCTGGGCAGCGAACTTTATGGATAAAAGAATGAAAGACTTTTCTAATACTGTATGTTAATTGTTTGTTGTTTTTCTTGTTTTTTTTTGTTTTCTTTTTTTTAAAGTGTTTTTTTTATTTTGATTCTTTTTCATAATTTATTAAACTTTCTAACATTTCAGTGTCTGAAATGTCATTATTTTCTTGAAATATTGTTTGCAATCGGTGAGGTTGCAAAATGTCCTCATTTGCAAGGAGGACATCTACTGCTTGGACACATTGCAGCAGTTCATTATCCAAGCTTTCATCCATAAATTCCAGGTCAATTTGTTCATATAATTCCTGGCTGCTCTCTTGCAGGTCCATCTCAAAAGAAACTTGCTGCTCGCCTTCCATTTTGCCTGAAATTTGGATTAAAAAAAATATATATTAGTAGAGATAGGGCACTGTTGGGATTAATTTTAGATAGGCAGTTTTTATCAGTGAATTTATCTTTTGGCAGTGTATAGTATGAGAGTGGAAATAGGACTATAAAAAAGTGTATGTGATTTAACCAAGACAAGCCTTACTCCATTCATAACTATAACAGAGAAGTCTATCTAAATACATTACTACTACAGAGGGATAGTGTATATTTAGCAGAAAAAGTCTACTATATTAAGTTATACTGCACAATATATTAAATTATAACTTACCTTCACAAAGAAGTTGAAGTTTTTTGAAGCTATTGAAATAGGAGGTACAACAAGAAGTAGTAGTCAAAATGGCTGTGTTTCCTTCTCTCCCTTTATATATATACAGGTATATAACCAATCAAATGTCAGGTAATAAAAGTAGAAAATGAAAGTAACATTTTCATTGGTTGTCAATTCCAACACTTCAGATGTGTTTTGTGAAGTAATTTACCTCACGGTACTTGGAGAGGTCTACAGGCTAAATGGCTAAATGAAATTTCAATGAAATTTGTGAGAATGGAAGGGATTGTTATGTAGTATGAGCTAATCTATATTTGGTGAGAGTGTGTCTAGTCGTTTTTCTGTAAATTACTTTCCCACCTTTTTTTCTGGACCGCTTTCCGGGAAGCGGCCCGGTTCGCGAACCTTAAGCGTCACGGGAGTCCACCATTTTGTGTTTCGGTCGCATTAAGATACAAGATGGAGGGCAAATAATGTTTAGAATGGGTAGAAGGGGTCATGGTAGACTTATCTTGACCCCCTAGGTTTTCTGAGCGTGGCTGAGGAGGCTTATATGTGCGGAAAAAAAAACTTTTTTTAAAAAAATTCCGCGAGGTTAGCTTTCGGTTCGCGAACCGGGTAGCGCTCCGGGGAGCGAATTTTGTGGAAAATTAGTGAAAAAAGTTAGAGAAAAATAATAATTGTGAGTGATCAGATGTAGGGTAGCTCTGAGAAGAGCTTTTGGGTTTATGGTACATTTAGGTACTTATAAGTAGGAACAAATGCACAGTCTTAAATTCAGAATGAAAATTCTGTTGCCCTCATCTGAGAAGTGAACTCCATCTCCTCTGTAGATATCTTGCATGTAGTAACGCAAGTTATTGTTGTAAAGAGAGCCCATTCCATGGTCTCTCATGTAAGCTGAAACAGATTTGTTTACATGCTTCCTCGCTTTCTCAATTTGTGGACAAAATTGGTTGGACCACCTCCATTTCTGTCTTTGGCATATATTGGAATATACCAAGGCAGTTTGAGGAAAAAGTGCCATTAATTGTTCCAAGGTGTCCTTTAAAAGCATTTCCAGACCTACCCCTGTCAAAGTGCCCAAATCATTACCTCCACAGTGCACTATTAACAGGTCAGGTTTTGGCAAATGCATAAAGGTTTTCACCAATGGTATCAATTGGTGACATTTTAATCCTCTTTGGCCCAACCACTTAATTTCCACATCTTGTAAATTGAGGTTAGGTAAATTTCTGCTCTCAGCATACCTTTGAGCCCAGTGGATGTAACTATGTCCAACAATCCAGACCTTAAACATGGTGGGAGAAGGTTGTTCTGCAGTCAGATGAAATGTGGTAATGAAAGGGCAGTTGAAACAGTAGGAGTTTCAATAGAAAAAAAACTGTGGATTTACAATGCTAATGATTCATTAGCAGTGATTGGTGCATTTCCATTTCTGAAAACAGAAAGTTAGGGTGCATGGATGTGTTCCTTGAAAGATGTAATTTGAATGGTCAAGGAAGAAACATTTAATGAAAGATTGCACTGGATACGCAGGTGCACTGAGAGTTCAGAGTTCAATTGAAACATTGTTGTGTGAATTTGCAAACATGAGAGGTCTTCCAGGAGGTGGTTGCTATGGAAACAAGGCAGATAGGGCAGAGGGGGGAAGGGTTTTGATTTGAAAAAAGTGAGGGAAGAGGAATGATTGGCTAATATGAGAGATATGTGAAATGAATATCTGTATTTCTGTGCTTTCAATAGCTGCAGCCTTTGGAGTGCATCCTTTTTCTTCTGCTGAAGACAATTTGGTGTATTTCTGAGACTGTTTTCAAAACTCAAAAAAATATTTGCTAAGGTGAGAAAAGATTTATTTAATTTAGATAGAGAATAGTATGATTTAAGGAGAAAATGATTAAAAAAGCTGTGTTTACAAAATGTGGTTTTGTCTCTAGTGATATACTAATAGAATTAGTTTCATAGAGGAATTGTAATTGCATATTTGGTGTAACATTCTGGCATGCAGTAACACAAGATATTGTGATACATGGAGCTCATTTCATGGTCTGTAATGTAAGCTGAAACAGATATGTTGCTTTTAAAAACGATTTAAGAATTCAATTACATTTCTGTATATGTACTGCTAGAGCTTCATAGGTTGTTTTGGGCCATATTTATAAGGTATTTGAGTGTCTAAGATGTTATGTTCGCCTTTTAAAATGTAAAGTGTTCCTCATGGGGCAAGTGTCTTGTAAATACGCTCCCACTTGTGCTTGGCAAATTTAGATTTTGATTATGGGAGTTACCTAGCCATATTAATAGTGTCCCAAAAATGGTGCTAGGGCATTCCAGAAAACACTTTCATGTGTCTCAAGGACATTTTTAGTCATTTCTTCATGAATGCAGGTATACAATTGATTTATATGCTGTGTTTAAAAACGAATTTTGAAATCAATTAAATTTCAGGATATGTACTGTTAGAGCTTCATAGGTTGTTTGGGGTCATATTTAGAAGGCATTTTAGTGTCTTTGATGTTATTTTTCCCTTTTTAAATGGAAAGCGTTCCTCATGGGGCCCTGAGCAGTTCTTAGCCATGTTATTTAATAGGAAGTGGATAACATGGCTAAGAGCATTTGCTGGAAAATGCATGAATATCGCTGACTTTTCTGCGATGTTATGTTTACCTTTCAAAATGTAAAGTGTTCCTCATGGGGCAAGTGTCTTGTAAATACGCTCCCACTTGTGCTTGGCAAATTTAGATTTTGATTATGGGAGTTACCTAGCCATGTTAATAGTGTCCCAAAAATGGTGCTAGGGCATTCCAGAAAACACTTTCATGTGTCTCAAGGACATTTTTAGTCATTTCTTCATGAATGCAGGTATACAATTGATTTATATGCTGTGTTTAAAAACGAATTTTGAAATCAATTAAATTTCAGGATATGTACTGTTAGAGCTTCATAGGTTGTTTGGGGTCATATTTAGAAGGCATTTTAGTGTCTTTGATGTTATTTTTCCCTTTTTAAATGGAAAGCGTTCCTCATGGGGCCCTGAGCAGTTCTTAGCCATGTTATTTAATAGGAAGTGGATAACATGGCTAAGAGCATTTGCTGGAAAATGCATGAATATCGCTGACTTTTCTGCGATGTTATGTTTACCTTTCAAAATGTAAAGTGTTCCTCATGGGGCAAGTGTCTTGTAAATACGCTCCCACTTGTGTTTGGCAAATTTAGATTTTCATTATGGGAGTTACCTAGCCATGTTAATAGTGTCCCAAAAATGGTGCTTGGGCATTCCAGAAAACACTTTCATGTGTCTCAAGGACATTTTTAGTCATTTCTTCATGAATGCAGGTATACAATTGATTTATATGTTGTGTTTAAAAACGAATTTTGAAATCAATTAAATTTCAGGATATGTACTGTTAGAGCTTCATAGGTTGTTTGGGGTCATATTTAGAAGGCATTTTAGTGTCTTTGATGTTATTTTTCCCTTTTTAAATGGAAAGCGTTCCTCATGGGGCCCTGAGCAGTTCTTAGCCATGTTATTTAATAGGAAGTGGATAACATGGCTAAGAGCATTTGCTGGAAAATGCATGAATATCGCTGATTTTTCTGCTATATTCATGCATTGTGGCCGTTTTTTTTCACATTGCTTCATAGGTTGTTTGGGTTCATATTTTGAAGGCATTTTAGTGTCTTTGATGTTATTTTTCCCTTTTTAAATGGAAAGCGTTCCTCATGGGGCCCTGAGCAGTTCTTAGCCATGTTATTTAATTGGAAGTGGATAACATGGCTAAGAGCATTTGCTGGAAAATGCATGAATATCGCTGACTTTTCTGCTATATTCATGCATTGCGGCAGTTTTTTTTCACATTGCTTCATAGGTTGTTTGGGTTCATATTTAGAAGGCATTTTAGTGTCTTTGATGTTATTTTTCCCTTTTTAAATGGAAAGCGTTCCTCATGGGGCCCTGAGCAGTTCTTAGCCATGTTATTTAATAGGAAGTGGATAACATGGCTAAGAGCATTTGCTGGAAAATGCATGAATATCGCTGACTTTTCTGCGATATTCATGCATTGCGGCCTTTTTTTATCACATTTGCAAGCACTTTTTAGCCATGTTATCCAATGGGAGGTGGATAACATGGCTAAGAGCATTTGCTTCAAAGGTTGTTTGGGGTTATACACCATTTTTGGGAAATTATTAACATGCCTATCTAACTCCCATAATCAAAATCTAAATTTGCCAACCGCAGGTGGGAGCGTATTTACAATAAATTTGCACCATGAAGAACGTAAAATAGCATACTAGATACTCAAATAACTTATAAATATGACCCAAAACATCTTATGAAGCACTAGTAGTGCATATTTCCAGAAATGTATTGGTTTTCATTTAATGATTTACTTCATTGGTAGGCCTTCACATGTTTTTTTACCTTGGTTTTTTTCAGTGAAAATCTTATCTGCAACCATGTGTTGGCCTCACCTCAAATAAACAAAACAGGTGATGGACTGAATGTGGATCAATGACACACATTCACCCCAGTCTAAAGATCAGGGCCTAAACAAATCTTTAGATAGGCTACATCTTATCGTCATCCTGAATTAATGATTAAAAATATTAGGGAGTGATTTATGAGTGTTGTATGCCTCTTTTGTACCATTGAGTGTCATTTTTGTGATGCAGTGCTGGTGGAAAATATTTGCTATGTTAAATAATTAGTACGGCATTAAGTTTTAGATGACTGTTATTTATTTACTGTTTGGTAATAGTGGTTAATAACATTTTATATTATATTTTTCCACAGATTCAACTGCAGATTCTTTCATAGTTTGGAAAATGCCTTCCAGAAGTCGAATACGAAAGGCTAGAAAACGTCAAAGACAGCAGGATGATGTTTTATTGCAGCAGTCCTCTTCCCCAAATACTTGTCAAAACACCAAGAAAGGTCCGGGTAAGAGCACGAAATCATTCTTAAGAAATATTTGTAGTAAAAAAAGTTTTGCTCAAAAAAATGTTTCAGTTCACAAAAAGAAAAGTAATTTAAATGGAAAGGAGAGACCCATCACAAATGTTACTGGTAGAGGAAGAGATAACTCTGTGCATGATAGTAGAAGGAAACAACAGTTTAGGGACATTCGAAATCGAATGTTCCGTAATAGGATATTAGTTAATTTATTGAAAAATATTAAAAAGAAAGGCCAACAGAAAGCGGCATTTTATAAGAAGAAGAAAAATGTAGAGAAAATTATTGATCATGCTTTTGAAATTAAGCGAAAGTTGTTTATTTTGGTAATCAATAGAATTAGGAAACTAAGCAAGGTAATTTCTGATTTCAAAACAAAAAGTAGATGGAAGAGAGTAGTAAATCGTACTAACTTTTGTGAAGTTTTTTCCGGAGAATGGATGCATAGTTCAAGTTCTGAGGCATTTTTTAATGAGGAGACTTATTTTCAGGATAATGATTTGGTGCATGCAGTTGACATCAGTGGTCGAGCTTATGAAGTGAAGGATGGTTGTCCAGTTGAAAAAGAACAACTTGTGACAACAGAGACAGAAGAGGCGCTAAGTGATGAGGTTTTAGGAAGGCGTCCTAAGGGTCCTGTGTACATTTGGAAGTGTAGTTCTATTTGCAGTGTGCGACAGGTTTCCATCAATTTGCTTTGTGATTTTATACGGACATTTAATAAGAAAAGTTTGAAGCAGAAAATGAAGTTGTTGCAAGATTTAGATCCTTGCAGAGTGAGACAAATGACAGGTTTGCGTGGTCATTCACTGGCTTGTCTTTCCAGGAGAGTATGCCAGAGTGTTTTTCATCATTTCAGGATGCTAGCAGTGCATCATAATAAAGTGAGAAAATTAGTGAGAATGTTGTATTATGCTAAGAGTCCAGCAATTATGCTTAAACAATTATGTGCTGCTCTTTTGCATGGTTCTGAAATAGATGTGAAGAATATTTGTGAAGAAATTGAGTTTTGTTACTTTGGTAGTAAAGATGAGAATGTTCAAATTGACCCTGAAGTAGAGGGTAATGTGGAAGATAATGTACAGGTTTCCAGTACAGATAATTTTCAGAAGGAAATTGCCACGTTTCAGATGAAATCAAGTGAGAGGCCTAATTTCACTTGTGTATGTTGTCGACGCACTTATTATAAGAATCAGACTAAGGTAGTGGATTTATATGCAAAAAGTGAAAGGGAAAATAATAGTGAATGGAAGGATTTTGCCACATACTTGATGGTAGAAAATTATTTTGATTTGGGATCGGATCAACGTGTGTGTACTTATTGTTGTAATAAATTAAACCAAAACCAGATGCCTGCTAGGGCAGTTCATAATAATCTGGAATTGGTTGAGATTCCTTCAGAATTGAAGGATTTAAATACTTATGAATCTATTTTGATTCAAAGTATCCATCCCTTTCAGGCTATTGTAAGAATGGAGCCAAAGACAGGGAAGTTGCCTCCAGCAGATTTACAGAGAGGATTAAAGGGAAGAGTTGTTTATTTGCCTCTAGATTTGAAGAAAAACATTAACACAATTGGAATAGAAAAAGTGGAAGAGGAACCTCTGGTTATCTTGGTTAATGGGGTTCCGACAAAGAATAAGAAAATATGGCAAGATTTAGTGGATGTTAGGAAAGTCAAAAAGGCAACAGTGTATTTGAAGAAAAATAATAAGTACTATAAGAATGTATATGTTGCAGAAGAGGAAGTAAGTGATGAAGAGGATAGCGATTTGTGTGCAGGCCAAATTGAGAAAGTAGAGGCCTCTAAAAGTGAAGAAATATATGAACATTATAGTGTTCATCCTTTGCATTCCAAGGAAGTCATGGGGAATGCTATTGAGTTGTTTCAAATGAAACAAGCCAAAGGGAGTCCCATTAGTGTTTGGGAGGAAAGTTTGGAAGCTCGGTGTTTCCCACAGCTATTTCCCACAGGTCAAGGAGGAAGATATGATGAGCGACCTCATCAAATTCCTGCGTCTGAATACCGGACTTTACGATTGTATGCAGAAGATCCTAGGTTTCGGCAATGCATTCCCTATTTGTTTCATCTCCTGTTTGAAAGCGATCTGTCTGGACTGTCATATGCAGTGAACCACATCTTAAAAAGTGGTATACAGATGCGAAATATCTCGGCAAGTGACTTTATGCATAAAGTCAATGTCCAAGACAGTATTTTGGATTCTCACTTAATTAATCTCATGGCGTGTCAGCGTGGTACTAATGAGTACTGGTACCGTCGTCATGGTGATTTAAAATGTATGCTGAGGAACTTAGGAACTCCAACATGGTTCCTCACTCTGAGCTGTGCCGAGTATGGCTGGGAAGACTTACTTGAATTTCTACGAGAGGCAAATGGAAATATTGAAAACATTGAATTCAAGACACCTGGAGAACTGTGTTCTTTGGATCCTGTGAATGTATGCAGGTACTTCAATCATAGATTTGAAGCTATGATGTCTTTCATCACAAATAAAAAGAATCCACCTCTTGGAGAGGTGTTGGATTTCTTCTGGAGAAAGGAGTACCAAGCAAGAGGTGCCCCTCATATACATATGTTGCTGTGGATCAAGGATGCACCTAAATTTGGAACAGATCCGGATGACTTAGTGATGAATTTCATCGAACAGTATTCTACGTGTGCTGTTCCAAACGCAACGGAGAAGAAAAGTCTAAGAGAACAAGTTCTACGTTTCCAAAGTCATCGTTGTGGAAAGTACTGTCGTCGTAAATTCAGAAACAAGGACAAGTTCTACACCAAATGTCGTTTCAACTTTCCACGACCGGTGATTTCTAAAGGAAGAGTGAACAGTTTGATGTCTTCGCTGCGACATAATGTGACAAGGAAATCACCCAAGAATACATACAATTTGAAAAGGAATGAAGAGTCCAAGTACATCAATGACTACAACCCAGTGATTTTGTCCATGTGGAATGCCAACATGGATATACAGTTTGTGGCTGACAACTGTATGGCTGTGGCTCGGTATGTGACATCTTACATCACCAAAAAAGAAAAGACCGAACTGAAGGATATGTGGGAGGACATTTCCCATGAAAAGAGCCTCAGCAAGAAATTGTACAGTTTCAGTCTGAAGATGTTGTCGCATCGAGAAATCGGAGCTTACGAATGTTCTGATCGATTGTCTTCAGCAAGTCTCTATGCCAAATCCAGGAGTCTCGTTTGGGCGAGTCTTGGTCTTGCTGCAACGCGAAATCGAGTTCTAAAACCTGTTCGGGAAATTGAGTATTTGGCAGAAAAGGAACCAAACAGTACCGACATTTTGAAGACCAACATGTTGGATACATATTATCCAAATCGAAGCAGTCACCTTGAGAATGTTTGTCTATATGAGGTTCTCCAAAATTATATATTCAAGAGGAACATCAAAGAAGATATTGAGAAAGGAGTGTATGCTGTAATTGGAAGTGAGGGATGCCTGGTCAAGCAAAGAAAATGCCAATTAGTAAACCATCGAAAATTGAGTGGCGAATCTCCAGAAAAAAAGGAGTTTTTCTATTTAGCACTTTTGCAACTTTTCAAGCCTTGGCGTGCAGAAGAGGAACTGCTTGGAGATTTCCTCTGTTACGAAGACTCTTTCAATGCAGCCAAGGAGTCCATAGAATGTCCTGCTTTTTCTAAATATCAAGAAATGCTAACTTTGGAAATTGAGCAGGAAGCAACGATTGCAGCCGAGATTGCCAGAGACAGTTCTCAGGACAGTCAGAGTTCTGTTTCATTGAGTCAAGATCCACTTGGAGGACCTATTATCGAAAATGAAGCTGCCACTGCTATGAATGAAGTAGAAAGAGCCATGGCACATGCTCAGGAGGATTCAGTTAACTTACAAGACTTGGAAAAACAACTCAACGTTGAGCAGAGGAAAATATATGATGAAGTTACCAAGGAAATTGAGCACGGATTAAGTCATGAGAAGAAAGAGTGCTCATGTACGTCGTTGAAGCCTGTCCGACTGTACGTGAGTGGAGAAGCGGGAACTGGAAAAAGTTTCCTCATTAAAGCAATCTCTTGTTATTTGCAGGAAAGGACTGAGTCATCGCTGTCTTGTGTTGTCACCGCTCCTACTGGACTGGCAGCACATAATATTAAAGGT
Organism: Lissotriton vulgaris; assembly: GCF_964263255.1. Taxonomy (NCBI): domain Eukaryota; kingdom Metazoa; phylum Chordata; class Amphibia; order Caudata; family Salamandridae; genus Lissotriton; species Lissotriton vulgaris. The sequence goes on from NW_028243230.1 coordinate 457,327, forward strand.
ATTACTTTGCATCGTCTACTGATGCTGCCGGTGGAGCATGACAACAAATTACAATACAACAAGTTATCTGGAGATGCTTGCTGTGAAGTTTCAAGAGTTTTGAGGAAAATGAAACTACTTATCATTGACGAAGTAAGCATGGTTTCCAATGTCATGCTTGCCTTTGTGCATTTGAGAATGCAAGAAGTACTTAAAACTGAATATGATGTCTTATTTGGTGGGAAACACATCATTGTTTTCGGAGATCTTCTACAGCTGACACCAGTAAAAGGTCAACCTGTGTTCAAAATACTCACGCATGAAGATACCAGGAAGTGCCTAGGGAGCATTGGCAACGTCAATATATGGTTAAACTTCAATTATGCAGAACTGCATCAAAATATGCGTCAGGCAAAGGATGAAGATTACAAGAATATTCTACAAGATATTAGAATTGGAAAAGTGACCGAGCATGGGAAAGAAGCTTTAAATGCACGATTACTGTCAAATTTATTTCCCAAACAAGAGATTGTGCCTGAGAATATTTTTCAGAAAATTACTGAGAAGAAATCCGGGATATGTCTCATGCCAACTCTTGCAGAATGTGCCATCTTCAACAACAAAATGTTGAATTTAGAAAAGCAAGAGATTGTGAAACTTGAAGCTATCGACAAATTAGAGCATATGGGATCAACAATTATTTTGTCAGACAATTTGAAATCAAAATTGGATTCATTAGAGAAGACTATATCTAAGACAGCGGGTTTTGAAAAGACTCTGAATGTGTGTTTAAATTGCCGAATCATTTTGAGACGGAATTTACATGTAGAAAGAGGTCTGGTAAATGGATCAATGGGTAATGTTGTTGATTTTGAGAAATACAGAAATAGAGATGGAATAGAATTTTTAAGAATTAAATTTGATGGCATTGAGGAAGTACAGCAAATTGGTCGTTGTTCTGCTAGGTTTTTGCTTGTTAAAGACTTATATGTTCGCCGTAAACAGTTTCCTGTTTGCTTGGCATATGCGGTGACAATCCATAAATCGCAAGGTTTAAGTGTAGACTGTGCATTGGTGAATATTGGCAGTTCAGTGTTCAAGGAGGGTATGGCATATGTGGCATTGTCACGAGTTAGAACTTTATCGGGATTGTACTTGATTGACTGTGATGTCACAAACATTTGTGCCGATCTAGATTGTGTTAAGGAATACAATAGGTTAAGAAGAGAGTATGCGCCACATTTGCCTCAATATCCTTTGTTTGAGAAACGTGTGGTAGGCCGGAAACGTAGAAATAGCAGTAATAGTAGGGAGGTTGTTGCAAAAAGACTAAAAGTCAATGAACCGAAAGTTGTTAGCAGAAAGAAAGTGGATACTGTTGAAGAGATTGTTGGTTTTCAATTTGAAAACAGTTGTGGTGTCAACTGCTATGCAAATGTCGTTGTTAATGTTCTCTTTTCACTAGAGAGTTTAAAAGAACAGATTGTGTTCAATTCAGAACAAAGTTTATGCTGCTTGTTGAATTCTGTGTTAGAGAAATGTAGCACTGATCGAACAAAAGTAGAAAGTGTGTCTGAAGTTCGTTATCTGTTAGATGAATGTTCAGGTCAAACAGACTTCTCTGAAAATAATCAGCAAGATTGTCAGGAGTTTTTAATGTATATGCTTGATATATTGCAAGATGAGGGTGTAGATGTAGATCACCTGTTTGGGCTTTCTTATCAATGGCAGCATGACTGCGAGAACTGTATGGTATCAAGTACTACTAGTGTAGACTCAGAAAGATTTATATATTTAACTTTGCCAGACAGTAAATCAGTGTCCTTTAATAAGCTAGTAAATGCAGCGGATCACAACATGGAGTGTAGCCAATGTAAATGTGATATGATGTCAACATTATTTATACGTAGATATGGCCAGTATGTCATTTTAATGATGCAACGATGTAGGCCTGATGGATCAAAATTGTCAACTTTAATAAAAAAATTTGTGGCTTCTCAGCTGTCAATATCAGGGAGGACTTTTGTTACTGTAGCAATTATCTATCACGATGGTCCATCAACAACATCAGGACATTATACAGCTTACTTAAAGTCTGGAAACGGCTGGTCATTCTGTAATGATTCTGTTGTAACTTTCAAAAAAAAATTGCCGTTTGACCTTAAAAATTCTTACCTGGTGTTTTTAAAACCAAAATTTTAAGTAGAGGGAATGTAAGTCTGCAATGCTGTCTCGATTAAAAATCCAACTATATAAACCTGATGCAAGTAAGTCTGCTTCATAGTAAGCAGTATCAGTGTCATAGGAAAAGGAGAACATGAGTGACAAAGAAGAGTAAGATATTAGTAGTCCAGGATTGTGAAAATAATCTCAAATATTTTATTTTTGAAAGTTGCGAAAATAGAAAATGTCGGGATTTGATTGGAAGAATTACAAGACTTGCGAATCGCGGCAACATGATTTGGCCTAGTGGAAACATGTGATATAATGAGAGAAGTTTTTTTTCTATGTAACATATTTCACGTATCGATGGAGGTTTTCTTTCAGAAAGTGGCGGGCTGAAAATATTTAAAGCACAACAGAGTGGATGCTGTTTATAGGAGATTGTTTGACGTCATTCAAAGTAAGTTAATTTTAAGAAGTTTTGAAATCAGATTTCTTAGGTTGTATGGGTTTTTTAAACACAGTCATTTTGATTGTGTTTTTTTTTCCCCGCTGTTACATGATGAATACCTTCAAGTCACTGATTTAAGTGAAATTTGATACATTCTGAGAACAGCAAAAATAAACCATTTAACATGTATAATTAATGTTATGCTTTTTGTCCTTATGATATACATTTAGAAATGTGTGGTACATATGGGTAAGCTGAGTTCTGTAAATATCATTTTTAATGCTTAGAGTGCTGTACTTCTGGGTAGTGTTTTTTTTTTTTAAAAAAAGAGGCCTCACCTCAAAGAAAGCTCTTGAAAGCACACATCTTATTTGCATCCTAAAACAATCATTTACAATGTTAGACACAATTTTATGATGGCTTTACATCTTTTTTGCGCTGCTATTGCATCACTATTGTGAGACATTAGCAGTGCAAGAAAAACATCATGTTCCAAAATAGGCCTCAGTTCAGCAACATCAAGATACAGTTTCTTTCGAATATATATCTTTAGGATTGTGTAGGGGACGTAGAGAAGCAGAGACTTCTGTAAATGTCAAAGTTGTTGAAAAACTGTTTGTTTTTGAACCTTTTCCCTTGTCTTTTCTAATTTTTAAAAACATGTTTTAATATTTTTTGAAATGTTTGTTCTTTGTTTTACAGATTGAAAGTATGAAAAAATATTTTAAAAAGGTAACAAGAATTATAAGGTAAATGTTTTCCACTCTTTTTACCTGCAATGCACTGCTGATGATGTCATTGACACTATCTCTCATTTACTCTCTCTAGCTGTCTTTCTTTTTACATTATTCTCTGTTTACTTCCCTTATACTAACTCTTCTTTTTTTTAAAAAAATATTTTTTTAGTTCGCTTAAAGTTCGCGAACCGGTCAGCGAACTTGAAGCGAACCAAAAGAAATAGAGCTTGCCAGAGTGATAAACATTCTAGCAATTTTGTTTGAAAGGGGAGGTAGTTCTGAAAAGAACTGTTTTTTTTTGTTTTTGTTGTTTTATATTTTTTTTTTATTTTTTGAACATTTTTTGATTTTTTTGTATTTTTAGAACTGTTTTATGTTTTTTTTGTGTTTTTTATGGAGGGGAGACAACAAAAAACAGGCTTTCAAAACGGCTCAACTGGAGCAAAAAAAAAAAATTACTTTTTGGGTGCTTTAGGGCATTTATGATTTTCAAATGCAATGTTCATCAGGTTGACACTCATGTTGCCATATGACAACATAGCACCACAGTAAATGCAAGATAACTTCATATGCTGGAAGTTGGGTTGGATGTTTGGCACAGTCTCTTGTGCCTCTCTTCCCGTCAAAGACAATGTGGATGTAGATCTTGCCACAGGAGTTGCAGTCGGATTGTCTTCAAGATCCCTTAATTCAGCCCGGCTGTAGTTCAAGGGATGCCACCTGCTCATGTGACGATGCATTGTATAGTTCCCCATACTGTACTTCTTTTCTGTGCCTCTCGACAATCTGTAATCACAGATGAGGCAGGTGGCATATTTTGCATTCACTTTCTTAGATCCAGGAGGGATGGTGAAAAACTGCCAGATGAAACTGGTTTTTCGTTTAGAAACCCGGGGCAACTCTTCGACAAATTGTGGTTCCTCTCTGTCCTCTTCTTCTTCTTGCTCATCTTCCTCCTCTCTGTTAGTCAAAATTTGACTAGGTGGTCCTCTCTTCTTATGAGGAGGTGGAGGTGGTGGTGGGGGTGCACCAGCTGCAGCAAGAATGGAAGCCATTGTGGAACTTCAGATAAATGGTCTTTCTCTCACCAAGATGAAAGTCAGAGTGAGGAAATAAGGAGGGGTTTACATGATTTTTGGAAAACAAAAGTTCTGAGCCAATGAAAAGTGTTATTTTTAGGTCACATGACCTAGTCATACATCATTTGGAAACCAAAAGTGAAATGAACCATTGAGAAGTTTGATAAACAAGTCACATGACCTGTTCCGCTTACGTTACGCGGCGCGCGCCGCGTCCCAGATCGCTTCCGGTTCGCGTTCCGGAGCACTTCCGGGAGCGCTAACGCGACGCGTCATTAGACGCATTACGCGATAACGTGATACGTCGCGCTTCCGCGACGCGTCACTGTTCCGCTAACGTAACGTTGACCGGTTCGCGGACTAGATCGCGGCATCAAGATGAGCTAACGGAAAGCTTCCCGGTTCGCGAACTAAAAGCGAAGAAAAAAATATTTAAAAAAAAATTATCAATAAACATCTAAATATATTTTGGGATTTAAAGAATAATACATTTTACAGCTACAGATGTTAGCTTTTAAAAAACCAATGAAATTCACCGAAAAAACCATAGGTTATAGACCATATATAGTTAGAAATTTGCATTTAAAAAACCATTGAAATTCAATGAAAAAACCATAGGTTATAGACCATATATAGTTAGGGATTTGCATTTACAAAACCTTATTTTACTCACACAAAACCATTGAAATTCCATATATAGTTAGTTGCACTAACTATATATCGCGCACCCGCAATCCACTGCTGATGATGTCACATATTACATCATTCATGACATGGTCAGTGACATCACTGATGACATCACTGATGACATCACAATGCATCGTCACATGAGCAGGTGGCATCCCTTGAACTACAGCCGGGCTGAATTAAGGGATCTTGAAGACAATCCGACTGCAACTCCTGTGGCAACATCTACATCCACATTGTCTTTGACGGGAAGAGAGGCACAAGAGACTGTGCCAAACATCCAACCCAACTTCCAGCATATGAAGTTATCTTGCATTTACTGTGGTGCTATGTTGTCATATGGCAACATGAGTGTCAACCTGATGAACATTGCATTTGAAAATCATAAATGCCCTAAAGCACCCAAAAAGTAATTTTTTTTTTTTGCTCCAGTTGAGCCGTTTTGAAAGCCTGTTTTTTGTTGTCTCCCCTCCATAAAAAACACAAAAAAAACATAAAACAGTTCTAAAAATACAAAAAAATCAAAAAATGTTCAAAAAAAAATATAAAACAACAAAAACAAAAAAAAAACAGTTCTTTTCAGAACTACCTCCCCTTTCAAACAAAATTGCTAGAATGTTTATCACTCTGGCAAGCTCTATTTCTTTTGGTTCGCTTCAAGTTCGCTGACCGGTTTTTTCATTGAATATATATATATATATATATATATATATATATATATATATATATATATATATATATATATATATATATATATATATATATATATATATATTCAATGAAAAAAACATTGGTTTTAGGCCATATATAGTTAGGGATTTGCATTTACAAAACCTTATTTTACTCGCATAAAACCATTGAAATTCCATATATAGTTAGATGCGCTAACTATATATCGCGCACCCGCAATCCACTGCTGATGATGTCACATATTACATCATTCATGACATGGTCAGTGACATCACTGATGACATCACTGATGACAACATCCAGTGACTGTATGTTTCTGTAAAGTTTAAATATGTTTTACATATTGAAGAATGAGTGGATGTATAAGTGTCTGGATGAAGAATTTAGAAGGTGCATGACTGACTGTATGAAAGAGTGATTAAATGTGTCTCACTGAGTGCATGGGTTAGTGACTAAACTGTCCTAATTTGTGCATCAGTATGTCTGTTGTTGTGTAAGCTACAGCATGTGTTGATCAGTAGCTATATGAATAACTATATGGGTTATTGATTGGTTGCTCAAGTATTTGTATGGGAGACTGAGTATGTGTGTGGGTGGCTGGGAGGTGTGTCAGTCTGTGCATAGATGTGTAAGCAGTTGATTCACTAGGTGTATGAGTTCAAGAGTGCATGTGGAAACAGCTATATGGGCGGTTGACTGTGCATGGGTGTCTTGGTGAGTGAATGGATATCTCAGTGCTACATGTGCAAGTAAATACGTATGTAAAACACAATACATCTGAGAGTTGACATATATAAATAACTGTGGATAAGAGCCAGTGAATGTGTGAGTGGCTGTATGGATCACTGTGAGCTTGTATCAGGGATTGTATAAGAGAGTAAATATGTGTTAGAATATGTTTGAATAAGTAAAGTGTGTATAACTGTATAGTTGAGGAAATGGAGGTGTGATTGATTCTTTCCATGACTGACTAGGTGTGTGAGTAACTCCATGGATGAGTGACAGTCTGTGAGTGTCTGTTTATACTGAGTGTATGTAAGATTATATTAGAGTCTGAAGAGGTTCATTGTATTATCACATGACTGATGTCATCAGTGATGTGATCAGTGATGTCAAATGAGATGTCATCAGTGATGTCATTTGAGTTGTCATCAGTGATGTCATCAGTGATGTCACTGACCATGTCATGAATGATGTAATATGTGACATCATCAGCAGTGGATTGCGGGTGCGCAATATATATTTAGCGCATCTAACTATATATGGAATTTCAATGGTTTTATGCGAGTAAAATAAGGTTTTGTAAATGCAAATCCCTAACTATATATGGCCTAAAACCAATGGTTTTTTCATTGAATTTTCAAGGTTTTGTAAATGCAAATTCCTAACTATATATCGACTATAACCTATGGTTTTTTCAGTGAATATATATATATATATATCCAGGCTCACAACTTCGTTCACTTTTCAAACAAAGTAGAAGCACTCCAAGGTGGGTGATCAAAACGTTTTAATCCGGCAACAAACAGACGCGTTTCGGACGTCTAGTCGTTCATCAGTGTTTAGCACATAGTCAGTGTTTCTTGGCTATATCAACACGTCATTGCAAGCTATACATGGAAAGCAATGACGACACAAAAAGCATTTCAATTTGCATGTAAATAGCGCGGCCATTTTATAGTTTGTATATATTTATATTAAACCTTCAAAGCGCTCGAAATTTACGGCGCCAGATTTTAAAACCATTAAATAAAGCCGCTTTATTGTTTCTTTAATCACTGGCCCATTGCGGTAGGATCGAGACACAAGAGGTGGCAAAAACAAAGGGGGAAATGACCATAAGGGGGCAGAGTAGACCCCCCCTGACCCCCTAGGTTTGATGTGAGGGCTATAAAAGGGCCCCGCGGGGCAAAAAAAAAAATTTTTTTTATTTGTGCGGGGGGAGCGCCCGGTACGAGCACCAGGGAGCGAACCGGGGAGCGTACCATGGGGAAAAAAGAATGACAGATTTTTAAAAAAAGTCGAATTTTTTTATAAATTGGAGGTAGTTCTAAAAAGAACTGTTTTTTTTCTTCTTTTTGTTGTTTTATATTTTTTTATTGTTTTTTGAACATTTTGTACTTTTTTCGGCTTTTATGAACTATTTTGTATTTTTTTTGTTATTTTTATGGGGAGAAACAAAAAACAGGGAATTGAAAATGGCTCAACTGGAGCAAAAAAAAATCAGGAAAAAATTTGGGTTTTTTGGGGCAATTGTGGTTGTCACCAGCAAGGAGGATGAGCTTTATGCTCTGCTCACCATAGGAGATGGTCTTACCACAAAAAATACATGTGATCCAGAATTCACCAAACCGTGGTTGTATGCAAGGGATCGTCTCCCTTGTCTCTGGTCCCGATGGAGTGGGTTGTTTTCGTTTGGAGGTGCTGGGTGTAGATTGGGGAAGGTTGCTGGCCAGTTCTCTCATCTCTGCGGCAGCATAGTTGTTCGGATGCTTGCGCTGCATGTGCCTAATCATGGTATTATTACCAAAAGAATATTTTTTATTAGGGTTCCCCCTTGAAAGTTCCTGGTCACAGATAAGGCAAGTCACCTTTGCCGTATTGACTTTCTTCTTTCCCTCATGGATAGAAAAAAACTCTTATACAATGTGTGGCTTGGGTTGGTATTGGGTTATTGTCTTCTGCAAGCCACCTACTCCTCCCCTCCTCCTCTTCCTCCTCCTCCTCCTCTTCTTCTTGACCACCAATGGGATGTTGTGGTGGTCCTCTTGGTGGTGTTGGTGGTGGTGGTGCAGATGCTCCAGCTGATGCTGCTACTGTAGCAATTTCAAAGTACAAAATATACCTCAAAGATCTCAAAACAGGTCTTCCTCAGTCAAAGGACAAAATCAGAATAAGGAAAAAAGGTGGGGGCTTTCATCATTTGGAAGAAAAAATGTCCTGAACCAATGAAAAGTTTTATTTTCAGGTCACAAGACCAGGGGTTTCATCATTATGAAATCAAAACTGTTATGAACCAATGAAAAGTGTTATTTTCAGGTCACATGACTCGACGAGCTTACGCTACGCGACCCGGGGCGCGTCGCGTAAGCGCGTCGGATGCTGACGTAGCGCGATCATATGCGCTTGAGTGCTTCCGGGTGCGTTTACACCGTGCGTATCAAGCGGACGCGGCTACGCGGTACGTCACAATGATGTTTTCGCCCGCGGCATTGGCGCTAACAGGACGCTCCCTGGTACGCGCTCCGGGGCGCTTCAAAAGATTGCGCTTTCCGTAGCACTCACTGGGGTGCGCACGGGAGCGCTCCAGGGCAAAAACAAATTTAAAAAAAAAACAATATACATTAAAAAAAAAATTTAAATAGTAATGTAATATAGGATTCATTTTCTAAAATATTACATTTCATAGCTATAGACATTTGCTATTAAAAAAACTTTGAAATTCACTGAAAAACATAGGTTTGGGGCCTTATATATAGTTAGGAATTCGCATTTAAAAAACCTATGAAATTCACTGAAAAAACCATAGGTTTCACACCAGTTATAGTTGGGAATTAGCATTTAAAAAACCTATGAAATTCACTGAAAAAACCATAGGTTTCACACCAGTTATAGTTAGGAATTAGCATTTAAAAAACCTATTAAATTCACTGAAAAAAACATAGGTTTCACACCAGTTATAGTTAGCTGGAAATTTTACTGACATAAAACCAATGAAATTCCCACGTTATAGTTAGTTGGACTCACTATAACTTGCGCGCCTGCAATGCACTGCTGATGACGTCACATATTACATCACTCATGACATGGTCAGTGACATCACTCATGACATCACTGATGACACCATCCTTGTGACAGAGTGACAGACCTCCTTTCAGTGTAATGTAACCCTTGAAACACATATTCAAAAATAGAAACTAACATTTTCAAAAAAATGGAGATACCCATACCAGTTACAACAACCAATTCAGTAATTCAACCATCTATATACACATCCACTCATTCACCAACAGTTCTATATAGTCACTCATACATATACTCACTCATCATGTGTAGTGATACACCTATACATCCAGTTACACACCGACAGTCATCCAAAAGTTACTCACACACATACTCACACATGCAAATAAACTATTGAACATCCATTTATTTGCATATACAGCTATACACACACTACCACCTTACTTCTAAGAAAACTTACACATACTTACTCTCTTAAACAATCTCTTATAGAAACACATACTTATTTAAACAAGAACTCTTTCAACCTCTCACTCTCACATATACTCACTTATATACATCAATACTCACATATACTAGATTAAAACATATGTAGTTACTGATAAAGACACTAGTGAGACCGTCATTCACTCACTAACACACACATATACACACTCATCCACCCATACAGTCCTGCACATATGCTGTCTTCAAAACACATACAAACAGTGAATCAGTCATTGATGCATCTATGTGCTAAGTAACACCCCCACCAAACCATACAGACACTCATACTGATACTAAAAAAAATCTAATAACCCATATACACACACATGTAGCTACTCACTAACCCATGCAGCCACTTATACACAAAGTGAAACACTGATACAAACATTTAAATATTTAAACAATACTCGCTAATATATGTATTCACTAAGATACACTTAATAAGCCAGTTAACCAATAATTTTTTTTTTTTAAAACATCCATTAAGACACTTATTTAAACATTTATTCTTCCATCGACCTTTACATATACATATATAAAACATATTTATTTTTCAGAAAGACACACATTCACTGGATGGTGTCATCAGTGATGTCATGAGTGATGTCACTGACCATGTCATGAGTGATGTAATATGTGCCGTCATCAGCAGTGCATTCCAGGTGTGCAAGTTATAGTGAGTCCAACTAACTTTAACGTGGGAATTTCATTGGTTTTATGTCAGTAAAATTTCCAGCTAACTATAACTGGTGTGAAACCTATGTTTTTTTCAGTGAATATATATATATATATATATATATATATATATATATATATATATATATATATATATATATATATATATATTACCTACTGGCGATAGCCAGTAGGTATATATAGTTAGGATTTTTTTCCTATGGGATTTTTGAAAATTCTATGTCGAATAACTTTGGCTTATGAGGACAGAATTGGCTGAAATTTTCAGGAAAATGGAACATTTTGTTTCTGAGCAGCCCCTGAAAATTTGGAGGGGTTTCGTCAAGGGGGGGCCGAGAAAAAAGGGGGGTCCCAAAACGTGTTTTTCCCATGCAATTTTCCATAGGGCGGTTGGCCTCACTTTTAGCCTGAACGGCTGAATGGATTTACACCAAACTTGGCAAAATTGTAGGGACTGGTAGCCCGATGTGCCTTTGCTATGTCTCAAGATATAGGCTCCAGTGGTTTTTACGAAAATTAACTTTGAAAAATATATATTGGGCTACATTGGGCTATATATATGTTGGAGCCCAAATGTAGCCCAATGTAGCCCAATGTAGCCCAATGCAGCCCAAAGATGGCCGCCAGAGACAAAAAAAACCAAATGTAGCCCAAATATCAGCCAGATGTAGCCCAACTATAGCCCAATGACAGATTGTCCCAGAGTGTTCTAAAGAACAACTAGAGTGCTAACAGTCCTACTTATTACAAAGGTATGGCACACCTGAAGCCATCTTGATTGGAATAAAGTGGTAACTCTTAAAACATTTAATTTAAAAAGGAACAAAATGAGGGGGTTCATTTTGCCATAGAAAGTATGATTAGCGAATATATGACGAAATCCCGCATACCATCAGTCCGCAAAAAAAATCCCGCATGTACTATTAGGCCGCAAATTAAAATAACGAAAACTTTTAGAACGAATATGCCTTTAGCATACACTAAACAACTAAACTACCCTAAACCCTAAAACACTACCCCCAGCATGACCCTACACTACACAAACAGTACAACACTACCCTAAACCCTAAAACACTACCCCCAGCATGACCCTACACTACACAAACACTACAACACTACCCTAAACCCTAAAACACTACCCCCAGCATGACCCTACACTACACAAACACTACAACACTACCCTAAACCCTAAAACACTACCCCCAGCATGACCCTACACTACGCAAACACTACAACACTACCCTAAACCCTAAAACACTACCCCCAGCATGACCCTACACTACGCAAACACTACAACACTACCCAAAACCCTAAAACACTACACCCCAGCATGACCCTACACTACGCAAACACTACAACACTACCCTAAACCCTAAAACACTACCCCCAGCATGACCCTACACTACGCAAACACTACAACACAACCCTAAACCCTAAAACACTACACCCAGCATGACCCTACACTACGCAAACACTACAACACAACCCTAAACCCTAAAACACTACCCCCAGCATGACCCTACACTACGCAAACACTACAACACTAACCTAAATCCTAAAACACTACCCCCAGCATGACCCTACACTACGCAAACACTACAACACTACCCAAAACCCTAAAACACTACACCCCAGCATGACCCTACACTACGCAAACACTACAACACTACCCTAAACCCTAAAACACTACCCCCAGCATGACCCTACACTACGCAAACACTACAACACTACCCAAAACCCTAAAACACTACACCCCAGCATGACCCTACACTACGCAAACACTACAACACTACCCTAAACCCTAAAACACTACCCCCAGCATGACCCTACACTACGCAAACACAACAACACTACCCTAAACCCTAAAACACTACCCCCAGCATGACCCTACACTACGCAAACACTACAACACTACCCTAAACCCTAAAACACGACCCCCAGCATGACCCTACACTACGCAAACACTACAACACTACCCTAAACCCTAAAACACTACCCTCAGCATGACCCTACACTACGCAAACACTACAACACTACCCAAAACCCTAAAACACTACCCCCAGCATCACCCTACACTACGCAAACACTACAACACTACCCAAAACCCTAAAACACTACCCCCCAGCATCACCCTACACTACGCAAACACTACAACACTACCCAAAACCCTAAAACACTACCCCCAGCATGACCCTACACTACGCAAACACTACAACACTACCCTAAACCCTAAAACACTACCCCCAGCATGACCCTACACTACGCAAACACTACAACACTACCCAAAACCCTAAAACACTACACCCCAGCATGACCCTACACTACGCAAACACTACAACACTACCCTAAACCCTAAAACACTACCCCCAGCATGACCCTACACTACGCAAACACTACAACACTACCCAAAACCCTAAAACACTACACCCCAGCATGACCCTACACTACGCAAACACTACAACACTACCCTAAACCCTAAAACACTACCCCCAGCATGACCCTACACTACGCAAACACTACAACACTACCCTAAACCCTAAAACACTACCCCCAGCATGACCCTACACTACGCAAACACTACAACACTACCCTAAACCCTAAAACACTACCCTCAGCATGACCCTACACTACGCAAACACTACAACACTACCCAAAACCCTAAAACACTACCCCCAGCATGACCCTACACTACGCAAACACTACAACACTACCCAAAACCCTAAAACACTACCCCCCAGCATGACCCTACACTACGCAAACACTACAACACTACCCAAAACCCTAAAACACTACCCCCAGCATGACCCTACACTACGCAAACACTACAACACTACCCAAAACCCTAAAACACTACACCCCAGCATGACCCTACACTACGCAAACACTACAACACTACCCAAAACCTTAAAACACTACCCCCAGCATGACCCTACACTACGCAAACACTACAACACTACCCAAAACCCTAAAACACTACCCCCAGCATGACCCTACACTACGCAAACACTACAACACTACCCTAAACCCTAAAACACTACCCCCAGCATGACCCTACACTACGCAAACACTACAACACTATCCTAAACCCTAAAACACTACGCCCAGCATGACCCTACACTACGCAAACACTACAACACTACCCTAAACCCTAAAACACTAGCCCCAGCATGACCCTACACTACGCAAACACTACAACACAACCCTGAACCCTAAAACACTACCCCCAGCATGACCCTACACTACGCAAACACTACAACACAACCCTAAACCCTAAAACACTACCCCCAGCATGACCCTACACTAAACAACCACCACAACTCTACACTACACTAACACAACACTACACTACACAACACTACACTACACTACACAATCACTAACCCACAAAAAAATTAACACAAACTCACTTACCTCTCTCGTCATCGTGGTTTTCACAACGCAAATGCATTTACCATACATGCCTTTAAAACGTAATTCTTTGTAAAGGCATGCGCGATAAATGCACATGCGTTTTGAAAAAATGCGGGATAATGGTATGCGAGCTCAATGACCTTGCGGGATAATGGTATGCGGACTGAAAGTCTGCGGGATAAAAAATGCGGGAAAAGTAGCTTTACTACAGTGATCTAATGAGCAACTAGAGTGCTAACATTCAGAATTTATGGCAAATGTGTGACACATCTGAATGCCTTCTTGATAGAACCAAAGTAAACAAGCATTGAAAATGCAATAGATCTCGCCCTCGTTTAAGTTAAAGCCATTCTGTTTGTAATGAGGTGGCTTTTTAGCTTTGCTTTTATTAGTGTTTTTAAAACTTTCATGTAAATAACATGCATATGTATGCATATATGTATATGTATGCATGCATTTATATTTATATAGATATGCAGATTACATATGTTTATATATGTATATTACCTACTGGCGATAGCCAGTGGGTATATATAGTTAGGATTTTTTCTCTATGGGATTTCTGAAAATTCTATGTCTAATAACTTTGGCGTTTGTGGACGGAATTGGCTGAAATTTTCAGGAAAATGGCACATTTTTTTTCTGAGCAGCCCCTAAAAATTTGGTGGGGTTTCGTCAAGGGGGGGCCGAGAACAAAGGGGGGTCCCAAAACGCTTTTTTCTCATTCATTTTTCCATAGGGCGGTTGGACTCACTTTTAGCTCGAACGGCTGAATAGATTTACATGAAACTTGGCAAAATTGTAGATATGGTTTGCCCGACGTGCCTTTGCTATGTCTCAATATATGTGCTCCAGTGGATTTTGAGAAATTAACGTTTAAAAAAATATATATATCTGTGACAGCGCTCCGGTTAGCGCCCCGGTTCGCGTACCTGACGCGTAACGGAACTTCGCGAAGCGAATCTGATTGGCTCTCCGGTGTCTGTCAACATTCTAAACAAACCGGAGCGGCCGCCATCTTGTCTCTCGGTACGATCGAGAGACAAGATGTGGTGAAATGAAATGAAATGAAATGAAAACAATATTTAATAAAGCGCACTGCTGCCAAGCGGCTTCCTGGCGCTGGGGGACCTGGGTCAGAACTCACAGAGGGGGACAAAGGGAACCTAAGAAGGAAAAGCCAAAGAAAAAAGAAAAGTTTTTAAGGCTTTACGGAAATGACTGAAGATCGGGATGGAGCGAAGATGAAGTGGGAGACTGTTCCAGAACTGGGGGGCCAAGACAGAAAGACGAGTGCCCCCGGATCTGGCTTTGCGGAAACGGGGAATGTGAAGAAGGGAGAGAGAAGAAGACCGGAGGGTACGACTAGGAACGTAGGAAGAAATAAGGGAAGTGATGTAAGCTGGGGCAGAGCGAGAGTAGGCACGAAAGGCAAAGCAGGCTAATTTGAAAAGTGGTGAAAAACGAAGGGGGAAATGAAGGAAAGGGGGCAAGGTAGACCACTCCTGACCCCCTAGGATTGATGAGGGGGATATTAAAGTGCCCCGCGGGGCAAAAAATTTTGCGATTTTACGCCGTATAGGCGCGTCTCGGTACGCGAACCGGGCAGCTCACCGGGCAGCTAACCGGGCAGCTAACCGGCAGCGTAGCTGTCAACATTGTAAACAGTCCGGAGCGGCCGCCATCTTGTCTCTCGGTAGGTTCGAGAGACAAGATGTGGTGAAAAAAGAAGGGGGAAATGAAGGAAAGGGGGAAGGTAAACCCCTCCTGACCCCCTAGGATTGATGAGGGGGATATTAAAGTCCCCCACGATTTTTCGCGGTAGAGGCGCTTCCGGGTACGCGAACCGGGCAGCTAACCGGCAGCGTAACGGGAGTCCGCCATCTTGTGTTTTTGGAGCGTCCGGTTCGCGTACCGGGTAGCGTCCCGGTAAGCGTAACAAGGGGAAAACCAAGAGAAACAGTAAAAAAAAAATTAAGGGAATAGATTTCCAGCAAACTTGGCAAAATTGTAGGGACTGTTTGTTTGATGTGCCTTTGCAAGGCCTCAAGATATGTGCACGTGTGGATTTTGTCTAATTAAGGTTAAAAAAAATATATATATCTGTAAGCGTGCTCCGGCACGCTTACGTTACGGGTTTTGTTTGCGCTGCAGAACCGATACGTCACGGTTATGCGACGCGTCATGAGGCGTCTCACGTGGCTACGTGATACGTCACGTAATAAAGAATATATTTTACAGCTATAGATATTAGCTTTGCAAAAACCAATGAAATTCACTGAAAAAACCATAGGTTATAGACCATATATAGTTAGGAATTTGCATTTACAAAACCTTGAAAATTCACTGAAAAAACCATAGGTTAGAGACCATATATAGTTAGCTGGATATTTTATTGACATAAAACCAATGAAATTCCATATATAGTTAGTTGCACTAACTATATATCGCGCACCCGCAATCCACTGCTGATGATGTCACATATTACATCATTCATGACATGGTCAGTGACATCACTGATGACATCACTGATGACATCTCAAATGACATCACTGATGACATCACTGATGACATCTCAAATGACATCAGTGATGACATCATGACACACCAATACCAGTTACTACATACGCACTCACTGATTCCTACGTCTACACACACATTCACTCATTCACCCATACAATCACTCATACATACAGTCACTCATTATTACAACACTATCATATGCACTCATACACCTATGCAGACACTCACACACTGCCACTCATCCATGGAGTTACTCACACACCTAGTCAGTCCTGTAAAGAATCAATCACACTTCCATTTCCTCATCTATACAGTTAAACACAGAACACCATACTTCAGTGACATCACTGATGACATCACTGATGACATCTCAAATGACATCACTGATGACATCTCAAATGACATCACTGATGACATCATGACACACCAATACCAGTTACTACATACGCACTCACTGATTCCTACGTCTACACACACATTCACTCATTCACCCATACAATCACTCATACATACAGTCACTCATTATTACAACACTATCATATGCACTCATACACCTAGTCAGTCCTGTGAAGAATCAATCACACTTCGATTTCCTCATCTATACAGTTAAACACAGAACACCATACTTTTCACACATATACTAACACATACTTACTCTCTTATACAATCACTGATACAAGTACACATTGATATGCACAGAGTCACACACCTCCCAGCCAGCCACACACACACTCAGTCTTCCATACATCCACTCATTCTTCAATATGTAAAACATATTTAAACTTTACAAAAACACACAGACACTAGATGATGTCATCAGTGATGTCATTTGAGATGTCATCAGTGATGTCATCAGTGATGTCATTTGAGATGTCATCAGTGATGTCATCAGTGATGTCACTGACCATGTCATGAATGATGTAATATGTGACATCGTCAGCAGTGGATTGCGGGTGCGCGATATATAGTTAGTGCAACTAACTATATATGGAATTTCATTGGTTTTATGTCAATAAAATATCCAGCTAACTATATATGGTCTCTAACCTATGGTTTTTTCAGTGAATATATATATATATATGTATATTACCTACTGGCGGTCGCCAGTAGGTAGTTCTAGTTAGGACCTAGTTTCCATAGGAAATCCTCAACATTCTATTTGGATTAACTTTGGCCCCAGTGGATGAATCTTTGCGAATTTCTCAAAGAAGATGGCTTGGTCCGCTGCGCTCCTTCCCTGAAAGTTTGGGGGGGATTCGTCAAGTGGGGGCTGAGATAAAAGGGGGGTCCCAAAACGTGTTTTCTCCATGTTATTTTCCATAGGACGTTTAGACACGGCTACAGCTCGAACGGCTGAATGGATTTATAAGAAATTTGGCAAAAAGGTGGAGTTCGGCTCGCAGATTACGCTTTTTTTGAATGGTGTAAATCTGTTCAGTAGTTGCTGAGAAAATTAAAGTTGAAGTCAATTATATATCTATAAGCGCGCTCGGGTGCGCGCACTAATGCGGCTGTGCGCGAGCGGATTTTTTTTTTTTTGCTGTGTGACGTTTGTGAACATTCGATTCGAAGGAAATCAGGAAGTGTTGACTGCCATTTTGTTAGTGCGAGTGAATATATTGTATATTTCAAAGTGTTGGAACATGGAAAGGGGACAAGGTAGAAATTGTCTGGCCACGTAGGTTTTCTCAGGGGGTGCAGTAAGGCCCTTGAATGCGAAAAGATTTTTTAATTTTTTTAAAAAAAAGTTGCGGGGTGCGCGCACCCAGTCGCGCACACCTATTAACAAGAGTGTGAAAATGGAGATAAATCAGAAGTTTGAGTGTGTAGATATAAGGTGGCTCTGAAAAGAGCCCTTGTGTTAATTGAGTTTTTTCTGCATTTATAAGTAAGTACCAATGCAGAGTCTCATGTTACAGAGGAAGATTCTGTTTCCCTCATTCGTGAAATGAACACCATCTCTGGGATAGATGTCTTGCATGTTGTAACGCAAGTTTTTGTGGTAAATAGAACCCATGCTATAATCTCTGAGGAAAGCAGAAACAGATTTATTTACATGTTTCCTTGCTTTCTCAATTTGTGCACAATGTTCATTGGACCAATTCCATTTCTGTCTTTGGCATATATTGGAATATACCAAGGCAGTTCGAGGAAAAAGTGTCATCAATTGTCGAAAGGTGTCTTTTAGAAGCATTTCCAGACCTACCCCAGTCAATGTGCCTAGATCGTTCCCACCACAGTGCACAATTATAAGGTCTGGTTCTGGGAGATGCAAAAAAGTTTTCACCAATGGTATCAATTGGTGACATCTTAATCCTCTCTGGCCAATCCACGTTATCTGCACATTTGGTAAATCAAGGTTGGAAATTTGTCTGTTTGCTGCATATTTTCCACTCCAGTGAATATAGCTGTGTCCTAAAAGCCAAACCTTCATTTTCAAGGCAGATGCACTCGTAGTCCGATGGGTTCTGGAAGTGGAATGGTAGTTAGAAGCTGAAAGTCAGGATAAAAAAATGGATGAGGTTTGGTGTGGTTGAAAAAATAAAAATGATTGGTTGATTGTAATACCTCAAGATTGAAGAGTACGTTGCATGGTTATTTTTATGTAAAACGAAAAGTACTATTGGGTGTAAAAAAATGACATGTAAAAGAGCTGTGGATAGGCAGGTGTTTTTGGAGGGAAATCAGCCTTCTTGGTTTGATGTCAAACGTTGAGATATGAACTTTTGACCTGTGCCTTCAGCCAGGTGCAGAATGAGGTGTTACCATGGAAACAGCCAGAGAAGGCAGTGGGTGATGGGTGACTTTTATGTGACATTGAAAATATTGTGAGGGAGAACCAACTGAAATGTTAATTTGATTTCAAAATTTTGCGGGAAGAAATATGATTGGTTGAAGACACATATATGAGTCTGTATTGACAGGATATCTGTGCCATTGAATTTTGGTTGCAGTGATAGAAGCATTATTCAGAGTTCCGCAAATGAATATCTGTTTTGTGACTGTCACTGTTCTACATCGTACAAACCATTGGTAAAGGTAAGTCTGTAATTGTTTGTTTTGTCATGTACTGTAAAATGTGGTTTAGTCACTAAAATTGGTTCATTTTCCTCACAGTCTCTGAGTAACCTCATTTTTGGCTGTGATAATGTGTTGTATTTTTAAAAATATTTTTCCATTTCGTTTCATCACTCTTTAACGACATTATTTGTTTGCAATTATTAGTTTAAAATTTTGTATAATAAATTTCAATAAGCTAAATGGTCTTCAAACATGTTCATATGTAATCTTTTATTGTTAGTTTTTTTAATTCACTGTCAGTCAGAGACAAAACTGGAACAAAATTTTGGGGGGGCAAATTAAAAAAAAATTGTTAGGCGTACTTGAATGTTTAATTAGTAGGCTGAGTAAAGCTGCAGGGGCTTTTAGAAGGGGTAAAATAACTGCAAGGCCTAATTAACATTTAAATGTATGTTTACAGAGATGTGAAACGTTCAGGTGCGGCTAAGTGTGTATCTGGAATATATATGTTACCTTAGGCTGGTAGACCAGACGGGAGGGGGGTGGGGGCCTGAAGTCCTGTGAATTTAATGGGGGGTGCGTGCCTTTTTTTCACATTCTTTCAAGTGTAAATTATAGTTTTGTATATAATTTTGGTGAACAGCAAAAAATGGAATATAAAATGTTTAATATAGACAGTAATTATTTGTGTGATTTTGAAGCGTTTACATATAATGAGAGAAGTTGGTTCTGAGATAAAAAAAATGGTATTAGCAGAGACACAGATAATGCAGATAGAGAGAGAAATGGTACATTACATGTGTTACCGTCGTCAAAAAGTGCGAATGCTTAAGGTATTCTTAAAATTTCCGTCAGACGACAAAATTACAGTGTGGTTTGTGGCCACGGGCTGCACTGGTGGGGGTGGGGCGAGAGGGGGAGGTGTCTGAGTAAAATAAAATGAAAAGTTGTGATTATGAGGTTGTACACAGGTTCGTGTAGTAGACATGTGAAACCGTCGTCAAAAAATGCAAATGCGTAAGGTATTCCTAAACTTTCTGTCAGACGACAAAATTACAGTGTGGTTTGTGGCCGCGGTCTGCACTGGTGGGGGTGGGGTGAGAGGGGGACGTGGTCGAATAAAATGAAATGAAAAGTTGGGATTATGAGGTTGTATACAGGTTCGTGTAGAAGACATGTGAAACCGTCGTCAAAACGTTTTAATGCTTAAGGTATTCATAAACTTTCTGTCAGACGACAAAATTACAGTGTTGTTTGTGGCCGCGGGCTGCAGTGGTGGGGGTGGGGTGGGAGGAGGAGGGGGCGGAGTAAAATGAAATAAAATTTGTGATTATGAGGTTGTATACAGGTTCGTGCAGTACATGCCTTCATACATTGAGGTAGCAGACTGAGTATAGAAATATCTCTCTCCCTCCTGCCGTTTGACTCCATCTTTATCTCCCTTCTGCTTTCCGTCTCAGTAGCCCTGTGTTATCTTACTGTGTGTGTGTCTGTCTGTGTTTGCCTTCAGTCCGGGCTGAGGAAGTTTGCTGTGGAGGCACACACAGATCGTCGCATCAAAGTACTTGGCAGGTTTTCAAAAAACTATTTATATAATTGAACCGCTAGTGAATGTCTACTTCCACAATTACTGCTCGGTTGGCTGCACAGAGCAGAGGGTATGTCATATTTGACTTCTTAGTGTTTCTGCATCTGCACTCTGTTCTCTGGTGGCTGGCGGAGAAGTGTTTCTTATAGTGGAGATGAAACCGTGATAAGTAGTGAAATACGACATAGCGTCTGGTCTGTAGAAGCGGGGGAGCACTGATTAACACTGAGTGAAGCGGAACTGCGGCGGTGATTGGTAACAGTAATAAATTATTTTCTTACAGAGGTACGACTGTTTGCATGGTGCGCGACCCGCTAAGAAAGGCTTGACGGACCATTATAGGCCCGCGGGTTGCAGTATGAGTAACTCAGATCGAGAAAAGAAAACATGAACTTAGTAGAGCTGAGGTTACGTGGAACACATGAATACTCTTTCAGTATACAATCATTTCAGTTCAGAATATGGATTAAAAGAGAGAACGTGTATATTTGAAATGTTTATTCAGTAATGCAATGATTTCAAGGGAAGTTTCTTATCTAATACGAGTACAGATATTGTAAGAAACAAAGTAATCGGCATAGTCACTAGTACATAGAATACAAACGGTATAGTTGATGTAAAATGAATATGGTTTAGCAAAATTAATTCTACACCGTTATGAGGAAGTACATAATATTTTATTAAATCTAAGAAGGTGTCTTGCCTTTCAGTTTAGCAACGATACATGAAAATGCTAGTGGTTAGATATCGGCTCATTAACAATCAGCTCTCTGCATGCGAAGCACTATCAACTTTGTGTTATGGTATTGTGTAAGGAAAAAAAAACGCGCCAAAAGCGACAAGTTGGCTGGAGGTGCATGTATGTAATCTGTTTGAAGGTTTCAGTACTCCATGTGAAATACAGCACAAAAAGTAATGCAAATATTAGTGAAAGAACATATTTTTCTCGTATGAATTAAAAATATTTCAGTACATGGAAAACTAAAGCAGCAGAGGTGTGTGAGGCGCAAATAAGCAGTTGAAAGGAGAAATGGCGTTTACACTTATAAAAAACTCATGCTACCTTTACACATTAATCAGGGCACATGTAGCATATATTACCCTGTTTTGCTCTGAGTACGTTTGAAATAAGATAAGATAAGATATGCAACTGAATTGTTGAAATTAGAGTTCAATAAAAAGTTAAGTTCGAATTCGAGTAGCTGAGGAAAAAAAATTTAGTCCACATAAAACACGAAAATCTGACCAGTAGGAAATTATAATGTCCACTGTTAGTAAAGCCAATAGGTCTGTTGATGTAAAAAAAAATCCAAGAAAATGTGAAAAAGATAGGGAGGCAAAACAAAATGTAGACATCAATGGGTTGCATAACAGTCATCCAATAACTGAGTAGGCGAAATAAGCAGCCACTGCTTCTAAAAGGAAGTCACTGTTATCATCCGAAAACATGTCAGCCATCCAATTGAAAAGAGGAAAAGAGCATACATGGTCTTTAATTACCGGAGCCTCTAGTACCATCAGAGGGCAACTCGGTGGGTTTTCAATGTAGCTCTGTGCCAAGAAATCTTGCGCAGCTGCGAATATATTCCATTGACCCAGAACTCCATGTATCGCTGCAAAGGCCATAATCCCTCCGACGGAACAAAGCTGTTCATGATCAATTAACGGATTCATGAGATGATTGTAATTCACTTCAGGAGATACCAAGTTGCAGAGACATAAGTCCAGGGCCCACATGAAATCATAGCTCAGGCAATGAAATACAGGCTGCACACAGGTGAAATAGGAAAATCGAAATGATAATCGATATGATGCACTCAAAGTGGAGAGTGGTAGGATGCCATAGTACTCAAGCATCCTCTGGTGAAATAGTTCTAAGTGCTCCGGCTCATTTGCGAAGACAGGAGGGACATCCATTTTGTAATAAACAAAATAGGAACACAAAAGCCGCAGTCACTTGTAGTTGAAGAGGAAGTCCAGAAAATAGGTTGGCGACTGTGGAGTGAAGAGTAGCAGAATGACTCCAAATAATTTCTGGCAGAGAAGTCACTATATCATTGCTTAGTAGTTATAAAAAAAATAGGCCTGGCTTGAAGTGGAGGATGAGTTAAAGATTATGGGAGTCACCTCAGCAAATTGTAAAGGAAGGTCACTATTTTATAAGGAATGCACTTCTCTGTGAATATTAGCTAAGTGAAAGAGATATGTTTGCGAACAGATGGTAGGGTAACTTTTTTTTGTGACAATAAGGCTGTTGTTCATGTCTTGTGATTCAAGGCCGGAATTCGCGGCCAGATGGAAACATCAAGGTTCTCATGCGGGGGTAGATAAACTACATTCTTATAGGGAAGCATATGCAGAGTGACTATTAGCGCGTAAGCTTTGCCGTTTAAAAACTCATAGTAATTCTCATTACATGAAAAAAAAAATAAGCACTGTTGAAGAATAAGGGAAAAGTCGGCATTATAGCAGGCAGTGGTGTATCTTTGAAAAGACATGCAACATTACAGCGCTTCTACTTAAATAAGTCATGTAATTGAAAGTGCCTGCATGTAAACGACTAATTACATGTTTGAGTACACTCATTTCTATAAAGATTTAGGGGCAGATTAACATGCTACGTGCAGCAGTTTTGCTTCAGTTGTCCAATGTTAAAAGTGATGCTAAAGTGGCGTAAGGAGATTGTAAATCTGCCTGACATTTTTTTGCCGTCTCAAAAGCATTTGTAAGTGAAAGGGAGCGACTTGGTTTTATGACTGTAGGAGGTACTGAGCCGCTGGTATCTATTTATGTGAAGAAATTTATAGAATTTGAACACTGAAAAAACGCGAAAGGTAGACTAATTAATTTGTGCATTAGCCATGTTGCAGTTGCGGCTTTGCATACTAAAAAGGGAAAAGTGTCTAAGTGTTGAATGTGGAACATTGAAAAAAAAACATGTGTCATGGAAAGCAAACGTGGTTTGAAAATGAAATGTAAAGGTTTAAAGAAGGGGTCTTCAAACCGGTCCTGGAGGGCCAGATCCATGCCAGATTTTAAAAATTTCTACATGTATCTCAATTGGGATATCTAAAAATCTGGCATGGATCCGGCCCTCCAGGACCGGTTTGGAGACCCCTGGAAAGAGAGAGGAGAAAATTAAGATAGTTTCAGGGCTTTAAGTTGGCCGGGTCTGTTCGAGTTTCAGCACAGGCAGTTTCTTAAAGGTAGGCTTGCTGTCTATCGGGCTGTACTTTTGAGGCCTGGCGTAGGCAGACTTTTTAGTTAACTTGTACAGCTATTAATCCGTGTCAACGGTATTAGTACTTAGTTGTTGTAGGTATGATGTTACGTGTTCTACCATACCTACATGTAAAAATTTAGAGGGGAAAATTAACAGTGTGGTTTGTGGTCGAGAGCTGCAATAGTGGGTGAGAGTTCAGAGGGGAAAGTGTTGGGGCTAAAGGGAAACAAAGAGTTGTGAGTTAAGATTATGCAGAAGTTTTTGTAACAGATACGTTCTTGCACTAAGTTAGTGGAGTCAGTATACATATATCTGTGTTGCTGTTTTCGTTTTCTCAACATACTGTTTTTGTGCTGCTTACTTCATATATTTTAGTGCGTCTGGCTCGCCCTCTGTATCATTGTCTATTGTGCAGTTTTTCTTCATGTTGCCTATCCTTTGATTTTTACCGTTCCTGTCTCTCATACATTTTCTCTCTATGCAGTTGTTGTTCTCCCTCATATGGGCCTTTAATTATGAAGGCCTTGCGCCGGTGGTGCGTCACTTTTAACATGGGAAAAAGTGACGTATCTGTGGCGCAAGGCTTTCATAAATGAGACGCTTTATGTGCTATTCTTTTTGTTTCTCTTGCTCTCTCTGTCTTGGTTGTGCTTTTTATTATATTTATTCATTTCTGTCATTGTTTTATTTTCTGGCCTGAAAGCACTCTTACCTTCACTGTCTCTTGTAATATCTCTGTCCTTCTCGTGCTCCTTTTGTATGTTTCTCTGTGTCCTGTTCTCAGTCTTCCTCCTACATTCTCTGTATGGTGGTGTATATCTCTTTTCCTCTTATTCACTCTTCTTCTCTCCATCTTGCTCTCTCTTCTGATTTGTTTGTCCATCTCTGTGTTCCTTCTGCTCTCTCTCACCCTATTGTAGTGTTTGCCTGCTGTCCTCTCTGTCTCTGTACCTCCTGTCTTGTGTCTTCTTAGTTCTCTGTCTGTTATTTCTACTCTGTGACTCTGTCTGCATGGTCATCTTTTTCTTTATTGTACCTTCTCTTTCTTTCTTGACTTTTCAGTGGTGGTGTTATTTTTCTGTCTATCTATTTGTGCTTTGAATGCTAGTCTGTCTCTGTATGTTCCTCTTCCTGCTACTGTCTCTCTCTTTCCTGTAGTCTGTATCTCTCCTGTCCTGTATCTATTTTCTATTCTATATTTGATATTTTATTTCATATTTAGTTATGTCATGTGTTCAATAAACAATTTTTGAACTTAGTTAGGCATTAGGATATCTAATGGTAGAGAATCTTAGGGAATTTATCTGTTAGGCTTGTTCTTTGCTACAATGGCTCTATGTTGTGTAATAAATATGTCTGTAGTATGTTAATTACATTTCATTATTTCTCTTTTTTATAGTGTTTGGTGCTGAAGAGCAACAACCTTCCTTCCACATCACAGAATTTCAGGAATTATATTCTTTTTTCAGGTGAGTTGGTATTTTTGAAAGGCAATTTTTTTGGGTGCACATTAAAATAATAAACAAGATTTTTTGAAATATTTGCAAACTTTCGGTTTGGAGCATGATTTTATCTTCTATTTTTGTCATGTCTGTATCTGCTTGTACTAGATATGTATTTTGAGATATTTTTCACTGACAGTTGATATTAACTTTTTATGGGCCTGGTGCATGTCTTCTTTTTGACGGAGTTCTGGTTTACCTATCATTTGACTATAATTCTTTGCGGTTTCCATGGAATAATTCTTGCTAAGTGTTCATTATTCTTGAAACTCATGCTGTATTGTCTTTGGCAGTCTTTTTTCTACATTTACAGAGGGATATTATGATATGGCTCTTGGTGTGATGGGCATCTTTCCTGCATATCTGTGATTGTACTATCTGTATGCACTGTTTTACATATATTTGCAGAGCTTTATTATGATGTGGTTCTTCATGGTTAGCATGAAATTTGGTACATGCTATGAAATTCACATGCTGAGTATGGTGTTGAAACATAACATAAAAGCAACTGTCTCTGTGGGAAGTAGTAATCTGTTAAGTGAATGTTATGGTTTGTACAATGTGAGCCTCCCTTTCAGACTGTATATAGTTTGAATAGCACTTTGTAGTGGTGAACTCAGAAAATGGATCCCTAAAAATGAATTATAAAGTTTATCAATAGTTGTGATATCTAGAAAATCTAAAAACACATTTTACAGTAAAATGTCTTTTTACAGCAGTAAATATTTAATGCAAAAAAAAGGAACAGTGTTAATGTCTAGGGTTATAGTGTCAATTTGTTTTCAAAACAAGAGGAAGGTGCTATCTTAATATATGTAGTTAATGAGTTAGAAACGATAAAAATATATGTAGTTTAAAAATTAGTAAAGGTACTTTTAAGTTATATATTTATGAAAAAGATATAATTTAGTCTTTATATTTTTTAAAAGGATACAGAAGAACGAAAACTAAATAGAGATGGAGAATTTTTCAGAACAAAAGGAAATACATTTTGAAATTGTATATGATCTGATGGAGGAATTACTAGAAGGAGTGTTTGATGAGGAATAAAACAATGAAAATGAGGACTTTATGGACATATCATTGGACAGTGCTTATTTACAGATGGTGGAATGGGAAGAGGCGAGTTTGGAGAATGAGGATTATGAATTGGAAGAAGTACCCGATGACATTATGCTTCAAGTTCTTTTAGATTATGAACTTTTAAATAAATAAAATTATTATTGATAGTAAAGCATTCTTGAAGACAGTTTTATTGTCCTATTCGTTGTTGATCTGCTTTATGAGAGTGACAATACATGTTCTCATGAAGTGTATGAGATTTTATAGTAAAAAAAATTAAAGCACTAGGATGACCGACAGTTCTTGAAAAACAGTGTACTGTTTGTATGCTTTAAAAAATAGAATCAGAAAATGCGTCTATAATGTTAACACAGCTATGGACTGTCATAAATTTAGAAGCAACATTCACTATAGGATTTCCTACTCTGTTCAGAGACTGTTTCTTTGTCTTTATTCTACTTAGAAAATGAATCTGTGGTTTTAATTTGTATGTTATATGCTAGTAGTCAACTATAATATTTGTTATGTTTGTGTTTTACAGATTGTCATTTTCATCAGAAACATAAATTAGTATGCCGACCAGAAGTAAAAAAAGAAAGCTGTATAAATGGACATACCATTTGAAGAGGAAAGAATTACAAGAATTATCAAAACAACAAAGGACGGATAAAAAGAAGAGTGCTCCTGGTAAGAAAACCAAAGATTTTTTAAGAAGATTATGTCAAAGGAAAAGTATAAACGATAATCTTCAAAAGGAAAAACAGTTATCAGTATCTAGAAGGACAAATGCTACAAAAAATAAAAATGTTTCTGGAATCAGCAGAGAGGAAAATGTATACAGCAAAACACGTACGAATCAGTTTACGCAAATCAGGAAGCGTATGTTTTATAACAGAGTAGTTTCGAATTTATTAAAAAAGGAGAAGGTTTGTAAAAGAAGATCTGCTTTTTATAAGAAGAAAGAACATATAGAGGATGTTGTTCAGCGCGCGTTTGAGACAAAAAGAAAATTATTTATTTAGTAATTAATAGAATAAATACACTAAATAAGGCAATCAGAGTTTTAAAAGCTAAAAGTAAATGGAAGAGACACATAAATAGAAGTCATTTTTATAAAGTGTTTTCTGGGAAGTGGATGCATACTTCAACTTCTGAGCCATTTTTTAATGAAGAGAGTTACTTTCAAAGTAACGACTTGTTGCATGCAGTTGACACCAGTGGTCGAGCATATGAGGTGAAGGATGGTTGTGCAATTGAGAAAGAGAAAATTGTGGTTAGAAATGCAGAAGAGGTGATGGTTGGAGAAGTTTTAGAGGGACGTCCTAATGTTCCTGTTTACAGTTGGAATTGTAGTAGCATTTGCAGTGTACGACAGGATTCAATTGATTTCTTTCACAATTTCTTACGTAAGTACACTAAGGAAAGTCTTAAAAAAAATTGTAATGTTGCAAGAATTAGTTCATTGCAGAGTGCGAGAAAAAATAGGTCTGCAAGGCCATTCTCTGGCTTGTCTTTCTAAAAAAATATGCCAGAGTGTGTTTCATCATTTCAAGATGTTAGCAGTACATCATACGAAAATGAGAAAATTAGTGAGAAAGTTGTGTTATGCAAAAAGTCCAGCACTTAAACTTAAACAGTTAAATAGTGCTCTTTTGCATGGATGTGAATTAGATGTTAAGAAGATTTGTGCAGAAATTGAGGTAAGTTATTTTGGTCCAGAGGAAGACAATGCAGAAACTGATATAATTATAGAAGGAAATGTGTTAGAAAATGTTGGAAATTTTAATATTGAAAATTTTGAACAGGAAATAAGAAAGTTTAAGGTCATTGCAGGTGAGAAACCAAATTTTCCTTGTGTGTGTTGTCGACGCATTCATTACAAAAGTCAAACTAGGTTAGTTGATTTATATTTAAAAACTGAAGATGAAAGTAATAGTCAATGGAAAGATTTTACAACTTATTTGTTGGTAGAAAACTATTTTGATTTGGGTTTTCAGCAACGTATTTGTAAGTATTGTTATAATAAATTAAATAAAATAGAATGCCTGCTAGAGCTGTACATAATAATCTTGAGTTGATAAATATTCCATCGGAACTGATGGATTTAAATACTTATGAGACTATTCTGATTCAATGTGTACATCCTTTTCAGGCTATTGTTCGTATGGAGCCTAAGACTGGCAAATTAAATCCTTCAGATTTACAAAGAGGATTAAAGGGTAGAGTTGTATATTTGCCACTTGATTTAAAAAAAAAATATGGAAACAATTCGTATTGAAAATGTAGAAGAGGAACCTCTAGTTATTCTAGTTAATGGTGTACCTACAAAGAGTAAGAAAATCTGGCAAGATTTAGTGGATGTTAGAAAAGTCAAAAAGGCAACGTTGTACTTAGTAAAAAACAATAAATACTATGAAGATGTATACGTAGAAGAAGAAGAAGTAAGTGAAGAAGAGGACAATGATTTGTCTATTGGACAAATTGAAAAAGTTGACTTATCCAGAAGTGAAGAAATTTATGAGCATTACAGTGTTCATCCACTGCATTCCAAAGAAGCAAGAGGGAATGCTATTGAATTATTTCAGATGAAAAAAGCAAAAGGAAATCCTATTAGTGTATGGGAAGAAAGTTTGGAAGGTCGTTGTTTCCCACAGTTATTCCCTACAGGTGAAGGTACACGATATGATGATCGACCTATGCAGATTCCTGCATCTGAGTACCGGACAACAAGATTATATGCAGAAGATCCGAGGTTTCGCCAATGCATTCCATATTTGTTTCATCTTCTGTTTGAGAGTGACTTATCTGGTCTTTCTTATGCAGTAAACCATATCTTAAAAAGTGGAGTGCATCTGCAAAATGTTTCAGCAAAGGAATTTATGGATAAAGTGCAACAGAAAGATAGTGTTTTGGATTCACACCTAATTAATTTAATGGCTTGTCAGCGTGGTACTAATGAGTATTGGTACCGTCGTCATGGAGATTTGAAGTGCATGCTTAGAAACTTAGGAGCACCTACATGGTTTTTAACTCTAAGCTGTGCAGAGTATGCTTGGGAAGATTTACTTGAATTTCTTCGGGAGGCAAATGCAAACTTAGAAAATATAAACTACAAGATACCTGGAGAACTGTGTTCGTTAGATCCGGTTAATGTTTGCAGATATTTTAATCATAGATGTGAAGCTATGATGTCTTTTATTACAAACAAGAAAAATCCGCCTCTTGGTGAAGTACTGGATTTCTTTTGGAGAAAAGAATATCAAGGAAGAGGTGCTCCTCATATTCAAATGCTGTTATGGATCAAGGATGGTCCTAAATTTGGAACAGACTCAGAGGAGACTGTACTGTCTTTTATTGAACAGTATGCCACTTGTGACATACCTAATAGTACAACTGATAAGGACTTAAGAGGAAAAGTGTTACGCTTTCAAAGTCATCGCTGTGGAAAATATTGTCGGCGAAAATTCAAATCAAAGAGTAAATTTTACACCAAATGTCGTTTTGGATTTGCACGACCGGTACTTTCAAAAGGAAGAGTCAACAATTTGATGTCATCTTTGCGACATAACATCACAAGAAGGTCACCTAAAAATACGTACAATTTAAGAAGAGGTGAAGAATCCAAATATATAAATGACTATAACCCAGTCATTTTGTCCATGTGGAATGCTAACATGGACATACAATATGTTGCAGACAACTCTACTGCTGTGGCTCGATATGTAACGTCTTACATCACGAAATCTGAAAAGACGGAACTAAAGGAGATGTGGGAAGATATTTCTCAGGAAAAGAGCCTAAGCAAGAAATTGTATACGTACAGTTTGAAGATGTTGTCTCATCGAGAAATTGGAGCATATGAATGTTGTGATCGGTTATCATCAGCAAGTCTTTATGCAAAATCAAGAACTATCCTCTGGGTGAGTTTGGGTCTTGCAGAAACAGGAAACCGTGTTCTGAAACCTGTGCAAGAAATTGAATATTTAGCACAGAAAGAACCAAACAGTACAGACATTCTGAAAACAAATATGTTGGATACATACTATCCAAATATAAGTACTCTGCTTGAAAATATTTGTCTGTATGAAATACTTCAAAACTACAGTTTTAAAAGGAATATTACAGAGAATATTGATAAAGGTGTACAGGCTGTAATTGGACATGAAGGATGCTTGGTCAAACAAAGAAAAGCACACTTGATTAATCATCGAAAACTGAGTTGTGATACACCTGACAAAAGAGAATTTTACTATTTAGCTCTTTTGCAACTCTTTAAACCATGGCGTACAGAAGAGGAACTACTTGGTGACTTTGATAGTTATGAAGATTCATTTAACGCATCTAAAAGTAGTATCGAATGTCCTGTTTTTAGTAATCATCTCAAAATGTTGAATGATGAAATAGAGCAAGAAGCAATAATTGCAGTGGAGATTGCTAGAGACAGTTCACAAGGTAGTCAAAGTTCAGCTTCATTAAGTCAAGATCCACTGGGACAACCAATTATCCAAAATGAAGCAGCCACTGCCATGGGTGAGGTGGAAAGAGCAATGCAGCAAGGTCAAGAGGAAGTAATAAACTTAGAAGAATTGAAGACGCAATTTAATCTTGAGCAAAGACAGATATATGATGAAGTGACAGAGCACATTGAGCATGGCTTTCGTCATGGGAAAAAAGAATGCTCATGTATGTCATTTGAACCTATTCGACTATATGTAAGTGGAGAAGCTGGAACTGGTAAAAGTTTCCTAATTAAAGGAATTACTACATATCTACAGCAAAGAACTCAGTCAACACTGTCTTGTGTTGTTACTGCTCCAACTGGATTGGCAGCACATAATATTAAAGGTATTACTTTACATCGTTTACTGATGCTGCCAGTTGAACATGAAAATAAATTACAATATCACAAGCTATCTGGAGAAGCGTGTTTTGAAGTTTCTAGAGTACTTAAAAAAATGAAACTTCTCATTATTGATGAGGTAAGCATGGTATTGAATTTAATGCTTGCTTTTGTGCATTTAAGAATGCAACAGATACTTAAGACAGAGTATGATGTGTTATTTGGAGGTAAACATGTCATAGTTTTTGGAGCTCTACTACAGCTAACTCCTGTGAAAGGACAACCTGTATTTGAAACTGTTACACATGAAGAGACCAGAAAGTGCCTAGGCAGTATTGGAAATGTGAAAATATGGTTACATTTCAAATATACTGAACTGATTCAAAATATGCGACAGACAAAGGATACTAAATATGGAAATATTCTGCAAGATATAAGGATTGGAAATCTAACTGAAGATGCGAAAGACACTCTACGAACACGATTACTTTGCAAGCTGTTCCCTAATGAAGATAATCTACCTGAGAAAATATATAGTAAAGAGGTAGCAGATAAGTCAGCCATTTGCTTGATGCCAACTCTCAAAGAATGTTCGGTTTTCAATGAAAAAATGTTGAAGTTAGAAAATGAAAAAATTAAGAAACTGGAAGCTAAAGATAGAATAGAGCATGAAGGTAGAACTATTGTTTTGTCTGAAAAGTTGAAGTTAAAATTGGATTCTCTTCAGAAATCTATATCTAAAACTGCTGGCTTAGAGAAAAATCTGTATGTGTGTTTAAATTGTCGGATTATTTTACGGAGAAATTTACATGTAGAAAGAGGATTGGTAAATGGAGCAATGGGTAATGTTGTTGGTTTTGTCAATTACTCAAATAGAGATGAGATTGAATTTTTAAGAATAAAATTTGATGGAATTGAGGAAGTTCAACAAATTAGTCGCTGTTCAACTCGTTTTTTGCTTGTAAAAGACTTATATGTCCGTCGGAAGCAATTTCCAATTTGTTTGGCATATGCAGTGACTATTCACAAATCTCAAGGTTTAAGTGTAGATTGTGCTTTGGTAAATATTGGAAGCACTGTATTCAAAGAGGGTATGGCATATGTTGCTTTATCTCGAGTTAGAACTTTATGTGGACTTTATCTAATTGATTTTGATGAGACAAAGATTAGTGCAGATTTAAATTGTGTGAAGGAGTATAATAGGTTAAGAAGAGAATATGCTCCAAGTTTACCTCAATATCCTTTAATTGAAAGGTGTATGGTTGGTCAGAAAAGGAGAAATGAGGAAAAATGTAGTGAAGTAGTCGAGAAACGAAGAAAAAAAGATGTAGCTGTCATTGGTAGCAGTAAGAAAAAGGTTAGTATTGAAGAGATTGTTGGATTTAAGTTTGAAAACAGGTCTGGTGTCAACTGCTATGCAAATGTAGTAGTTAATGTTGTTTTTTTTCTAAAAAATTTTAAGCAACAGATTGTACAAAATCGGGAGCAAACATTTTGTTGTTCGTTAAATTCTGTATTTGAAAAATGTAGCAGTGGTAATAGTGAAGTAGCAAGTGTTTCAGAACTAAGGAATGTTTTAGAAATATGTGCAGGACTAAATCAATTTTCTCAGAATATTCAGCAAGATTGTCAGGAATTTATTATGTATATGTTTACAGTTTTGGAAGATGAAGGTGTAGATATTGATAGTCTTTTTGGCCTTTCTTATAAATGGGAACATATTTGTGATAATTGTTCATTTTCTAGTAGTACTGATATACACAGTGAAAGATTTATATATTTAACATTAGCAGACTGTAAAGAAGTGTCTTTTAATAAACTAGTTAAAGATGCGCATCAGAACATGGTCTGCTCACAATGTAAGTCTGAAATGTTATCAACTTTATTTATGCACAGAAATGGACAATATGTAATTTTAATGTTTCAACGATGCAGAGCTGATGGGAGTAAATTGTCAACTTTAATTAAAGAATTTGTGGCTTCTCAAGTATCTATTTCTAGAAGAACATTTGTAACTGTAGCCATTATTTTTCATGAAGGGCCTTCAACATCATCAGGACATTACACAGCTTATTTAAAGTCTCCAACAGGCTGGACGCTCTGCAATGATAGTCAATTGACTTTTAAGAAACGTTTGCCTTGTGACTTAACTTCTTCTTATCTGGTATTTTAGCAACCCAAATTTCTGTAAAATTACTTGGTGTAGGAAGATTTATACTGTAAAGATATGAAACTCTGTTGTTTAGAAATATCATGTGAATGAGGGTGTGCAAATCTAGAAATGAAATTTGTATTTGGCATAGTGATAGCATCAGGTACAAGTTTACTTAATGTTTGATGGTACAGAACATGTTACAATTTTTAACTGGAAAGGTTCAGAGAAGAATGGATAAGACTAAGATTAAGAAATTTTAGAAAATAACTACTTAACTCATACTATTTGTCCACGCGGAAAAATATGAGACATGAAAATGAGTACTTCAGATAATTATTTTAGAACATATATGGACAGAAGTTTTTTGAGAGGTATTTAAAAAATAACGAGTTAACTTATACTATTTGGCCACGTGGAAAGGTATGAGAGAAGAAAATGTGTACTTAAGATAGATTTTTAAAGAACATACTTGCACAGGGCTTTGTTGAGACGTATTTAAAAATAAGTGGTATAGTTTAATTAGTTTGTAACTGTGGAAGATGTACTGTGCTTACTCAAGAAATTGCGAATTAGAGAAAAACATTTAAGACATGTTTTTTTCAAGTATTTATATTATGTATAGAGATCTTGTATGTTTTTTTTTAAACACAATCATTTTGATTGTGTTTTTTTTTCCCCGCTGATACATGATGATTACTATTGAAATCACTGTTTATAGTGAAAATCAATATATTCTGAGGACAGCAAAAATAAACCATGTAATATGTTGTTTAAGTTATTTTGTTACATTGGATTTAGAAATATGTATTATAACAGATTTTTTTACTGTCTTCCACAGATATTACATTTATAAGGTAAGTACAACTAATAACATCCGAGAGTTTTGTCTGCCTCTCTCTTATACTTATTGTTTTCATCCCCTTCATTTATCAGTACTGTTTAGTCACACTTATTCCGTTTAACTCATTCACATTTTGCGTTGTTTAATTTTTTCTCCTGTTTCTCTAACATCTTTTCTGTCACTATCTTCTTATTCAGTCTATCTATCTCTTCAGTTTGTTTCTACTGTTGTCTCATGGTGACTGACCTTTATTGACCTTGCATCACCTTTGTTTCTAGAATCTTAATTCATTTGTCTTACCGTATCTAATATTTGTTCCCTTACTCTGCTTTCATTAATTATGCTCAATTCTTAAACTTAAATGTAAAGGGACTCATTTATGAAAGCCTTGCGCCACCTATGCACCAATTTTTCCCATGTTAAAAGTGACGCATGGGCGGCGCAAGGCCTTCATAAATAAGGCCCATACTTTACTTCTCTTACTCTAGTTTATTTCTATTTATGTGTTTTGCAGTGCTTGTCTATTTCTACTCCGTTTACCTTCTGTTACTCACCCTTTTTCACTCTGTTTTTCTTACTGTTTTTCTTTTATTTTATTTATCTCCTTAAGATATTCCTGTACTCTTACTGTGTTTCTTTAAGAGACTGTTTATTTTGTGTACTATCACTGATCATACTCTTATTTTCTCTCTCACTTTACTTTCGTTTAGACACTCATTCCTTCAGTGCTATTCTCCTTTCAATTAATTATATTATTCATTGATTTATATACTAGACATTCTGTGTCTGTCTCTTACTCTCCCTCAGTCTTTTTTTCTTTCACTTTCTGTTTCATTCACTCCTACTTTTTTTTGTTTCATGAAATGTACATTACAATCTTGTTTTTACTTTTCTTCCACAGATACTATGTTTTTAAAAGAAATTTACTTTTACTTTGTTACAATTTTTAGGTAAGTATAAAAAATAAAGAAACTTTTCCATCACTGTGTCATTTCTTTGTGTATCCTGGTTATACCAGTGTTATGTTTAATTTAAGCACTTCCAGACAGGATTGGGTGTATTGTCATAAGGAGCGCCTTAAAAGTAATTTAATGAAATCAGCGACATTTCACTGAGTGAGTTCAGCAACGCTGATATATGAAAACATTGGAGGTAAATGATATTAAATGTTACATGGTGTTATTTGCAGGACTTTAACTCCTTTGCTGCGGTGGGAATTCCGCCGCAGCGCTAGGGGGGCGGGGGGATGAGTGGCGCTCGCAAGCTCATGATGGAGCCACTCCTTCATGAGCTGCGGTTGAGGTGTGCTCATGATGGAGCGGTTCCGTCATGGCCCCACTCACTCAATAGAACGCGCTGCGCAGGCGCAAAATCAGTGCCGCGCAAGCGCAGCGGCAGGGCCATGACTGAACCGCTCAGTCATGAGGACAGCTCAGCCGATGCTCATGACGGAGCGGCTCTGTCATGAGCATGGGAGGAGTTAAGAGGTGTTAACAACTGGGGGGTCTCTTCAAAGAGAGTGTTGGTTGTAATTTAGATGGCACTTTAAAACACATAGTGCAGATTTATGATGCCCTTGTGTCTCTTTGCGGCACAATTCCGTCACTTTATTTGATGCAATGGCGGTGCAAACAATGCGCCATATTTACAACGTGATGCATCTAGGAGATGCGTCACATTGTAAAGCCCTGTACCATAAGGAAGCGTTCCTGTGCAGGGGGGGGCGTTCTTCTGCAGGAACGCTTCCTGAAAGTGGGTGAGTGAAATCTATGAGATTTCACTCAGTCACTTTCAGGCCAATGCTGCCTCAAAACCCTGCATGTGCTTCAAGCAGGTGTAGGTCTTGACGCAGCATTGTCAAGATGGGGCACCCCCGAGCCTTTCTGGAGCTGCGTCACACTTGTGACGCAAGTCCAGCAATGCACCACCTTTCCAGCACAGATGCGTCACGCATCTGTGCCGTTTTTGCACCATGGTGCGCCGCATTATAAATGCGACGCACCATGGGTGGCGGAGCAGTGGCACACTGTGGCGCACATTAACTGGTGCATCCCTGGGGATGTGCCAGTTAACATAAATCTGCCCCATAGGCTAAAAATCTGCGCTTAGCAGAGTGTTGCGCCCATCTAGTGTTATGTTTTTTCTGTCATTTTATGTAGATATGTAATATTGCAACTTTTTTGTCAGGAAAAAGAAGCCATGACTATTGGCTTTGTGAATGATTGCTAGATTCTTAAAATAAAAAAAGCAGCAACCATGACATTGTGCAATATAGTATTGTAAATACTTATGTTCAAGAATGATGAGAGTGTAAAAGAGGGTTAACCTGATCTTTTAAACTTATTCACAGGTTTCTTTAAAGGAAGTGTTCCATATCATTGTAGCGTGGGTGTTTCACTTTTTTATACCTAACACAATCCATTCTGTATGCTGTAGCAAGAGGAGTGCTACATACTTGAATATCCTTCAGTGCTTATTTTCTTTCACTAAGTGGCAATGAGACCGACACAGAACTTCAATGGGCAGGAGGGCCTGCTCCTGTGCTCCTGGAGGAGTGCGAGGCTGTTGCAGCAGTGGGAGTGAGGCCTCTCAGAGGGGAGCAGCGCAGCTTCTTTTGATGGCCACAATTGCAGATAACAGAGTATGGACGTCCGTGGAATTTATGGACGGTTAGTCAGTCTACAGTGTGCGCGGCGCCCCTGGCATCTTATTGCGGCGCACAGGGGAGCCGCGGTGCATAGTTTGAGAATCATAGACTTAGGAGATAAACCTTCATAATAGCAAGGCTCCTAAGTGATAAAAATCGCCGCTGCTAGGCGTTCTCATTATCGACGCTATGGGCGGAATTTTCCACGGTGTTAGTGCTTTACTCTCAATGGGAACACATATGTGATAGTAAATGTTATAACAGCCGCGGTACTTAACATTATCGCGTGAAAACAAAAGTTGTTTTCACACAGTAATGTGTGCCTTGTAATTAGGAGACGGGGTGGATTTAGTTTTATTTTCTACACTCTTATGTTAACGATGCCGAATGTTTGATTAGGGCAGGCTTTAACAGTCCTGCCATAAACAAGTTTATTCCACCTCTTTTTCTCACAACGCCTCTTTTCGTGATAGGGTGTTTTCGCCTCCAACCACATTTTGAATGTGCTTTGACCTACGCCCACTTTGCGTGTCATTAACTTACTGTGCGCAACATATGCAAAGTGGTCTTACGGCAGGCGATATAATACCGTTTTCAAGAAGGTGCAGCAGAATATTTTCAAGGATAGGTAAAACATTAACGCCGCTTTTATCGGCAGAAAAGTGCAGATATAGCGGCGATAACGGCGTTGATAATATGCTCTATGAATTGCAATCGAATGTAATGTTAGATGTAAAGACAACTACGCCTTTGGCCTGGTCGCCCCCACGCTCCTGACTTCTCCTGCTTCCTGAGCCTCCTGCTGCCTGTGCTCCACTCCGCTGTGCGCCGACGCCGATTTCAGCGCCCCAGCTGCCGCAGGGCCGCCCGCCTAACCTGCACCCATTTTTTCCACCGCTGCCTGCCTGCGGCCCCGCCCCCACGCCAGACGATTGGATACCACGATCCCGCCTCCCAGCTGACCCGCCCTCCCGGCTCCCTTCTTAAGGGGACCTGATCTGCCACTCGGGAGCGACCACTGCGCCTTCGGCCGGTCGCCCCCACGCTCCTGACCTCTCCTGCTTCCTGAGCCTCCTGCTGCCTGTGCTCCACGCCGCTGTGCGCCAACGCCGATTTCAGCACCCCAGCTGCCGCAGGGCCGCCCGCCTAACCTGCACCCGTTTTTCCCGCCGCTGCCTGCCTGCGGCCCCGCCCCCACGCCAGACGATTGGATACCACGATCCCGCCTCCCAGCTGACCCGCCTTCCCGGCTCCCTTCTTAAGGGGACCTAATCTGCCACTCGGGAGCGACCACTGCGCCTTCGGCCTGGTCACCCCCACGCTCCTGACCTCTCCTGCTTCCTGAGCCTCCTGCTGCCTGTGCTCCACGCCGCTGTGCGCCGACGCTGATTTCAGCGCCCCAGCCACCGCAGGGCCGCCCGCCTAACCTGCACCCGTTTTTCCCGCCGCTGCCTGCCTGCGGCCCCGCCCCCACGCCAGAT
Source organism: Lissotriton vulgaris (assembly GCF_964263255.1). Lineage (NCBI taxonomy): Eukaryota > Metazoa > Chordata > Amphibia > Caudata > Salamandridae > Lissotriton > Lissotriton vulgaris. The sequence goes on from NW_028243230.1 coordinate 496,333, forward strand.
GATTGGATACCACAATCCCGTCTCCCAGCTGACCCGCCCTCCCGGCTCCCTTCTTATGACGCCCCCTCAGCGACCACGCAGCGGACGCGCGCAGCGGGAGCGCCGAAGGTGCGCCAAAGGTAAGCCTGTCTACGCCCGTCCGCGCCTGGACCGCGCCCAGTGCCAGGACCCCTGGCTCCCGCAGACACCAGCCCACCCGCCAGACCTACGACGCCACTGAACTCAACGCACTCAATGCCGGACGAATCCCGGGCTGCTACCGAGCCACCCCGAGACGCACCCACGGACCCTTCTGCTGCCACTCCTGCAAGTTCACCTGCATCCGGACCTGCACTACACCAGCTCCGACCAAGACCAAGACGAACCACAGCAGCAGCCACCTGAAATGCATCCTGCTCAACACCTGCTCCATCCACAGACACGCCGTCGAGCTCTGGAACCTGCTCGACACCACAGCCCCAGACGTCGCCTTCCTCACGGAAACCTGGATGAACGCCTCTTCAGCGCCCGACATCGCCATCGCCATCCCAGACGGCTACAAGATCATCCGGAGGGACCGCATCAACCAGACTGGAGGAGGCATCGCCATCATCCACAAGAACACCATCCGCATCACGACCAACACCGACGATACCCTCGCACCCGCCGAGCACCTGCACTTCCAGGTCCACCTCAACCCCAAGACCACCCTCAGAGGCACCCTCATCTACAGACCCCCGGACCACGCACACAATTCAGCGAGGACATTGCCGACTTCGTCAGCCCGCACGCCCTCCCCTCCGCTGACTACATCCTCCTCGGGGACCTCAACTTCCACCTGGAGAACAACAACGACCGGAACACCACCACCCTGCTGGACAACCTCACAAACCTCGGACTCAAGCAGCTGGTGACCTCCCCCACCCACGACGCCGGACACACACTCGACCCCGTTTTCTCATCCAGCAAGGACATCACCTTCAGCCACGCCACCGGACTCCACTGGACGGACCACAGCTGCGTCCACTTCAGCTTCAAAAGGACCACGATCCACCACCACCAGCAACAGACTGCACGCAGAAGCTGGAACAAGATCACAGCCGACCAGCTCGCGACTTCCCGGAGCAAGAACCCACCCACCAGCACAACGAACCCCAGCCAAGCGGCCACCAACCTCACGAAGTGGATCAGCGACTGCGCAGACGACCTCGCCCCCCTGAGGACCCCGCCTAGCAGACCCTGCAGCAAGAAAGCCCCATGGTTCACCGATGAACTCAAGAGCTCCAAGAAGAACTGCCGAGCCCTCGAGAGAGCCTGGCGCAGAGACCCAACACCGGACAACATGACTGCCCTCAAGCTCGCCACCCGAAAACACCACCAACTGATCCGCGCCACCAAGAAAACGGCATTCAAGAAACGACTGGACAAAAACGCACACAACAGCAAGGAACTCTTCAACATCGTTAAAGAGCTCTCCAACCCCAACGCCGGAAACAACGACATCACCCCTTCGCAAGACCTCTGCAACTCCCTCGCCTCCTTCTTCCACAACATGATCGCGGACATACACAACAGCTTCAGCACTCAACCGACGCACGCCACGACCGAACCACCGCCCCCCACCACCACCCTCCGCGCCTGGACCCCGATCAGCACCGAAGACACCGTTCGCACGATGAACTCCATCCACTCCAGATTTCCGACCGACCCCTGCCCTTACCACGTCTTCAACAAGGCCGACGCTGTCATCGCACCCCACCTGCGGGACATCATCAACACCTCCTTCGACACCGCTACCTTCCCGGAGAGCTGGAAGCATGCCGAACTCAGCGCTCTACTAAAGAAGCCATCAGCCGACCCCAAGAACTACCGCCCCATCTTGTTGCTCCCGTTCCCTGCAAAAGTCATCGAGAAGACCGCCAACAAGCAGCTGGCCGCCTTCCTCGAGACGAACGGATCCCTCGACCTCTCGCAGTCTGGCTTCCCGGCCAACCACAGCACCGAGACCGCCCTGATCGCAGCCACCTATGACATCCGCGCCCTGCTCGACAAGGGAGAAACAGCAGCCCTCATCCTCCTAGACCTCTCCGCGGCCTTCGACACTGTCTGCCACCGTACACTAGTTCAGCGCCTCAGCAACATCGGAATCCAGGAGAAGGCACTGGAGTGGATCATCTCCTTCCTCGCCGGAAGGACACAGAGAGTCTGCCTCCCCCAGTTCAGATCAGAAGCCACCGAAGTCATCTGCGGCGTTCCTCAAGGCCCCTCGCTTAGTCCAACCCTCTTCAATGTCTACATGAGCCCCCTCGCAGACATCGCACGCCAGCACAACCTCAACATCAACTCCTACGCCGACGACACCCAGCTGACCCTCTCCCTCACCAACGACCCCGCCACCGCCAGAGCCAACCTTCACGAAGGTATGAAAGAGGTAGCCGAATGGATGAAGAACAGCCGCCTGAAACTGAACTCGGACAAGACGGAAGTCCTCATACTGGGATCTTCACCCTTCGCCTGGGACAACTCCTGGTGGCCCCCCACCCTAGGCAGCGCACCCATACCAACAGACCACGCACGCAACCTGGGCTTCATCCTGGACTCCTCCCTCTCCATGACCAGACAAGTCAACGCCGTCTCCTCGTCGTGCTTCAACATCCTGCACATGCTACGTAAGATCTTCCGGTGGATCCCCACCGAGACCAGGAAGGCGGTCACCCAGGCCCTCGTCACCACCCGTCTGGACTACGGCAACTCCCTCTACGCCGGAACCACCGCCAAACTCCAGAAGAGACTCCAGCGGATCCAGAACGCCTTAGCACGACTCATCCTGGACATCCCCCGTCGCAGCCACATCTCCGGACACCTGAGAGACCTGCACTGGCTCCTGGTCAACAAGAGAATCACCTTCCGTCTCCTCACCCACGCACACAAAGCCCTACACAACCAAGGCCCAGGATACCTCAACAGCCGCATCAACTTCTACGCTCCCAAACGCCAGCTTCGATCGACAGGCCACGCCCTCGCCGCCGTCCCCCGCATCCGAAGAGCCACCACAGGGGGACGGTTCTTCTCCTACCTCGCCGTCAAAACTTGGAACTCCCTCCCGACCCACCTCCGCCTGACCCAGGACCACCTCGCCTTCAGGAAGCAACTCAAGACCTGGCTGTTCGAGCAGTAGTGGACCCCCCCCTAGCGCCTTGAGACCCTCTGGGTGAGTAGTGCGCTATATAAATGCTTTGATTGATTGAGGTTTCGGTTGCAATTCATAGATCATATTATGAAGGCTATTATCGTCGTTTTATCGGCAGTGCTGTGTCGATGAAACCGACGATAATGTATTACGTCTCCTTCATAAAATGCCCCAAGTATTGTCGCTTTTTTGCATAATTGTTCCGAAAAAAAGCGTTGATACTTGAGCTTGTGAGTAGAGCTCTTTTTGGTACAATGAGTTAGTTCTGAAAAGAACTTTTTTTTTTTTTAACAAGTGGTATATTGTTTTTGATTTTTAAAACTTGCACCGAAATTTTTAACTGTAAAACTGTGACACAGGATCAAAATGAAGTGAAAAAAATTATCTTTTGCCGGAGCATTGATGACTCTCAATTTTTATTTTAATAAGAGTGAGGCTCTGCTCTCCGTACAGAAGAATTTCTCCACACAAGTTGCATTTCATATGCACCTTTGCCAAATATGGTCTCAAGTCCATCTCGTCACTGGATGGAGATGGAGGTCGTCCACCAGAAGAAGTGCTGGCCACCTCTGATGGTAGTTGCCTGGCCAGAGCTCTTGTCGATGCCTGTGCAAATTTTTCAGGATGCACTTGTCTCACATGCCTCATTATGGTATGTATGGAAAAGGAATACTTTTTCGACGGATTTCTTCTTGAAAGAACTGCTTTACATATTGTGCAAGTAACTTTGGGCGCATTCACTTTTTTTATCATTAGGATAAGTGAAAAATTGCCAGATGAAAGATTCCTTCCTTTTTGTTAAAGGTAGTCGATAATTTTCTTCAGATTCGGAAGATGAATTCTGTGCGGCAGCCATTTCACCGAAGTCTTCGGAAAGATGTAAAACGTTCTTCTCCCTTTAGAGTACAAAAGATAGTGAGGAAACTGGTTGGAGTGCTCCGTGAAAATTCCAGAATAGAAACTACTAAGAACCAATTGGAAGTGTTGTTTTCGAGTCACATGACTTCACATACAGGCATTAGGACGTATACGTTGTGAGGGAGGGAAGTGGGTGGGATGTGTGAAAATTGGAGAATAGAAACTACTAAGAACCAATTGGAAATGTTGTTTTGAAGTCACATGACTTCACATGCGCGCATCAGGACGTGTACGCGGTGACAGTATCTGGTCACGTACGTCATTTGGAAGTAGCGGTCTAATTTACTGAAGTTTCAAAATGTGAAAAGTAGGAAAGGTAGACATTCCCTGATCTTGTAGAACTTCTCAGGGGGTTCCAAGAACAATATTGATAAACTATAAAACCTTTTTTTTTTTTAAATATAGCGGGGTGCGCGCACCCGGTCGCGCACGAAAGTTTACAAAGGCGAACTTCTCCATTTACTGACAAATTTCAAAACGTTCAAAATAAGGCAAGGTAGAGATTCTCTAGTCCACTAGACCTTAACAAGGAGTCCTTAAACAATTGTGCCAGTCAAGAAAACTGTTTTTTTCAGATAAAAACATTTGCTGAAATTGATTGATAAGACTATAGGTTGTAATCACGATACAGTTAATAATTAGCATTTAAAAAACCTATGAAATTCACTGAAAAAACCATAGGTTTTAAACACGTTATAGTTAGGAAGTTGCATTTATAAAACCTATGAAATTCACTGAAAAAACCATAGGTTTTACACACGTTATAGTTAGCTGAATATTTTACTCATATAAAACCAATGAAATTCCCCCGTTATAGTTACTTTTGCTAACTATAACTTGCGCGCCCGCAATGCACTGCTGATGACGTCACATATTACATCACTCATGACATGGTCACACACACACACATATATATATATACACACACACACACATATATATATACACACACACACACATATATATATATACACACACACACACACATATATATACACACACATATATACACACATACATATATATATACACACACACATATATACACACACACATATATACACACACACATATATATACACACACACGCATACACACACACACGCGCAGACACACACACACACTAACACACGTGCGCGCACGCAGGCACACACACACACACACGTGCCAAGCCCCCCAAGCCCCACTTACTGCATCAGCGGCCTCAGCCGCCACTCCTGACTTCTGCTGCCACCACTCCTCTGGGCCATCCACTCCGTGGGCGCGGGCTTCTCGCAAAGACGGAAGTCCTGCCCCACGACAGCCGTGAGCGTGCACATCCCGAAACCGGAAGTTCAGGAACATGCACGCTCACGGCTTGTTGATCCTCCAGCAGTTCTTGTGTATCTTGTCCAGATACTGGAGCTCGTCATTGTAGCTGCGACTCATGGTAGTAGCGGCTTCCTCTGCCCCTTTCACACACTCTCAGAGCCTCAGAAAGAACCGGTGTCCAAGTACACACTGTGTCGCAGGCAGATGATGTAGAAACAGACAGCTTTCTACAGATGCAGCCTGCAGATGCCCAAGCAGAAGCAGGGCTTGTGACGTAATATCTGGGTGCCTCAACACGCCTTGGCTGGCTTTCTGGCAGCTGCGTGTCAACTCGTGTAGTTCTACTGATAGAACGAGAGAGGTGGCCTTGTGCTCTTACCCTTTAGCGCTGTCAGGCTGCCAAAACGGAACTTTAGAGTCCTGGCTTTTCATGTACAGCAGATTGTGTCTTTGAAAAAAACGGTATACGATAAATTATACAATACACGCATTAAAAGTTTACCTTAACCTACTTTACGGAAATTAATAGTGCGGTTTTCTACATTTTGCAAATCGACGAAACAACCGCTACGTAGGAATGGGACACCCTTCCCATTCCAACATGGATGCTACAAGATAAATTTGTATTTCTCAGCCCAAGCCTATTATCCACGTTGTCATTATGTCATTACGATTGACGTCATTGACACCGCCTCTTCATATGTCATCTCTGTCACTTTCTTTCCCCTCCCCTTTCTCAACCACAGTGGCTCACAACAATGAGGTTCCTTCCGATTCTCCCCCTCACGTGATAAGATGGTCCCCGCCCATTCTTCCCTGTCACGTGGGTTTGTTTCTCAGACCGCCGCTTCAAAGAATCATTTGGAGACTAAGGAAGGTGGCAGCGAGTTTCGGCCCGTGTTCCGGTGCTGCAGCGCCTGGCCTCTTCTAGACTTTACCAGAACAGTACGACCTCAGGTACAAGCTGCACAGAAGGCGCCTCGAACATGCAGTCCTGGTCCATATTGAGTTTGTAATGCGGAAATTGCACGTAGCAAAAATCCTTGACTTTTCTGGCGAGGTTGTCAACTCCTAGTATAGCTGCCAAGTTTTCAGATAGTTTATGTGTGACATTTTCATGTGCTTAGTGTACTTATGAGTGACTCCGTACAGAAAAATGGAGACCGTTTGAATGACACACATACTGTTTGTAATGCAGTTTTAATATGACTTTATTAGTCGCAGTGTTTTCTCAGCCGTAGGCTGCGACCTCCTAGCAATATCAATAAGCAAGTAACTATTCCTCACTGTGCAAGCCAGGATTCAGTTCGGTTTCTCTTTGGTTGCACGCACACATGGTAACCCTCGTTGTCAGTAGTACACATTCTTTTCATTGGTAGTCCATCAGCAGCGAATCAGCACCTGTCCTGCAATGTTAGGTATTAGCATGAGGTTGGCACCTGCACCGGTCCTCTTTTTGACCAAGTAGAAGATGTTACTAGGGAGTGAGGTGGAGGGGAGAATCAATCAGGGGTTTGTACAGCGCACTACTTACCCGTGAGGGTCTAAAAGTGATGGGGCGCGGGGGGTTTCGGGCTCTTCCGAGGTCATCCGAAGCGCCAGGTCTTGAGGTCTTTTCTGAAGATTTGCAGAGTAGGGCTTCGTCTGATGCTGAGGGGGAGTTCGTTCCAGGTTTGTGCTGCGATGTAGAAGAAGGATCTGCCTCCCGTCTGGCTTTGTGTAGGCAGGGGATTTCAAACAGGGATTAGGTCAGCCGACCGGAGGTATCTTGGGGGCGTGGATGAGATTCTTTAGTTGAGGTACTGGAGTGTAGTGTTGTGAAGGGCTTTGTAGGCGTGTGTGAGCAGCTTGAAGGTCACTCTTTTTTCGCCGGGGAGCGAGTGGAGGTGCTGCGTGATGTGGTTGTGTTGTTGGATGGTGAGAATGAGTCTTACTCCTGTGTTCTGGACAGTATGAAGTTTGGGAAGGAGAGATTTTGTTGAGTCCGGCATAAAGGGCGTGTCCTTATCCAGTCTGCTTGTGATGAGTGCGTGGGAAACACTGGGATGATGAAGCCTGGCCATACTCAGGAGGTGACACAAGAACAAATATGCTTACTTGTTAATATAAGACTGAATATAAGTATGATATCGGCAGATGTGAGGCCGATTTATACCCAGAATAAAGTGAAGACTTGATGAAAAGTGGACAACAATCTGACGACTATTACTTTACTTCTTTTGGGACACTTGCTCAGGGCACAGCTTAACGTTTGAATGTTTTGAGGATGCTGGGTTTACATCCTTACCCTTAGAGCACTACATACGATTGGATTTATAAACCTAGGGGCACATAGCCTTGTGTGCCTGATTACCCCATTCACCCCCTTAGCCTTCAACCATTTGAAGGTCTTGTGGAGTATGCCGAGGGTGTTGAAGCATGTGGAGGATATGGTGTTGAACTGTCGGTTTATGGTGAGAGAGGAGTTGAGTAATCGAATCAGAAGTGCTGCGACTCAGTAACTATGGGTTCCGGTCTATTTAACACACTAATCTTATATTTAGGGCCGGCCTTGGGCATGGGTGATCTGAGCGCAGCAGGGAGTTGCCTGACTTAATGTCATGCAAGCAGCAGCTTGTCCATTCCACTTGGTGTCAATCTGGTCCCGTTAAAGATTTTGTAATCAGCCCTTAATGAAATTTACCTTTTTGGAGATATTGTTGGGACTAAAGATTTGCAACCGGTGCCAAGAAAACAATAGGCACCAAGTCCACTTGATGCCGGTCCAGGCGCTTAGTGTTTGTTTATGTATGTTTAGCCGACCAGTGCCGGATTCCATCTGTAGCAGGTCGGGTAGGTGTTGACCATGTGGTTTGGCCTCACCACACAGGACCCCCAACAGAATACATGCACACATTGTGGTTATACTATTGGCAATGGCCCAGAGCAACGATCTGCCCATTTATTTATCATCTCGGACCGAGCCTGACCCTCTGCGTGAGGAAATTGATACTTTGTAATGTAGAGGCAAGGGGCACTCTACTTCTCTCCCATCTTTTCAAATGTTCTTGCATGAAAGAAAATCTGGACACTTGAGCCGGACTCATAAAGTCTTTCAGTGTCTGACTGGGGACCAGGTGTGGCTGAAGACCATACTTCAGGCTCCGGGAGATGTTCTCAGTCTCATGCCCATTAAGCCGGGGACCTTCTTAGTTGCACATGTCCATGTGAGGGGAACGTGGGGGTATTTCTAGTGCTTGCCCTTTCAGATGCTCGTTGAGTTTTACACCTCTGCTGGGAGGTGTAGGTCAGGTGATACTCTTCCTCGGCTTCAGCATTCTCTTCAGCAGCATTCTGTGAGCGGTCTATGGAAGTTGCCACCTGTTTTAACCATGAGATGTTTCTGGTGATCACCTCCTTGCACTGTGACCATGGTTCTGTTGATCTTAATCACTTCCCATGCTTCAGTCTCGTAAGGGGTTCAAAACTTTACCCAGGATGTCTGCCCTTCATGAGAACCAATGCTCCGATTTGTAGAGTGGGTTTGCCCGGCGACACTGGCTGGCCTTCTCATTGGTGGTTTTCTCCGGGATTGTGTAGCTTCAACACCCATGTCTGCCGGTCGCCACTCAGTGTCAGCCAGGATGCTATCCCGTGTCTGCTTCCTAAACAGTAGTTTTTCTGGATCCCAGTTCATTGTGCTGTGAGGGATTTGCTGGTACGCTGGTAGGAACTTGTGCAGGCAGCATTCAGCATCCTCGCCAAGTTCCAGCCCAATCTTCAGAGCCCGGTTGAGTGTTCTCATGAATCTCTCTGCCTCCCCGTTCGCCTGAGGCCACTGCATGGTGATTTTCCAGTGGCGAATGACCAGAGATTCTAATTATTCTTTTAATTATTTTTTCTTTGTTCAAGTTTTTTTTTTTTTTGAAAAAACCTTTATTAGTGAAAAAAGGATAGGAAACACAGCATACTGCCTACATCCGCAGTAGGGCCAGCATTGCGATGCATCAAACATTTAACTGATCTAGTGATGGGGTAGGGGAGTACACAGCAGGCCGCCTACAGGTCATGACCACTAACGTATTGCGAGTAAATTGTGTGTATTCAAAGTGCTGGTGCAGTCCAGTCAAGTGAACATGGAGTAGCTTGACAAGGTGTCCTATGTTCTCCAATGAGCGAGGCATATTGGCGAGGGTGGTAGTCAACATACTGCCTACATCCGCAGTAGGGCCAGTTTTGCGATGCATCAAACGTTTAACTGATCGAGTGATGGGCTAGGGGAGTACACAGCAGGCCGCCTACATCCTTCCAGGACGGCCGCGTCAGTTTGAATATCAGGTTGTAAGGGCAGTAATATCATTGCAGTGTCACATTAACAAACAATGACAATGATGTAATGTAAAACGGTCATGACCACAAACGTATTGCGAGTAAATTGTGTGTATTCAAAGTGCTGGTGCAGTCCAGTCAAGTGAACATGTAGTAGCTTGACAAGGTGTCCTATGTTCTCCAATGAGCGAGGCATATTGGCGAGGGTGGTAGTCATTCATTATGGTGCCTCTGCGTGTGTGTCAGTAGCGTGCTCTAGTAAATAGGTTTGGAGGGGACCCCAAATGTCTTTCGGCCGTGATGAGGGGGGCTGAAGTTCAGCATATGTTTGCAATTGTTCTTGGCAGTAGACAAGGTCTTGGAGCCAGTCCTTGAACTTAGACGCCCATCCTCTGCCCCATCTACAGGCAATTCTCCTCTTTGCAAGAAGGAGCGCAAGAGAAATGTATTTGCGCATTTTAGCAGTGAGGGGTTGAGTGTATCCCAATAATGCTGTGAGGGGATCCATAGTAATGTGCAGGCCCGTCATAAGATCTAGAGCACCCAGAATCTCCGCCCAGAAGATCTGTATCGGGTGACAGTCCCAAGCCACGTGTTTGAAGTCGGCCCCTTTGCTGCTGCAGCGATTACAATGGTCATTGTTCCGAAGTTTTAGTCGGAACATACGCGCTGGTGTGTAGTACAGGCGATGGACATGTTTGTAATGTATTATTCTACTAATGATTCTATAATGTCATGTCCCTGTAATGGTGGCCTGTTGTCCGACTTCACTTTGTCAGGAAGGCCCATCATTGTGAATATTTTCTTCAGGACTAGCTTCACTTGGGAAAATTCTGTGGACGACAACACCTCTACCACTGGGAACTTTGTGTGCGAGTCCACTATCACTATCATGATCCGTCCATCCAGAAAGTTCCCAAAGCCAATATTGACTTTCGACTAGGACTGGTGGCTGGGTTTCTCTGTCTGAACCAGAACCTTGATGGTACATGAGTGTTAGTTGCGTACCTTGTTATTAACCTTTGCATCCATGCCTGGGACCCACCACCTTACCTCCCAAGCGGGACTTCGTTTTCGCTGTTTCTTGGTGCGCCAGGTCAACCACACAGACCCATAGGCACTTTGGTATCACAGTCGGCTGCCCACACAGCAGCAGGCCATCTTACCTTTCACTGAGTTCACTCCTGGCTCTCAACAGCTACTGCTGGGAAACTCGCTAGTCCGGTGTCAGGGTCCGAATCTCATCTAGGAAGCTTTGCCAGTACCTGTTGGCTAGGGCTTCTTTCGCTCGTGTCAGGCTTCCGTCATTCTTGATGGCTTCACCTATCTCTTGGAGAGTCAGGGCCTTGGGGCAGGCATCACTCATGATAATCTTTTTTTAGGTCTCGCACCTGCGAACCGATCGCAAAGCGATCGTCGCTGCAAGACCCTATTGCAATCGTTTCTGCTTTCAACGAGGTACGGGAGACAAGAGATGTGAATGCGCAACCTGCCGTAATCGGATCAGGTCGCGCACGCGTTCACCATCTCCTGTCTCCCCTAGCTCGTACAGCACACAGAGACACACGCGCACGCAAGCACACAGACATTCGCGCATGCATCCCCTCTCTCCCCCCCCCAGTCATCGGGCTCTTTTTACACACGCATACACACGTGCACACACATTCCCCCCCCCACTCACCGGGTTGTTTTCGCATGTCCCTCTCTCCCTCGGCAGCCAGCGGTCGCCAACAGGCGGGGATTTCCACACGCAAATCTTCCGACGGGCACAGGAGCGCTCCCGTCATCTTCCTGTATTTTTGCGGCCCCGCCCCCATCCCAACACAGATTGCCTGGCTTCCTGTTGAACACAAAGAGCCATCCGTCTGGAAAATGTGGGTTGCCAGGTTCTCATCGTTAAGAACCTGTCGAGTAAACACAGCAACTGCAGCATGAGGAACTTATTTATAGGTTTAACAATGTAAACCTATAAAAAAGTGAAAAATCTAGCACGCAGTGCCAAAATACGCTTTCTCGTACTGGCCGTCAAACCTTGGGGCTGATACCCTTTAAGGAAAATTATAGTAAACCTTGGGCTGGTAGCTGTTAGGACATATACTGTAACCTACTTGCAGAACGTACACACAACACAATAAATGACGTGCTTTCGGAACAATTAGTTCCGATTGGGTACGGACGTTTAGTTCCGCATAAAGACAAAACAAAAACTTAACTTCAGACTTTTTTTTAAAAAACTTTATTGAAAATATCTTAACTGGTCTAAATCCAGAAAGAAAGGCTCATGCGCACACTATTTAAAAATGCATAATCGGCTGTACAATAATCAGGAGGGTCTCTCGCACTCTGGCGATTAGCACTTAGCAGTCACCATGGACGTGCTTTCAGAATGTGAGCTACTGCAGACTGATGCGTCGTCACTTGTGGACTGATACTATACTCGCTGGTACAAGCCAGGTAATTTATCCCATCTTTCCAGGGAGCAGCTTTGCTGGAACTTAAAAGTTATGACGGGGCAGGCCCGGGAGATGGAATGTGCACAGGAGCTCGAGGGGCAGAGATGACGCGGGCAGATCTTTAAAATATACATTAAATGAGAAGCAGGACATGAGTGGGGCTTAAGGGCAGGAGTGTTGAGTCTTATGGGCACTTAAAACACAATATTTTGCCAACCAATAAACATTTGTGAAGACCTCAAACACAGACGAGACTGTGTTTTTGTTTGCGTGGGCATGTCAAAATCCAGGTGATATCCGACAGACTTCACAGAACCAGAATGAAAGCACTTGTACACAGCTATTTACCACACAAGACATTTTTACGAGGATGTAACACCCCTGTGAAGCTGCGCTCCTGTAAGTAGATCAGGATAGAAAGCAGCCTTTATCTCAGGTCCACAGTCCACGGCAAGCCACCACCAGACCCGCACGGACAGGATTTGTAAGATGCTCAGAGAATGTGCGCCCGGACTTGTGTCTAGCGTGGCTAATTTAATGGCAAATGTGCACTGGTGCCCAAAGGTGATCACTTCAGATTCACTCTATTTTCCCAGGCTGTAAATAAAGTTTACAACCAAAGAGGGAAAATAGACAGAATCGTCGCACAGTAAAATGGACGCCCTGGCACCTTTTTGTCTGTCACAGCAGAGACAAGATGGTGACAGCGCGCCTTGAACGCACACATGTGTTAATAGGTCTCGCAGTTGTTAGAGTTTGAGCCATTGGCATTGTAATTGGCAATGCCTTTTATTTACGTTTTATAAACCAATACATAAATAAAAGACATTGCCATTTGCAATGGCAATGGCTCAAACTCTAACAACTGCGAGACCTATTGCATTGCAAATGCTTGTTATAGTTCAGGTTCTTGTCTGACTGTACACCAGGTAAGAGCAGGTTGTTAAATTCCTGCTGCTAACGTGCCTTATCGCCTGTTTTGTGATCTTATCGCCGATCTGGCTGGTCGTTGAGAATGTTGTGAAGTGGTGCTGTCGCAGCTTTTTGCACGCGAACGCCTACTCAGCATCTTATTAGCGATAGTTGCCAGTGTCATCTGTGGCTATGTTTTTTGCGGCTGCTGTCGCAGGGAAACTGGTGATATCAGATGTTAGCACCAGCTTGAGAATGGGACAATACATTTATTGTGACTTTGGCTGCAATAAATTGCTGCTAACTTGGCGATAAGTCCTTGAGAATATGTCCCTACATATGCTGTGGGTTTACTCTTACTGCATGGAAGAATTTCTAATGTTTAGAACTGAGAAGAAGATCCATAATAAACAATTATCCAAATTGTAAATTTTCCAAAGAGCTAAACATGGATATCTGTTCACTAAAATGGTTGGGGTAGCAGGTAGGACACTCAACATCAGAAATAACAGCACATGGTTTACGCCTTCTTCCACACTTGGCCGTTAACATCCTCTTATTTTCTGCTCAGGCACTACACTAAGGACACGAGGTGAAAACAGCAGGCTAAAAACAGGTCTCTCAGAACCCTATTAACTTAATGTCCCAGCCGCTGCCTTCATGATTTCTGTAAACAAGGGTCGTAAGTGTAGTTTTTGGTGTACCAATGGGCAAGCCAAGGGTTGCAGATGTTATTGTTTCATAGATATACTATTAATAGCCTTGGCCCACCAATGGCTTATTGAAACAAAAATTCAAAAAACATATACAGAGACCAGCAGTAACATTGATACTGCAGGTCATTTTACAGGTAGTTCTGTAAATACCTGTCTCTGGAGGTAATGCAGAGACGTAACCTCACTTCTGCTATATAGTATTATTTTGAACCTTTTTCCGGACCTCTAGACAAGGCAATAGGCAAGACAATCAGGAAATAGATGCAGTAGTTGCAATCCTCTTTGTGTATCATAGAAGTCATAAACCTGAATATTAAAATTCACTACATACCCATTCATATAGTGGCGCATTCATACAATGCCACTATTACTTAGAGGGAGAAACACTTTTTTATTTGTTTTGGTTTAATTTTTGCCAGGCAGTTCCACATGAATTGTTGATGATGATACTGAGTTCATGTAAAAATTCACACAGCGCAAATCTGTAGAGACTAGAGTCACAGGGGATTGGTATGTTTTTGTTAATCTGTTATTCTAAGCAATGAAAAAGTATGGATTAAAATACTGTGATTAATTTTGAAGTATGCATGTTGTACTCTTTTAAATGTTTGCCTGAAATCACAAATTCCCATTCTATTTCACTCATACATAGCAATCAAATCCATGGGAAATTCCATGGGAAATTTGCATAATTCCCACCCTTACTCTAATTAGTCCACAGAGGTGATTAAAAATAATAATGAGCAAAACATATAAACAGAACACAAACTTTTTCAATCCACTTGCAAAGCATAATCAGGCTATGTCTGCTCTGCAGGTGAACCAGAGAAGCATGTAGATTTTGCGGATTTTCTGTATGGTCGAATTTTGTGTGGTTCTCCCTGGTAAACATGGCCCACAGAGTCCAAATCAAATCACAATGTATCTGCAATTTGCACTTCATCTCAGGATTACTGTCTGCCTTCCTTCCTGTTTTTCATCTGTGACAGGTGGAAGCAGATTACAAAGGTTTACATATTAGCAATGTAATCAACTTGCGCTTACTGCAAAATGAAAAAAAAACCTTATCACCCTAGGGTTGATGACACCTTTTAGTCAAATGTCACAGAGATACCTCCATTGAGGTTTTAGGCTTTCCCAGAATGACACAAGTTCTTATCTAAAAAAAAGGCGTGTCATGCATTATGTGCTATATTTTCATTAATCTACCTTTAGACAAAAAGGGGAATCAAAAGTGAGATGATTTACATGTTATAAAATTGCTTTACAAACCTCCAGAAAGAGGATAGTTTCAGAGACTTTTTAAATAATTGATGCCAAGACAATGTTCAAATAAGATAAATAAAGTTTATTTTGTGAACAAATACCGCACAAAAGGACAAATGAATCATTTATAACAAAAACTCTTTCTAAATGGAAAATGAGTTGATTTGGAAATGATCTTTCTTCCTCTGAATTCATTATTGGAACTCAAGGCAGTTGTTACCACACCATCTGCTGTGCCAAATTTGAAAACCTGCAGAATTTAGAACAAGTAACATAAATATCTGTTTGGTTGGTATAGCAGAAACACAGGTTGATTGATTCATATAGGTAATTATAGAGATGAAACATGGAAAACGCAATGTAAAACCAAGATAATATGTTTTATTACATGCCTAAAACTAATTTGAAACATGCCCCAAATAAAATGTTTTTTTTATTAGATTAGAGGTTTGAGTGCTTTCAGATCAACTTTTGCTTCTTTAAATCACGTCAGTATCATTTATGCTAATAATTAATTGGTTGAATCAACACCCTATCAAACAGAATTATCTTGACAGTCATGCCGGAGATTTGCTTACAAACATGGAAACTGGGTACACATATGAGCTTTTAACACTTTAGAGAAATGAAGCCACAAATCTAAGACATGGACAGTTGAACTATAGATATTATATGTAAGCAATGAAGAGCTTGCACACCAATCCAAATAACAAGAAAAGTGTCTGTAAACTTCCCCCAGACTTTGCGTTGGTGCTTTTAGCAGTCTGTTTAATGAAATTTGTAAAATTTTCTAGTCTACATTGCTCTCTGGACACTGCATGAGACACCATTCCATGCCAAGTTTGTTTGAGCTACAATCCAATCCTCAGGTATAATATATGTAAAACCCTACATTTACCTCACTATCTCTCAACATTGCTAAACCATAATATATATATATATATATATATATATATAAATATATATATGTGTATATATAGATATATGCTGTGCCCCTTTTCTTTTTCGAAGGAGAGAGAAGCTTTTGCATATATATATATATATATATATATATATATATATATATATATATATATATATATATATATATATATATATATATATATATATACATACTATATATATATATATATATATATATATATATATATATATATATATATATATATATATATATATATATATATATATATATATATATATATATATATATATATACTAGGTCACTAGGTAACAGGGTTATTTGTATCACAATTATTTTTGTGATAAAGTTTTTGAAGTGCACCAGCTTTGACCTCATGATTCAGCAGTGTGGAAGCCGTGGTTACAGGTAGCAACTAAAGCCCACTGGGGCACAATTTTGAAAAACTGGTCCAGAATATGCGTTCCCCGTTATACTAATGTTGCTTTTCCTTTTGCGAAGTTTGCACAGTGTATAAACGGATTTGCATGAAATACAAGAATGGTATATTTTTATACATGATTTTAACATGATATATATAAAATATTTATTCTTTTTAATTGATTGTATATTTAAATCAATTTATTTGAATGGAATCTATCATGAGAAGGTATTGGGAACACAGAACGTGGTAAACAAGAAGGAGCAATAATCGCTTTCAAAAGTGTTTATTTTTCTATCTCTGTTTGCATATTCATTTGTACAACTGGTTTGGACCTTGTAATATTAAGTGTAACAGGACATTGGTGTCGTTATATATTGGCTACTGAACCAGGCTGAAGTCTGTTTTTTATATCCACAGGCTGAGGGGTCAGCTGACGTTGTAAAGGCACTTTAAAAATGATGGGTGTAATGTCGGACAATGTCATGTGATCAAGGGGCGGAGGTCCCGAAACGCGTCATGGCGGCGTGTTCTCTGCACAAAGGATGGAATAAACTATAAAAAATGTTGCTAATCATCCGTGTGGGTCCGGTTTCGTTATTTCCTGGAGTGACCTCTTGGGACTTGGCGGAGTTCGTGTCATATATATATATATATTCACTGAAAAAACCATAGGTTATAGACCATATATAGTTAGGAATTCGCATTTACAAAACCTTATTTTACTCACACAAAACCATTGAAATTCCATATATAGTTAGTTGCACTAACTATATATCGCGCACCCGCAATCCACTGCTGATGATGTCACATATTACATCATTCATGACATGGTCAGTGACATCACTGATGACATCACTGATGACATCTCAAATGACATCACTGATGACATCTCAAATGACATCACTGATGACATCACTGATGACATCTCATTTGACATTACTGATCACATCACTGATGATATCATTCATGTGATAATACGATGAACCTCTTCAGACTCTAATATAACCTTAGATACAATCAGTGTAAACAGACACTCACAGACTGTCACTCATCCATGGAGTTACTCACACACCTAGTCAGTCATGCAAAGAATCAATCACACCTCCATTTCCTCAACTATACAGTTATACAAACTTTACTTATTCAAACATATACTAACACATATTTACCCTCTTATACAATCCCTGATACAAGTTCACAATGATCCATACAGCCACTCACACATTCACTGGCTCTTATGCACAGTTATTTATATATGTCAACTCTCACATGTACTGTGTTTTACATAAGTACTTACTTTGACATGTAGCACTGAGATATCCATTCACTCACCAATACACTCATGCACACAGTCAACCGCCCATACAGCTGTTTCCACATGCACTTTTGAAACCATACATCTAGTGAATCAACTGCTCACACATCTATGCACAGAGTCATACACCTCCCAGCCACCCACACACACACTCAGTCTCCCATACAAATACTTGGGCAACCAATCAATAACCCATATAGTTACTCATATAGCTACTTATCAACACATGCAACAGTTTACAGAACAACAGACATAATGATGCACAAATTAAGACAGTTTAGTCACTAACCCATGCACTCAGTGAGACACATTTAATCACTCACTCATACAGTCAGTCATGCACCTACTAAATCCTTCATCCAGACACTTATACATCCACTCATTCTTCAATATGTAAGACATATTTTAACTTTACAGAAACATACAGTCACTGGATGTTGTCATCAGTGATGTCATCAGTGATGTCATTTGAGATGTCATCAGTGATGTCATCAGTGATGTCACTGACCATGTCATGAATGATGTAATATGTGACATCATCAGCAGTGGATTGCGGGTGCGCGATATATAGTTAGTGCAACTAACTATATATGGAATTTCAATGGTTTTGTGTGAGTAAAATAAGGTTTTGTAAATGCGAATTCCTAACTATATATGGTCTATAACCTATGGTTTTTTCAGTGAATTTTCAAGGTTTTGTAAATGCTAATTCCTAACTATATATGGTCTATAACCTATGGTTTTTTCAGTGAATTTTCAAGGTTTTGTAAATGCTAATTCCTAACTATATATGGTCTATAACCTATGGTTTTTTCAGTGAATATATATATATACATACATATATAAACATATATCATCTGTATATCTATATAAATACAAACATAAATGCATGCATACATATACTTATATGCATACAGATGCATGTTATTTACATGAAAGTTGAAAAAACACTAATAAATGCAAAGCTAAAAAGCCACCTCATTACAAACAGAATGGCTTTAACTTAAACGAGGGCGAGATCTATTGCATTTTCAATGCTTGTTTACTTTGGTTCCATCAAGAAGACATTCAGATGTGTCACACATTTGCCATAAATTCTGAATGTTAGCACTCTAGTTGCACATTAGATCACTGTAGTAAAGCTACTGCTCACCAGGGACGTCTGCTGCTGGTATTCAAAGTGCATGTTTCAGTCTGCATGTCAGAATTTTTTTAATGAAATTGAAGAGGGTTTGAGAAGTCACTCAAAATGTGCCCTAATTTTTCTTTCTGCAGCACTAATCATAATTCATATGGCAAAATATACCCCCTCATTTTGTTCCTTTTTAAATTAAATGTTTTAAGAGTTACCACTTTATTCCAATCAAGATGGCTTCAGGTGTGCCATACCTTTGTAATAAGTAGGACTGTTAGCGCTCTAGTTGTTCTTTAGAACACTCTGGGACATTCTGTCATTGGGCTATACTTGGGCTACATCTGGGTGATATTTGGGCTACATTTGGGCTCTTTTGTCTCTGGTGGCCATTTTGGGAGACTGCATGTCAGAATTTTTTAATGAAATAGAAGAGGATTTGAAAAGTCACTCAAAATGTGCCCTAATTTTTCTTTCTGCAGCACTAATAATACCTTCTATTGCATAATATACCCCTCATTTTGTTCCTTTTTAAATTAAATGTTTTAAGAGTTACCACTTTATTCCCATCACGATGGCTCCAGGTGTGCTATACCTTTGTAATAAGTAGGACTGTTAGCGCTCTAGTTGTTCTTTAGAACACTCTGGGACATTCTGTCATTGGGCTATACTTGGGCTACATCTGGGTGATATTTGGGCTACATTTGGGCTCTTTTGTCTCTGGTGGCCATTTTGGGAGACTGCATGTCAGAATGTTTTAATGAAATAGAAAAGGATTTGAGAAGTCACTCAAAATGTGCCCTAATTTTTCATTCTGCAGCACTAATCATACTTTCTATGGCAAAATATACCCCCTCATGTTGTTTCTTTTTAAATTAAATGTTTTAAGAGTTACCACTTTATTCCAATCAAGATGGCTTCAGGTGTGCCATACCTTTGTAATAAGTAGGACTGTTAGCGCTCTAGTTGTTCTTTAGAACACTCTGGGACATTCTGTCATTGGGCTATACTTGGGCTACATCTGGGTGATATTTGGGCTACATTTGGGCTCTTTTGTCTCTGGTGGCCATTTTGGGAGACTGCATGTCAGAATGTTTTAATGAAATAGAAAAGGATTTGAGAAGTCACTCAAAATGTGCCCTAATGTTTCATTCTGCAGCACTAATCATACTTTCTATGGCAAAATATACCCCCTCATGTTGTTTCTTTTTAAATTAAATGTTTTAAGAGTTACCACTTTATTCCAATCAAGATGGCTTCAGGTGTGCCATACCTTTGTAATAAGTAGGACTGTTAGCGCTCTAGTTGTTCTTTAGAACACTCTAGGAGGCTGCAGTAGAACACAAAGGAATCAACTGACAGTCTCTGTCCTTGTTGGATGTACATGTTTTACTGAGAATGTCAGACTTCATTTTCACATGACTGAGAAAGATAATGTGAATTTACAGAAAATATGCTTTCAGTTTAGCTTATAGATCCCCTTCCAAACCACTGTGGGAAAATCATGAGATATTAGTTTTCTTTCAAACAATATTAATGATATCACAGCAGAAGGTTTTTTCACATGGTAAAATCACCTTAGAACCCACCACAATTCCTAAAACGAGTATGGTACCATCAACAAATGATTTATAATGTAACTAAAGTCCTAAAACCCTCTATTAACTACAATGCTTTTTAATGAGGTGCTATCATGTATATTGGTCCCAAGATGGCTGCCAACACTTCTTGGATGAAGTGCTGACAGCCAATCAGATCAGATGTGTGGTTAGACTCCGCCCAGATATATATCTTTTTTTGAACCTAAATTACTCAAAATCCACTGGAGCACACATATTGAGACCTAGCAAAGGCACATTGGGCTAACAGTCCCTACAATTTTGCCAAGTTTCGTGCAAATCCATTCAGCCGTTCGAGCTAAAAGTGAGGCCAACCGCCCTATGGAAATTAACATGGGAAAAACGCGTTTTGGGACCCCCCTTCTTTCTCGGCCCCCCCTTTATGAAACCCCCCCAAATTGTCAGGGGCTGCTCAGAAACAAAATGTTCCATTTTCCTGAAAATTTCAGCCAATTCCGTCCACAAACGCCAAAGTTATTAGACATAGAATTTTCAAAAATCCCATAGAGAAAAAATCCTAACTATATATACCTACTGGCGACCGCCAGTAGGTAATATATGTATATATATATACATATATATCCAGATAATTGGCACTTACCTGGATCGCCGCCCTTCCCTGGAAGCAGTGGGACTGCTGTCCGTTGACAGACCATACCAATGGAGAGACGCCTTTACTGTAACTGACGTCTCCGGATGCACTGTGTACGGGGAGACGAGCGGTAGGAAGTGAGGGCTGCAATGACAGTTATTGCCCAGTACAAGTGCCGGTTCAAGTCCAACCACGCTCGATATCAGCCTCTCGAACTTGAGACATCCAAAAACTGGCTGATAGTAACCATTCCAAAAAACGCAATGAACAAACTGCATGATGGGTAATTTATTATTTATTTATTTATTGAACTTGTATTGCGCACAGCTACCCGCAGTGGGTTTCCCGGCGCCAGGGACAGACTGGAGAAGAAAACAAGCAATAGCCGAGAGAAAAGAAAAACAGAACCGAGGAACCTAAAACAGAAGAGTCTTCAATTGCAATTGTAATGCAGTCCTTACAACACTTTTTGGACGTGACTTAGAGCGTGAGTAGGAGGAACACAGCCTACTTTAGGAGGATGACCTAACACTTTGAAACCAACTGAGAACCACAGCGCCAGAGGCAACTGAAGAAGGCTATCGCCGAAACGCGTCTTGCCAGACTCTGAACTACTACAATTGCAGCCACGCTGTGTTCCCTTCTGTCTACTCAATTGAGGAAGATGTTCTTTGAAATATTAGCGTACTGCCAATGTCACGCACGGGGGACCCTTTCTTAAAGTATCACAGGATGATTGGCACTTACCTGGATCGCCGCCCTTCCCTGGAAGCAGTGGGACTGCTGTCCGTTGACAGACCATACCAATGGAGAGACGCCTTTACTGTAACTGACGTCTCCAGATGCACTGTGTACGGGGAGACGAGCGGTAGGAAGTGAGGGCTGCAATGACAGTTATTGCCCAGTACAAGTGCCGGTTCAAGTCCAACCACGCTCGATATCAGCTTCTCGATCTTGAGACATCCAAAAACTGGCTGATAGTAACCATTCCCAAAAACACAACGAACAAACTGCATGATGGGTAATGCAATCCTTACAACACTTTTTGGGCGTGACTTAGAGCGTGAGTAGGAGGAACACAGCCTACTTTAGAAGGATGACCTAACACTTTGAAACCAACTGAGAACCACAGCGCCAGAGGCAACTGAAGAAGGCTATCACCGAAACGCTTCTTGCCAGCCTCTAAACTACTACAATTGCAGCCACGCCGTGTCCCCTTCTGTCTACTCAATTAAGGAAGATGTTCTTTGAAATATTAGCGTGCTGCCAATGTCACGCACTGGGGACCCTTTCTTAAAGTATCACAGGATAATTGGCACTTACCTGGATCGCCGCCCTTCCCTGGAAGCAGTGGGACTGCTGTCCGTTGACAGACCATACCAATGGAGAGACGCCTTTACTGTAACTGACGTCTCCGGATGCACTGTGTACGGGGAGACGAGCGGTAGGAAGTGAGGGCTGCAATGACAGTTATTGCCCAGTACAAGTGCCGGTTCAAGTCCAACCACGCTCGATATCAGCCTCTCAAACTTGAGACATCCAAAAACTGGCTGATAGTAACCATTCCCAAAAACGCAACGAACAAATTGCATGATGGGTAATGCAGTCCTTACAACACTTTTTGGGCGTGACTTAGAGCGTGAGTAGGAGGAACACAGCCTACTTTAGGAGGATGACCTAACACTTTGAAACCAACTGAGAACCACAGTGCCAGAGGCAACTGAAGAAGGCTATCGACGAAACTCGTCTTGCCAGGTTCTGAACTACTACAATTGCAGCCACGCCGTGTCCCCTTCTGTCTACTCAATTGAGGAAGATGTTCTTTGAAATATTAGCGTGCTGCCAATGTCACGCACTGGGGACCCTTTCTTAAAATATCACAGGATAATTGGCACTTACCTGGATCGCCGCCCTTCCCTGGAAGCAGTGGGACTGCTGTCCGTTGACAGACAATACCAATGGAGAGACGCCTTTACTGTAACTGACGTCTCCGGATGCACTGTGTACGGGGAGACGAGCGGTAGGAAGTGAGGGCTACAATGACACTTATTGCCCAGTACAAGTGCCAGTTCAAGTCCAACCACGCTCAATATCAGCATCTCGAACTTGAGACATCCAAAAACTGGCTGATAGTAACCATTCCCAAAAACGCAACAAACAAACTGCATGATGGGTAATGCAGTCCTTACAACACTTTTTGGGCATGACTTAGAGCGTGAGTAGGAGGAACACAGCCTACTTTAGGAGGATGACCTAACTCTTTAAAACCAACTGAGAACCACAGCGCCAGAGGCAACTGAAGAAGGCTATCGCCAAAACGCGTCTTGCCAGGCTCTGAACTACTACAAATGCAGCCACGCCGTGTCCCCTTCTGTCTACTCAATTGAAGAAGATGTTCTTTGAAATATTAGCGTGCTGCCAATGTCACACACTGGGGACCCTTTCTTAAAGTATCACAGGATAATTGGCACTTACCTGGATCGCCGCCTTTCCCTGGAAGCAGTGGGACTGCTGTCCGTTGACAGACCATACCAAAGGAGAGACGCCTTTACTGTAACTGACGTCTCCGGATGCACTGTGTACGGGGAGACGAGCGGTAGGAAGTGAGGGCTGCAATGACAGTTATTGCCCAGTACAAGTGCCGGTTCAAGTCCAACCACGCTCGATATCAGCCTCTCGAACTTTAGACATCCAAAAACTGGCTGTTAGTAACCATTCCCAAAAACGCAACGAACAAACTGCATGATGGGTAATGCAGTCCTTACAACACTTTTTGGGCTTGACTTAGAGCGTGAGTAGGAGGAACACAGCAAACTTTAGGAGGATGACCTAACACTTTGAAACCAACTGAGAACCACAGCGCCAGAGGCAACTGAGGAAGGGTATCACCGAAACGCGTCTTACCAGGCTCTGAACTACTACAATTGCAGCCACGCCGTGTCCCCTTCTGTCTACTCAATTGAAGAAGATGTTCTTTGAAATATTAGCGTGCTGCCACTGTCACGCACTGGGGACCCTTTCTTAAAGTATCACAGGATAATTGGCACTTACCTGGATCGCCGCCCTTCCCTGGAAGCAGTGGGACTGCTGTCCGTTGACAGACCATACCAATGGAGAGACGCCTTTACTGTAACTGACGTCTCCGGATGCACTGTGTACTGGGAGACGAGCGGTAGGAAGTGAGGGCTACAATGACAGTTATTGCCCAGTACAAGTGCCAGTTCAGGTCCAACCACGCTCGATATCAGCCTCTCAAACTTGAGACATCCAAAAACTGGCTGATAGTAACCATTCCCAAAAACCCAACGAACAAACTGCATGATGGGTAATGCAGTCCTTATAACACTTTTTGGGCATGACTTAGAGCGTGAGTAGGAGGAACACAGCCTACTTTAGGAGGATGACCTAACTCTTTGAAACCAACTGAGAACCACAGCGCCAGAGGAAACTGAAGAAGGCTATCCTCGAAACGCGTCTTGCCAGGCTCTGAACTACTACAATTGCCGCCATGCCGTGTCCCCTTCTGTCTACTCAATTGAAGAAGATGTTCTTTGAAATATTAGCGTGCTGCCAATGTCACGCACTGGGGACCCTTTCTTAAAGTATCACAGGATAATTAGCACTTACCTGGATCGTCGCCCTTCCCTGGAAGCAGTGGGACTGCTGTCCGTTGACAGACCATACCAATGGAGAGACGCCTTTACTGTAACTGACGTCTCCGGATGCACTGTGTACTGGGAGACGAGCGGTAGGAAGTGAGGGCTGCAATGACAGTTATTGCCCAGTACAAGTGCCGGTGCAAGTCCAACCACGCTCGATATCAGCCTCTCGAACTTGAGACATCCAAAAACTGGCTGATAGTAACCATTCCCAAAAACGCAACGAACAAACTGCATGATGGGTAATGCAGTCCTTACAACACTTTTTGGGCGTGACTTAGAGCGTGAGTAGGAGGAACACAGCCTACTTTAGGAGGATGACCTAACACTTTGAAACTAACTGAGAACCACAGCGCCAGAGGCAACTGAAGAAGGCTATCGCCGAAATGCGTCTTGCCAGGCTCTGAACTACTACAATTGCAGCCACGCCGTGTCCCCTTCTGTCTACTCAATTGAGGAAGATGTTCTTTGAAATATTAGCGTGCTGCCAATGTCACGCACTGGGGACCCTTTCTTAAAGTATCACAGGATAATTGGCACTTACCTGGATCGCCGCCTTTCCCTGGAAGCAGTGGGACTGCTGTCCGTTGACAGACCATACCAAAGGAGAGACGCCTTTACTGTAACTGACGTCTCCGGATGCACTGTGTACGGGGAGATGAGCGGTAGGAAGTGAGGGCTGCAATGACAGTTATTGCCCAGTACAAGTGCCGGTTCAAGTCCAACCACGCTCGATATCAGCCTCTCGAACTTTAGACATCCAAAAACTGGCTGTTAGTAACCATTCACTTTTTGGGCTTTACTTAGAGCGTGAGTAGGAGGAACACAGCAAACTTTAGGAGGATGACCTAACACTTTGAAACCAACTGAGAACCACAGCGCCAGAGGCAACTGAGGAAGGGTATCACCGAAACGCGTCTTGCCAGGCTCTGAACTACTACAATTGCAGCCACGCCGTGTCCCCTTCTGTCTACTCAATTGAGGAAGATGTTCTTTGAAATATTAGCGTGCTGCCAATGTCACGCACTGGGGACCCTTTCTTAAAGTATCACAGGATAATTGGCACTTACCTGGATGGCCGCCCTTCCCTGGAAGCAGTGGGACTGCTGTCTGTTGACAGACCATACCAATGGAGAGACGCCTTTACTGTAACTGACGTCTCCGGATGCACTGTGTACTGGGAGACGAGCGGTAGGAAGTGAGGGCTGCAATGACAGTTATTGCCCAGTACAAGTGCCGGTTCAAGTCCAACCACGCTCGATATCAGCCACTCGAACTTGAGACATCCAAAAACTGGCTGATAAGAACCATTCCCAAAAACGCAACAAACAAACTGCATGTTGGGTAATGCAGTCCTTACAAAACTTTTTGGGCGTGACTTAGAGCGTGAGTAGGAGGAACACAGCCTACTTTAGGAGGATGACCTAACACTTTGAAACCAACTGAGAACCACAGCGCCAGAGGCAACTGAAGAAGGCTATCACCGAAACGCGTCTTGCCAGGCTCTGAACTACTACAATTGCAGCCACGCTGTGTCCCCTTCTGTCTACTCAATTGAGGAAGATGTTCTTTGAAATATTAGCGTGCTGCCAATGTCACGCACTGGGGACCCTTTCTTAAAGTATCACAGGATAATTGGCACTTACCTGGATCGCCGCCCTTCCCTGGAAGCAGTGGGACTGCTGTCCGTTGACAGACCATACCAATGGAGAGACGCCTTTACTGTAACTGACGTCTCCGGATGCACTGTGTACTGGGAGACGAGCGGTAGGAAGTGAGGGCTGCAATGACAGTTATTGCCCAGTACACCTGCCGGTTCTAGTCCAACCACGCTCGATATCAGCCTCTCGAACTTGAGACATCCAAAAACTGGCTGATAGTAACCATTCCCAAAAACGCAACGAACAAACTGCATGATGGGTAATGCAGTCCTTACAACACTTTTTGGGCGTGACTTAGAGCGTGAGTAGGAGGAACACAGCCTACTTTAGGAGGATGACCTAACACTTTGAAACCAACTGAGAACCACAGCTCCAGAGCAACTGAAGAAGGCTATCGCCGAAACGCGTCTTGCCAGGCTCTGAACTACTACAATTGCAGCCACGCCGTGTCCCCTTCTGTCTACTCAATTGAGGAAGATGTTCTTTGAAATATGAGTGTGCTGCCAATGTCACGCACTGGGGACCCTTTCTTAAAGTATCACAGGATAATTGGCACTTACCTGGATCGCCGCCTTTCCCTGGAAGCAGTGAGACTGCTGTCCGTTGACAGACCATACCAAAGGAGAGACGCCTTTACTGTAACTGACGTCTCCGGATGCACTGTGTACGGGGAGACGAGCGGTAGGAAGTGAGGGCTGCAATGACAGTTATTGCCCAGTACAAGTGCCGGTTCAAGTCCAACCACGCTCGATATCAGCCTCTCGAACTTGAGACATCCAAAAACTGGCTGTTAGTAACCATTCCCAAAAACGCAACGAACAAACTGCATGATGGGTAATGCAGTCCTTACACCACTTTTTGGGCTTGACTTAGAGCGTGAGTAGGAGGAACACATCCTACTTTAGGAGGATGACCTAACACTTTGAAACCAACTGAGAACCACAGCGCCAGAGGCAACTGAAGAAGGCTATCGCCGAAACACGTCTTGCCAGGCTCTGAACTACTACAATTGCAGCCACGCCGTGTCCGCTTCTGTCTACTCAATTGAGGAAGATGTTCTTTGAAATATTAGTGTGCTGCCCATGTCACGCACTGGGGACCCTTTCTTAAAGAATCACAGGATAATTGGCACTTACCTGGATCGCCGCCCTTCCCTGGAAGCAGTGGGACTGCTGTCCGTTGACCGACCATACCAATGGAGAGACGCCTTTACTGTAACTGACGTCTCCGGATGCACTGTATACGGGCAGACGAGCGGTAGGAAGTGAGGGCTGCAATCACAGTTATTGCCCAGTACAAGTGCCAGTTCAAGTCCAACCACGCTCGATATCAGCCTCTCGAACTTGAGACATCCAAAAACTGGCTGATAGTAACCATTCCCAAAAACGCAATGAACAAACTGCATGATGGGTAATGCAGTCCTTACAACACTTTTTGGGCGTGACTTAGAGCGTGAGTCGGAGGAACACAGCCTACTATAGGAGGATGACCTAACACTTTGAAACCAACTGAGAACCACAGCGCCAGAGGCAACTGAAGAAGGCTATCGCCGAAACGCGTCTTGCCAGGCTCTGAACTACTACAATTGCAGCCACGCCGTGTCCCCTTCTGTCTACTCAATTGAGGAAGATGTTCTTTGAAATATTAGCGTGCTGCCAATGTCACGCACTGGGGACCCTTTCTTAAAGTATCACAGGATAATTGGCACTTACCTGGATCGCCGCCCTTCCCTGGAAGCAGTGGGACTGCTGTCCGTTGACAGACCGTACCAATGGAGAGACGCCTTTACTGTAACTGACGTCTCCGGATGCACTGTGTACGGGGAGACGAGCGGTAGGAAGTGAGGGCTGCAATGGCAGTTATTGCCCAGTACAAGTGCCAGTTCAAGTCCAACCACGCTCGATATCAGCCTCTCGAACTTGAGACATCCAAAAACTGGCTGATAGTAACCATTCCCAAAAACGCAACAAACAAACTGCATGATGGGTAATGCAGTCCTTACAACACTTTTTGGGCGTGACTTAGAGCGTGAGTAGGAGGAACACAGCCTACTTTAGGAGGATGACCTAACACTTTGAAAGCAACTGAGAACCACAGCGCCAGAGGCAACTGAAGAAGGCTATCACCGAAACGCGTCTTGCCAGGCTCTGAACTACTACAATTGCAGCCACGCCGTGTCCCCTTCTGTCTACTCAATTGAAGAAGATGTTCTTTGAAATATTAGTGTGCTGCCAATGTCACACACTGGGGACCCTTTCTTAAACTATCACAGGATAATTGGCACTTACCTGGATCGCCGCCCTTCCCTGGAAGCAGTGGGACTGCTGTCCGTTGACAGACCATACCAATGGAGAGACGCCTTTACTGTAACTGACGTCTCCGGATGCACTGTGTACGGGGAGACGAGCGGTAGGAAGTGAGGTCTGCAATGACAGTTATTGCCCAGTGACAGTGCCGGTTCAAGTCCAACCACGCTCAATATCAGCCTCTCGAACTTGAGACATCCAAAAACTGGCTGATAGTAACCATTCCCAAAAACGCAACGAACAAACTGCATGATGGGTAATGCAGTCCTTACAACACTTTTTGGGCGTGACTTAGAGCGTGAGTAGGAGGAACACAGCCTACTTTAGGAGGATGACCTAACACTTTGAAACCAACTGAGAACCACAGCGCCAGAGGCAACTGAAGAAGGCTATCGCCGAAACGCGTCTTGCCAGGCTCTGAACTACTACAATTGCAGCCACGCCGTGTCCCCTTCTGTCTACTCAATTGAGGAAGATGTTCTTTGAAATATTAGCGTGCTGCTAATGTCACGCACTGGGGACCCTTTCTTAAAGTATCACAGGATAATTGGCACTTACCTGGATCGCCGCCTTTCCCTGGAAGCAGTGGGACTGCTGTCCGTTGACAGACCATACCAAAGGAGAGACGCCTTTACTGTAACTGACGTCTCCGGATGCACTGTGTACGGGGAGACGAGCGGTAGGAAGTGAGGGCTGCAATGACAGTTATTGCCCAGTACAAGTGCCGGTTCAAGTCCAACCACGCTCCATATCAGCCTCTCGAACTTGAGACATCCAAAAACTGGCTGTTAGTAACCATTCCCAAAAACGCAACGAACAAACTGCATGATGGGTAATGCAGTCCTTACACCACTTTTTGGGCTTGACTTAGAGCGTGAGTAGGAGGAACACAGCCTACTTTAGGAGGATGACCTAACACTTTGAAACCAACTGAGAACCACAGCGCCAGAGGAAACTGAAGAAGGCTATTGCCGAAACGCGTCTTGCCAGGCTCTGAACTACTACAATTGCAGCCACGCCGTGTCCGCTTCTGTCTACTCAATTGAGGAAGATGTTCTTTGAAATATTAGCGTGCTGCCAATGTCACGCACTGGGGACCCTTTCTTAAAGTATCACAGGATAATTGGCACTTACCTGGATCGCCGCCCTTCCCTGGAAGCAGTGGGACTGCTGTCCGTTGACAGACCATACCAATGGAGAGACGCCTTTACTGTAACTGACGTCTCCGGATGCACTGTGTACGGGGAGACGAGCGGTAGGAAGTGAGGGCTGCAATGACAGTTATTGCCCAGTACAAGTGCCGGTTCAAGTCCAACCACGCTCGATATCAGCCTCTCGAACTTTAGACATCCAAAAACTGGCTGTTAGTAACCATTCCCAAAAACGCAACGAACAAACTGCATGATGGGTAATGCAGTCCTTACAACATTTTTGGGCTTGACTTAGAGCGTGAGTAGGAGGAACACAGCAAACTTCAGGAGGATGACCTAACACTTTGAAACCAACTGAGAACCACAGCGCCAGAGGCAACTGAGGAAGGGTATCGCCGAAACGCGTCTTGCCAGGCTCTGAACTACTACAATTGCAGCCACGCCGTGTCCCCTTCTGTCTACTCAATTGAGGAAGATGTTCTTTGAAATATTAGCGTGCTGCCAATGTCACGCACTGGGGACCCTTTCTTAAAGTATCACAGGATAATTGGCATTTACCTGGATTGCCCCCCTTCCCTGGAAGCAGTGGGACTGCTGTCCGTTGACAGACCATACCAATGGAGAGACGCCTTTACTGTAACTGACGTCTCCGGATGCACTGTGTACTGGGAGACGAGCAGTAGGAAGTGAGGGCTGCAATGACAGTTATGGTCCAGTACAAGTGCCGGTTCAAGTCCAACCACGCTCGATATCAGCCTCTCGAACTTGAGACATCCAAAAACTGGCTGATAGTAACCATTCCCAAAAACGCAACGAACAAACTGCATGTTGGGTAATGCAGTCCTTACAACACTTTTTGGGCGTGACTTAGAGCGTGAGTAGGAGGAACACAGCCTACTTTAGGAGGATGACCTAACACTTTGAAACCAACTGAGAACCACAGCGCCAGAGGCAACTGAAGAAGGCTATCGCCGAAACGCGTCTTGCCAGGCTCTGAACTACTACAATTGCAGCCACGCTGTGTCCCCTTCTGTCTACTCAATTGAGGAAGATGTTCTTTGAAATATTAGCGTGCTGCCAATGTCATGCACTGGGGACCCTTTCTTAAAGTATCACAGGATAATTGGCACTTACCTGGATCGCCGCCCTTCCCTGGAAGCAGTGGGACTGCTGTCCGTTGACAGACCATACCAATGGAGAGACGCCTTTACTGTAACTGACGTCTCCGGATGCACTGTGTACTGGGAGACGAGCGGTAGGAAGTGAGGGCTGCAATGACAGTTATTGCCCAGTACAAGTGCCGGTTCAAGTCCAACCACGCTCGATATCAGCCTCTCGAACTTGAGACATCCAAAAACTGGCTGATAGTAACCATTCCCAAAAACGCAACGAACAAACTGCATGATGGGTAATGCAGTCCTTACAACACTTTTTGGGCGTGACTTAGAGCGTGAGTAGGAGGAACACAGCCTACTTTAGGAGGATGACCTAACACTTTGAAACCAACTGAGAACCACAGCGCCAGAGGCAACTGAAGAAGGCTATCGCCGAAACGCGTCTTGCCAGGCTCTGAACTACTACAATTGCAGCCACGCCGTGTCCCCTTCTGTCTACTCAATTGAGGAAGATGTTCTTTGAAATATTAGCGTGCTGCCAATGTCACGCACTGGGGACCCTTTCTTAAAGTATCACAGGATAATTGGCACTTACCTGGATCGCCGCCCTTCCCTGGAAGCAGTGGGACTGCTGTCCGTTGACAGACCGTACCAATGGAGAGACGCCTTTACTGTAACTGACGTCTCCGGATGCACTGTGTACGGGGAGACGAGCGGTAGGAAGTGAGGGCTGCAATGGCAGTTATTGCCCAGTACAAGTGCCAGTTCAAGCCCAACCACGCTCGATATCAGCCTCTCGAACTTGAGACATCCAAAAACTGGCTGATAGTAACCATTCCCAAAAACGAAACGAACAAACTGCATGATGGGTAATGCAGTCCTTACAACACTTTTTGGGCGTGACTTAGAGCGTGAGTAGGAGGAACACAGCCTACTTTAGGAGGATGACCTAACACTTTGAAACCAACTGAGAACCACAGCGCCAGAGGCAACTGAAGAAGGCTTTCACTGAAACGCGTCTTGCCAGGCTCTGAACTACTACAATTGCAGCCACGCCGTGTCCCCTTCTGTCTACTCAATTGAAGAAGATGTTCTTTGAAATATTAGTGTGCTGCCAATGTCACGCACTGGGGACCCTTTCTTAAACTATCACAGGATAATTGGCACTTACCTGGATCGCCGCCCTTCCCTGGAAGCAGTGGGACTGCTGTCCGTTGACAGACCATACCAATGGAGAGACGCCTTTACTGTAACTGACGTCTCCGGATGCACTGTGTACGGGGAGACGAGCGGTAGGAAGTGAGGTCTGCAATGACAGTTATTGCCCAGTACAAGTGCCGGTTCAAGTCCAACCACGCTCGATATCAGCCTCTCGAACTTGAGACATCCAAAAACTGGCTGTTAGTAACCATTCCCAAAAACGCAACGAACAAACTGCATGATGGGTAATGCAGTCCTTACACCACTTTTTGGGCTTGACTTAGAGCGTGAGTAGGAGGAACACAGCCTACTTTAGGAGGATGACCTAACACTTTGAAACCAACTGAGAACCACAGCGCCAGAGGAAACTGTAGAAGGCTATCGCCGAAACGCGTCTTGCCAGGCTCTGAACTACTACAATTGCAGCCACGCCGTGTCCGCTTCTGTCTACTCAATTGAGGAAGATGTTCTTTGAAATATTAGCGTGCTCCCAATGTCACGCACTGGGGACCCTTTCTTAAAGTATCACAGGATAATTGGCACTTACCTGGATCGCCGCCCTTCCCTGGAAGCAGTGGGACTGCTGTCCGTTGACAGACCATACCAATGGAGAGACGCCTTTACTGTAACTGACGTCTCCGGTTGCACTGTGTACGGGGAGACGAGCGGTAGGAAGTGAGGGCTGCAATGACAGTTATTGCCCAGTACAAGTGCCGGTTCAAGTCCAACCACGCTCGATATCAGCCTCTCGAACTTTAGACATCCAAAAACTGGCTGTTAGTAACCATTCCCAAAAACGCAACGAACAAACTGCATGATGGGTAATGCAGTCCTTACAACATTTTTGGGCTTGACTTAGAGCGTGAGTAGGAGGAACACAGCAAACTTTAGGAGGATGACCTAACACTTTGAAACCAACTGAGAACCACAGCGCCAGAGGCAACTGAGGAAGGGTATCGCCAAAACGCGTCTTGCCAGGCTCTGAACTACTACAATTGCAGCCACGCCGTGTCCCCTTCTGTCTACTCAATTGAGGAAGATGTTCTTTGAAATATTAGCGTGCTGCCAATGTCACGCACTGGGGACCCTTTCTTAAAGTATCACAGGATAATTGGCATTTACCTGGATCGCCCCCCTTCCCTGGAAGCAGTGGGACTGCTGTCCGTTGACAGACCATACCAATGGAGAGACGCCTTTACTGTAACTGACGTCTCCGGATGCACTGTGTACTGGGAGACGAGCAGTAGGAAGTGAGGGCTGCAATGACAGTTATGGTCCAGTACAAGTGCCAGTTCAAGTCCAACCACGCTCGATATCAGCCTCTCGAACTTGAGACATCCAAAAACTGGCTGATAGTAACCATTCCCAAAAACGCAACGAACAAACTGCATGATGGGTAATGCAGTCCTTACAACACTTTTTGGGCATGACCTAGAGCGTGAGTAGGAGGAACACAGCCTACTTTAGGAGGATGACCTAACTCTTTGAAACCAACTGAGAACCACAGCGCCAGAGGCAACTGAAGAAGGCTATCGCCGAAACGCGTCTTGCCAGGCTCTGAACTACTACAATTGCAGCCACGCCGTGTCCCCTTCTGTCTACTCAATTGAGGAAGATGTTCTTTGAAATATTAGCGTGCTGCCAATGTCACGCACTGGGGACCCTTTCTTAAAGTATCACAGGATAATTGGCACTTACCTGGATCGCCGCCCTTCCCTGGAAGCAGTGGGACTGCTGTCCGTTGACAGACCATACCAATGGAGAGACGCCTTTACTGTAACTGACGTCTCCGGATGCACTGTGTACTGGGAGACGAGCGGTAGGAAGTGAGGGCTGCAATGACAGTTATTGCCCAGTACAAGTGCCGGTTCAAGTCCAACCACGCTCGATATCAGCCTCTCGAACTTGAGACATCCAAAAACTGGCTGATAGTAACCATTCCCAAAAACGCAACAAACAAACTGCATGTTGGGTAATGCAGTCCTTACAACACTTTTTGGGCGTGACTTAGAGCGTGAGTAGGAGGAACACAGCCTACTTTAGGAGGATGACCTAACACTTTGAAACCAACTGAGAACCACAGCGCCAGAGGCAACTGAAGAAGGATATCGCCGAAACGCGTCTTGCCAGGCTCTGAACTACTACAATTGCAGCCACGCTGTGTCCCCTTCTGTCTACTCAATTGAGGAAGATGTTCTTTGAAATATTAGCGTGCTGCCAATGTCACGCACTGGGGACCCTTTCTTAAAGTATCACAGGATAATTGGCACTTACCTGGATCGCCGCCCTTCCCTGGAAGCAGTGGGACTGCTGTCCGTTGACAGACCATACCAATGGAGAGACGCCTTTACTGTAACTGACGTCTCCGGATGCACTGTGTACTGGGAGACGAGCGGTAGGAAGTGAGGGCTGCAATGACAGTTATTGCCCAGTACAAGTGCCGGTTCAAGTCCAACCACTCTCGATATCAGCCTCTCGAACTTGAGACATCCAAAAACTGGCTGATAGTAACCATTCCCAAAAACGCAACGAACAAACTGCATGATGGGTAATGCAGTCCTTACAACACTTTTTGGGCGTGACTTAGAGCGTGAGTAGGAGGAACACAGCCTACTTTAGGAGGATGACCTAACACTTTGAAACCAACTGAGAACCACAGCGCCAGAGGCAACTGAAGAAGGCTATCGCCGAAACGCGTCTTGCCAGGCTCTGAACTACTACAATTGCAGCCACGCCGTGTCCCCTTCTGTCTACTCAATTGAGGAAGATGTTCTTTGAAATATTAGCGTGCTGCCAATGTCACGCACTGGGGACCCTTTCTTAAAGTATCACAGGATAATTGGCACTTACCTGGATCGCCGCCTTTCCCTGGAAGCAGTGGGACTGCTGTCCGTTGACAGACCATACCAAAGGAGAGACGCCTTCACTGTAACTGACGTCTCCGGATGCACTGTGTACTGGGAGACGAGCGGTAGGAAGTGAGGGCTGCAATGACAGTTATTGCCCAGTACAAGTGCCGGTTCAAGTCCAACCACGCTCGATATCAGCCTCTCGAACTTGAGACATCCAAAAACTGGCTGTTAGTAACCATTCCCAAAAACGCAACAAACAAACTGCATGATGGGTAATGCAGTCCTTACACCACTTTTTGGGCTTGACTTAGAGCGTGAGTAGGAGGAACACAGCCTACTTTAGGAGGATGACCTAACACTTTGAAACCAACTGAGAACCACAGCGCCAGAGGCAACTGAAGAAGGCTATCGCCGAAACACGTCTTGCCAGGCTCTGAACTACTACAATTGCAGCCACGCCGTGTCCGCTTCTGTCTACTCAATTGAGGAAGATGTTCTTTGAAATATTAGCGTGCTGCCAATGTCACGCACTGGGGACCCTTTCTTAAAGAATCACAGGATAATTGGCACTTACCTGGATCGCCGCCCTTCCCTGGAAGCAGTGGGACTGCTGTCCGTTGACAGACCATACCAATGGAGAGACGCCTTTACTGTAACTGACGTCTCCGGATGCACTGTATACGGGGAGACGAGCTGTAGGAAGTGAGGGCTGCAATCACAGTTATTGCCCAGTACAAGTGCCGGTTCTAGTCCAACCACGCTCGATATCAGCCTCTCGAACTTGAGACATCCAAAAACTGGCTGTTAGTAACCATTCCCAAAAACGCAACGAACAAACTGCATGATGGGTAATGCAGTCCTTACAACACTTTTTGGGCGTGACTTAGAGCGTGAGTAGGAGGAACACAGCCTACTTTAGGAGGATGACCTAACACTTTGAAACCAACTGAGAACCACAGCGCCAGAGGCAACTGAAGAAGGCTATCGCCGAAACGCGTCTTGCCAGGCTCTGAACTACTACAATTGCAGCCACGCCGTGTCCCCTTCTGTCTACTCAATTGAGGAAGATGTTCTTTGAAATATTAGCGTGCTGCCAATGTCACGCACTGGGGACCCTTTCTTAAAGTATCACAGGATAATCGGCACTTACCTGGATCGCCGCCCTTCCCTGGAAGCAGTGGGACTGCTGTCCGTTGACAGACCATACCAATGGAGAGACGCCTTTACTGTAACTGACGTCTCCGGATGCACTGTGTACGGGGAGACGAGCGGTAGGAAGTGAGGGCTTCAATGGCAGTTATTGCCCAGTACAAGTGCCGGTGCAAGTCCAACCACGCTCGATATCAGCCTCTCGAACTTGAGACATCCAAAAACTGGCTGATAGTAACCATTCCCAAAAACGCAACGAACAAACTGCATGATGGGTAATGCAGTCCTTACAACACTTTTTGGGCGTGACTTAGAGCGTGAGTAGGAGGAACACAGCCTACTTTAGGAGGATGACCTAACACTTTGAAACTAACTGAGAACCACAGCGCCAGAGGCAACTGAAGAAGGCTATCGCCGAAACGCGTCTTGCCAGGCTCTGAACTACTACAATTGCAGCCACGCCATGTCCCCTTCTGTCTACTCAATTGAGGAAGATGTTCTTTGAAATATTAGCGTGCTGCCAATGTCACGCACTGGGGACCCTTTCTTAAAGTATCACAGGATAATTGGCACTTACCTGGATCGCCGCCTTTCCCTGGAAGCAGTGGGACTGCTGTCCGTTGACAGACCATACCAAAGGAGAGACGCCTTTACTGTAACTGACGTCTCCGGATGCACTGTGTACGGGGAGACGAGCGGTAGGAAGTGAGGGCTGCAATGACAGTTATTGCCCAGTACAAGTGCCGGTTCAAGTCCAACCACGCTCGATATCAGCCTCTCGAACTTTAGACATCCAAAAACTGGCTGTTAGTAACCATTCACTTTTTGGGCTTGACTTAGAGCGTGAGTAGGAGGAACACAGCAAACTTTAGGAGGATGACCTAACACTTTGAAACCAACTGAGAACCACAGCGCCAGAGGCAACTGAGGAAGGGTATCACCGAAACGCGTCTTGCCAGGCTCTGAACTACTACAATTGCAGCCACGCCGTGTCCCCTTCTGTCTACTCAATTGAGGAAGATGTTCTTTGAAATATTAGCGTGCTGCCAATGTCACGCACTGGGGACCCTTTCTTAAAGTATCACAGGATAATTGGCACTTACCTGGATCGCCGCCCTTCCCTGGAAGCAGTGGGACTGCTGTCTGTTGACAGACCATACCAATGGAGAGACGCCTTTACTGTAACTGACGTCTCCGGATGCACTGTGTACTGGGAGACGAGCGGTAGGAAGTGAGGGCTGCAATGACAGTTATTGCCCAGTACAAGTGCCGGTTCAAGTCCAACCACGCTCGATATCAGCCACTCGAACTTGAGACATCCAAAAACTGGCTGATAGTAACCATTCCCAAAAATGCAACAAACAAACTGCATGTTGGGTAATGCAGTCCTTACAAAACTTTTTGGGCGTGACTTAGAGCGTGAGTAGGAGGAACACAGCCTACTTTAGGAGGATGACCTAACACTTTGAAACCAACTGAGAACCACAGCGCCAGAGGCAACTGAAGAAGGCTATCACCGAAACGCGTCTTGCCAGGCTCTGAACTACTACAATTGCAGCCACGCTGTGTCCCCTTCTGTCTACTCAATTGAGGAAGATGTTCTTTGAAATATTAGCGTGCTGCCAATGTCACGCACTGGGGACCCTTTCTTAAAGTATCACAGGATAATTGGCACTTACCTGGATCGCCGCCCTTCCCTGGAAGCAGTGGGACTGCTGTCCGTTGACAGACCATACCAATGGAGAGACGCCTTTACTGTAACTGACGTCTCCGGATGCACTGTGTACTGGGAGACGAGCGGTAGGAAGTGAGGGCTGCAATGACAGTTATTGCCCAGTACACGTGCCGGTTCTAGTCCAACCACGCTCGATTTCAGCCTCTCGAACTTGAGACATCCAAAAACTGGCTGATAGTAACCATTCCCAAAAACGCAACGAACAAACTGCATGATGGGTAATGCAGTCCTTACAACACTTTTTGGGCGTGACTTAGAGCGTGAGTAGGAGGAACACAGCCTACTTTAGGAGGATGACCTAACACTTTGAAACCAACTGAGAACCACAGCGCCAGAGGCAACTGAAGAAGGCTATCGCCGAAACGCGTCTTGCCAGGCTCTGAACTACTACAATTGCAGCCACGCCGTGTCCCCTTCTGTCTACTCAATTGAGGAAGATGTTCTTTGAAATATGAGCGTGCTGCCAATGTCACGCACTGGGGACCCTTTCTTAAAGTATCACATGATAATTGGCACTTACCTGGATCGCCGCCTTTCCCTGGAAGCAGTGGGACTGCTGTCCGTTGACAGACCATACCAAAGGAGAGACGCCTTTACTGTAACTGACGTCTCCGGATGCACTGTGTACGGGGAGACGAGCGGTAGGAAGTGAGGGCTGCAATGACAGTTATTGCCCAGTACAAGTGCCGGTTCAAGTCCAACCACGCTCGATATCAGCCTCTCGAACTTGAGACATCCAAAAACTGGCTGTTAGTAACCATTCCCAAAAACGCAACGAAGAAACTGCATGATGGGTAATGCAGTCCTTACACCACTTTTTGGGCTTGACTTAGAGCGTGAGTAGGAGGAACACATCCTACTTTAGGAGGATGACCTAACACTTTGAAACCAACTGAAAACCACAGCGCCAGAGGCAACTGAAGAAGGCTATCGCCGAAACACGTCTTGCCAGGCTCTGAACTACTACAATTGCAGCCACGCCGTGTCCGCTTCTGTCTACTCAATTGAGGAAGATGTTCTTTGAAATATTAGCGTGCTGCCAATGTCACGCACTGGGGACCCTTTCTTAAAGAATCACAGGATAATTGGCACTTACCTGGATCGCCGCCCTTCCCTGGAAGCAGTGGGACTGCTGTCCGTTGACAGACCATACCAATGGAGAGACGCCTTTACTGTAACTGACGTCTCCGGATGCACTGTATACGGGCAGACGAGCGGTAGGAAGTCAGGGCTGCAATCACAGTTATTGCCCAGTACAAGTGCCGGTTCTAGTCCAACCACGCTCGATATCAGCCTCTCGAACTTGAGACATCCAAAAACTGGCTGTTAGTAATCATTCCCAAAAACGCAACAAACAAACTGCATGATGGGTAATGCAGTCCTTACAACACTTTTTGGGCTTGACTTAGAGCGTGAGTAGGAGGAACACAGCCTACTTTAGGAGGATGACCTAACACTTTGAAACCAACTGAGAACCACAGCGCCAGAGGCAACTGAAGAAGGCTATCGCCGAAACGCGTCTTGCCAGGCTCTGAACTACTACAATTGCAGCCACGCCGTGTCCCCTTCTGTCTACTCAATTGAGGAAGATGTTCTTTGAAATATTAGCGTGCTGCCAATGTCACGCACTGGGGACCCTTTCTTAAAGTATCACAGGATAATTGGCACTTACCTGGATCGCCGCCCTTCCCTGGAAGCAGTGGGACTGCTGTCCGTTGACAGACCATACCAATGGAGAGACGCCTTTACTGTAACTGACGTCTCCGGATACACTGTGTACGGGGAGACGAGCGGTAGGAAGTGAGGGCTGCAATGGCAGTTATTGCCCAGTACAAGTGCCAGTTCAAGTCCAACCACGCTCGATATCAGCCTCTCGAACTTGAGACATCCAAAAACTGGCTGATAGTAACCATTCCCAAAAACGCAATGAACAAACTGCATGATGGGTAATGCAGTCCTTACAACACTTTTTGGGCGTGACTTAGACCGTGAGTCGGAGGAACACAGCCTACTATAGGAGGATGACCTAACACTTTGAAACCAACTGAGAACCACAGCGCCAGAGGCAACTGAAGAAGGCTATCGCCAAAACGCGTCTTGCCAGGCTCTGAACTACTACAATTGCAGCCACGCCGTGTCCCCTTCTGTCTACTCAATTGAGGAAGATGTTCTTTGAAATATTAGCGTGCTGCCAATGTCACGCACTGGGGACCCTTTCTTAAAGTATCACAGGATAATTGGCACTTACCTGGATCGCCGCCCTTCCCTGGAAGCAGTGGGACTGCTGTCCGTTGACAGACCGTACCAATGGAGAGACGCCTTTACTGTAACTGACGTCTCCGGATGCACTGTGTACGGGGAGACGAGCGGTAGGAAGTGAGGGCTGCAATGGCAGTTATTGCCCAGTACAAGTGCCAGTTCAAGTCCAACCACGCTCGATATCAGCCTCTCGAACTTGAGACATCCAAAAACTGGCTGATAGTAACCATTCCAAAAAACGCAACGAACAAACTGCATGATGGGTAATGCAGTCCTTACAACACTTTTTGGGCGTGACTTAGAGCGTGAGTAGGAGGAACACAGCCTACTTTAGGAGGATGACCTAACACTTTGAAAGCAACTGAGAACCACAGCGCCAGAGGCAACTGAAGAAGGCTATCACCGAAACGCGTCTTGCCAGGCTCTGAACTACTACAATTGCAGCCACGCCGTGTCCCCTTCTGTCTACTCAATTGAAGAAGATGTTCTTTGAAATATTAGTGTGCTGCCAATGTCACACACTGGGGACCCTTTCTTAAACTATCACAGGATAATTGGCACTTACCTGGATCGCCGCCCTTCCCTGGAAGCAGTGGGACTGCTGTCCGTTGACAGACCATACCAATGGAGAGACGCCTTTACTGTAACTGACGTCTCCGGATGCACTGTGTACGGGGAGACGAGCGGTAGGAAGTGAGGTCTGCAATGACAGTTATTGCCCAGTGACAGTGCCGGTTCAAGTCCAACCACACTCGATATCAGCCTCTCGAACTTGAGACATCCAAAAACTGGCTGATAGTAACCATTCCCAAAAACGCAACGAACAAACTGCATGATGGGTAATGCAGTCCTTACAACACTTTTTGGGCGTGACTTAGAGCGTGAGTAGGAGGAACACAGCCTACTTTAGGAGGATGACCTAACACTTTGAAACCAACTGAGAACCACAGCGCCAGAGGCAACTGAAGAAGGCTATCGCCGAAACGCGTCTTGCCAGGCTCTGAACTACTACAATTGCAGCCACGCCGTGTCCCCTTCTGTCTACTCAATTGAGGAAGATGTTCTTTGAAATATTAGCGTGCTGCCAATGTCACGCACTGGGGACCCTTTCTTAAAGTATCACAGGATAATTGGCACTTACCTGGATCGCCGCCTTTCCCTGGAAGCAGTGGGACTGCTGTCCGTTGACAGACCATACCAAAGGAGAGACGCCTTTACTGTAACTGACGTCTCCGGATGCACTGTGTACGGGGAGACGAGCGGTAGGAAGTGAGGGCTGCAATGACAGTTATTGCCCAGTACAAGTGCCGGTTCAAGTCCAACCACGCTCCATATCAGCCTCTCGAACTTGAGACATCCAAAAACTGGCTGTTAGTAACCATTCCCAAAAACGCAACGAACAAACTGCATGATGGGTAATGCAGTCCTTACACCACTTTTTGGGCTTGACTTAGAGCGTGAGTAGGAGGAACACAGCCTACTTTAGGAGGATGACCTAACACTTTGAAACCAACTGAGAACCACAGCGCCAGAGGAAACTGAAGAAGGCTATTGCCGAAACGCGTCTTGCCAGGCTCTGAACTACTACAATTGCAGCCACGCCGTGTCCGCTTCTGTCTACTCAATTGAGGAAGATGTTCTTTGAAATATTAGCGTGCTGCCAATGTCACGCACTGGGGACCCTTTCTTAAAGTATCACAGGATAATTGGCACTTACCTGGATCGCCGCCCTTCCCTGGAAGCAGTGGGACTGCTGTCCGTTGACAGACCATACCAATGGAGAGACGCCTTTACTGTAACTGACGTCTCCGGATGCACTGTGTACGGGGAGACGAGCGGTAGGAAGTGAGGGCTGCAATGACAGTTATTGCCCAGTACAAGTGCCGGTTCAAGTCCAACCACGCTCGATATCAGCCTCTCGAACTTTAGACATCCAAAAACTGGCTGTTAGTAACCATTCCCAAAAACGCAACGAACAAACTGCATGATGGGTAATGCAGTCCTTACAACATTTTTGGGCTTGACTTAGAGCGTGAGTAGGAGGAACACAGCAAACTTTAGGAGGATGACCTAACACTTTGAAACCAACTGAGAACCACAGCGCCAGAGGCAACTGAGGAAGGGTATCGCCGAAACGCGTCTTGCCAGGCTCTGAACTACTACAATTGCAGCCACGCCGTGTCCCCTTCTGTCTACTCAATTGAGGAAGATGTTCTTTGAAATATTAGCGTGCTGCCAATGTCACGCACTGGGGACCCTTTCTTAAAGTATCACAGGATAATTGGCATTTACCTGGATTGCCCCCCTTCCCTGGAAGCAGTGGGACTGCTGTCTATTGACAGACCATATCAATGGAGAGACGCCTTTACTGTAACTGACGTCTCCGGATGCACTGTGTACTGGGAGACGAGCAGTAGGAAGTGAGGGCTGCAATGACAGTTATGGTCCAGTACAAGTGCCGGTTCAAGTCCAACCACGCTCGATATCAGCCTCTCGAACTTGAGACATCCAAAAACTGGCTGATAGTAACCATTCCCAAAAATGCAACGAACAAACTGCATGTTGGGTAATGCAGTCCTTACAACACTTTTTGGGCGTGACTTAGAGCGTGAGTAGGAGGAACACAGCCTACTTTAGGAGGATGACCTAACACTTTGAAACCAACTGAGAACCACAGCGCCAGAGGCAACTGAAGAAGGCTATCGCCGAGACGCGTCTTGCCAGGCTCTGAACTACTACAATTGCAGCCACGCTGTGTCCCCTTCTGTCTACTCAATTGAGGAAGATGTTCTTTGAAATATTAGCGTGCTGCCAATGTCATGCACTGGGGACCCTTTCTTAAAGTATCACAGGATAATTGGCACTTACCTGGATCGCCGCCCTTCCCTGGAAGCAGTGGGACTGCTGTCCGTTGACAGACCATACCAATGGAGAGACGCCTTTACTGTAACTGACGTCTCCGGATGCACTGTGTACTGGGAGACGAGCGGTAGGAAGTGAGGGCTGCAATGACAGTTATTGCCCAGTACAAGTGCCGGTTCAAGTCCAACCACGCTCGATATCAGCCTCTCGAACTTGAGACATCCAAAAACTGGCTGATAGTAACCATTCCCAAAAACGCAACGAACAAACTGCATGATGGGTAATGCAGTCCTTACAACACTGTTTGGACGTGACTTAGAGCGTGAGTAGGAGGAACACAGCCTACTTTAGGAGGATGACCTAACACTTTGAAACCAACTGAGAACCACAGCGCCAGAGGCAACTGAAGAAGGCTATCGCCGAAACGCGTCTTGCCAGGCTCTGAACTACTACAATTGCAGCCACGCCGTGTCCCCTTCTGTCTACTCAATTGAGGAAGATGTTCTTTGAAATATTAGCGTGCTGCCAATGTCACGCACTGGGGACCCTTTCTTAAAGTATCACAGGATAATTGGCACTTACCTGGATCGCCGCCCTTCCCTGGAAGCAGTGGGACTGCTGTCCGTTGACAGACCGTACCAATGGAGAGACGCCTTTACTGTAACTGACGTCTCCGGATGCACTGTGTACGGGGAGACGAGCGGTAGGAAGTGAGGGCTGCAATGGCAGTTATTGCCCAGTACAAGTGCCAGTTCAAGTCCAACCACGCTCGATATCAGCCTCTCGAACTTGAGACATCCAAAAACTGGCTGATAGTAACCATTCCCAAAAACGAAACGAACAAACTGCATGATGGGTAATGCAGTCCTTACAACACTTTTTGGGCGTGACTTAGAGCGTGAGTAGGAGGAACACAGCCTACTTTAGGAGGATGACCTAACACTTTGAAACCAACTGAGAACCACAGCGCCAGAGGCAACTGAAGAAGGCTTTCACTGAAACGCGTCTTGCCAGGCTCTGAACTACTACAATTGCAGCCACGC
The DNA here is from genome assembly GCF_964263255.1 of Lissotriton vulgaris. Classification (NCBI taxonomy): domain Eukaryota; kingdom Metazoa; phylum Chordata; class Amphibia; order Caudata; family Salamandridae; genus Lissotriton; species Lissotriton vulgaris. The sequence continues at coordinate 540,382 of NW_028243230.1, forward strand.
CGTGTCCCCTTCTGTCTACTCAATTGAAGAAGATGTTCTTTGAAATATTAGTGTGCTGCCAATGTCACGCACTGGGGACCCTTTCTTAAACTATCACAGGATAATTGGCACTTACCTGGATCGCCGCCCTTCCCTGGAAGCAGTGGGACTGCTGTCCGTTGACAGACCATACCAATGGAGAGACGCCTTTACTGTAACTGACGTCTCCGGATGCACTGTGTACGGGGAGACGAGCGGTAGGAAGTGAGGTCTGCAATGACAGTTATTGCCCAGTACAAGTGCCGGTTCAAGTCCAACCACGCTCGATATCAGCCTCTCGAACTTGAGACATCCAAAAACTGGCTGATAGTAACCATTCCAAAAAACGCAACGAACAAACTGCATGATGGGTAATGCAGTCCTTACAACACTTTTTGGGCGTGACTTAGAGCGTGAGTAGGAGGAACACAGCCTACTTTAGGAGGATGACCTAACACTTTGAAACCAACTGAGAACCACAGCGCCAGAGGCAACTGAAGAAGGCTATCACCGAAACGCGTCTTGCCAGGCTCTGAACTACTACAATTGCAGCCACGCCGTGTCCCCTTCTGTCTACTCAATTGAAGAAGATGTTCTTTGAAATATTAGTGTGCTGCCAATGTCACGCACTGGGGACCCTTTCTTAAAGTATCACAGGATAATTGGCACTTACCTGGATCGCCGCCCTTCCCTGGAAGCAGTGGGACTGCTGTCCGTTGACAGACGATACCAATGGAGAGACGCCTTTACTGTAACTGACGTCTCCGGATGCACTGTGTACGGGGAGACGAGCGGTAGGAAGTGAGGTCTGCAATGACAGTTATTGCCCAGTACAAGTGCCGGTTCAAGTCCAACCACGCTCGATATCAGCCTCTCGAACTTGAGACATCCAAAAACTGGCTGATAGTAACCATTCCCAAAAACGCAACGAACAAACTGCATGATGGGTAATGCAGTCCTTACAACACTTTTTGGGCGTGACTTAGAGCGTGAGTAGGAGGAACACAGCCTACTTTAGGAGGATGACCTAACACTTTGAAACCAACTGAGAACCACAGCGCCAGAGGCAACTGAAGAAGGCTATCGCCGAAACGCGTCTTGCCAGGCTCTGAACTACTACAATTGCAGCCACGCCGTGTCCCCTTCTGTCTACTCAATTGAGGAAGATGTTCTTTGAAATATTACCGTGCTGCCAATGTCACGCACTGGGGACCCTTTCTTAAAGTATCACAGGATAATTGGCATTTACCTGGATCGCCCCCCTTCCCTGGAAGCAGTGGGACTGCTGTCCGTTGACAGACCATACCAATGGAGAGACGCCTTTACTGTAACTGACGTCTCCGGATGCACTGTGTACTGGGAGACGAGCAGTAGGAAGTGAGGGCTGCAATGACAGTTATGGTCCAGTACAAGTGCCGGTTCAAGTCCAACCACGCTCGATATCAGCCTCTCGAACTTGAGACATCCAAAAACTGGCTGATAGTAACCATTCCCAAAAACGCAACGAACAAACTGCATGATGGGTAATGCAGTCCTTACAACACTTTTTGGGCATGACTTAGAGCGTGAGTAGGAGGAACACAGCCTACTTTAGGAGGATGACCTAACTCTTTGAAACCAACTGAGAACCACAGCGCCAGAGGCAACTGAAGAAGGCTATCGCCGAAACGCGTCTTGCCAGGCTCTGAACTACTACAATTGCAGCCACGCCGTGTCCCCTTCTGTCTACTCAATTGAGGAAGATGTTCTTTGAAATATTAGCGTGCTGCCAATGTCACGCACTGGGGACCCTTTCTTAAAGTATCACAGGATAATTGGCACTTACCTGGATCGCCGCCCTTCCCTGGAAGCAGTGGGACTGCTGTCCGTTGACAGACCATACCAATGGAGAGACGCCTTTACTGTAACTGACGTCTCCGGATGCACTGTGTACTGAGAGACGAGCGGTAGGAAGTGAGGGCTGCAATGACAGTTATTGCCCAGTACAAGTGCCGGTTCAAGTCCAACCACGCTCGATATCAGCCTCTCGAACTTGAGACATCCAAAAACTGGCTGATAGTAACCATTCCCAAAAACGCAACAAACAAACTGCATGTTGGGTAATGCAGTCCTTACAACACTTTTTGGGCGTGACTTAGAGCGTGAGTAGGAGGAACACAGCCTACTTTAGGAGGATGACCTAACACTTTGAAACCAACTGAGAACCACAGCGCCAGAGGCAACTGAAGAAGGCTATCGCCGAAACGCGTCTTGCCAGGCTCTGAACTACTACAATTGCAGCCACGCTGTGTCCCCTACTGTCTACTCAATTGAGGAAGATGTTCTTTGAAATATTAGCGTGCTGCCAATGTCACGCACTGGGGACCCTTTCTTAAAGTATCACAGGATAATTGGCACTTACCTGGATCGCCGCCCTTCCCTGGAAGCAGTGGGACTGCTGTCCGTTGACAGACCATACCAATGGAGAGACGCCTTTACTGTAACTGACGTCTCCGGATGCACTGTGTACTGGGAGACGAGCGGTAGGAAGTGAGGGCTGCAATGACAGTTATTGCCCAGTACAAGTGCCGGTTCAAGTCCAACCACGCTCGATATCAGCCTCTCGAACTTGAGACATCCAAAAACTGGCTGATAGTAACCATTCCCAAAAACGCAACGAACAAACTGCATGATGGGTAATGCAGTCCTTACAACACTTTTTGGGCGTGACTTAGAGCGTGAGTAGGAGGAACACAGCCTACTTTAGGAGGATGACCTAACACTTTGAAACCAACTGAGAACCACAGCGCCAGAGGCAACTGAAGAAGGCTATCGCCGAAACGCGTCTTGCCAGGCTCTGAACTACTACAATTGCAGCCACGCCGTGTCCCCTTCTGTCTACTCAATTGAGGAAGATGTTCTTTGAAATATTAGCGTGCTGCCAATGTCACGCACTGGGGACCCTTTCTTAAAGTATCACAGGATAATTGGCACTTACCTGGATCGCCGCCTTTCCCTGGAAGCAGTGGGACTGCTGTCCGTTGACAGACCATACCAAAGGAGAGACGCCTTCACTGTAACTGACGTCTCCGGATGCACTGTGTACGGGGAGACGAGCGGTAGGAAGTGAGGGCTGCAATGACAGTTATTGCCCAGTACAAGTGCCGGTTCAAGTCCAACCACGCTCGATATCAGCCTCTCGAACTTGAGACATCCAAAAACTGGCTGTTAGTAACCATTCCCAAAAACGGAACAAACAAACTGCATGATGGGTAATGCAGTCCTTACACCACTTTTTGGGCTTGACTTAGAGCGTGAGTAGGAGGAACACAGCCTACTTTAGGAGGATGACCTAACACTTTGAAACCAACTGAGAACCACAGCGCCAGAGGCAACTGAAGAAGGGTATCGCCGAAACGCGTCTTGCCAGGCTCTGAACTACTGCAATTGCAGCCACGCCGTGTCCCCTTCTGTCTACTCAATTGAGGAAGATGTTCTTTGAAATATTAGCGTGCTGCCAATGTCACGCACTGGGGACCCTTTCTTAAAGTATCATAGGATAATTGGCATTTACCTGGATCGCCGCCCTTCCCTGGAAGCAGTGGGACTGCTGTCCGTTGACAGACCATACCAATGGAGAGACGCCTTTACTGTAACTGACGTCGCCGGATTCACTGTGTACGGGGAGACGAGCAGTAGGAAGTGAGGGCTGCAATGACAGTTATTGTCCAGTACAAGTGCCGGTTCAAGTCCAACCACGCTCGATATCAGCCTCTCGAACTTGAGACATCCAAAAACTGGCTGATAGTAACCATTCCCAAAAACGCAATGAACAAACTGCATGATGGGTAATGCAGTCCTTACAACACTTTTTGGGCGTGACTTAGAGCGTGAGTAGGAGGAACGCAGCCTACTTTAGGAGGATGACCTAACACTTTGAAACCAACTGAGAACCACAGCGCCAGAGGCAACTGAAGAAGGCTATCGCCGAAACGCGTCTTGCCAGGCTCTGAACTACTACAATTGCAGCCACGCCGTGTCCCCTTCTGTCTACTCAATTGAGGAAGATGTTCTTTGAAATATTAGAGTGCTGCCAATGTCACGCACTGGGGACCCTTTCTTAAAGTATCACAGGATAATTGGCACTTACCTGGATCGCCGCCCTTCCCTGGAAGCAGTGGGACTGCTGTCCGTTGACAGACCATACCAATGGAGAGACGCCTTTACTGTAACTGACGTCTCCGGATGCACTGTGTACGGGGAGACGAGCGGTAGGAAGTGAGGGCTGCAATGGCAGTTATTGCCCAGTACAAGTGCCGGTGCAAGTCCAACCACGCTCGATATCAGCCTCTCGAACTTGAGACATCCAAAAACTGGCTGATAGTAACCATTCCCAAAAACGCAACGAACAAACTGCATGATGGGTAATGCAGTCCTTACAACACTTTTTGGGCGTGACTTAGAGCGTGAGTAGGAGGAACACAGCCTACTTTAGGAGGATGACCTAACACTTTGAAACTAACTGAGAACCACAGCGCCAGAGGCAACTGAAGAAGGCTATCGCCGAAACGCGTCTTGCCAGGCTCTGAACTACTACAATTGCAGCCACGCCGTGTCCCCTTCTGTCTACTCAATTGAGGAAGATGTTCTTTGAAATATTAGCGTGCTGCCAATGTCACGCACTGGGGACCCTTTCTTAAAGTATCACAGGATAATTGGCACTTACCTGGATCGCCGCCTTTCCCTGGAAGCAGTGGGACTGCTGTCCGTTGACAGACCATACCAAAGGAGAGACGCCTTTACTGTAACTGACGTCTCCGGATGCACTGTGTACGGGGAGACGAGCGGTAGGAAGTGAGGGCTGCAATGACAGTTATTGCCCAGTACAAGTGCCGGTTCAAGTCCAACCACGCTCGATATCAGCCTCTCGAACTTTAGACATCCAAAAACTGGCTGTTAGTAACCATTCACTTTTTGGGCTTGACTTAGAGCGTGAGTAGGAGGAACACAGCAAACTTTAGGAGGATGACCTAACACTTTGAAACCAACTGAGAACCACAGCGCCAGAGGCAACTGAGGAAGGGTATCACCGAAACGCGTCTTGCCAGGCTCTGAACTACTACAATTGCAGCCACGCCGTGTCCCCTTCTGTCTACTCAATTGAGGAAGATGTTCTTTGAAATATTAGCGTGCTGCCAATGTCACGCACTGGGGACCCTTTCTTAAAGTATCACAGGATAATTGGCACTTACCTGGATCGCCGCCCTTCCCTGGAAGCAGTGGGACTGCTGTCTGTTGACAGACCATACCAATGGAGAGACGCCTTTACTGTAACTGACGTCTCCGGATGCACTGTGTACTGGGAGACGAGCGGTAGGAAGTGAGGGCTGCAATGACAGTTATTGCCCAGTACAAGTGCCGGTTCAAGTCCAACCACGCTCGATATCAGCCACTCGAACTTGAGACATCCAAAAACTGGCTGATAGTAACCATTCCCAAAAACGCAACAAACAAACTGCATGTTGGGTAATGCAGTCCTTACAAAACTTTTTGGGCGTGACTTAGAGCGTGAGTAGGAGGAACACAGCCTACTTTAGGAGGATGACCTAACACTTTGAAACCAACTGAGAACCACAGCGCCAGAGGCAACTGAAGAAGGCTATCACCGAAACGCGTCTTGCCAGGCTCTGAACTACTACAATTGCAGCCACGCTGTGTCCCCTTCTGTCTACTCAATTGAGGAAGATGTTCTTTGAAATATTAGCGTGCTGCCAATGTCACGCACTGGGGACCCTTTCTTAAAGTATCACAGGATAATTGGCACTTACCTGGATCGCCGCCCTTCCCTGGAAGCAGTGGGACTGCTGTCCGTTGACAGACCATACCCATGGAGAGACGCCTTTACTGTAACTGACGTCTCCGGATGCACTGTGTACTGGGAGACGAGCGGTAAGAAGTGAGGGCTGCAATGACAGTTATTGCCCAGTACACGTGCCGGTTCTAGTCCAACCACGCTCGATATCAGCCTCTCGAACTTGAGACATCCAAAAACTGGCTGATAGTAACCATTCCCAAAAACGCAACGAACAAACTGCATGATGGGTAATGCAGTCCTTACAACACTTTTTGGGCGTGACTTAGAGCGTGAGTAGGAGGAACACAGCCTACTTTAGGAGGATGACCTAACACTTTGAAACCAACTGAGAACCACAGCGCCAGAGGCAACTGAAGAAGGCTATCGCCGAAACGCGTCTTGCCAGGCTCTGAACTACTACAATTGCAGCCACGCCGTGTCCCCTTCTGTCTACTCAATTGAGGAAGATGTTCTTTGAAATATGAGCGTGCTGCCAATGTCACGCACTGGGGACCCTTTCTTAAAGTATCACAGGATAATTGGCACTTACCTGGATCGCCGCCTTTCCCTGGAAGCAGTGGGACTGCTGTCCGTTGACAGACCATACCAAAGGAGAGACGCCTTTACTGTAACTGACGTCTCCGGATGCACTGTGTACGGGGAGACGAGCGGTAGGAAGTGAGGGCTGCAATGACAGTTATTGCCCAGTACAAGTGCCGGTTCAAGTCCAACCACGCTCGATATCAGCCTCTCGAACTTGAGACATCCAAAAACTGGCTGTTAGTAACCATTCCCAAAAACGCAACGAAGAAACTGCATGATGGGTAATGCAGTCCTTACACCACTTTTTGGGCTTGACTTAGAGCGTGAGTAGGAGGAACACATCCTACTTTAGGAGGATGACCTAACACTTTGAAACCAACTGAGAACCACAGCGCCAGAGGCAACTGAAGAAGGCTATCGCCGAAACACGTCTTGCCAGGCTCTGAACTACTACAATTGCAGCCACGCCGTGTCCGCTTCTGTCTACTCAATTGAGGAAGATGTTCCTTTGAAATATTAGCGTGCTGCCAATGTCACGCACTGGGGACCCTTTCTTAAAGAATCACAGGATAATTGGCACTTACCTGGATCGCCGCCCTTCCCTGGAAGCAGTGGGACTGCTGTCCGTTGACAGACCATACCAATGGAGAGACGCCTTTACTGTAACTGACGTCTCCGGATGCACTGTATACGGGCAGACGAGCGGTAGGAAGTGAGGGCTGCAATCACAGTTATTGCCCAGTACAAGTGCCGGTTCTAGTCCAACCACGCTCGATATCAGCCTCTCGAACTTGAGACATCCAAAAACTGGCTGTTAGTAATCATTCCCAAAAACGCAACAAACAAACTGCATGATGGGTAATGCAGTCCTTACAACACTTTTTGGGCTTGACTTAGAGCGTGAGTAGGAGGAACACAGCCTACTTTAGGAGGATGACCTAACACTTTGAAACCAACTGAGAACCACAGCGCCAGAGGCAACTGAAGAAGGCTATCGCCGAAACGCGTCTTGCCAGGCTCTGAACTACTACAATTGCAGCCACGCCGTGTCCCCTTCTGTCTACTCAATTGAGGAAGATGTTCTTTGAAATATTAGCGTGCTGCCAATGTCACGCACTGGGGACCCTTTCTTAAAGTATCACAGGATAATTGGCACTTACCTGGATCGCCGCCCTTCCCTGGAAGCAGTGGGACTGCTGTCCGTTGACAGACCATACCAATGGAGAGACGCCTTTACTGTAACTGACGTCTCCGGATACACTGTGTACGGGGAGACGAGCGGTAGGAAGTGAGGGCTGCAATGGCAGTTATTGCCCAGTACAAGTGCCTGTTCAAGTCCAACCACGCTCGATATCAGCCTCTCGAACTTGAGACATCCAAAAACTGGCTGATAGTAACCATTCCCAAAAACGCAATGAACAAACTGCATGATGGGTAATGCAGTCCTTACAACACTTTTTGGGCGTGACTTAGAGCGTGAGTCGGAGGAACACAGCCTACTATAGGAGGATGACCTAACACTTTGAAACCAACTGAGAACCACAGCGCCAGAGGCAACTGAAGAAGGCTATCGCCGAAACGCGTCTTGCCAGGCTCTGAACTACTACAATTGCAGCCACGCCGTGTCCCCTTCTGTCTACTCAATTGAGGAAGATGTTCTTTGAAATATTAGCGTGCTGCCAATGTCACGCACTGGGGACCCTTTCTTAAAGTATCACAGGATAATTGGCACTTACCTGGATCGCCGCCCTTCCCTGGAAGCAGTGGGACTGCTGTCCGTTGACAGACCGTACCAATGGAGAGACGCCTTTACTGTAACTGACGTCTCCGGATGCACTGTGTACGGGGAGACGAGCGGTAGGAAGTGAGGGCTGCAATGGCAGTTATTGCCCAGTACAAGTGCCAGTTCAAGTCCAACCACGCTCGATATCAGCCTCTCGAACTTGAGACATCCAAAAACTGGCTGATAGTAACCATTCCCAAAAACGCAACGAACAAACTGCATGATGGGTAATGCAGTCCTTACAACACTTTTTGGGCGTGACTTAGAGCGTGAGTAGGAGGAACACAGCCTACTTTAGGAGGATGACCTAACACTTTGAAAGCAACTGAGAACCACAGCGCCAGAGGCAACTGAAGAAGGCTATCACCGAAACGCGTCTTGCCAGGCTCTGAACTACTACAATTGCAGCCACGCCGTGTCCCCTTCTGTCTACTCAATTGAAGAAGATGTTCTTTGAAATATTAGTGTGCTGCCAATGTCACACACTGGGGACCCTTTCTTAAACTATCACAGGATAATTGGCACTTACCTGGATCGCCGCCCTTCCCTGGAAGCAGTGGGACTGCTGTCCGTTGACAGACCATACCAATGGAGAGACGCCTTTACTGTAACTGACGTCTCCGGATGCACTGTGTACGGGGAGACGAGCGGTAGGAAGTGAGGTCTGCAATGACAGTTATTGCCCAGTGACAGTGCCGGTTCAAGTCCAACCACGCTCGATATCAGCCTCTCGAACTTGAGACATCCAAAAACTGGCTGATAGTAACCATTCCCAAAAACGCAACGAACAAACTGCATGATGGGTAATGCAGTCCTTACAACACTTTTTGGGCGTGACTTAGAGCGTGAGTAGGAGGAACACAGCCTACTTTAGGAGGATGACCTAACACTTTGAAACCAACTGAGAACCACAGCGCCAGAGGCAACTGAAGAAGGCTATCGCCGAAACGCGTCTTGCCAGGCTCTGAACTACTACAATTGCAGCCACGCCGTGTCCCCTTCTGTCTACTCAATTGAGGAAGATGTTCTTTGAAATATTAGCGTGCTGCCAATGTCACGCACTGGGGACCCTTTCTTAAAGTATCACAGGATAATTGGCACTTACCTGGATCGCCGCCTTTCCCTGGAAGCAGTGGGACTGCTGTCCGTTGACAGACCATACCAAAGGAGAGACGCCTTTACTGTAACTGACGTCTCCGGATGCACTGTGTACGGGGAGACGAGCGGTAGGAAGTGAGGGCTGCAATGACAGTTATTGCCCAGTACAAGTGCCGGTTCAAGTCCAACCACGCTCCATATCAGCCTCTCGAACTTGAGACATCCAAAAACTGGCTGTTAGTAACCATTCCCAAAAACGCAACGAACAAACTGCATGATGGGTAATGCAGTCCTTACACCACTTTTTGGGCTTGACTTAGAGCGTGAGTAGGAGGAACACAGCCTACTTTAGGAGGATGACCTAACACTTTGAAACCAACTGAGAACCACAGCGCCAGAGGAAACTGAAGAAGGCTATTGCCGAAACGCGTCTTGCCAGGCTCTGAACTACTACAATTGCAGCCACGCCGTGTCCGCTTCTGTCTACTCAATTGAGGAAGATGTTCTTTGAAATATTAGCGTGCTGCCAATGTCACGCACTGGGGACCCTTTCTTAAAGTATCACAGGATAATTGGCACTTACCTGGATCGCCGCCCTTCCCTGGAAGCAGTGGGACTGCTGTCCGTTGACAGACCATACCAATGGAGAGACGCCTTTACTGTAACTGACGTCTCCGGATGCACTGTGTACGGGGAGACGAGCGGTAGGAAGTGAGGGCTGCAATGACAGTTATTGCCCAGTACAAGTGCCGGTTCAAGTCCAACCACGCTCGATATCAGCCTCTCGAACTTTAGACATCCAAAAACTGGCTGTTAGTAACCATTCCCAAAAACGCAACGAACAAACTGCATGATGGGTAATGCAGTCCTTACAACATTTTTGGGCTTGACTTAGAGCGTGAGTAGGAGGAACACAGCAAACTTTAGGAGGATGACCTAACACTTTGAAACCAACTGAGAACCACAGCGCCAGAGGCAACTGAGGAAGGGTATCGCCGAAACGCGTCTTGCCAGGCTCTGAACTACTACAACTGCAGCCACGCCGTGTCCCCTTCTGTCTACTCAATTGAGGAAGATGTTCTTTGAAATATTAGCGTGCTGCCAATGTCACGCACTGGGGACCCTTTCTTAAAGTATCACAGGATAATTGGCATTTACCTGGATTGCCCCCCTTCCCTGGAAGCAGTGGGACTGCTGTCCGTTGACAGACCATACCAATGGAGAGACGCCTTTACTGTAACTGACGTCTCCGGATGCACTGTGTACTGGGAGACGAGCAGTAGGAAGTGAGGGCTGCAATGACAGTTATGGTCCAGTACAAGTGCCGGTTCAAGTCCAACCACGCTCGATATCAGCCTCTCGAACTTGAGACATCCAAAAACTGGCTGATAGTAACCATTCCCAAAAACGCAACGAACAAACTGCATGTTGGGTAATGCAGTCCTTACAACACTTTTTGGGCGTGACTTAGAGCGTGAGTAGGAGGAACACAGCCTACTTTAGGAGGATGACCTAACACTTTGAAACCAACTGAGAACCACAGCGCCAGAGGCAACTGAAGAAGGCTATCGCCGAAACGCGTCTTGCCAGGCTCTGAACTACTACAATTGCAGCCACGCTGTGTCCCCTTCTGTCTACTCAATTGAGGAAGATGTTCTTTGAAATATTAGTGTGCTGCCAATGTCATGCACTGGGGACCCTTTCTTAAAGTATCACAGGATAATTGGCACTTACCTGGATCGCCGCCCTTCCCTGGAAGCAGTGGGACTGCTGTCCGTTGACAGACCATACCAATGGAGAGACGCCTTTACTGTAACTGACGTCTCCGGATGCACTGTGTACTGGGAGACGAGCGGTAGGAAGTGAGGGCTGCAATGACAGTTATTGCCCAGTACAAGTGCCGGTTCAAGTCCAACCACGCTCGATATCAGCCTCTCGAACTTGAGACATCCAAAAACTGGCTGATAGTAACCATTCCCAAAAACGCAACGAACAAACTGCATGATGGGTAATGCAGTCCTTACAACACTTTTTGGGCGTGACTTAGAGCGTGAGTAGGAGGAACACAGCCTACTTTAGGAGGATGACCTAACACTTTGAAACCAACTGAGAACCACAGCGCCAGAGGCAACTGAAGAAGGCTATCGCCGAAACGCGTCTTGCCAGGCTCTGAACTACTACAATTGCAGCCACGCCGTGTCCCCTTCTGTCTACTCAATTGAGGAAGATGTTCTTTGAAATATTAGCGTGCTGCCAATGTCACGCACTGGGGACCCTTTCTTAAAGTATCACAGGATAATTGGCACTTACCTGGATCGCCGCCCTTCCCTGGAAGCAGTGGGACTGCTGTCCGTTGACAGACCGTACCAATGGAGAGACGCCTTTACTGTAACTGACGTCTCCGGATGCACTGTGTACGGGGAGACGAGCGGTAGGAAGTGAGGGCTGCAATGGCAGTTATTGCCCAGTACAAGTGCCAGTTCAAGTCCAACCACGCTCGATATCAGCCTCTCGAACTTGAGACATCCAAAAACTGGCTGATAGTAACCATTCCCAAAAACGAAACGAACAAACTGCATGATGGGTAATGCAGTCCTTACAACACTTTTTGGGCGTGACTTAGAGCGTGAGTAGGAGGAACACAGCCTACTTTAGGAGGATGACCTAACACTTTGAAACCAACTGAGAACCACAGCGCCAGAGGCAACTGAAGAAGGCTTTCACTGAAACGCGTCTTGCCAGGCTCTGAACTACTACAATTGCAGCCACGCCGTGTCCCCTTCTGTCTACTCAATTGAAGAAGATGTTCTTTGAAATATTAGTGTGCTGCCAATGTCACGCACTGGGGACCCTTTCTTAAACTATCACAGGATAATTGGCACTTACCTGGATCGCCGCCCTTCCCTGGAAGCAGTGGGACTGCTGTCCGTTGACAGACCATACCAATGGAGAGACGCCTTTACTGTAACTGACGTCTCCGGATGCACTGTGTACGGGGAGACGAGCGATAGGAAGTGAGGTCTGCAATGACAGTTATTGCCCAGTACAAGTGCCGGTTCAAGTCCAACCACGCTCGATATCAGCCTCTCGAACTTGAGACATCCAAAAACTGGCTGATAGTAACCATTCCAAAAAACGCAACGAACAAACTGCATGATGGGTAATGCAGTCCTTACAACACTTTTTGGGCGTGACTTAGAGCGTGAGTAGGAGGAACACAGCCTACTTTAGGAGGATGACCTAACACTTTGAAACCAACTGAGAACCACAGCGCCAGAGGCAACTGAAGTAGGCTATCACCGAAACGCGTCTTGCCAGGCTCTGAACTACTACAATTGCAGCCACGCCGTGTCCCCTTCTGTCTACTCAATTGAAGAAGATGTTCTTTGAAATATTAGTGTGCTGCCAATGTCACGCACTGGGGACCCTTTCTTAAACTATCACAGGATAATTGGCACTTACCTGGATCGCCGCCCTTCCCTGGAAGCAGTGGGACTGCTGTCCGTTGACAGACCATACCAATGGAGAGACGCCTTTACTGTAACTGACGTCTCCGGATGCACTGTGTACGGGGAGACGAGCGGTAGGAAGTGAGGTCTGCAATGACAGTTATTGCCCAGTACAAGTGCCGGTTCAAGTCCAACCACGCTCGATATCAGCCTCTCGAACTTGAGACATCCAAAAACTGGCTGATAGTAACCATTCCCAAAAACGCAACGAACAAACTGCATGATGGGTAATGCAGTCCTTACAACACTTTTTGGGCGTGACTTAGAGCGTGAGTAGGAGGAACACAGCCTACTTTAGGAGGATGACCTAACACTTTGAAACCAACTGAGAACCACAGCGCCAGAGGCAACTGAAGAAGGCTATCGCCGAAACGCGTCTTGCCAGGCTCTGAACTACTACAATTGCAGCCACGCCGTGTCCCCTTCTGTCTACTCAATTGAGGAAGATGTTCTTTGAAATATTAGCGTGCTGCCAATGTCACGCACTGGGGACCCTTTCTTAAAGTATCACAGGATAATTGGCACTTACCTGGATCGCCGCCTTTCCCTGGAAGCAGTGGGACTGCTGTCCGTTGACAGACCATACCAAAGGAGAGACGCCTTTACTGTAACTGACGTCTCCGGATGCACTGTGTACGGGGAGACGAGCGGTAGGAAGTGAGGGCTGCAATGACAGTTATTGCCCAGTACAAGTGCCGGTTCAAGTCCAACCACGCTCCATATCAGCCTCTCGAACTTGAGACATCCAAAAACTCGCTGTTAGTAACCATTCCCAAAAACGCAACGAACAAACTGCATGATGGGTAATGCAGTCCTTACACCACTTTTTGGGCTTGACTTAGAGCGTGAGTAGGAGGAACACAGCCTACTTTAGGAGGATGACCTAACACTTTGAAACCAACTGAGAACCACAGCGCCAGAGGAAACTGTAGAAGGCTATCGCCGAAACGCGTCTTGCCAGGCTCTGAACTACTACAATTGCAGCCACGCCGTGTCCGCTTCTGTCTACTCAATTGTGGAAGATGTTCTTTGAAATATTAGCGTGCTGCCAATGTCACGCACTGGGGACCCTTTCTTAAAGTATCACAGGATAATTGGCACTTACCTGGATCGCCGCCCTTCCCTGGAAGCAGTGGGACTGCTGTCCGTTGACAGACCATACCAATGGAGAGACGCCTTTACTGTAACTGACGTCTCCGGTTGCACTGTGTACGGGGAGACGAGCGGTAGGAAGTGAGGGCTGCAATGACAGTTATTGCCCAGTACAAGTGCCGGTTCAAGTCCAACCACGCTCGATATCAGCCTCTCGAACTTTAGACATCCAAAAACTGGCTGTTAGTAACCATTCCCAAAAACGCAACGAACAAACTGCATGATGGGTAATGCAGTCCTTACAACATTTTTGGGCTTGACTTAGAGCGTGAGTAGGAGGAACACAGCAAACTTTAGGAGGATGACCTAACACTTTGAAACCAACTGAGAACCACAGCGCCAGAGGCAACTGAGGAAGGGTATCGCCAAAACGCGTCTTGCCAGGCTCTGAACTACTACAATTGCAGCCACGCCGTGTCCCCTTCTGGCTACTCAATTGAGGAAGATGTTCTTTGAAATATTAGCGTGCTGCCAATGTCACGCACTGGGGACCCTTTCTTAAAGTATCACAGGATAATTGGCATTTACCTGGATCGCCCCCCTTCCCTGGAAGCAGTGGGACTGCTGTCCGTTGACAGACCATACCAATGGAGAGACGCCTTTACTGTAACTGACGTCTCCGGATGCACTGTGTACTGGGAGATGAGCAGTAGGAAGTGAGGGCTGCAATGACAGTTATGGTCCAGTACAAGTGCCGGTTCGAGTCCAACCACGCTCGATATCAGCCTCTCGAACTTGAGACATCCAAAAACTGGCTGATAGTAACCATTCCCAAAAACGCAACGAACAAACTGCATGATGGGTAATGCAGTCCTTACAACACTTTTTGGGCATGACTTAGAGCGTGAGTAGGAGGAACACAGCCTACTTTAGGAGGATGACCTAACTCTTTGAAACCAACTGAGAACCACAGCGCCAGAGGCAACTGAAGAAGGCTATCGCCGAAACGCGTCTTGCCAGGCTCTGAACTACTACAATTGCAGCCACGCCGTGTCCCCTTCTGTCTACTCAATTGAGGAAGATGTTCTTTGAAATATTAGCGTGCTGCCAATGTCACGCACTGGGGACCCTTTCTTAAAGTATCACAGGATAATTGGCACTTACCTGGATCGCCGCCCTTCCCTGGAAGCAGTGGGACTGCTGTCCGTTGACAGACCATACCAATGGAGAGACGCCTTTACTGTAACTGACGTCTCCGGATGCACTGTGCACTGGGAGACGAGCGGTAGGAAGTGAGGGCTGCAATGACAGTTATTGCCCAGTACAAGTGCCGGTTCAAGTCCAACCACGCTCGATATCAGCCTCTCGAACTTGAGACATCCAAAAACTGGCTGATAGTAACCATTCCCAAAAACGCAACAAGCAAACTGCATGTTGGGTAATGCAGTCCTTACAACACTTTTTGGGCGTGACTTAGAGCGTGAGTAGGAGGAACACAGCCTACTTTAGGAGGATGACCTAACACTTTGAAACCAACTGAGAACCACAGCGCCAGAGGCAACTGAAGAAGGCTATCGCCGAAACGCGTCTTGCCAGGCTCTGAACTACTACAATTGCAGCCACGCTGTGTCCCCTTCTGTCTACTCAATTGAGGAAGATGTTCTTTGAAATATTAGCGTGCTGCCAATGTCACGCACTGGGGACCCTTTCTTAAAGTATCACAGGATAATTGGCACTTACCTGGATCGCCGCCCTTCCCTGGAAGCAGTGGGACTGCTGTCCGTTGACAGACCATACCAATGGAGAGACGCCTTTACTGTAACTGACGTCTCCGGATGCACTGTGTACGGGGAGACGAGCGGTAGGAAGTGAGGTCTGCAATGACAGTTATTGCCCAGTACAAGTGCCGGTTCAAGTCCAACCACGCTCGATATCAGCCTCTCGAACTTGAGACATCCAAAAACTGGCTGATAGTAACCATTCCCAAAAACGCAACGAACAAACTGCATGATGGGTAATGCAGTCCTTACAACACTTTTTGGGCGTGACTTAGAGCGTGAGTAGGAGGAACACAGCCTACTTTAGGAGGATGACCTAACACTTTGAAACCAACTGAGAACCACAGCGCCAGAGGCAACTGAAGAAGGCTATCGCCGAAACGCGTCTTGCCAGGCTCTGAACTACTACAATTGCAGCCACGCCGTGTCCCCTTCTGTCTACTCAATTGAGGAAGATGTTCTTTGAAATATTAGCGTGCTGCCGATGTCACGCACTGGGGACCCTTTCTTAAAGTATCACAGGATAATTGGCACTTACCTGGATCGCCGCCTTTCCCTGGAAGCAGTGGGACTGCTGTCCATTGACAGACCATACCAAAGGAGAGACGCCTTCACTGTAACTGACGTCTCCGGATGCACTGTGTACGGGGAGACGAGCGGTAGGAAGTGAGGGCTGCAATGACAGTTATTGCCCAGTACAAGTGCCGGTTCAAGTCCAACCACGCTCGATATCAGCCTCTCGAACTTGAGACATCCAAAAACTGGCTGTTAGTAACCATTCCCAAAAACGCAACAAACAAACTGCATGATGGGTAATGCAGTCCTTACACCACTTTTTGGGCTTGACTTAGAGCGTGAGTAGGAGGAACACAGCCTACTTTAGGAGGATGACCTAACACTTTGAAACCAACTGAGAACCACAGCGCCAGAGGCAACTGAAGAAGGCTATCGCCGAAATACGTCTTGCCAGGCTCTGAACTACTACAATTGCAGCCACGCCGTGTCCGCTTCTGTCTACTCAATTGAGGAAGATGTTCTTTGAAATATTAGCGTGCTGCCAATGTCACGCACTGGGGACCCTTTCTTAAAGAATCACAGGATAATTGGCACTTACCTGGATCGCCGCCCTTCCCTGGAAGCAGTGGGACTGCTGTCCGTTGACAGACCATACCAATGGAGAGACGCCTTTACTGTAACTGACGTCTCCGTATGCACTGTATACGGGGAGACGAGCGGTAGGAAGTGAGGGCTGCAATCACAGTTATTGCCCAGTACAAGTGCCGGTTCTAGTCCAACCACGCTCGATATCAGCCTCTCGAACTTGAGACATCCAAAAACTGGCTGTTAGTAACCATTCCCAAAAACGCAACGAACAAACTGCATGATGGGTAATGCAGTCCTTACAACACTTTTTGGGCTTGACTTAGAGCGTGAGTAGGAGGAACACAGCCTACTTTAGGAGGATGTCCTAACACTTTGAAACCAACTGAGAACCACAGCGCCAAAGGCAACTGAAGAAGGGTATCGCCGAAACGCGTCTTGCCAGGCTCTGAACTACTGCAATTGCAGCCACGCCGTGTCCCCTTCTGTCTACTCAATTGAGGAAGATGTTCTTTGAAATATTAGCGTGCTGCCAATGTCACGCACTGGGGACCCTTTCTTGAAGTATCATAGGATAATTGGCATTTACCTGGATCGCCGCCCTTCCCTGGAAGCAGTGGGACTGCTGTCCGTTGACAGACCATACCAATGGAGAGACGCCTTTACTGTAACTGACGTCGCCGGATGCACTGTGTACGGGGAGACGAGCAGTAGGAAGTGAGGGCTGCAATGACAGTTATTGTCCAGTACAAGTGCCGGTTCAAGTCCAACCACGCTCGATATCAGCCTCTCGAACTTGAGACATCCAAAAACTGGCTGATAGTAACCATTCCCAAAAACGCAATGAACAAACTGCATGATGGGTAATGCAGTCCTTACAACACTTTTTGGGCGTGACTTAGAGCGTGAGTAGGAGGAACACAGCCAACTTTAGGAGGATGACCTAACACTTTGAAACCAACTGAGAACCACAGCGCCAGAGGCAACTGAAGAAGGCTATCGCCGAAACGCGTCTTGCCAGGCTCTGAACTACTACAATTGCAGCCACGCCGTGTCCCCTTCTGTCTACTCAATTGAGGAAGATGTTCTTTGAAATATTAGCGTGCTGCCAATGTCACGCACTGGGGACCCTTTCTTAAAGTATCACAGGATAATTGGCACTTACCTGGATCGCCGCCCTTCCCTGGAAGCAGTGGGACTGCTGTCCGTTGACAGACCATACCAATGGAGAGACGCCTTTACTGTAACTGACGTCTCCGGATGCACTGTGTACGGGGAGACGAGCGGTAGGAAGTGAGGGCTGCAATGGCAGTTATTGCCCAGTACAAGTGCCAGTTCAAGTCCAACCACGCTCGATATCAGCCTCTCGAACTTGAGACATCCAAAAACTGGCTGATAGTAACCATTCCCAAAAACGCAATGAACAAACTGCATGATGGGTAATGCAGTCCTTACAACACTTTTTGGGCGTGACTTAGAGCGTGAGTAGGAGGAACACAGCCTACTTTAGGAGGATGACCTAACACTTTGAAACCAACTGAGAACCACAGCGCCAGAGGCAACTGAAGAAGGCTATCGCCGAAACGCGTCTTGCCAGGCTCTGAACTACTACAATTGCAGCCACGCCGTGTCCCCTTCTGTCTACTCAATTGAGGAAGATGTTCTTTGAAATATTAGCGTGCTGCCGATGTCACGCACTGGGGACCCTTTCTTAAAGTATCACAGGATAATTGGCACTTACCTGGATCGCCGCCTTTCCCTGGAAGCAGTGGGACTGCTGTCCATTGACAGACCATACCAAAGGAGAGACGCCTTCACTGTAACTGACGTCTCCGGATGCACTGTGTACGGGGAGATGAGCGGTAGGAAGTGAGGGCTGCAATGACAGTTATTGCCCAGTACAAGTGCCGGTTCAAGTCCAACCACGCTCGATATCAGCCTCTCGAACTTGAGACATCCAAAAACTGGCTGATAGTAACCATTCCCAAAAACGCAATGAACAAACTGCATGATGGGTAATGCAGTCCTTACAACACTTTTTGGGCGTGACTTAGAGCGTGAGTAGGAGGAACACAGCCTACTTTAGGAGGATGACCTAACACTTTGAAACCAACTGAGAATCACAGCGCCAGAGGCAACTGAAGAAGGCTATCGCCGAAACGCGTCTTGCCAGGCTCTGAACTACTACAATTGCAGCCACGCCGTGTCCCCTTCTGTCTACTCAATTGAGGAAGATGTTCTTTGAAATATTAGCGTGCTGCCAATGTCACGCACTGGGGACCCTTTCTTAAAGTATCACAGGATAATTGGCACTTACCTGGATCGCCGCCCTTCCCTGGAAGCAGTGGGACTGCTGTCCGTTGACAGACCATACCAATGGAGAGACGCCTTTACTGTAACTGACGTCTCCGGATGCACTGTGTACGGGGAGACGAGCGGTAGGAAGTGAGGGCTGCAATGGCAGTTATTGCCCAGTACAAGTGCCAGTTCAAGTCCAACCACGCTCGATATCAGCCTCTCGAACTTGAGACATCCAAAAACTGGCTGATAGTAACCATTCCCAAAAACGCAACGAACAAACTGCATGATGGGTAATGCAGTCCTTACAACACTTTTTGGGCGTGACTTAGAGCGTGAGTAGGAGGAACACAGCCTACTTTAGGAGGATGACCTAACATTTTGAAACCAACTGAGAACCACAGCGCCAGAGGCAACTGAAGAAGGCTATCGCCGAAACACGTCTTGCCAGGCTCTGAACTACTACAATTGCAGCCACGCCGTGTCCCCTTCTGTCTACACAATTGAGGAAGATGTTCTTTGAAATATTAGCGTGCTGCCAATGTCACGCACTGGGGACCCTTTCTTAAAGTATCACAGGATAATTGGCAC
This sequence comes from Lissotriton vulgaris, assembly GCF_964263255.1. Lineage (NCBI taxonomy): Eukaryota > Metazoa > Chordata > Amphibia > Caudata > Salamandridae > Lissotriton > Lissotriton vulgaris. The sequence goes on from NW_028243230.1 coordinate 560,026, forward strand.
TTACCTGGATAGCCGCCCTTCCCTGGAAGCAGTGGGACTGCTGTCCATTGACAGACCATACCAATGGAGAGACGCCTTTACTGTAACTGACGTCTCCGGATGCACTGTGTACGGGGAGACGAGCGGTAGGAAGTGAGGGCTACAATGACAGTTATTGCCCAGTACAAGTGCCAGTTCAGGTCCAAACACGCTCAATATCAGCCTCTCGAACTTGAGACATCCAAAAACTGGCTGTTAGTAACCATTCCCAAAAACGCAACGAACAAACTGCATGATGGGTAATGCAGTCCTTACAACACTTTTTGGGCTTGACTTAGAGCGTGAGTAGGAGGAACACAGCCTACTTTAGGAGGATGACCTAACACTTTGAAACCAACTGAGAACCACAGCGCCAGAGGCAACTGAAGAAGGCTATCGCCGAAACGCGTCTTGCCAGGCTCTGAACTACTGGAAAGGGGCGACCGAATCGGTCCCCCCGAACTTATGGCCGAGTGCCTCGATCCCCCCGGGAAGCCATTTTGGGCGGGAGGCGCGTCTCAGCTGGTATGCCCGAAGCGGCGTAGCTGGGGCGCGCTCGTTCCCGCCCTAGAGTGGGCTGGCCTAGACACCGACGCAGCCAGCCACGCCCTCAGGGGCAGGCAGGGGCGGGTATACGCCCGCCCTGAAGACGGATAAAAAGGGACGCAAGACCAGAAGACATCCTCTTGTTCTTGTGCTCTGAAGCTGCACCTCCTCGCTGCACGTGAGCTCGGGACAGAACGAAGAGCCAATTTTGAGCGTTTTAATCTCTCTCTTTATCTTTTAGATACTTCGTCGAAAGGATGCCCAAGAAAGGAGCAAAGGGAATGTCGACTGACCAGTTGGTTCGGGCACTCATGAAGGACATGTCCGAAATTAAGAAGCGGTTGGCGGAGCGAGACGGCGAGGAGGGATCGGGGCGTCCACCGGCCGGAGGGAAGCCAAAGAGGCCGAGAAGGGTGCCGGTCGGGGGAGACGTCCCGGTTCCCTGTTCTCCGCTCGAGGCGCCAGCCCCGGTACCGGCCCCGGTACCGGTTGAGGGGAATCCGATTCCCGTGATAGTCACCCCGACGTCTGCCGAAGATATGCCTCCCGAATTGGCGGCACAGTTAGCAGCATGGTTGGGGGACAGTAATGGGGGCGCCATGGCTACCGAAGCGCAAGCACTCATAAAGCAGTTGCGCGAGAAACGTGGTGCAGCCAAGGTGCCCGCGCCGGATGCGGCGATAGACAAGCCACGAGGGACGGAAGCAGCGTCCGGTGCAGGTAAGCGGCCATTGCCGATTGCAAGGGATGAGTCAACACCCTCTCGTAGAGAAAGATTGGGGCAACATGTTCCTTTGCCAATAAAGGAAAAGATTTGGGCGGGGGAATACGTTAACATTTTCTCCCTGCTCGTTGATCACTATGAGGTCGAAACTGTTAAGGGTCAAAAGGATCTGATGCATCCGAGTGTTTGGCGCGCAAAAATGGCCGCCTTTAAAGTGAATGAAAATATTGGTAACTGGGGGAATGCTTGGGGAATTTTCACGGCAATTTTGGGGGAACGTAGGCCTGATTTGCTCCATGAATTTCCAGTATATCAGTCACGAATTATGGGGTACTCGACATCACACCAAGGTAACCAATGGTTCTGTTATGATAACCTTTTCAGGAAAGCGATGGAGCATAACAAAAGTTTAACCTGGGACTGTTACGATTCTTTAACATGGAATAAGATGAAAGAGTCGGGAATGTTGAAAGTGCCATTGGTAGGGAGTGCTGTTAGTGAGTCCTCCCGCCAAAATGGGGGGACACCCTTTCGGTCGGGTACGGGTACGGACGATTACCCGAGACCCGCCGGCAATACAGGGAAGAGGGGATTCTGTTTCAATTTCAACAGAAGCAAATGTACTAGGCCCCCGGGATCTTGTAAGTTCAAACACGAATGTAGTGGTTGTGGGGCACCCCATCCTGAGTCCTCGTGCAGAGCCAAATCGGGTGAAAATGGGGGTAGAGGAGGCGCTAAACAGGTCTAATATAGTCCGAGGGGCGCCTTTACCAACCCCGATTGATACCCTGGCGATGATTCCCTGGCTCAGCGAATACCCAGATCGTACTTCTGCTGGGGTGCTACGAAACGGTTTTTCATATGGTTTCCGCATCCCGGTGGGTAACTTTCAGGGTGTCGGGACGTGCAAAAATCAACTTTCCGTCTTGCAGCATACTACTGTAGTACAGGATAAGATCCGGAAAGAGGTTACCCGAGGTCGGGTTGCCGGCCCGTTTCCTGCCCCCCCGGTACCGAACTTTGTTTGTTCTCCTTTAGGGGTGGTCCCCAAGAAGGACCCGGGTGAGTTTCGATTGATTCACAATTTATCAGCCCCTCATGGCCTTTCTGTAAACGATGCAATTAATCCAGAAATGTGTTCGGTGCGGTACGCATCATTCGATGAGGCCGTAGCCATTTTGAATCGCCTGGGGCCCGGGACGCTGATGGCGAAGTCAGATATCGAGTCAGCGTTCCGTTTGCTCCCGGTATACCCGGATGACCAACGTTTGTTGGGATTCATGTTTCAAGGTTTGTATTACATGGACAGGTGTATGCCAATGGGGTGCTCGATATCTTGTGCTTACTTCGAGAAATTCAGTAGTTTTCTGCAATGGGTTTACACGAAGAAAACAGGTTTTCGGAATGTGATGCATTACCTCGACGACTTTCTGTTCCTTGGGGCCGCTGGGGATGATGAATGTGCCCGGGCCTTGACTGAATTTTGTGTTTTAATGAATCAATTTGGCGTGCCGTTGGCACCAGGTAAAACTGTGGGTCCCACGACTTGCCTCGAGTTCCTCGGGATCGAGTTGGACTCTAGCGAGGGTTGTTTTCGTTTACCAGCTTCCAAAGTATCGAAATTCAAGACAGCCCTGCAAATATGTATCACTGCATCTAAAGTTACGCTGCATCAATTGCAGCAATTGGTGGGGAAGTTGAATTTTGCCTTAAGGGTGATCCCGATGGCCCGCCCCTTCTCCCGTTCGATTGCACAGGCGATGGTCGGCCTAAAGGAGGGTCACCATCGCACGAGGTTATCGGCTGAGGTCCGCCAAGACATGCGTATTTGGTTAGCATTCTTGGCGGATTTCAATGGTCGAGTCGTCTGGAACAAACCGGCCTTGTCCTCTGAAGAGCTTGGTCTATGGACGGATTCAGCGGGAAGCATGGGTTTCGGCGCCATCTTCGGCACAAAATGGTCGGCACAAAAGTGGCCAACATGGTGGCACGATGAGGGGCTGACGAGTAATATTGCTTTCCTTGAGCTGTTTCCTATTTTGGTGGCCCTCAGATCCTGGCCCGATGGATTCAAAAATCATTCTGTCATATTTTGGTCTGACAATATGACCGTTGTAGAATGCATTAATAGTCAGGCAGCACGTTGTAAAATGATTTTGAGGCTGCTTAAAGAAATAGTCTTACTGTGTATGCAACTGAACGTGGTATTCAGAGCAAAACATGTCCCGGGGGTGATGAATCAGGCTGCTGATGCACTGTCTCGTTTTCAAATGCAGGCTTTCTCGGGTTTCCTTCCCTCAGCGGACCCCGAGCCAGCACCCTTTCCCGAAGCTCTCTGGTCTCTCGGTGCCCCGAACTTCGTTACCTCGTGGGAGAGAGTCTAGCACCAAGGACGAGGAAGGCATACGAAGGGGCGTTTCGGGCTTATTTGGCCTTTTTGGGGACTGAGAGAGGGGGACTTTGGGGGCATGAGGATTGGGTAGTACATTTTCTGATGTCCTTGCGTAAGGCTGGGAAGTCGGTGGCTACAGCCCAGAGGCATCGTGCTGCCATCTCCTTTGTTGCCAGGGCTCATAATATCCAGGACCCGACAGCGTCTTTTGCGGTACAGAAAGCGCTCCGTGGGTGGCAACGCCTTGAGGGTCGCAGAGTAGACGAGAGGCGCCCGATAGGTCTGGATAGGTTGTCCCAGTTGCTGGCCACACTCCCCGACATATGCTCGTCTCAGTTCGAGGCCTGTTTGTTCCGAGCCGCTTTTACGCTTGCATTTCACGGGGCTATGAGGATAAGTGAGCTGGTGGCAAGGAGCAAGCGGGATGTGGCGGGGGGTTTGTGCCGGGAACACGTTCAGATCAGGGGTGAGACTATGACGGTATCCTTTGTCAAGTCAAAAACCGATCAAAGCGGGGTGGGAGACTGCATAGTCATTCGCAGGATTCCAGGGTCCTCCATGTGTCCGGTGAGGTGTTTAGAGGATTACCTAGCACAAAGGGTGGCATCATGGGGGGGGACAATGTTGAGACACGCGGACGCCACCCCACTGACAAAGTTTCAGTTTCAGCGGGTGCTCGCGATGGCAATTACCGCAGCAGGCTTGGACCCGGGTGAGTTTGGGACCCATTCCTTTCGGATAGGGGCTGCCACTGAAGCTGCAGCTAGGGGTCTTAATGTGGAACAAGTAAAACGAGTGGGGCGTTGGTCCTCCAATTGTTATAAGAGGTATGTGCGGTTGCACATGTTGTGAAGCTGTAACAATGTACTCACGCTTCTTGTCTTTTGTTTGGTTTTCAGTTACGCAAGCCTTCGAGGCGGGGCGGACTATGCAGTCGACCCAACACCGGGCCAGCGGTCAGACATCACCGGCTGTGAGAAAGGAGGTGTGGGTCGTGGGCCACTCATACGTGAGGCGTGCCGCAGACGTATTCAAAGCAGGTGACATGATTCACGTAGCTGGGGAATACGGGTACAGGATGTCCTTCTACGGAAGGGGCGGTCTCTGTATTGACCAGTTTCAAGCTTACTTTGAGGGTTTGTTAGGGCGGATGAGGTCACCGCCGTCTATAGTCATAGTACATTTAGGGGGCAATGATTTGGTCACCACCGGTAGACGACTTCTCCTGGAGGCAATGCTTTCCACCGTAAGTTGGTTGGCGAGGAAAGTTCCGGGGTGCATAATTGCGTGGTCTCATATGATCCCACGAAAAGTGTGGCGGGGGGCTATTTCGATCCCTGCTTTGAACCATTCTGTTAGGAAACTTAATAACAAAATGAGTAGGTTGTTCCGTTCCAGGACATTGCATTCTATCTCGCACGGTTGTATTAATGATGACAGTATGTATATGGGGGATGGTGTGCATTTGTCTCGGGTGGGAAATGAGTTACTCATAGGAGACTTCTTAGCATGGTTAAAAACGTTGGAACATGACCTTTAGCTAGGAGTTTTGGTGGGGGGCCCGGATAGCCGGTCAACTATCCGGGCCTGTGGCGGTAAGGTCATGATCGGTGAGCACTAATTAGTAGATCCCTATGAGTGGGCGTCACCCAACACGGATGGGAGCGCTCGGGAGAGGTGGCCATTGGCCCCTCAATGGGGAGGCGGTCCCTTCTAAGGATGGGTCGCCGGAAGTAAAGGAAAGGCGGTCAAGGCCCCTTCCTTTGTAGGAGGGGTTACAGCCCCCTCCTGGGGAATTTCCCGGGGCCAGTGACATCTGCGACGGCAGATGCGGTAAGTTGTGTGGGGTTGGGATAAGGGCCACGATACCTTCTAGATACCTCACACGAGTATTCGAACGACCTTTAACTGGCGTCGAGTTTTAGGTGCCCCCGTCAAGTCAAGGGAAATTGGTAGTAGTTGCACTTGAGGTACGCCTCCGTGCTGTCGCCCATCCCAAGTGGGAGGGGTAAGTCCGGTTAGGGATCTTGACACCGGTTATGACCTTGCTGTTGGCCCTTAAACGTTAGGTTGTACAATTTCAATATGTCAAGAAATGTTTTGTAGGTTGCTAGTTCGGCTAGGAGAACCTCTGTATTAGAGAATCTGTTAAGGTTAGCCAAACATCGCAATATGGTAATGAAATTGTACATAACATGAAACGTTTAATGTTTTAATTTTGTTTTAATAAATACGGCCGGGATGGTCACTCCATCCCACTTCCAAAAACTTCAAGAACTGTTTCCGGTTTCACTCCTTTTGGGGGATTGTGTTGAGAGGGGGTGGCGGGTATCTCGGCTATATACAATTGCAGCCACGCTGTGTCCCCTTCTGTCTACTCAATTGAGGAAGAGGTTCTTTGAATATATATATATATATATATATATATATATATATATATATATATATATATATATATATATATATATATATTACCTACTGGCGATAGCCAGTAGGTATATATAGTTAGGATTTTTTTCCTATGGGATTTTTGAAAATTCTATGTCGAATAACTTTGGCTTATGAGGACAGAATTGGCTGAAATTTTCAGGAAAATGGAACATTTTGTTTCTGAGCAGCCCCTGAAAATTTGGGGGGTTTTCGTCAAGGGGGGGCCGAGAAAAAAGGGGGGTCCCAAAACGTGTTTTTCCCATGCAATTTTCCATAGGGCGGTTGGCCTCACTTTTAGCCTGAACGGCTGAATGGATTTACACCAAACTTGGCAAAATTGTAGGGACTGGTAGCCCGATGTGCCTTTGCTATGTCTCAAGATATAGGCTCCAGTGGTTTTTACGAAAATTAACTTTGAAAAATATAAATTGGGCTACATTGGGCTATATATATGTTGGAGCCCAAATGTAGCCCAATGTAGCCCAATGTAGCCCAATGTAGCCCAAAGATGGCCACCAGAGACAAAAAACCAAATGTAGCCCAAATATCAGCCAGATGTAGCCCAACTATAGCCCAATGACAGATTGTCCCAGAGTGTTCTAAAGAACAACTAGAACGCTAACAGTCCTACTTATTACAAAGGTATGGCACACCTGAAGCCATCTTGATTGGAATAAAGTGGTAACTCTTAAAACATTTAATTTAAAAAGGAACAAAATGAGGGGGTTCATTTTGCCATAGAAAGTATGATTAGCGAATATATGACGAAATCCCGCATACCATCAGTCCGCAAAAAAAATCCCGCATGTACTATTAGGCCGCAAATTAAAATAACGAAAACTTTTAGAACGAATATGCCTTTAGCATACACTAAACAACTAAACTACCCTAAACCCTAAAACACTACCCCCAGCATGACCCTACACTACACAAACAGTACAACACTACCCTAAACCCTAAAACACTACCCCCAGCATGACCCTACACTACACAAACACTACAACACTACCCTAAACCCTAAAACACTACCCCCAGCATGACCCTACACTACACAAACACTACAACACTACCCTAAACCCTAAAACACTACCCCCAGCATGACCCTACACTACGCAAACACTACAACACTACCCTAAACCCTAAAACACTACCCCCAGCATGACCCTACACTACGCAAACACTACAACACTACCCAAAACCCTAAAACACTATACCCCAGCATGACCCTACACTACGCAAACACTACAACACTACCCTAAACCCTAAAACACTACCCCCAGCATGACCCTACACTACGCAAACACTACAACACAACCCTAAACCCTAAAACACTACCCCCAGCATGACCCTACACTACGCAAACACTACAACACAACCCTAAACCCTAAAACACTACCCCCAGCATGACCCTACACTACGCAAACACTACAACACTAACCTAAATCCTAAAACACTACCCCCAGCATGACCCTACACTACGCAAACACTACAACACTACCCAAAACCCTACAACACTACACCCCAGCATGACCCTACACTACGCAAACACTACAACACTACCCTAAACCCTAAAACACTACCCCCAGCATGACCCTACACTACGCAAACACTACAACACTACCCAAAACCCTAAAACACTACACCCCAGCATGACCCTACACTACGCAAACACTACAACACTACCCTAAACCCTAAAACACTACCCCCAGCATGATCCTACACTACGCAAACACTACAACACTACCCTAAACCCTAAAACACTACCCCCAGCATGACCCTACACTACGCAAACACTACAACACTACCCTAAACCCTAAAACACTACCCCCAGCATGACCCTACACTACGCAAACACTACAACACTACCCTAAACCCTAAAACACTACCCCCAGCATGACCCTACACTACGCAAACACTACAACACTACCCTAAACCCTAAAACACTACCCTCAGCATGACCCTACACTACGCAAACACTACAACACTACCCAAAACCCTAAAACACTACCCCCCAGCATGACCCTACACTACGCAAACACTACAACACTACCCAAAACCCTAAAACACTACCCCCAGCATGACCCTACACTACGCAAACACTACAACACTACCCTAAATCCTAAAACACTACCCCCAGCATGACCCTACACTACGCAAACACTACAACACTACCCAAAACCCTAAAACACTACACCCCAGCATGACCCTACACTACGCAAACACTACAACACTACCCTAAACCCTAAAACACTACCCCCAGCATGACCCTACACTACGCAAACACTACAACACTACCCTAAACCCTAAAACACTACCCCCAGCATGACCCTACACTACGCAAACACTACAACACTACCCAAAACCCTAAAACACTACCCCCAGCATGACCCTACACTACGCAAACACTACAACACTACCCAAAACCCTAAAACACTACCCCCCAGCATGACCCTACACTACGCAAACACTACAACACTCCCCAAAACCCTAAAACACTACCCCCAGCATGACCCTACACTACGCAAACACTACAACACTCCCCAAAACCCTAAAACACTACCCCCAGCATGACCCTACACTACGCAAACACTACAACACTACCCAAAACCCTAAAACACTACCCCCAGCATGACCCTACACTACGCAAACACTACAACACTACCCAAAACCCTAAAACACTACACCCCAGCATGACCCTACACTACGCAAACACTACAACACTACCCAAAACCCTAAAACACTACCCCCAGCATGACCCTACACTACGCAAACACTACAACACTACCCAAAACCCTAAAACACTACCCCCAGCATGACCCTACACTACGCAAACACTACAACACTACCCAAAACCCTAAAACACTACCCCCAGCATGACCCTACACTACGCAAACACTACAACACTACCCTAAACCCTAAAACACTACGCCCAGCATGACCCTACACTACGCAAACACTACAACACTACCCTGAACCCTAAAACACTAGCCCCAGCATGACCCTACACTACGCAAACACTACAACACAACCCTGAACCCTAAAACACTACCCCCAGCATGACCCTACACTACGCAAACACTACAACACTACCCTGAACCCTAAAACACTACCCCCAGCATGACCCTACACTAAACAACCACCACAACTCTACACTACACCAACACAACACTACACTACACAACACTACACTACACTACACAATCACTAACCCACGAAAAAATTAACACAAACCCACTTACCTCTCTCGTCATCGTGGTTTTCACAACGCAAATGCATTTACCACACATGCCTTTAAAACGTAATTCTTTGTAAAGGCATGCGCGATAAATGCACATGCGTTTTGAAAAAATGCGGGATAATGGTATGCGAGCTCAATGACCTTGCGGGATAATGGTATGCGGACTGAAAGTCTGCGGGATAAAAAATGCGGGAAAATGGCTGCAAACCATGATTAGCAGCAGACTTCCCTGGTGAGCACTAGCTTTACTACAGTGATCTAAGGAGCAACTAGAGTGCTAACATTCAGAATTTATGGCAAATGTGTGACACATCTGAATGCCTTCTTGATAGAACCAAAGTAAACAAGCATTGAAAATGCAATAGATCTCGCCCTCGTTTAAGTTAAAGCCATTCTGTTTGTAATGAGGTGGCTTTTTAGCTTTGCTTTTATTAGTGTTTTTAAAACTTTCATGTAAATAACATGCATATGTATGCATATATGTATATGTATGCATGCATTTATATTTATATAGATATGCAGATTACATATGTTTATATATGTATATTACCTACTGGCGATAGCCAGTGGGTATATATAGTTAGGATTTTTTCTCTATGGGATTTCTGAAAATTCTATGTCTAATAACTTTGGCGTTTGTGGAAGGAATTGGCTGAAATTTTCAGGAAAATGGCACATTTTTTTTCTGAGCAGCCCCTGAAAATTTGGTGGGGTTTCGTCAAGGGGGGGCCGAGAACAAAGGGGGGTCCCAAAACGCGTTTTTCCCATTCATTTTTCCATAGGGCGGTTGGACTCACTTTTAGCTCGAACGGCTGAATAGATTTACATGAAACTTGGCAAAATTGTAGATATGGTTTGCCCGACGTGCCTTTGCTATGTCTCAATATATGTGCTCCAGTGGATTTTGAGAAATTAACGTTTAAAAAAATATATATATCTGTGACAGCGCTCCGGTTAGCGCCCCGGTTCGCGTACCTGACGCGTAACGGAACTTCGCGAAGCAAATCTGATTGGCTCTCCGGTGTCTGTCAACATTCTAAACAAACCGGAGCGGCCGCCATCTTGTCTCTCGGTACGATCGAGAGACAAGATGTGGTGAAAAACGAAGGGGGAAATGAAGGAAAGGGGGCAAGGTAGACCACTCCTGACCCCCTAGGATTGATGAGGGGGATATTAAAGTGCCCCGCGGGGCAAAAAATTTTGCGATTTTACGCCGTAGAGGCGCGTCCCGGTACGCGAACCGGGCAGCTCACCGGGCAGCTAACCGGGCAGCTAACCGGCAGCGTAGCTGTCAACATTGTAAACAGTCCGGAGCGGCCGCCATCTTGTCTCTCGGTAGGTTCGAGAGACAAGATGTGGTGAAAAAAGATGGGGGAAATGAAGGAAAGGGGGCAAGGTAAACCCCTCCTGACCCCCTAGGATTTATGAGGGGGATATTAAAGTCCCCCGCGATTTTTCGCGGTAGAGGCGCTTCCCGGTACGCGAACCGGGCAGCTAACCGGCAGCGTAACGGGAGTCCGCCATCTTGTGTTTTTGGAGCGTCCGGTTCGCGTACCGGGTAGCGTCCCGGTAAGCGTAACAAGGGGAAAACCAAGAGAAACAGTAAAAAAAAAATTAAGGGAATAGATTTCCAGCAAACTTGGCAAAATTGTAGGGACTGTTTGTTTGATGTGCCTTTGCAAGGCCTCAAGATATGTGCACGTGTGGATTTTGTCTAATTAAGGTTAAAAAAAAAATATATATCTGTAAGCGTGCTCCGGCACGCTTACGTTACGGGTTTTGTTTGCGCTGCAGAACCGATACGTCACGGTTATGCGACGCGTCATGAGGCGTCTCACGTGGCTACGTGATACGTCATGTAATAAAGAATATATTTTACAGCTATAGATATTAGCTTTTAAAAAACCAATGAAATTCACTGAAAAAAACCATAGGTTATAGACCATATATAGTTAGGAATTTGCATTTACAAAACCTTGAAAATTCACTGAAAAAACCATAGGTTAGAGACCATATATAGTTAGCTGGACATTTTATTGACAAAAAACCAATGAAATTCCATATATAGTTAGTTGCACTAACTATATATCGCGCACCCGCAATCCACTGCTGATGATGTCACATATTACATCATTCATGACATGGTCAGTGACATCACTGATGACATCACTGATGACATCTCAAATGACATCACTGATGACATCACTGATGACATCTCAAATGACATCAGTGATGACATCATGACACACCAATACCAGTTACTACATACGCACTCACTGATTCCTACGTCTACACACACATTCACTCATTCACCCATACAATCACTCATACATACAGTCACTCATTATTACACTATCATATGCACTCATACACCTATGCAGACACTCACACACTGCCACTCATCCATGGAGTTACTCACACACCTAGTCAGTCCTGTAAAGAATCAATCACACTTCCATTTCCTCATCTATACAGTTAAACACAGAACACCATACTTCAGTGACATCACTGATGACATCACTGATGACATCTCACATGACATCACTGATGACATCTCAAATGACATCACTGATGACATCATGACACACCAATACCAGTTACTACATACGCACTCACTGATTCCTACGTCTACACACACATTCACTCATTCACCCATACAATCACTCATACATACAGTCACTCATTATTACAACACTATCATATGCACTCATACACCTAGTCAGTCCTGTGAAGAATCAATCACACTTCGATTTCCTCATCTATACAGTTAAACACAGAACACCATACTTTTCACACATATACTAACACATACTTACTCTCTTATACAATCACTGATACAAGTACACATTGATATGCACAGAGTCACACACCTCCCAGCCAGCCACACACACACTCAGTCTTCCATACATCCACTCATTCTTCAATATGTAAAACATATTTAAACTTTACAAAAACACACAGACACTAGATGATGTCATCAGTGATGTCATTTGAGATGTCATCAGTGATGTCATCAGTGATGTCATTTGAGATGTCATCAGTGATGTCATCAGTGATGTCACTGACCATGTCATGAATGATGTAATATGTGACATCATCAGCAGTGGATTGCGGGTGCGCGATATATAGTTAGTGCAACTAACTATATATGGAATTTCATTGGTTTTTTGTCAATAAAATGTCCAGCTAACTATATATGGTCTCTAACCTATGGTTTTTTCAGTGAATATATATATATATATTACCTACTGGCGATAGCCAGTAGGTATATATAGTTAGGATTTTTTTCCTATGGGATTTTTGAAAATTCTATGTCGAATAACTTTGGCGTTTGAGGACAGAATTGGCTGAAATTTTCAGGAAAATGGAACATTTTGTTTCTGAGCAGCACCGCTCAGGGGGGGGCCGAGAAAAAAGGGGGGTCCCAAAACGTGTTTTTCCCATGCAATTTTCCATAGGGCGGTTGGCCTCACTTTTAGCCTGAACGGCTGAATGGATTTACACCAAACTTGGCAAAATTGTAGGGACTGGTAGCCCGATGTGCCTTTGCTATGTCTCAAGATATAGGCTCCAGTGGTTTTTACGAAAATTAACTTTGAAAAATATATATTGGGCTACATTGGGCTATATATATGTTGGAGCCCAAATGTAGCCCAATGTAGCCCAATGTAGCCCAATGTAGCCCAAAGATGGCCACCAGAGACAAAAAAAACAAATGTAGCCCAAATATCAGCCAGATGTAGCCCAACTATAGCCCAATGACAGAATGTCCCAGAGTGTTCTAAAGAACAACTAGAGTGCTAACAGTCCTACTTATTACAAAGGTATGGCACACCTGAAGCCATCTTGATTGGAATAAAGTGGTAACTCTTAAAACATTTAATTTAAAAAGGAACAAAATGAGGGGGTTCATTTTGCCATAGAAAGTATGATTAGCGAATATATGACGAAATCCCGCATACCATCAGTCCGCAAAAAAAATCCTGCATGTACTATTAGGCCGCAAATTAAAATAACAAAAACTTTTAGAACGAATATGCCTTTAGCATACACTAAATAACTAAACTACCCTAAACCCTAAAACACTACCCCCAGCATGACCCTACACTACACAAACAGTACAACACTACCCTAAACCCTAAATCACTACCCCAGCATGACCCTACACTACGCAAACACTACAACACTACCCAAAGCCCTAAAACACTACACCTCAGCATGACCCTACACTACGCAAACACTACAACACTACCCTAAACCCTAAAACACTACCCCCAGCATGACCCTACACTACGCAAACACTACAACACAACCCTAAACCCTAAAACACTACCCCCAGCATGACCCTACACTACGCAAACACTACAACACAACCCTAAACCCTAAAACACTACCCCCAGCATGACCCTACACTACGCAAACACTACAACACTACCCTAAACCCTAAAACACTACCCCCAGCATGACCCTACACTACGCAAACACTACAACACTACCCAAAACCCTAAAACACTACACCCCAGCATGACCCTACACTACGCAAACACTACAACACTACCCTAAACCCTAAAACACTACCCCCAGCATGACCCTACACTACGCAAACACTACAACACTACCCAAAACCCTAAAACACTACACCCCAGCATGACCCTACACTACGCAAACACTGCAACACTACCCTAAACCCTAAAACAGTACCCCCAGCATGACCCTACACTACGCAAACACTACAACACTACCCTAAACCCTAAAACACTACCCCCAGCATGACCCTACACTACGCAAACACTACAACACTACCCTAAACCCTAAAACACTACCCCCAGCATGACCCTACACTACGCAAACACTACAACACTACCCAAAACCCTAAAACACTACCCCCAGCATGACCCTACACTACGCAAACACTACAACACTACCCAAAACCCTAAAACACTACCCCCCAGCATGACCCTACACTACGCAAACACTACAACACTACCCAAAACCCTAAAACACTACCCCCAGCATGACCCTACAGTACGCAAACACTACAACACTACCCAAAACCCTAAAACACTACCCCCAGCATGACCCTTCACTACGCAAACACTACAACACTACCCAAAACCCTAAAACACTACCCCCAGCATGACCCTACACTACGCAAACACTACACCACTACCCAAAACCCTAAAACACTACCCCCAGCATGACCCTACACTACGCAAACACTACAACACTACCCTAAACCCTAAAATACTACACCCCAGCATGACCCTACACTACGCAAACACTACAACACTACCCAAAACCCTAAAACACTACCCCCAGCATGACCCTACACTACGCAAACACTACAACACTACCCTAAACCCTAAAACACTACGCCCAGCATGACCCTACACTACGCAAACACTACAACACTACCCTAAACCCTAAAACACTACCCCCAGCATGACGCTACACTACGCAAACACTACAACACAACCCTAAACCCTAAAACACTACCCCCAGCATGACCCTACACTAAACAACCACCACAACTCTACACTACACTAACACAACACTACACTACACAACACTACACTACACTACACAATCACTAACCCACGAAAAAATTAACACAAACCCACTTACCTCTCTCGTCATCGTGGTTTTCACAACGCAAATGCATTTACCATACATGCCTTTAAAACGTAATTCTTTGTAAAGGCATGCACGATAAATGCACATGCGTTTTGAAAAAATGCGGGATAATGGTATGCGAGGTCAATGACCTTGCGGGATAATAGTATGCGGACTGAAAGTCTGCGGGATAAAAAATGCGGGAAAATGGCTGCAAACCATGATTAGCAGCAGACTTCCCTGGTGAGCACTAGCTTTACTACAGTGATCTAATGAGCAACTAGAGTGCTAACATTCAGAATTTATGGCAAATGTGTGAAACATCTGAATGCCTTCTTGATAGAACCAAAGTAAACAAGCATTGAAAATGCAATAGATCTCGCCCTCGTTTAAGTTAAAGCCATTCTGTTTGTAATGAGGTGGCTTTTTAGCTTTGCTTTTATTAGTGTTTTTAAAACTTTCATGTAAATAACATGCATATGTATGCATATATGTATATGTATGCATGCATTTATATAGATATGCAGATTATATATGTATATATGTTTATATATGTATATTACCTACTGGCGATAGCCAGTGGGTATATATAGTTAGGATTTTTTCTCTATGGGATTTCTGAAAATTCTATGTCTAATAACTTTGGCGTTTGTGGACGGAATTGGCTGAAATTTTCAGGAAAATGGCACATTTCGTTTCTGAGCAGCCCCTGAAAATTTGGGGGGGGTTTCGTCAAGGGGGGGGCCGAGAAACAAGGGGGGTCCCAAAACACGTTTTTCCCATTCATTTTTCCATAGGGCGGTTGGACTCACTTTTAGCTCGAACGGCTGAATAGATTTACATGAAACTTGGCAAAATTGTAGATATGGTTTGCCCGACGTGCCTTTGCTATGTCTCAATATATGTGCTCCAGTGGATTTTGAGAAATTAACGTTTAAAAAAAAATATATATCTGTGACAGCGCTCCGGTTAGCGCCCCGGTTTGCGTACCTGACGCGTAACGGAACTTCGCGAAGCGAAGCTGATTGGCTCTCCGGTGTCTGTCAACATTCTAAACAGTCCGGAGCGGCCGCCATCTTGTCTCTCGGTACGATCGAGAGACAAGATGTGGTGAAAAACGAAGGGGGAAATGAAGGAAAGGGGGCAAGGTAGACCACTCCTGACCCCCTAGGATTGATGAGGGGGATATTAAAGTGCCCCGCGGGGCAAAAAATAAATAAATAATTTTTTGGCGATTTTACGCCGTAGAGGCGCGTCCCGGTACGCGAACCGGGCAGCTCACCGGGCAGCTAACCGGGCAGCTAACCGGCAGCGTAGCTGTCAACATTGTAAACAGTCCGGAGCGGCCGCCATCTTGTCTCTCGGTAGGTTCGAGAGACAAGATGTGGTGAAAAAAGAAGGGGGAAATGAAGGAAAGGGGGCCAGGTAAACCCCTCCTGACCCCCTAGGATTGATGAGGGGGATATTAAAGTCCCCCGCGATTTTTCGCGGTAGAGGCGCTTCCCGATACGCGAACCGGGCAGCTAACCGGCAGCGTAACGGAAGTCCGCCATCTTGTGTTTTTGGAGCGTCCGGTTCGCGTACCGGGTAGCGTCCCGGTAAGCGTAACAAGGGGAAAACCAAGAGAAACAGTAAAAAAAAAATTAAGGGAATAGATTTCCAGCAAACTTGACAAAATTGTAGGGACTGTTTGTTTGATGTGCCTTTGCAAGGCCTCAAGATATGTGCACGTGTGGATTTTGTCTAATTAAGGTTAAAAAAAATATATATATCTGTAAGCGTGCTCCGGCACGCTTACGTTACGGGTTTTGTTTGCGCTGCAGAGCCGATACGTCACGGTTATGCGACGCGTCATGAGGCGTCTCACGTGGCTACGTGATACGTCACGTAATAAAGAATATATTTTACAGCTAAAGATATTAGCTTTTAAAAAACCAATGAAATTCACTGAAAAAACCATAGGTTATAGACCATATATAGTTAGGAATTTGCATTTACAAAACCTTGAAAATTCACTGAAAAAACCATAGGTTAGAGACCATATATAGTTAGCTGGACATTTTATTGACATAAAACCAATGAAATTCCATATATAGTTAGTTGCACTAACTATATATCGCGCACCCGCAATCCACTGCTGATGATGTCACATATTACATCATTCATGACATGGTCAGTGACATCACTGATGACATCACTGATGACATCTCAAATGACATCACTGATGACATCACTGATGACATCTCAAATGACATCACTGATGACATCATGACACACCAATACCAGTTACTACATACGCACTCACTGATTCCTACGTCTACACACACATTCACTCATTCACCCATACAATCACTCATACATACAGTCACTCATTATTACAACACTATCATATGCACTCATACACCTATGCAGACACTCACACACTGCCACTCATCCATGGAGTTACTCACACATCTAGTCAGTCCTGTAAAGAATCAATCACACTTCCATTTCCTCATCTATACAGTTTAACACAGAACACCATACTTCAGTGACATCACTGATGACATCACTGATGACATCTCAAATGACATCACTGATGACATCTCAAATGACATCACTGATGACATCATGACACACCAATACCAGTTACTACATACGCACTCACTGATTCCTACGTCTACACACACATTCACTCATTCACCCATACAATCACTCATACATACAGTCACTCATTATTACAAGACTATCATATGCACTCATACACCTAGTCAGTCCTGTGAAGAATCAATCACACTTCGATTTCCTCATCTATACAGTTAAACACAGAACACCATACTTTTCACACATATACTAACACATACTTACTCTCTTATACAATCACTGATACAAGTACACATTGATATGCACAGAGTCACACACCTCCCAGCCAGCCACACACACACTCAGTCTTCCATACATCCACTCATTCTTCAATATGTAAAACATATTTAAACTTTACGCAAACACACAGACACTAGATGATGTCATCAGTGATGTCATTTGAGATGTCATCAGTGATGTCATCAGTGATGTCATTTGAGATGTCATCAGTGATGTCATCAGTGATGTCACTGACCATGTCATGAATGATGTAATATGTGACATCATCAGCAGTGGATTGCGGGTGCGCGATATATAGTTAGTGCAACTAACTATATATGGAATTTCATTGGTTTTATGTCAATAAAATGTCCAGCTAACTATATATGGTCTCTAACCTATGGTTTTTTCAGTGAATTTTCAAGGTTTTGTAAATGCAAATTCCTAACTATATATGGTCTATAACCTATGGTTTTTTCAGTGAATATATATATACATACATATATATACATATATATATATATAATATATATTCCTTCATATTGCTTGTGTAGCAGCCGACGCAAAGTCCTAACCAGAGGGCGCGTCGTCACAGCAGACCACCCAAACAAAGATGTTGCTAGTTCCCCAAGCCTCTTTAGTGCGACGATTGTGCAGCCGGGTAGCGAGCCCCATATAATCCACCAATCCAGTTTCCCAATATCTCTCATTCCATATGGTGAAAAAGGGAAGACGGCACTTCACTCTGGTGCGAATGTAGCAGGTTTATTTACACAAATAGGCAGCAAAACAGCCCAAAGAGTTCCGGAGCAATTGACTCCTTGATTATGGTCAGGTTATGATCACTATCACGTACTTTTAATGCACCCATGTGATTCATAGTCACTTAACATAAATGAAGGAATCTCCTGTTGACGCTGGGTCAATGTAACATTTTCGCCCATTTTAACATAGTGATTATCCAACGTGATCAACATGTCATCATATCATCTGTGGCATAAAATAAATCACACCCATCAACATCTTTATACACTGGTATCAGTTCAATTGTCATCTAGTCTGGACAACAGCCATGAAAGCAAGACTACAGGTCTGTCAGCAATAGCATGTTTTCTCATTCACTTCATAGGATTCCTGAAGCCGTAGGGTAACCCAACCACGGCGAAACGCGTTGGCACAAGGGGATTGGAGTGTGATGAAAATAAAGAACAGCAAGAGCCCCATTGACAATTTGTGTTGATACTTTATATTATTTCTGTAATCTAGACATTGATACATGCTTGCGTGCTGCAAAAACTATTGTATTGAGTTTTCAATCTGTGATTGAGTTTAGGGAGGTAAGGGTGTTCTCTTCCCAAAATTTTGGATGCACCAGACTAATCTGCCTTGTAAATAGAGAAAATAAGTGAATTTTACTATATGAGAGGCCATTTGTCCCAAACACCCAAGAGATTCATAGGATTGCTGGATAACCCAGAATCCAGAAAGGAAACACATTACGATGGCTGCAGCTAGGGATATAAAAAGACAGCAAGCTGCAGAGAAACTATTTGTTCAACCCAGTGACAGGACTAATACCAATGATAACAATGGCGATGCAACACAGGATGAGACACATACTTAAAAAATAATTATGGGATAACTTATGGAGGGCATCTAAACAAGAACAATTGAAGTAGTGGAAGGCTACCACTTTGCAGAAGTATATGGACTGTGACAGAGTCCAGAGAGAATTAAGAATCTTTATTACACCCATCCTCAACAACCCAGATCCAGAGATGATTGAGGAGTGGGTGACAAGCAATCATGACTGCAGGAATAACAATGCTCAAAATCCTTGAAAAATATGCAACAAAGACTGTGAATGTTTATCAGCAGAGCTTGAAAAAATGACCAATATGTTGAAAGAAAGTGTATCAAAGAAGAATTTGATAATGATATTAATAATTGAAGAAGAGATGGAGGAGGAGCTTCGCGGGCAACCAAGATGGCCGCGTAAGCTCGGAGCTCCGAAGACCCTCCGATCCTCCGTATCGATCCTGTTAACCATCCTGTCCCACGGCGGTGGGAATCAGTTGCGGTGCTGATGCTGATGCGGCGCCCGTTCTCCGATTGAAGAACCGAGCTTCCTGTGCCGAGTTACACCGTCGTAAAGCCTGGTGACGACGACGCCATAACAGCCTGGCATTGTGGGGATGGCGGCGGCGCTCCTGTGCGGTGGCATTTCGAGAGGGGATGAGCTGCCTTGCTAAGGGCCGGTGACCGTACTGCTCTGATTGGAGGCCTGACGTTCCCTAGGGACGGTGGAGGTGATTGCTGACTTCGACCGTCTGGTGGTGGTAGTGTTGGCTTGACCCCGTCTCGGGTCGCACGATCCCCGTCGCCCATCATGGCGGGCAGAGGAGACCCGGACAAAGGGAAGCCTCCGAGGGTCAGCAGGAAACCTTCCCTCTCGCAGCCCACCATTCCTGAACGCTTCTCTCTCTCTAAAGGCTCGCCTGGCGCATCGGGCCGTACCAAGGACCCGCATCGTGATGCGTCCCCGGAAGATACTGAACCCACCCTCCGGGACGTGATGGGAGCCATTGCGGGCGTGAAGGCCGAAATGCACAAACAACATGAAGTGATGTCCCACAAGGTTGATACCCTCACGATTGCGCTCAACCTCATCAGAGCCGACCTCGGGAAGACGAATGACAGGGTCAAGTCACTCGACATCAAGACGTCGAGTCTGACTACTGACATGTCTGATGTACAGACGGAGGTTCGGGATTTGAAGGCCGCCAATTTGATGCTTGCCCGCCGGCTTGATGACTTTGAAGGACGGACACGGCGCCAGAACGTCCGCATTACAGGTGTGCCGGAGGGTGCGGAGGAGGACGCTGCCGATTTGTTTGTGGAGGACCTGGTTGTGAAGCACTTGGCTCCCGGGGGCCTGAGTAAGTTCTTCTCGGTGGAGAGAGCCCATAGACTGCCTGGTGGCCAACCGAAATCGGGTGCGTCCCCGCGCCCCATCATTGCCAGACTTTTTAACTACAGAGACCGAGATGTGATCCTACAGGCATCGAGAAGTGGCGGTCCGCTGAAATTTCAGAATGCTGATGTGAATTTCTTCCCCAACTTCACTCAGGCTGTACAGAAGCGCCGACAAAGTTTCATGGGTGTCAAACGGAGACTGAGGGAAATGGGGCTGAGATACTCCATGCTCTATCCAGCGAAACTTCGAATAGAGCATGGCGCTCGAACGCTGTTTTTTGACTTGCCGGATGCAGCTGGGGACTGGCTGGACACTTTGCCTCAGCGACGGACTACTCCGGAGGATCTGTCGGAAGAGGCGTCGGGCGGTCCTGGCTCCCAGAAATAAACTGTGTCACGTTGGACTTCTTTCGGTGGAGGGCTCTGCGGATGCCATCATTCACTGACTTTTGTTTTCTTTTTTTTTTTTACTTCTCCTGTTTTCTCAACTTTGGAGGGTAACGGGGGGTGATAGGATGTCTCCTTTCTCCTCTGGGGGCTTTTTGTAGGTTAGTTTAAACGGGGCGACAGGCACACTGCTAGTTGGGGGGGCTTTTTAGTCTAATGCAGGGGTGCAGGGTGGGGGGTGGTTGGATTGTGTGTTCCTCTTTTGCTTTTCCTCTTTCTCCTTTCTCATTGCTAGGCTATTATTGTTCTGATTACAGCGCTGCAGTGGCTGCTTTCTGGGGGGGGTGGTCGGGACGGGGCATCTTCGATGATGGGGGGTAAGACTTTAAATGTGCTAAGCTGGAACGTGAATGGGCTGGGGGATCGTATTAAACGTGGTGTTGTGTTACAAATGTTTAAACGTTGTGTGCCCGATGTTGTCCTCCTGCAAGAGACTCATCTCGTTGGCAATACTTGCCAGGCTCTAAACAGAAAGGGGTTCAAAATGGTGGCCCATTCCGGGTTCTCTTCGGTCTCCCGGGGGGTCGGGATCATGGTGCGCATGTCTCTTCCCCTGGAGGTGGAGTCCACAGTGATTGATGATAGGGGCCGCTATGTTGCTGTGGTGAGCAGATGGGAGGGACGCACCCTGGTTTTGGATTCTGTTTATGTCCCCCCGGGCTTGCAGACGACTACCTTCCAGGATCTTGGAGGCGCCATTTTAGGCCTCCCGGAGGGCTTGCTAATACTGGGTGGGGATTTTAACTCTGTGGTTTCGGGTACCCTTGACCGTTTTCCGTCCAGAGATCTGCGCTGTGCACAATCATGGCTCCCGGACTTCATGAGTACTATGGGCCTTATCGACTGTTGGCGGCTTTTACATCCTGCTCAGCGGCAGTACACTTTTCACTCGGGTGCGCATGGAAGCCTTTCCAGAATTGATTACATTTTGACTCCGGCGGTTCAGGCATCGACCGTTTCTGGAGCTCGCCTTATGGCCAGAGGTATATCGGATCACTCCCCAGTTTGGGTATCCTTTGACTTTGGTATTGCGGCGGCGACTAGGGTGGCGCCGGTCAATCCCTGGTACTTCTGCAACCCCAGGACTCGAGACCTCCTTGCTAAAGCCATCGGCCTGCATTTCACCGAGAATACAGGTACGGTAACGTCGGCCCTTTCCCTCTGGGAGGCCTTTAAGACTGTCCTGAGAGGAGAGGCTTTCTCCTTGATAGCCGAGGTGCGCAGACGAAGGGATGAGGACGTGGTGCGGTTGGAGTCGGATATTGCAGGACTGAACTCCCAGTTGGCGCTGGGTCCGACACCCGAACTGTTACACGCTCTCTCCCTGAAGCAGTCGGAATATAGAGCCACTGCCACTGACGCTGCCAAGGCGATGGGCAGGGAACAGCAAGGGAGGATTTACGATGCCGGGGACAAGGCGGGCAAGCTCCTTGCCTGGTTAGATAAGAAAGAGTTGGCTTCCCGTGTAGTACCTGAGATTTTGGGCGACGACGGAGTGGTTGTTACTGACCCCAATGCTATCGCCTCGGCTTTTGCCGACTACTTTGAGACGGTTTACACCTCAGTCTCCGCCCTGACTGAATCGGACTCGGCCTCTTTTCTGGAGAGGGTTGAGCTCCCTTGCCTGTCGGACACCGAGCGTGACGACATGGACCGGGGCATTACGGCGGACGAGGTGGCGCTAGCAATACGGTCCCTGCGCTCCGGTAAGGCTCCCCGTCCCAATGGTCTCCCGGTAGAGCTTTACAAGATCAAAGCAGATACCATCACAGTGCCCCTGAGGAGTATGTTCTTGGAAGCCCGGGAGGCTGGTGAACTCCCACTAGATCAGCGCTTGGCCACCATTGTGGTCATTCATAAGGAAGGGAAGCCTAGAGACCTTTGTAGGTCATATCGCCCTATCTCTTTACTGAATGCCGAACCCAAAATCCTGGCTAAGTTGCTGGCCAATCGGCTCGTGGGTGTGATTGCAGACTTGGTCCATCCAGACCAGTCGGGCTTCATACCCCACCGCAATACTGCCCTTAATCTTAGAAGGCTTCACGCTGTCATGGCGCGGGCGCACATGCTCTGCGAGCCAACTGTCCTGGCTTCACTGGACGCGACAATGGCGTTTGATTCTCTTGAATGGAACTATCTCTGGGCGGTGCTGTCCAAGTTTGGGTTTGGCCCTGATTTCATCAGTTGGGTCCGGCTTCTCTATTCCTCCCCGCTGGTCAACATAACGGTCAATGGCCGCATGTCTGCTTCCTTTGCCTTGCGCAGGGGTACTAGACAGGGCTGTCCATTATCACCGCTCCTCTTTGCCCTTGCGCTTGAGCCGCTTGCTGCCTGGATCCGCACCCACCCTGACATCAGTGGGATCAAGTGGTCACCGGGTTTTGAGAATCGTGTTTCGCTGTACGCGGACGATATTCTGCTTTACCTTACCTCCCCCTGTCGGTTTTTGATTGTGGTGTTCGATGCACTGGGTACCTTTGGTGGATACTCGGGCCTGGCCCTGGTTATTAACTGGTCCAAGTCCTACCTATATGTGCTTCGCGGAGACACTCCACGTCTTCCTAGGGGCTGTGCGATACAGGTCTCGCAGCAGGGCTTCAAGTACCTGGGTATCTATATTTCAACGGATGCCCGGGCACGCTACGCTACCAACTTGCTCCATCCCCTAGCGCGCCTCCGGCGTGACGTGGAGGGTTGGAAAAGATTGCCGCTGTCCCTGTTGGGCCGAGCGGCATTGTTCAAAGTGATGTCCCTGCCGAGATTCTTATACGCGCTTCAAAACAAGCAGGACCCAGTCCCTTCTAAATACTTCAGGGAGATTGAAGGTTTGCAGCGTACCCTTTTGTGGGAAGGTAGGCCGCGTATAGCCATAGTTAAGTTGACCATTCCGTGGTACGACGGCGGTATTGCCTTGCCTGATGTCCGCCGGTACTACTGGGCCTCCCAATTGGCGGCTCTTAATCATGGCTTTTACGGACCGGCGGTCAGTCCGGGGTACGCCATGGATCGCTGGCTCATGAATGACGGGATGTACTACAGAGCGTTGTACTCTAGATCTCTGGACCGAAAACTGACTGGTCCCACCAGGACCGCTGTGCATCTATGGAGGGCCGTTACGAAGGCACTGGGGTGGAGGGGTAGGCTCACCATGGCGACTCCCCTGTACGATTCTGACTTGCTGGGTAGGTTGTGGCACTCAAAAGGGTTTGATCTGTGGGATCTCATCGGTATTTCCAAGGTGGCGGATGTGATGGCCAGAGGGGAAATTAAATCGTTTGATGCTCTACAGGCTGAATTCCAACTGGGTGCCACAGAATATTTTAGATATGCACAGTTGAGGCACGCCCTTAAGTCCACCCTGCCTGTTGGTGAAAAAGTTCCAGAGTCCTCCCCGCTGGAGGACAGGGTGCTAGACGGCCAAATGCCGGACAGCGTCATCTCTCTGCCCTACAAAAAACTAATCAATGTTCGGACGGACCTGTTGATGAAAGTGCGAGATCAGTGGGTGAATGATGGGATTGAGTTGGACGATGAAGATTGGCAGGGTGCGGTATCCTCCCCCAAGGAAGTAGCAATTTCAGCCAGGCTGCGCTTGGTTCAGCTGAAAGTGCTCCACAGGGTTTACGTCACTGGCCCCAGGTTGATTCATATGGGGCTTTCCCAAGATGGCCTTTGTAGGAGAGGATGTGGTGCGCTGGCCACCTTTATGCATACCATTTGGGAGTGCCAGGTCATTGCTTCCTATTGGGAACGGGTGCATGCGGTTATGCGTGATGTGACTGGTGTTGATTTGCCTGCGGAAGCTAGGCGCTGCTTGTTGAACGTGTGGGGTCCGACTGATTACAACAATGCTCAAACCCGCTGGGTCACGCTAGGGAACATGGTGGCCAAGAGGGATATTGCTCAGAAATGGGGTGCTCCGACCCCCCCCTCTGTGAGTCTTTGGAAAACCAACATGGACTGGTGCATGCTCCATGAGAAAACTGTTTACTTAGCTCGGGGTAAGCCCAAGATGTGGGGGATGGTCTGGGGGGCATGGAATGCATATAGAGGCGATATTTGTGTGCCCCCTGAGGTAATCCGGCTGGAGGTTCGTCTCTCACCTTAGCTATTCCCTCCGCCCAGGTTTCACGTGGTATAATCCTGTTTTTTTCTCCCCCCACAAATGTATGCTCTTTTTGATATGTTTATTTCAGGGTGCTGAAGTTCCCAATCGTCCCCCTAGATATGTGCTTTACCGCTTTTCCATTCTTTTTTGCCTTGCCATCTTTTTTCTTTTCCCCTCCCCTCCCCTCTTCCTTTCTTCCTCTTGTTCCTTTAAGGTTCCTACCTTGTTCTTTAGGATCACGTTCATATTATAAAATTAAACTTGACTGCTCCTTTTACTGTTTTGTGCACACCTTTACGTTGCTTTTACAATGCTGCCTAGCCTCCGGGATGTATGGCTGAATAGCGGTGTACTTTGAATCACCAATAAAGGTTTTCCCAAAAAAATAAATAAATAAAATAATAATTGAAGAAGAAGAAGAAGAATGGAGAAAGTCGAATAAGAGATCAAGGCTAAAAAAACAACGCACATTCCATTGAGACAAAGTGGACTATGAAAGAGGCCAAATCCTCACAACCGGTAGAAAATTTGATCACCTAAGAAACAATATACAAGAAAAGATGCAAGGGGAGCAGCCTCTGGCAGAATCAAAAAGACAGTCAATGATCAGGAATAGTGGCCATCCAGAGCAAGCTGAAAGTGAGAGTGATACATCAATTCAGTAAGAAGAGGCAGGAGTAAAATCAAACATTTTAAAGGTGTTCAACCATACGGAATAAGGAAGCCTGATAGCGCAAGCGGGCAAAGGTGCACAGGGGGTACAGAGGTCACGGACACAAAGGCAGAGGAGGCAGCAGGAAAGGTGCAAAAAAACAAGAAGATATAGAAGGCTTCATGGAAATCCAAACAAGAGAGCAAACATCAGCACAATAATGGGAAAAAACTGTGGTAAATCTTTCTAAACTTGTTTGTAAATATCTATAAAAATTGAAATTCAATTAATAAACCAAAGTTTGAAGATAAGTTATAGTTATAAAGACCTATTAATTATTTGTATACAAAGCCAAAATAAACTACACAAATCTTCAAAATTCTACATTTATAGTTATAGCTTAAAGTCATAATTTGCGCACCACCCAAAACCTAATATATGTCTATCTATCT
Source organism: Lissotriton vulgaris (assembly GCF_964263255.1). Classification (NCBI taxonomy): domain Eukaryota; kingdom Metazoa; phylum Chordata; class Amphibia; order Caudata; family Salamandridae; genus Lissotriton; species Lissotriton vulgaris. Next base: position 586,463 of record NW_028243230.1, read on the forward strand.
ATCTATCTATCTATCTATCTATCTATCTATCTATCTATCTATCTATCTATCTATCTATCTATCTATCTATCTATCTATCTATCTATCTATCTATCTATCTATCTATCTATCTATCTATCTATCTATCTATCTATCTATCTATCTATCTATCTATCTATCTATTTGTATGTAAATATATATATGTATATATATATATATATATATATATATATATATATAATATATAACATAATCTCAACATAGTATCTTTCAGTTGCCTTTCTTCTTCCACGTGAAGGTGCCAAGCCATCTGATGCATTTAGCAATGAAGGGAGCTGAGCGGAGGCAACGCATGTAGCACGACTAGTTGGTGTCAGTCCTTGTTTGCCAGCTAGAAAGCCTGGGAAGATGAAGTGCCTTGAGTGAATTTTTTAAAAAGCGTGCCCTTTTATTGCCCTGACTTTCTCACTGGAGTTTCAAACCAGCATTAATAGTAACCCCATTCAACCAGTAGTTGAAATTCAACAGTATTTATGAAAGAGATCCTGTGCATCAATCTAGGAGAACAGAAGGGAGGGAAATGCTGAGAGAGCATTTCTATTGACTTGATAAGGTAATTGAGTTGTCTTATAATAATAGAGGAATGTAATGCAAGATATGACAAGTGTTGACAAGTAGTAGAAGCCCTAAAACCACTGCTTAATTTGTACAGGTGGGGACAGGCTGTGGCCAATGGCACGCTTTTTTTTTTAATAGAAATAGTGACTTATTTTTCACATTTGACTATCTATAGTAAGGCAGAGAAAGACAGAAAAGAGAGATAGATGGAGGAAGAAGAAGATAAGAAACAGCCCTCTATGCAGTAAGCAGGGATTAAAAAACCATGCAAGAGTGAGGTTAAGAGGACGGAAATATCGTGTGGTGGAAGACATAGGCCTAAGTTGGAATCAAGACTAGGCAGCCTTGCTATTTATCATTTCTGGCATTTGGTATTACCATCAGTGGGCTACTAAGGAAACCTTTGGGCCTTGTAGGTATACTTGTAAAGCGCACTGCACTGCACTGCACTTGCACTTTGTTTCTGAGTAAGAACTGCCTAAAACATATCTGAAAGCTCATTTAGTTTATTTCTAGTTATCCAAAATAAGATGAAGAATTAACCTAAAGCTCATCATCCCAGGACAACCTTTACACCCGTAAGATTGATGCCCTTATTTACCTTGACATTTTCACACCATGATGCTACTCACCTACACATGTGTAGGAGCAGTGCCTGCTCCATCATTTCCATTTTCAGAAACTGGGTGGATTGACCTAAGGTATAGGATGATGGTTATTATTTGTCTTTTACCCTTCTTATTCTTGGATTTTGCTTGGTCATCGTTAGATATCTGAAAAATGGAAAAACAAAATACTGTTCTTAGATAAAGAACACATATTTTCTACTAGTACGTTAACAGACCATTCCTATAGTTTCCTGAATAATGGAGGATTTCAATTAAGGCATGTGAGAATGTATCAAAGTACAGTTGTACGCAAAACATATATTTGAACAATGTGAATTTCGTACAAAACAGGTTTCATCTTATAAAGTTTCATCACAAATCGTTTGAGGATTTCACACAAGAGGTCTCAGGCATCCTCATTATATGCTACAAAAGTATGGGGAAACAATGCTGCTTGTCTAATTTAGCATCCCTTTCTGAATGTGAGGTACCAGTTCAGAAAATATATTTATTTCCCAGAGGATTGTTTTGGATGGACAGGGCATGCTATGTTCATACTTCTGAAAGTGGTTAGACTATGCTTTTGCTAAAACGCTGTTTATCTAATGTTCATGACATTTTTAAACTGGCTTTCAAAAATGTGAACACCATTGGAAATTGCTAAGAATTTCTTAAGCTGAGTGAGTAACCTATAACACCTTGAAAGTTTTAAGCTGCTGAGCTTCCAAAGACGTGTTTTCCCAGACGACTTTTGGTGTTGGCAGTCTTGAACTGGGATCTGGGTCCGCACAGAGAATGGTCACATGCACAGTTAGGTTCCAACGAGAGGTATGAATTTATCAGCAACATTTGCATGTGAACTTCTGATAATATTTATGCTGCATCTTTGCTAAATTACATACTACCTTCCACTAATGAAAAAATACTTTATTGTTAATTAATAAAACTACTGCTAAATTAACAGAATAATTGCCTATAACTCAACTATCTCGAAGTACACGGCCATTAGGACTTTCCTGTACACAGCCAAACGGAGCGAGAGCTCAGATCTTTAGAAGAATGCACCCCCTTTATCAGTGCATACAGAACTGGGCCGTAAGCACGAGAATCTAGGGAATTCATAATATTGTCACCTTCTAACCAGATATGTATTTCGGTTACATAGCTGTGCCTTTTCAAAAGATCTGAAGGACCAGTGAGGCACAATTTGTCTCCTTCCAGACCAAATACACTCTTACAGATATTTGTTTTGGGATTATTTGGGCTTTTTACAATAACAATATCTCCTTTTTTAACTGTCTAAAAATCATGACTTAAGTTTTCTGACACAACCAATTGTTAGTTGTAGGCTCCATCAACGGACCAGAGCACATTAAAACTTAGATAGATATTCAAAGCACATAATGAAAGGTACAGCCAACAAGTACCAAACTTTTGCCTAAAACAAGTCGAAACTTATTTCGCTTTGTCACAAAAAGAGCTGTACAGTTCACCAAATCTGTGTCCATATCCATGAGTGATTTGTAATGGTCTCTTCCCATTTCTAATTAAATCCTATTGACTTGCTGTACTCATGTCCTTGTTAGTCCTTTGTGTATTATTAATGTAGTCCCATTATAAAAGTTGGCATTCTCTTAAGGGTCTCTTGATCTATTTTCACTTCTAAAGGTTTCCTTCGGACTTGCCCTGTTTGTATCAATTGGTCCTTTGTTTGTTTCTTTTATTGTTCAAGAGAGCTAGGTTGACTACGCTGGACTCTCCTCGGGCAATATGGACAGGTCCGCACAAGAGGGTAGAGTACAGTGTCCAAGAGTGATACGGCGGCAGGTACAAACCTCCAATCTGTGTGAACTTAAATAGTGTAAAAGCCTCTCTTGGAAATAAAATTACATTGTATGTGAAAAGAAGGAAACAGTACAGATAAAAACATGCCCAAATTACAGACTATCTGCTTTTGAGGCCTGATTGTTGATGATTTTATTTTCAAAATGTCAACCTGACTTTCTAAATTTTGAATAGCTAGTTAAAAGGACATGCTGCAAAGTCCATGAGTCAAATATTTACATTTTAAATAGTTATCTCAACTGAATCTTGTTTTGAACATTTCGGGCCACACATTTCCCTCATAAATCTAATAGCTAAGAAGCTGATCGTGGCTCAAGATCACACAATGTGGAAGTGGCAATAGCAATACCACCAGATCAAAAGCCTTCTAGAAGCAAATAGGGCACATTACCATCACATATATACTGGAAGAAAACTGAGCACACGACAAAAAGACGTGCACGTTCATGGAAATACAACCCAAATTCTGGGTTCCGTTCTACACCTTCTTCTAAGGAATTACAAGCTACATGGTCCCATCAATATTGTCACATTACTAAGTGATTTAGGTAGTAGTTGCATTCCCCTTAGAGATGTCTGCAGATGACACTGTTTCTTCTGATGCCGGTAACCTATACACCCTTGCCTCCTGTATACCTGAAAAGCTTCCAGTTTTACTTTGTAAATACTATTTCCAAAAAGCAGAGGGAGTGGTAACTCACAAACCTTGAGAACATTTTCTTTTAGACCTTCCTTTCATCACAGACGCTCAGATAACTGATTACATTGCCTCTGTTGTGAGATTTAGTCCCAGTTTAGAAAATACTTCAAAAAATCTTATAAGAGTTGGTTTATTGTGGTCTGCTATAATCATATCTTGTTTCTTTTATTTATTTTATTTTTAGTGTTTTCTATAGCGCGAACATGATGCTGCAAATGGCGTCAGAGCGCTTTACAGTAGCATTTAAACAACATTCCTAACTTTACATATTACTAGACATTGGTGGTTGCAGTAATTGCCATTCCGAAGGGCTAGCAGCAACCAAAAAGTTCAATGATAGGGTACCATAAAGTCTTAGAACTTTTTAAAACAATGAGATAAAAAGGAGTTTAACAGACCAACATTGTACAGTGAGCTTGTAGTGTGAAAATTGTGTCCGCCAGGCAGAATGAAATAAATAAAGAACAGGTTTAAGGAATTATGGGAGAAATTTCCTCATATGAAACGATTTTGCTTCCTTTTTGAATTTTGCGATGGTTGGCATTCTTCTCAAGTCGGGGGGAGGGCGTTACAGATTCTCGGTGCGGCCCCTGAGAATGCTCGGTCATACGTTCTTTTCTTACGGAAGCGCGCCGGTTTCAGTAGTAGATCAGCCTTGCTTCTGGAGGAACGTGACCCTCCCGACAGCGTGAGTTTCTGGGCGAGGTAGACTGGAGTATTGTTGTGTATTGCTTTGTGGGTGATGCATGCCAGTTTGAACTGGATTCGTGCTTCGAAAGGAAGCCAGTTGAGAGCTTTCAAGTTGGTGGAGATATGGTCAGCTTTTTTGGATCCCACTATGAGTCTTGTGGCTGCATTAAGACATGCTTTCAACGGGGCTGTTGAGATCTTAGGGAGTCCATCTAAGGTTGTGCAACCATATTCAATCCTTGAGATGACCAATGCTTGAACTGCTGTTTTGAGGTCTGCTTTATTTAAAAAAGGTTTTAGTTTTCGTAAGTAACTCAAGTGGAATCTGGCGTTTCTTGCCATTGTGTTGATATGTGCCGACATATTAAGGTTTTTGTCCAAAATGATACCCAGAGATTTAGTTGACTCCACAATCTTCAGAGTGCACTTTAGTGCAGTGATGAGGTTGGACCATCCTGCCATCAGGAGCTGAACCAGGATAGTACTGTACCCTCAAATCCCGTCCTCTCTTAATTATGTAGCTCATTCCTGCAACTCCATGATAATGTTGCACCACTATAGGGTGGCAAGCCATATAACCAAATATTTTTCGGCAAGCATTGGAGAAAGTGCTGGTGCTTTGCCTGTCAAATTGTGTCCAAAGGAGGGTGGTTACTCTAGGATATGCCGAATGCTCCGGATAAGGTAGGGGATTTTTGCCACGCCGGCCACTTCCATCTTCCCGTCTGGTTAAAAATGGGTTGGAATGCAACCTGAACGATTGTCAGTACCTAATTGGACAAGTGTATTTTCAGACATGGGTTCCTTGCTCGCTGACCCACTAGAACCAAGCTACACATGACTGAACTGCCCCAATCAGGGCAAAACGAGTCTTGGGTTGCATGTTGCAGTTCAGAGAGGACCTGGCTTGACAGTTTGGCTGGACTTTTCCTTTTCGAATAGGGTCAAGACTAATTTGCAAATGGCTGTCCTCATCTGAGGTGGCATGCTGGGCAAAAGAACAAAGGGTTGGAATGCTACCAGATAAATTGCCCTAAATGGCCATGGGTATGCACAGACAGGGGTCCCTTGCTTGCAGTCTCACTTGAACCCAGCGACACTGGACTGAAGAGCCCCAATCACGGCAAAACTGGTCTTAGATTGATTGTGGGGAGAGGATTTGGCCTTACAGCTAGAGTGGTCGACCTCGAAGCTGGGGAACCGGGTTTGAGTCTTGGCAACGACCCTCAACATCCTGCGATTCTGGGCAAATAGTTTAATCTTCCTGTGCCTAACAAAAATGAATGTGTTCTCATGTAACAAAACTGGTGCTCATGTAAAGTGCTCTGATAGCCGATGTCTAGGGTCTAGTTCGAGCTGTGTAAAACTTTTTTTTTTAAAGAAAAAATTGTCCTGGTTCACAGAGGACCTGGCTTGGCAGTTCAATTTAGATGCTTCCTATTAGAGCAGGGTCAAGACTGATTTGTATATGGCTAGGTCTAATCTGATTTGGCATGATAGACATAAGAATGATGTATTGCAAAAACCCTTTCAGTACTGGACACTTCGAGAGTCAAGACCCACGGGAGCACCAAAGTACACGTGTTACCTCACCCAGGGAAGCCGGGTGCATAGGTGTCTTTTCGTGTCGGGTTTTCTCGTCGTTTCCAATGGAGAACTGCAAAGAAGTGCTGCAGGTGACCAAGTGAAGAGTGTACGGATGGATCCAAGGGTGGATCGGAGATCTGAAGAACCTGAAAGCAGAGGGGACAGAGTCTGGGTCACTAGCCAGTGACCAGGAAGGCGACAAGAAGATGCCAGCCAATGTTGGGTGCTTTCGGGTGATGTAGGTGAAGCTTGACTCTTCAGCCACGAGGTCCAGGAGGCGTCGACAACAAACAGGAGCTGGATTAGAGCTGTTCCACGTCGATTGTCGAGTGCTGCAGTGTCGGTATCCAGATTGGACCCAACAAGCCTTGGCAACAGCAACCCACACAGGCACGTCTTCAGCAACCAGTAAAGCTCAAGAAACAAAGTAGATTCCTTTGTGGGGATCCACCAGTCGACGGACCAGGGATCACAAAGGGACCTCAAGCAGAAATGCAGGAAGCGGGCCCAATGAACACTTGTGGAGTGTAGGCCTCTAAGCTTCAGGGCAAAAGGTGCTCAGGGCTTGGACTACAAGTAGCCCAATGCCCAACTTTGGGAAAACTTGGGAAGTCAATGCACTAGCAAATGTGCTGGATGTCCAGGAGTTCCGGTCCCACGTCTCTCCTGATAGCTACAGGTCTCAACTCTGCTGGGGACTCATGTCACCCTGGGGGATGTCTGGAAGTCCATGTCCTGTGCGGCAGATTCTTCGGGATCCGGCGGGAGCCTTGAAAATGCAGACCAGCAAGATGCTTCTTTGGTGCCTGTTTGACAGGGGAGTCGCTACTTGACCCCAAGGGAGATTTCTTCCCTCTTCCAGTCAATATGGAATGTCGAAGGTCCAAGATTTATGTTTCAGAGTTTCGTCCAGGGTAATCTAAAGTCCTAGGGACTGGGTTCCTATACTTATACTAAGTTTAGGCGTTGGACTAACTCTAGGGTCCCACCTATGGGAGGACCTGGGGAGGGGGTGGTTACACCCCTTCAACTTTGTCTAGTTTCACGCTAGAGCTGGGGCTGAGTGCCCCAGCAACCGTTTTGAACTGGGAAATGCATTGGGGGCACCTTGTGTGCCACAGGCACTGTCTGGAAAGCATTCACTGAATGCACCCACCCTGCCCCAATACACTAAACCCTGTCTGGGGAGGTCCTGCTACCTCCCTGGACCGGAAACCTATAGTCCAAGCCTCCCCTACCGGAGTTTCGTCCAGCAGCAGGAGGTCAGACTCGTGTCTGTGGAAGCAGCATCTATTTTGTGATGCTGGGGCTCTGTTTAACTTCTACCGGGTTTACCAGTGTGTACATGTCTTCTCCCTCCAGAAGGGGGGGGGGGGTAGTATTCCAAAGTATTTGACATTCCAAAGTTAGCATTTACCGTGAGGTTATAATGCACTTAAGAGTATATGGTATGGCTGTATCATAGAACTGCTATAAGGAAGGGATTCTGAAAGCTGCAGAGGGCTCAGCTCATGCTTGGGCACCCTCTCACACCAAACCAAGCACTTTGCCTTCAGTATTGTCAATACCTGCTTCAGCCCCTGGTAGGCCTCTGGGGTACCTATGCCCTTGGTACCTAAGGTACCATATACTAGGGACTCATAAGGGTGACCCAGTAACCAATCTGGAGTGTACCTAATGTACATGCAATCAATTTGGAGAGGAAGCAGCTAGGCTGGGGTCCTGGTTAGCAGGGCCCCAGTCAGACTAAAGTCGATAAATCAGTGAAACACAGCAAAAAGTGGGGGTAACCATAGTAAGCATATCCTACTCCCCTACACTACCCAAGTTATTGCTCGTGGTTAGACCTATTGCAAGCCTCCTCCTATCACCTTTCGTGTTTGTCCTGTACTACCCTAAGTAGCCCATGATATGCCCAGACGTGGGTCCCTAGCTGACTGTGCCAATGGAACCAAACAAACCCAACTGAAAGGCACCAATCAGGGCAAAACCTGTCCTGGATTGCATGTGTTCTGGGTCAGGAAGGACGTAACTTGGACTGGACTGTTTCTATTGTAGTAGAGTAAAGACTGATTTTAATACGGCTAGTTTAAATCTGGGGTGGTATATTGGGCAAAAGAACAATGGATTAAAATGCTACTCTGAGCGATTGCCAGTGGTAGACTTATTGCAAGTATCATCCCATCACCTTTTGTGTGGGTCATGAACTGCCCTAAGCGGTAATGGCCATGTTCCGAGTTGGGACCTTTGCCCATCGTGCCGAATGAACCAAGCTACACCCAACAGAAGAGCCTTAATATTGGTGGTACCAGTTTTGGGTTGCTTGTTTTCAGAGAGGGGGTGGCTTGGCAGGACTGTTCGTATTGGAGCAGGAACAAGACTGATTTGTACATGGTTGGGTCTAATTTGAGGTGGCATGACGGGCAAAAGAATGGTGGGTTGAAATGCAATTGGCAGTGGTTAGACATATTGCGAGCATCCTCCAATCGCCTTTTTGTGATAGCTTGATTAGTTAGCCTTTTTCCAACCTGAAAGTACATTTAAATATCATTTGCTTACAACTGTAAATTTACCCGGAGTTACTGCAAGAGATGTGTCAATTAATACAAGTACATTTTGACGAGGAGGCATGGTAAGTAAGACCCTTATTAATATTCAAAAAGGCACCATGTGTGGTGTTGATTTCATAGACCCAATTCAAAGCTTTTGGCTGCATCTGAAGGAGAATGACCCAAAAAAATTCAAGATGGGAACACTAACTCCTCAAGGCTGCTTTACAGTATGTCATGGTCCACAGTGGCCTACGATGCTGAAATGTTGAAGAATATGAGGCATGTCTCCCAAATGTTATATTTGAATACATTGGAAGGGTTTCTGGTCCTCACACAATCACTATTTCTGTCTTGGCATTTCAGATAAAAGAAGCTCTCTTTCATAAGAACAATATGTAGTCCACACAAGAGAGTGCCCATTATCGAGGAATTACACGCAAGACACACACAGATCACACAGATCGATCTCAGTTTCAATTCAGAAGTACAAACCCTTAAAAGAAATTAAGGCAGTGTTAGTTGGAAGACAGCTGGGGAGGGCACATGAGGTGCAGGAGAGGAGTTCAAGGACAATCTGAGAGGGCAGTTTGATGTCCCATACTTTGCTTTGCTATCCTTGTATTGTTTGGGTGGTTGGTTATTATTTTAACCAAAATACCAATAAATTACATTAGAAAAAAAGGAGGAGATTCATGAGCATGCTAGTCTATAACTTCTATGAGCGGATCAGAAGTTGTGAGAAGCTGCTGACCATTTGGTCTAAAGAACCAAAGATACAATGCCTACACCTTAATAGTGATTCCAAAAAGTCTCAGTAACAACATTATTACAAAGGAGAGATTATGTCATAATGCCAGATTTACCTAGGTGAGTGGAAGAGCAGAGTCATGTAGTTTATAAATGGAAGGTTGGATTGTGTAATATGGGGTGTGTATTGTGTCCTTTGCTTTCATAATTTAACTGTTAGTGTTAAGCTTCAAGTTCATTCTAGATACTGAAAATACTTAACAAGATGAGAATGAATGAGGTCATAAAGTATGAGTAAAAGAAGATTACCAAAAAATGTGTTTTATGTACTCAGAGTATAATACTAATGCCAGAGAAATGGAACAAGTCACAAAAAAAATATTGCACACTCACAATGTTGCACATAATTCTCGATATACATCAATATATATTTTGAGCTAGAGAAATACCTTTCCAGCATACAAACTACATTACTTGTTCCATAAATTGTTCAAAAACCAAAAAATAGAAATTTCTCAATATAACCTGGGGTGTGAGGGTCAAGTAGGTGTGGTCAAAGATGCTACTTGGTGCACAGGACAAATTTGACGATCTTTGGTCTGTTGTTGCCAATAACTGCATAATGGAAAAAGTAAACTGATGAAGTTACAGAGTGGCTAAAACGTCTATAGGAATGAAACAGAAGTAGTTTGATTTATTTCTACGACATAAGATCAAAGTTGTGGAAATTATATTAGTCATACAATGGAAATCTCATATGAAATGTTTGTGCAATTGCTTATTTGGACTGTATAGTTTAATCAAATAACATTCAATGGATAAAATACAGTGGAAATCACAATTTATATATGATGATATATCCCTGTACCTAACAAAAGAGTGTGTACCTCAATCTTTCGCACCTGTTTTGATTGGACAGCAAGGGCATTCCCGCATCTCATGCTAGGCATCATAGTCTGCATTTCTTTGTTGCTTGTGTCACGCCATCTGGTTACATCCTGTTGAATGTAAGATTAAAAGATATATTTTATTTTTGGAGCAGTATATTATAAGAGAAGAAAACATTGGCTCTGATTTAGAGGTGGCTGGTAATGGGCCAGCTGTGGTGTGTCCACCATAGACTTTCTGCTGGTTCACCAGAGAAGTATCCTCTAACATTAGAGTTAGCTAATCCCACACAAATTGAGGGCAGTTCAATAACAGGCAACTTCAAATCGAGCCACACGGCCTCACTTAAACTGTGATGTTGAATTTCAATTGCTTGAAAGGAAGTAAAAATGAGAGATTCTCATATTGGACATTGACGGTGTTAGTCACAGATGTGAAAAGCTGCTGACCATGTGAGCCATGGAGCCAAAGACAAAAAATCTGCAACCCACCTGCAAGTAGACCCGGTACCAACAAGATGTTTGAAAAATGCGATCAGCATATTCTGTGCTTCTACTTAATTCACACAGTTTCAGTCCTGGGGCATAGTTTTATGTTGCGCCACAGATTACCAGAAGTATACATAGTTAGGGTTGGTAATATCTTGTTCTAAGAGTGTGATACATGTCACAGAAGATGTAGTCTATGTATTCACACCATGGACCAAATAATGAGGTACCTCACACCTTAAATACTGCATGCTAACTTCAAATATCATGGATCTCCATTGACATACAGTAAATATAAAGAGAGCAGAGTCATTCCAGAATCATGCCAGATCATAGCAATCATGTGTTGTTTACTGCACAATTTGCAGAACCTTATAATACTAACCTGAAGCATTAATTTGTGGCTTTGGCTGGTTTTGACGGCACTGATAAAATTTGAAGGAAAGCTGATTACATTTTGCAGATATCCTAAAAGAATGAATTTGTTACAAAGGCAAGTCCAGAGTGCACGGTCAAAATGGGAGGGACAGTTGGTTACGTTCTCCAAGGAGCCCAATGTTGTCTAAAAGAAAAAAAAAAGATCTTAGTTAAAGATGTGTTCTGCTGCACACCAGAGCTCATATCTGTTTTTCATTTATTGTGGAACACAGCATTATCTACCCCAACTCAACTGATCAACAGATTTATTGTTGGCATTGTAGATGCAGTGCAGTGCAATATACTCATCACCAGTAGTAGCAACATGGCAATCATATTCAGCAATTGCAGCAAATGCACGCATAAAGTGCATCATGCACATTGTATTTGACACGTGTTTACAAAACAAAATCTTCTTGATAAGCCAAAGTAAAAATTATGATATAAATATTTTTTTTAATTGCCTTTACTGGTTTTTAGGTACATAATACAGCTGCATCAAGTATTGTAAGATAATGATGAAACATGTATGGTGACTACAAAAATTAGATCCATACAAGTCTATTTCGTCTTCAAGTACAGTCTTTAAAGGACAAGTAGAGTGCAATATACATAGCCAGCAGTAATTAATTTATTTATTCAATCTTTATTTCGGCCATTGGCCATCAAAGATATACAGTAAAACATATGCAATCAGTATAAAATCGACATACATAATCAATCAATGCACACTTGTACAATATAAAACCTTGAAATTGCATACTGCTAAAATTACATAAAAAACTGTGGACCTTAAAATTAAGAGGGAGCCTGCATCTTCAAAATACGGGTGCGAGTGTGCCAGACATTAGTGAGGAATTTTGCTAATGCAAACACAGTTAGGCTTGAGGCATCGGTTTTTAAAATTCTGTACATTGGAAGATACTCCCTACAGCCCAAATTTCTAATCAGTGGTAGGAGCCAATATTTCCTCGCTGCCTTGTAAACTGGGCAAAACGGGACCACGTGTAAATCGCTTTCCTCTGCGGCAGCACAGGCCGGGCACTGCTTAGTGGAGGGAGGTGATGACCAGGAGCTGGTAAAAGACCGTAGGGGCAACGTGCCATATCTCCATTGGAGAAACAGCTTCCTGGCCAGCACGGGGGAGATGGCGTCTAAAACCTTCTCAAACCTGTACAAGTCCTTACTTTACGTAAATACAGAAGTTAGTGACCCTTCACCCTGGCTGTCTAGGGCCATGGCTAGTTTTTGTTCGTGGTATGCGATGGCCAGGGCTCTCTTTGAGATGTTTAATGAGGCATTAGCAGGATTAGACCAAAGGTCAGGAAACCCCAGTGTCGTGCAGGATTTTTGGATATATTTTATCCAGGGGATCAGAAGCGCTTTCGGGTGGGTCAATAGCTCCATCAATTCCGCCCTATAGGCAGAAAGTTCATCGCTACTCCATAGCCTTCGCCAGAAAGCTATGGGTCTCAAACCTAATTCGTCGGCTATTGGTCGCAGACCCAGATCTAACCTCAGGGGGAGGAGCGGGGTGCTGTCCGGAAGTGCGACTATCTGTCTGATGAAATTATTCTCAGTTAAGGACAGACTACGACAGGATGTATCTCCCCACAATTCCGCCCCATACATAGTAGCGCCCCTGGTCTGTGCCTTATAGATCTGGATAAGCGGCCCCAGCGGATGGTATGAGGAGCCATTCATCATCCGAGCGATGCCCCCTGTAGTCTGTACCAATTTGAGGTTAGCCCTGCTCTGGTGTGATCCCCAAGACATAGTTTCGTTGAGAGTTACACCAAGATATTCGAAGGTGGAAACTCTCTCGAGCCGTGAGGCTCCCAATAGCGGATTCGCCCGCAATTTTTTGCTTGGGTTCAGGACCATAAATTTAGTTTTAGCCGCATTAATTTCTAAGCCCCTATCAGTGCAAAAGGCCACGAATGAATCGAGGATCCTCTGTATCCCCATTGGGGTTTTGGACAGCAGCAGGGTGTCGTCTGCAAACATGATTGCAGGCACCCTGCTGCCGTTCAATTTGGGGGCGTCAGTGTATTCAGTGGCATTTAGGTGGGCGATTACCCTGTTGACAAAGAGGCAGAACAGGGTTGGTGCCAGCACACAACCCTGTCTAACCCCTCGATCAACGGGGAATCTATCCGTAAGTGCCCCGGACCTCCTGCACCTTACTCGAGCATAGTTATTGTGATGTAATCTCTACAAGATTATCAGGATGTCCGGGGGAACGCCCATCTCTGCCAGAACGCTCCAAAGTTTCCCTCTGGGCACCAGGTCGAAGGCGGCCCGCAGATCCACAAAAATTGTGTATAGGCTGCCGCCCTCGAATATTGCTGTCATCCAATAGATTATGTTCAATCGAAAGACCTGGTCCACTGTGGAAACTCCCTTTCTAAATCCCGCCTGATACGGGCTAAGAACACCCGCCTCTTCTGCCCAATCCTGGAGCCGGTTCAACAATACCCTGCCAAACAGTTTCTGTGCCACATCGATTAGACTGATTGGTCTGTAGTTGGCTGGGAGGAGAGGCGAGCCCTTTTTAAATATGGGCACCACCTCCGCCCCCAGCCAAGTACTGGGGATTTCCATGCCGCTGAGGACTCCGTTAAACAGAGCGGCAAGGTAGGGGGCCCAGACAATGGGCTCCTGCTTGAACAGGTCCCCGGGTAGGCCATCCAATCCTGGCGCCTTTCCCGAGGTAAGTCCTGCTATTGCAGCCGTGACCTCGCCCAAAGTTATTGGATCCCCCTCGTAATCTGGCCAACCAACGCCAATGTCAGTAGTAAGTTCTCCTGGCTCAGAGCTATAGAGAGATTGAAAGTGTGCCTGCCACACCCCTGGTGCAATGTTTGGCTCGATTGCCGAATGGAGATTTCCCGACCCCCCGCTTACTATTCTCCAAAACAATCGGTGATCTTTTGTCGCTAGGGACTTAGTGAGCTCTTCCCATTGATTCTCCTCCCATTCAGTTTTAGCGTGGGCGGTAAGTTTTTTATATGCCCGTCTACTTTCTCTTAGCTTGTCCCCACCTAGACCCTCCTTGATGGATCTAAGGAGTTCCCCTTTTGCCCTCCTGCAGGCTGTGTTATACCATGAGGATTTGCATGGCTGCCCCCTCCTTGAGTTCTGCACATTACTAAAGAGGTTCGGGGCCGCAGCCTTTATGAGGTCCTCATGGGCCTGGTATAGATTGGCCTGTGAGTCTTTATTGTCCACCCTAGTAACTAAATCTCCCACAGTTTCCAGGATGGGGATTATCCCTGCATAAAGCCTCGGAAATTTCTCCTCGCTTGAGGCCAGTTGTTCCCACCTGATTCTTCTCTTGTTGTTTTCCAGCAGGAGTTCAGGTTTACTCCCCTCCTTGGACGTTGTGCAGGTTTGAAGGCCGGGGTGAATAAGGTCAAGTTCAAGAGCATTGTGATCGCTGTCTAGCCTTTCCATAACCCTAATGTCCCGGATAGCTGGCCAGTTCGCTATCTGGACCAGGACATAATCCAAGCGAGATTCTCTTCCCACTTTATTATAGGTGGTTCTGCTAGGTATGTCAGATCTAATGCGCCCGTTACAGGCTCTAATTCCAAATTTTAGGGTTAGGGCTGTGATCTGCAATGCTACGGGGGTCCATGCCTTCGGGGGGGGAGCTTCTACCGAAGGCACTGACCATCTGACCTCTTCTTCCATTGGAAAACCCTCTAAAAGACCTGGCAATGGCTCAAAATGGGAATTTAAATCCCCTCCCACTACATAGGGTAAGTCTCTTGATAATTCGGATAAATAGTCCGAGAGTTCATCTATGGTGGGTGATTCCCTGGCAATTCCAACTGGCCTAGAATAGATGTTTATTAAAACAAGTTTTGCTTGATTTGGCCAGGATAATAAAACCACAAGGATATCGTCGGAGGGGGCCGGTAACCGTGTAGCCTCGCAACCTAGGTGGGATGCCACCCAGGTTGTGAGCCCACCTGAAGGGCGACCTTTACCCTCCCACCTAGCTGGGATAAAAAATGACTGGTAACCTTGGTGCCCATAGTCTTCCCTTGCCCAGGTTTCCTGAAACATGCAAACGTCCCCAGTCTCGATGTAATTTTCCCAATCTTGAGCGGCCAATTTGTTAGCTAGTCCGGCGACATTCCACCAAATTAATCTCAAGTGTTCAGAAGTGGGAGTTGCCGGGATGGAAGAGTGGGGAGAGACAATTCCAGATGTTACACCAGTCGCTGCATCAGGAACATTATCAACGGTGAGTTCAGGTGACTCAGGGAGTCTACAGGAGCCATTGTCCAGGGTCGCAAAATTGTTGGTGGGCAGTCAATCAACCCCGTCAAGTCCGCTCAAACAGTTGAAGCGGTTGTAGTGGAAATAGGGTGTATCAGGTGGCTGGTAATTTGGGCGTTGAACATATTCTTTATGTCTGGGTCTCCGTTCCACCCTTGTCCAGTCTCCTTGTTGCGGGTCATAATGCATGCGGATGGGTGGAAAAAAAAGGAGACTGGCAGGGTCTGTATGGTGGAATCCAATGATCGGTTTGACCCTGCACAAATATGCAAAACAGTACCAGGGTCCCTAAAAGTCACCATTATACAATCCCCTATTATTGTTTTCCTCGTCTTCCCCAACCAGGGCACCCTTCCAACCATAATGATCTCATTATTAAAATGTGGTGGTAGGGGTCTGTTCCAATTCAGCCATTTGATGACTTTCTTCTTGAGAGATTGGAAGTCTTCGTTTTCTCCCCTTTGTAAAGGGGGGGCACCCGCTAAGACCACCATAAGGCTGTTGGCTTCCGGTGGCAGATCTGGTCTCCGTGGTCTTTGAGCAGGCTGGCCAGGAGGGGGAGAGGAATTACTAGCAATGGGGGGGAACCTAGAATTTATGCCTGGCTGGAGACTGTGGGGGGCAGGGTCTATTATCTGTGGAGGCATGATGGTTGGAGTGTTCCGTGGGGTCGGAACAGAAATAGCCATAAGTGGCTGCAAGGGGGGAGCAGTGGCAGCGCCCTGTGAAGCTCCTTTATTAGCACCCTGTAAGACTCCTGTATTAGAGGAAGGATTTTGTTTATTAGGGGAAGTTCCAATAGGTGGATTGGGCCCCATAGTTTTAGATTGCTTACTAACCGAGGTGTTCAGGGTACTTAGAGTTGCCTCTAAAATGGTAAGCCTGATCTCAACTTTTTTCAGGCTTTCACTGATGGGCAGCAAGAGTGAGCGGAGTAGGAATTCTATACTCCCTAGGGATGTAAGAGGGGGAGCTGTGTTGGACGGGTTAACCCCTGGATCACTGTTAGTAACAACAGTGATAACACTTGTATCCTTAGGAGAAGTAGCGGTGTGCACATTATCTCTGACCCTGACAGGAGTGAGTGCAGGCTTGTGTTTTTTGCCAAAGTCTAAGTGGGATATTTTGGTTTTCCCCTGTCCCCCCCTTGTCTTCCTTCTGCGCTTGTTGGGTGGGGGGCCATGCAATTCCGCCACAACAATTTGCTTAGGCTTGCTTTTCTTGATTTTGTTTAGCGGGGGAGTTTGGGTGACCAAGTCAACAGCCATATTGGTAGAGGTTGAGGGTGGAGTGACCTCCATGCTCTTTTCGGACAGTGTACCGGGGATGGTAAGGGTATCCCGTAACAATAGGGGGACGCCGTCTTGGGTTGATTGAATTTGGCTTTCAATGGGGGTGCCTTCCTCTTGGGAAATGGGATAGGGAATTATCTCGCTAAGGGGTCTGCTTTTCATGATTTCAATGGAGCGGCGGCGCTCAGCCCTGCGCTTCTCTAAGGAGCTTTCTTTTCCCCCTTCTCCCTTAGCGGATTTGAAATAGTTGTCCAGAGTCCCTGTGTTGCTTCCCCCCACCCTTGATGGAGTTTCACATGGTGCCGGTGAGGGCATGTCCGTGATCTGTTCCTTAGTTCGGCTAGTATCAAGAAGGTGCGGGCGAACGAAAGTGGGCCCAGCCCAGCCTCCTTCAGCCCCGGACGGCCACAGACGGTCCCGCCCTTGTCCCGGGCTTCTCCCGGCGCACTCCCGCGCAGCGGGGTTCGCGCTCTCACTTATGGCCTTGGAGTGGGTGGAAGAAATGTCGGGGGCGGGGCGATGAGAGAGAGCGGCCCAGGTGGAACGGGCGCGGGATGTCCTGAGACTCCTGGGAGAGTGAGTCCCAACCCTTCTGCTCGCAGCCCTCAGCCCCGGTTAGACACCAGCAGCAACTCCCAGGTAAAGCAAACGCCCCTCAGCGATGCGGGACCCGCGCAGCGGGTTCCGCGAGGCGTGGAGGATGAAGGCAATCGGTAAGTCCACACCGTAGCAAGGACAGGCTCAGAGAGGTCCCACGAAGCAAAGGCAATCCGAGATTTTGAGCAGGTTCTGTTGGGGGCGGGGCGATGAGGGAGAGCGGCCCAGGTGGAACGGGCGCGGGATGTCCTGAGACTCCTGGGAGAGTGAGTCCCAAGCCTTCTGCTCGCAGCCCTCAGCCCCGGTTACACACCAGCAGCAACTCCCAGGTAAAGCAAACGCCCCTCAGCGATGCGGGACCCGCGCAGCGGGTTCCGCGAGGCGTGGAGGATGAAGGCAATCGGTAAGTCCACACCGTAGCAAGGACAGGCTCAGAGAGGTCCCACGAAGCAAAGGCAATCCGAGATTTTGAGCAGGTTCTGTTGGGGGTGGGGCGATGAGGGAGAGCGGCCCAGGTGGAACGGGCGCGGGATGTCCTGAGGCTCCTGGGAGAGTGAGTCCCAACCATTCTGCTCGCAGCCCTCAGGCCCGGTTACACACCAGCAGCAACTCCCAGGTTAAGCAAACGCCCCTCAGCGATGCGGGACCCGCGCAGCGGGTTCCGCGAGGCGTGGAGGATGAAGGCAATCGGTAAGTCCACACCATAGCAAGGACAGGCTCAGAGAGGTCAGTAATTAATACATTGAGGTATGAAGAGGTCTGTCAGGCGTGCCACCTCAAGAGTCCAGATTCTTTCCGTCTTGGAGATGACTAATCCCAGTACCTCCAGGAACCAACAAATGTGACAAGGAACAGAAACACTGGTCACAGGTGCTGACCCCTAAAGGGACAGGGAAAAGGGGACGGAAAGGGTAGTGGAATGGGGGACGGAAAGTGAGAGAGAGAAACAAACACAGGATCTCTTCTTGAGATGACTGTCTCTCTCTTCGAAGTACTCTGGGCTTCTGTTGTTCTAATCAGGTGAATCTTGTCTGATGCTGAACTGCGTTTGAAAGACCCTTATTAATCAACTGCAAACCTTCCAACACAATATTCCTGTAATGAGCAATTATTCATTTACATACCAACTATTCATTAAGCCCATTCCTGTACTTCTTGCACAAGGTCTAATCAGATTTGCTTCCTTGAGTTCTTTTAACACCTTTTAAGGAATGCGAAATAATATCAGAAACTGTTCACAGGAAAATGTCATACTAACATAATCTGAACTGGTAACTTGTTAGTTAAACTGAAATCACACTAGCATGCAGTAACCTCCTCTTACCTTGTACTTAATGTTGTACAACCTTGAAGGGGGTTCTGTAAATAAACAAGAAAGAAACAACAACAAGCCCCAAAGATTCTACATCTGAATCTTGAATCATAAATTATTGCAGTTAAATGCACTACAATGAATGATGGCAACTAGTTACATTCACAACTCTAACTAGGCCAAAAAGTCTTACACAATATTCTACCAGGTCCGTTTTTTAGATTTGCCAAGGTTTGTTTGCTTTCAATGATACTGAATACCAAGTTCAACAATGTTCGATCTTGAAACTGCCAAGGCTTGTTTCGACACTCATTACAACAGAAAAGTCTTACTGTCACCTCCCATGAACCGGAAGGTAAAGGTCTGAAGCCGGGTGAGGAAACAGGAAGTCCGATTTCCAAGGAACTTCGATGCCGGAAGCTGTAGTCTGTGTCCTCGGTTCTGCCGGCAGCTGGAAACTGAAGAGAAGTCCGGAGAATGCTGCTCTCCACTGAGATCAGGTAGGTGCAGTCTCCACGCCAGGACCAAGGGCGGGGTTGGGGGGCTGGAATCAGGAACCTGGAAGCTCTTGAAGTGACGCGTACGCTGAGAAGCGAAGCGCCTTCCAGAGAGCCGGTGAGCCTTTTATAGGCTGTAGTTCACGTGCGCAGCAGCGCCGGTTAGGCGCACCTGTCCAACGTGAGCCCTTCATGAATATTCATGTCTCTAGGAAAAACTAACAAGCATTGGGCCAAACAATATCACGTTCATGCAAGGGATGAATTCTAACGTTGGTAGACGTTACAAACAAGCATATGCAACTCCAAGCCTTTCTGACGATGACCCAAAGGGACTATGGTTAGATTTTCGTAACAGTTCCCCCCCCCAAAGGTCTTCTTAATGGCCTAGGTTTGCTTGGATTCAATGCATGAAAAGAGCGAATTAAACGAGGGGCGTGGACATTACTCTCTGGTTCCCAAGATCGCTCGGAAACATCATAACCCTTCCAATCGATCAAGTAATATAAACGCCCCCTCAACCTTTTTGAATCCAGTATCTTCCGGACCTCATATTCCATATGGTCTCCTACAACAACAGGCGGGGGAGGGGAGTCATGACGGGTGTCAGGATTTACAGGTTTAATTAAGGACACGTGGAATACTGGATGGATCTTGTAATCGGGGGGAAGGAGCAATCTTACTGAAACTGGATTTACAATCTTTTCAATGGGAAACGGACCTATGTACCTTGGTTTCAACTTCTTAGGTCCCTCAATTTGTATGTTTTTGGTTGACAACCAAACCTGGTCTCCTGACGCATAAACCGGCGCTGGTTTTCTATGCCGATCTGCGTACAGTTTCATTCTTCCTTTTTGCTTGATTAAACTCTTTTTAACACTTTCTTGGAATTTCTGTAAACTGTCTATTCTGTCTGAAACTGCTGGCATTACCGTTCCTTTCTCAGGGAATATGATTGGCAAAGTTCTGGGGTGTTGACCTGTAAGGAAATAGAATGGCGAACAGCCCAGGGCAGAATGTACTGTGTTGTTGTAAGTAAACTCGGCTAAGGGTAAGGCATCTAACCATTCAGTGGACAGTGTGGTGGTTAAACAACGCAGACTTTGTTCCAAATATTGATTGACTTTTTCTGTTTGGCCATCAGTCTGGGGATGGAACGCCGACGATAGTCCTAAATCAATTCCTAATTGCGTGCTCAATTGTTTCCAAAATTTTGATAAAAACTGAGGGCCTCTGTCCGAGATGATTTTTTGCGGCAATCCATGCAACTTAACTATATTGGCCAAAAACACATTACTGAACTCTATGGCGGAGGGAAGTTTGGGTAATGGGATGAAATGTCCCATTTTGGATAGCAAGTCTACAACCACCAGAATAGTGGTCATTCCTGATGATCTGGGCAAGTCTGTTACGAAATCTAGACTAATAGTATGCCAAGGTGTTGGAGGAACTTCCATAGGTTGTAACAACCCTACTGGAAATGAATGTGAAGATTTTTGTCGAGCACAGACCGGGCAGGTCTGAACATATCGCTGTACGTCAGACTTCATACCTTTCCACCAGAAATACCTTTCACATAACTCAACCGTTTTCTTGATTCCAGGATGGGCTACTAGAGCTAGATCGTGATTCCATTTCATGACCAGTTCTCTTAACTCCTCTTTTGGAACAAATATCTTGCCCTTTGAGTAAAAAATTCCATCAGATATCGAATTTTGTCCCTGTGAAAGCCAGTCTTCCTTGCTAAGATCCTTGGTCTGATCTCTGAGGATAGATAAGAAATCTACTTGAGTGATTTCGGCACAAATTTTTTCAACTGGTATTATACTCTGTTGTTCTTCAATTTCCTTAGTTTTATCACAAACCAAACGTGAGAGGGTATCAGACAGCAATTGTTTGGTTCCTGGTCTATAGGTAATGATA
The DNA here is from genome assembly GCF_964263255.1 of Lissotriton vulgaris. Classification (NCBI taxonomy): domain Eukaryota; kingdom Metazoa; phylum Chordata; class Amphibia; order Caudata; family Salamandridae; genus Lissotriton; species Lissotriton vulgaris. Next base: position 607,493 of record NW_028243230.1, read on the forward strand.
AAATCAAACTCGCTAAAGAATTGTAGCCATCTCATCTGTCGTGGTGTAAAGGCTTTTACTGTGGAGTAATATTGTAAGTTCTTATGGTCTGAAAATATGGTTATGGTGTGCTTAGCTCCTAAGAGATGGTGTCTCCATTCCTGGAAGACCGCCTTGATAGCCAGTAATTCGCGCTCAGCAATCGTATAGTTCTGCTCGGCAGGCAGTAGTTTCCGAGAGTAAAAGGCAATGGGGTGGAAACTTCCAGAGCTAACATCCTTTTGTAAAAGAACTCCTCCAATTGCTGTTTGCGAAGCATCAGCTTCAACGAAAAAAGGTCTGTCAGGATCTGGGTGCGTTAAAATGGGAGCTGAAATAAAGGCCCTTTTTAGTATGCCAAAAGCTTCTTCAGCATCTGCATTCCATTGAAATTTCTTCCCTTTCTGCAAAAGACTTGTAATTGGTACGACTATTTCAGAGAATTTTGAGATGAACCTTCGGTAGAAGTTTGCGAACCCTAGGATTCTTTGAACTTCTTTTACAGAGGTTGGCGTTGGCCAATCAAGAATTGCTTTTACCTTCTTGGGGTCCATGACTACGCCTTCTGGTGACAACCAGTAGCCTAGAAACTCAACTTTGGATGAATTGAAAACACATTTTTCAAGCTTGACAAATAATGAATTGTCTCGTAATTTTTGGAGGACTGATCTCACGTGAAGCACATGATCTTCTGGGGTCTTAGAAAAAATCAGGATGTCATCAATATATACGATGACGCAGACGTCCAAAAGCTCATGCAAAACCTCATTAATGAAATATTGGAAGGCTGCTGGAGCATTGCAGAGACCGAAGGGCATCACAGTATACTCAAACAACCCAAATTTAGTGCGGAAGGCAGTCTTCCATTCGTCCCCTTCTTTTACTCGGATCAAATGGTAAGCCCCACGGAGATCCAGCTTGGTGTAAATGGTGGAGCCCTTTACTTGATTCAAAAGCACAGGGATCAATGGCAATGGATATCGGTTTTTAATTGTGGCCTTATTAACTGCTCGATAGTCTATGCAGGCCCTCAAATCACCTGTCTTTTTTGCTACAAAAAATAACGGAGATGAGACTGGAGAGGTGGAGTGCCGGATAAAACCCAGTTCCAGTAACTCATCTAGATAGGTTCTAAGATACTGATTTTCAGGTTCTGTAAGCGCATAGATCCGACTGCAGGGTAACACTGCTCCCGGAATTAGATCTATTCTACAGTCATAGACCCTGTGAGGTGGTAGCTTAGTGGCTTTCACGGGGTCAAAAACATCTGAGAAGTCTTGGAATTCAATTGGTAACACAACAGGCTCAGGTTGTGTAGCAGCACAGACAAGAGGTAGGTTAGGATCTCGGTACTCCTGATAACAATGATCTTTGCAATATGTGGAATCTAACGTTACTGTTCGTTGAACCCAATCTATCTTTGGATTATGAAGTTCTAGCCAAGGAATACCTAAGATTACCCCAAAAGCCGGGGTATCAATAAGATCAAACGCTGTCAATTCAGTATGTCCATTGTCAGATAAAAGAAGCAATGGGGGGGTGTGAAACCTAATCAAACCAGATGAAAGTGCTGAACCATCTACTGCTCGCACTGGTTCTGGTTCCTTTTTGAGAATTTTTTCCAGATTTAATTTCTTAGCAAATCCTAGATCAAAGAAGTTTCTGGTAGCCCCCGAGTCTATGAGCACAGGAATACTGTGTCTTTGTTGATTAGTTAGGATTAAAACCATTCTGATGGTGAAATGGCGGGGTACATGATTTTCTACACTAGTCACATAACGCGAGATCTCTAGCGTGTCTCCTCCCGAGAGATCGATCTCTGCTTCTCTCGAGATCATTAGTTTTCCGACTCCTGGTCTTGCATTGTGGCCATTAACCTCTTTTTAACAGGCCGGACTGGACATTCTTTGGCAAAGTGACCTGCCTTACCACAATAAAGACACAAATTGGCTTTCCTCCTTCTATCTTTTTCATCTTGGGAAAGGGGTCCCTTAATTCCCCCAATCTGCATGGGCTCTACCTGGGCGTTTCTGTCTTCTATAACCTTTTTCTCAGTTTTAAAATGTAAGTTCCTGAAATCTGTCTTTGGTCTTTCAGTTCTTCTTTCACCTAACCTATGATCTAACTTGATTACTAGGTCCTGAAACTCAATAAAATCGTCTGGTAAATTTACTATGTGCGCCAATGAATCTTTTAGTTCCTCTCTCAACCCTCGGTAGAACAGGGATATTCTTTTTTCATCAGGCCAGTGGGTTTCGGCTAATAAACGATTAAACGTGGTGACATAAGTAAGTAGATCCCGAGAACCCTGGCGCAGATTTAGTAGTTCATTATCAGAGGCTTGGAGGAATACGTGTTTTGCAAATAAACCCGACATTGCTGCCTTAAAATGAGTTAAGTTATGCAACAATGGATCATTCTTGTCCACCAGTGGCATTGCCCAATTAGCCTCTACTCCTCCCAAATAAGAGATTATGAAGGCTACCTTTGATGTGTCAGTAGTGAATGTGTGCGGCTTACATAGGAAGTGTAACTGACATTGGCTCATAAACGTAGCGAAATGAGCACAATCTCCTGAAAAACGTTCTGGATTGGCCAAAGGAACAGGTTGTGGAGAAAGTACTGTAATTTGGGCCGACTGACCTAAACCTGAGGACTGAGTCTGATTCTGAAACTGAGCTCCAAACTTAGGTGGTGTTAGAATTGGTTTCTTAAACTCTCCTTTGTCCCTCCAAGAGGTGAAACCTTCTCTTGTGGTTTCTAACTCGTCCCTAGAGTAATCTAGTTCTTGCCTAAGGGCTTGGTTCTCTAAGCGCAAGTCCTGTATTTCGTCGTTCATCTTACGCACCAACTCAACTAACTGGGTGACATCCATGTCCTCCATGAGATTAGTCAGATCCAAGAGGAATTAAAGACTTTTTTGTGGCTTCACTTTCTGTCAGGCGTGCCACCTCAAGAGTCCAGATTCTTTCCGTCTTGGAGATGACTAATCCCAGTACCTCCAGGAACCAACAAATGTGACAAGGAACAGAAACACTGGTCACAGGTGCTGACCCCTAGAGGGACAGGGAAAAGGGGACGGAAAGGGTAGTGGAATGGGGGACGGAAAGTGAGAGAGAGAAACAAACACAGGATCTCTTCTTGAGATGACTGTCTCTCTCTTCGAAGTACTCTGGGCTTCTGTTGTTCTAATCAGGTGAATCTTGTCTGATGCTGAACTGCGTTTGAAAGACCCTTATTAATCAACTGCAAACCTTCAAACACAATATTCCTGTAATGAGCAATTATTCATTTACATACCAACTATTCATTAAGCCCATTCCTGTACTTCTTGCACAAGGTCTAATCAGATTTGCTTCCTTGAGTTCTTTTAACACCTTTTAAGGAATGCGAAATAATATCAGAAACTGTTCACAGGAAAATGTCATACTAACATAATCTGAACTGGTAACTTGTTAGTTAAACTGAAATCACACTAGCATGCAGTAACCTCCTCTTACCTTGTACTTAATGTTGTACAACCTTGAAGGGGGTTCTGTAAATAAACAAGAAAGAAACAACAACAAGCCCCAAAGATTCTACATCTGAATCTTGAATCATAAATTATTGCAGTTAAATGCACTACAATGAATGATGGCAACTAGTTACATTCACAACTCTAACTAGGCCAAAAAGTCTTACACAATATTCTACCAGGTCCGTTTTTTAGATTTGCCAAGGTTTGTTTGCTTTCAATGATACTGAATACCAAGTTCAACAATGTTCGATCTTGAAACTGCCAAGGCTTGTTTCGACACTCATTACAACAGAAAAGTCTTACTGTCACCTCCCATGAACCGGAAGGTAAAGGTCTGAAGCCGGGTGAGGAAACAGGAAGTCCGATTTCCAAGGAACTTCGATGCCGGAAGCTGTAGTCCGTGTCCTCGGTTCTGCCGGCAGCTGGAAACTGAAGAGAAGTCCGGAGAATGCTGCTCTCCACTGAGATCAGGTAGGTGCAGTCTCCACGCCAGGACCAAGGGCGGGGTTGGGGGGCTGGAATCAGGAACCTGGAAGCTCTCGAAGTGACGCGTACGCTGAGAAGCGAAGCGCCTTCCAGAGAGCCGGTGAGCCTTTTATAGGCTGTAGTTCACGTGCGCAGCAGCGCCGGTTAGGCGCACCTGTCCAACGTGAGCCCTTCATGAATATTCATGTCTCTAGGAAAAACTAACAAGCATTGGGCCAAACAATATCACGTTCATGCAAGGGATGAATTCTAACGTTGGTAGACGTTACAAACAAGCATATGCAACTCCAAGCCTTTCTGACGATGACCCAAAGGGACTATGGTTAGATTTTCGTAACAAGGTCTCTCTATGGTGGTTGTGTTGAAGACGTGGGGGGGGTTATTCAGTCACGTCTTTGTCTAGAGAGTGTAGGTATACACGGAAGGACGACCAAATATCCCTGGGGCATGATGCAAGGGGTTGTAGATTGCCATAGTCTCCCCGCATGTTTTCGCTTCTGCTCATGCTTTTGAGTCACTCTTTAACAGTAGGAGGTCTGGGCCCACCCTAGCTCAGGAATATTTCCCTCATGCCAAGTAATAATGCAACAGAAACCAGCCAGCAGATTGCCTGGGGTATGTCATAGGTGTAACCTAACAGAGCAACCATTGGATTGGGAGCCATCTTGTAATCTGTCATGTTGGAGATCCGAATATATACATTTTCCCAATAGTGAGCAATCACCGGACATGTCCATGTTAGGTGGGCAAAATCGGTTCCAGGGTACAACATTTCAGACATTTATCGTGTCTGGGGGTTCGAACTTTGCAATATCTGCTTGGGAGAAATAGCACATATGGAAATATTTAAAGTGTATCCATTTATGTCTTTGGTTAATGGAAATGCGTTTTATTTGTGCTCAGTAGTAGCCCCATATTTGGTCTGCAATAGGAGCCCCAAGTTCCTTCTCTCGGACCTTCCGGACCCGGGATGTTACGTCTGGTTTTAGGACCAGGGAATCTTGGTATAACCTAGATGTCATATGTCCGCCATCTGATGCCTCAATCACTACAAACAAGGGTGTGAAGTCTTCTGGAGGGATTGGATAGGTGGGTATAAGAGATTTAAAGGAGCTCTGGAGCCTTTTAAAGACAGAGAGGTCCATTTATGATGCATTTGGCGGCCACATGTCGCCTGATAATTGTATGACGTGTCCATTGAGGAACAGGTCGCCAAGGGTGGACATTAAGTATCTGTGAAGTGTACTTTTGACCAATGTCTCCTTGTGGGTGGTATCCAGGGATTATCTGCGATGGGGATGACGTCGAAGTACAGGGGACCGCCCTGTAGCATATGTCGCAACCTCCGCCATGGCCAGCAGGTTGTGGAAACTGTCTGTATGTCCAACATTTTGAATGGGATGCCCCGCGGCAGTATCTGTGAGTGGAGGAAGCCATCCAGCTGAGCGCGTTCTGGGCATATGTATGGTATGCGCGCGTCAGGGTAGTACCAATGATATGTGTAGATACAGAGCAGATGTCAGGTACCGCAAGACCTCCATGCTTATTGGAAAGTGTCAATGACTCCCAGCGCACCCAGGGGCGCCCCCCGCCCAGGTCCGTCACAGCAGAATGCCACGTAGATTGCCAAAGAAGTAATGTGTGAGCAGGATGGGGGTGGTAGTGAACAGATATAAAAAGCATGGTAGCAACACCATTTTAAGAATAGCCACACGTCCCATCAATGAAATAGGCAATTTTACGTACTGTTCAAATTGTGCTTTCAGGGTGGCCAATGCCGGTCCATAATTGGGCTGGAGGACCTGATCTCTATCCCTATGTATTTGGATACCCAAATATTTAGTGCAGTCAGTGGTCCATCTGAGGGGGTATTCCGTCGGTAGGATTGGGTGGCATCCGTGAGCAGGAAGACCTCCGACTTTGCCCAGTTGATGCAGAGTCCTGAGAGTCGACCATAGCTGGCTATCTCCTGCATGAGCGGGGGTAGGTTATCCCTGGGGTGTCGCATAAACAGGAACATTTTGTCTGTGTATAGAGATAGTAGCAATGGGCCATATGTAAGTTGCATTCCGCTGTGTATGTGTCTGTCCTGCAGTGCCCTTACCAGTGGATCCATTGCAATTATAAAGAGTAGGAGGGAAAGTAGACATCCCTGTATAGTGCCCCGAAATATTGGGATCGCGTCTGTGAGCGTGCCGCTTTTTCTCAAACAGGCTGTGAGTTTGTTATATAGTAGCATAATCAATGCAAGAAACAGTGGGGGAATGCCTGGTTTTCTCAGAACGGCTCTTAAGAGAGGCCATTCAAGTGAGACGAAGGCCTTCTCCGCAGGCAGCATGGCCACCCCAGCTGGTGTGTCCGGTGCCACCTTAGTGAGCACTGCAAATAGTGTCCGTAGATTGAGGGAAGTTGCGCAGTGTGGGACGAATCAGCCTGGGCTGGTGAAATGATTTGCTCCATCAGCAATGCCAGTCTGTTGGCCAGTGATTTGGCAGGTATTATATTATAGAGGTTAAATAGCGATAATGGGCGATATGAAGTGCATTTTCTGGGATCTTTGCCTTGTTTCAATATTATCATGAAAATTGCCTCTCTGAGTGTCAGCAGCAGTTCGCCGGTGCTTAAAGATTTGTTATATAGCGCGAGGAGCTGTGGGACGAGTAGTTCTTTAAATGTCTTATAAAAGGTACCAGTCAGCCCTCCCAGGCCTGGCACCTTGGAGAGACCTAAGACGGTGATAGCTTGTGTTCTGTGTTCCAGCATCAACGGTTCACTAAAGAACTCCTGCTGCCCGTTTGACAGCCAAACCATAGCTAAGTCCTCGAGGTAGGAGGTCATCACTGTGGGATTGTAAGTGGCGCTAGAGGTGTAGAGGTTTTGATAGTATGTTTTGAATTCATGCAGGATGTTTTCGCTGCCTGTGAAAGCGGCTCCCATATCTGAGCATATCCTGGCTATGTAGTTCTGCTGTCCGTTTGGGTGTAATAAGCACGCCAGTGTGCGACCAGGTCACTCCCCCTCCCCATAACGTTGTGCCCTAGCATGTTTGTCCATGTATTAAATCTTACTATCCGCCAAGTCCTGGAACTCCGTAACGAGGATATTTTTTTGGTGCTTCCGGTCCTTATCCCCCTCCCCCACTGTCTGGTCTGTGTCATGAAATGCCTTCTCAGTTTTATGCACTTGAGTGTGAACATCACATAGTATGACTGTGTGTTTGGAAATGCACACTTAGCGGATATAGGCCTTGAAGGCTTCCCACAGAGTTACTTGTGTGGATCCGGATCCGGTGTTTAAATCAAAATATTCTGTAATAGAGGACTGTAGTTCATTGTGGAAACAGGCTCTAGCAGGGCTTCTCCTCCGAATCTCCAGCTGAAGGCCATGGGGCAACTTCATGGGATTCTCATTTATAACAGGACTGGGCTATAGCCAGAATGTTTTCAGGGAAGGACGGAGATCCTGCTGAGCCTTTGATGGACAAGCGATGAAAGAAACCAGTAGTCTAGTCCAGTCCAGACAGCGTGGGGGGACGAGTAGAATGTGAAACCAGGAGTACATCGGTAGTGGGTACGCCAGGTGTCTAATAGTAAATATAAATCAGTAAGTTGGCTGATTGCTTTCCAGGTGCGAAGCTTGCGAACTGGCTGTGTACTGGTTGTATCTATCTGTGGGCAGTGTGACATGTTCAGGTCACCTCCCAATATCCAGTGGTCCTTTCTAGGCGAGTATATAGTTCCTAGAAAAATTCAGGGTCATCAACATTGGGGAGGCCTATATATTGACTATTTGGATCCTTCGGTCTGCCAATGTACCCTGGATATATTGAAATCTGCCGTTGGGGTCAGAGTATTGAGCCTTGAGGGTAAATGGCACACTCTTGTGGATCAGTATGCAGGCGTCCCAGGAAGTACGAACTATAGTAGGAGAAGTACCTATGATTTTCCACTGATTGGCAAAAGGGGGATCAGTGCATGGAGACAGATGGGTCTCCTGCAGCAGAGTGATTTTAACATTGTGCTTAGCTAGGTAGGAGAGCACTTGCTTCCCCTTCCGTGAGTTGTTAATGCCATGGATATTCCAGTACATAAGCGTAAGTTCTACTGTCTTCGACTTGTCATGGGGAGTGCTACCTAAGGGTATATTTTGATTCTATATCAGTTGCGTCGTAGCGACGTGTGGTTGGAGACATGTGCAATGGCGCAAGCCAATTTATAGCATAACTACACAGGATTAACATCAATGCGTCCGCATCTCATAGGTTCGTCCTCCTTCACAGGCAGGCCTGAGATGGTTGTGTTCCTGTAAGGGCTCCAGATGCAGCCTCTGTGAATGTCCCTGGGAGGGTGGTGGCCAGCTGGGCGAGGATGGGGAATGGGACCAGGGGGAGCTGGTGTGCACATTGGCGGGACCCAGCGGTCCCGGCCTCAGGCTCGGCCATGGTCACTGTCGCCATGGGGCCTCTGAGGCTCCCTCTCCTTCTCCGTGTTTTCCACCCTGAGAGTCGTCTCACTGTATCCCGCTACCTCCCAGAGGTCCATGTAGGGTTTTCCTGGATTCCGTGACCAGTTGTGCATAGTTAACAATGGTGTTTGCTGCTGAAGACGGACTGCCTGTGCCAGAGCCTCACAAGAACGCAGCCATCTTGGTGGTGGTCGTGGCCACGCCCGTCTGAGGATATAAATTAAATATTATGTTTCATAATTTTCAAAATGCACCTCACCCATCTGAATGATTTAGAAGATCAAACAGTAAGGCCTCATTAAGAGGTCCTCAGTTAGACTGCTAGGTTGTCTACTTAGTGAGTCAAACATCTCATCCTCCAGCATGGTTGAAGCTGTCTCTATTGAAAACCCTGAATTCAATACCACCTTGCCTCTCCTGCAAGGTGCAATTGTCATCACTAATGCGGTCCCCAAAATTATACCCTGCAACAAGAGGTACATTCTCTGTACCCACATTAAAAATATCCTGGCCATGTAGATATGTACATTTTGAGTATTTTCTGTATCAGGCAATGATAGTTCACATGGGAGAATTGAATCATAAACTGTGGTGCGCTCAATAGATAAATTCCAACTATAAACACTTGTGTTTAAAATAAATTCTACAATCACTTTATGTTTTATTCCATCATGTTTTATGCCAACACATATCTTTCCTTTATCTCTGTAAAAACTTCTTCTGGGCTAATATAAAGACCCAAATAGTAACAATATATGGTATCTCCAAAATGGAATTATAAAATATGATGTATGGTATCACTGCTCCAATTATGATCAAAGGTTATTCAGTTTAATGGTATATAGTGACATATTATAATAATGAGTGATTGGTACACCTTCAGTTTCCGTATATTTGCACATAGAGAATGGTGTTTCTAGTGCTTTTTTGTCAGACAAAGCTTTTTCAAAATGTGTGTATAAGTGGCACCACTGGGCATGGTGACTGTCAGAGCTCGACCCCCCCCCCTCCGCCCGTGTGTGGAGAGGCGCCGAACATCACGAAGTCCCGAGGCGGCCGGAGGTGGGACTACATTTCCCGGCATGCCGAGAATCGCGGCGCACAGGAGAAGCTGGGTCAGGTGCTCACCCGGAAATAAAGAGGCATCTGAAACCAGCGGCGGCGCCGATAATTCAGCTTAGCCCGGAGGAGTTGGTGCGGTAAGCATTGGTAGCGGTAAGCCTGACTGGTTTCTCACGACCCTCACTACTCTGGTGGGGACTAAAGTTCAGAACACGCAAGTAGCGTGTGTTATGGGCCTCCGGTGACTTTTATTGTGCCTCAGTTTTGAACACGCAGGTAGCGTGTGTACAAGTGTACCAGTCTCTCTCTCGGCTGAGAGGGGTGAAAAAAGGATCAGTGAGGACATTGAATGTGCAGAAGTACCGGCGCAGTGTTGCACATCGTATTGCTGCATTAGTCATGTTTGGATTTACTGGAGTTGCAACACGTGTATAGAGACATTAAGACATTCCACAGGCAAAGGAGGAATTAACCTTGATTGCTGTCTTTTGTTTGTTTCCACAACCTTGTTTTGTTTTGTTTTCATATGCAGGAGAACCGAGAGAGGGGTATCTAAAGTAAGGGGTCCTGTGCTGTTAGGTGAGCAGTTCGGAGACGGTATGCGTGGACCTGTATGAATGAGTATTGTGGTCTTTAACAACCTCAGGGTTTCATGCAAGTTCCTGTTGTCTTTTATACAGTGAAACAGAATCCCTGGTATCACCTCAAGTCTCTTCTCCTCGCATTTAGTCCCTATTATTTTCTCCCACAGGTATGAAGGAAAGGTTATGCAACTGCTTTGTATTTAAGTTGGAGAAGTGTTAGTAATCAGTGGGTACGGGGGGGACTTATTCTAATTGCCTGTTCATTTGTCATTCCAGATCTCCCTCCCCGCTGTTCCCTTCCTTTCCTTCCCTGGTGGAATTGCCTTTATGGTCTGTGTATTAATTCGGACATTGGGGTGGTTCTTCGAGGGAAGGTGTAGGTCTTTCAGCACAGTTCCGAAGAGATAGAGGCGGAGCCTGACAGAATTATCGGCCCAAGTATATTCTCTCTTCTCGGCTGTGCTGGAAGACGCCATGACCACGCTAGACGATGTAATGGCTGCCCTGGCGCAGGTTCAGGTTAAACTTACAGCCTCCAATAGAGAGGTGGCGGCTGTCAGAGCAGAGAACGCCCAATTGAAAGCCAGAATGGACAGAACCCAATCACCCCAGGCTCTGGGAGGGGGGAGCCAAGTTCCTTCTACCACAGTAACCGTGGAGATGCCAGCTCAGATTCCCTTAGCCCCACCAGAACGATTTTATGGTGACAACAGTAAAGTACAAGTGTTCATAACACAGGTGTTATTACACTTTATGTGCAAACCGAAGATGTTTGCCACAAATCAAGCGAGAGTAGCGTTTCTGATATCGCATTTAGGGGGTGAGGCTGCCCAATGGGCAGTTCCTGTTGTACGGAGAGATGACCCTTTACTATATGCATGGGATGACTTTCGTGCTGCTTTTGAGAAAACCTTTGATAGGAGGGCTGAGACTTTTTCGGCTGATAGGGACCTGCTCAAGTTAAGACAAGGCGGTTCAGATTTGCTGACATATCTGAATTACGTCCGCCATCTGGTGGCCGAAACGGAGTGGCCTGAAGACAAACAATCCGCCCTTTTTTATCAAGGCCTGAATGACGACCTTAAAGATGTATTGGCTCAAATCGATCCACAACCTCATACCTGCTCCGCACTCATTGAACTCGCGTTACGCCTGGATCACAGGATGAAAGAACGAAAAGGGGATCATAGGGCGAGAGAAAAGCCGGTTTTGCCATACGAACACTCGGGGCACGGAGACAAAACTGCCTCGGTGCCGGAAGCGATGGATATTGGAGCGGTTCGCGCCTCATTGACGCTTAGCGAGAAGAACTATCGTCGGAAACAAGGTCTTTGCCTATATTGTGGGAAGAAAGGACATTTCCTGAGAGAATGTCCGGTGAAACCCAAACCTGGCCGGAGCAGGGGCGGACCAATAGCAGCAGGAACTACTACAATGGAACAGGAAAACTACAAAGCTTGAAGGTGAGCGGAGGGGACCCATCAAGCAGAATAACCATCCCTTCTATTACCCCGGAAAAAGACTCAGAAAAGACTCACCTGTTTTTACACATGTCTATAGTAATTGCATCTAAGAAAAGAAACATCAGAGCTATGGTCGACTCGGGTGCTACTGGGTGTTTCATGGATTTTTCGGAAGCAGAGCGCCTAGGGGTACTGTTAATCACCAAAGAACATCCGGAAATGGCTTATGCCGTAGATGGTAAAGAGTTGAATGCGGGACCCATCCTGTATCACACTCCGGAATATGTTATGACCTATCAAGGAATGCACCATGAGGATTTATCCTTTAATATCATAGAGGCGCCTCAATATGGAGTCATCTTGGGACTCCCGTGGTTGAAGAAACATGAACCCCAAATTCATTGGACCTCCGGCGAGGTGCTTTTTCAATCCATATTCTGTGAAGAACACTGCAGTCACGAAAGGATAAACCCCTCCGGGGCATTGGCTTCGGTACTACAAGTCGCCACTGCTGCAGAAAAAGAGGTCTCTCTTCCTCCTTGTTATAAAGCATATGAGGAGGTGTTCAGCGAAGTGAAGGCCGAAACACTCCCTCCCCATCGCTCATACGACTACCGGATTGACCTAATTCCAGGATCTGTGGTGCCCAATGGCAAGATATACGCACTCACACTACCAGAAAATGAGATTCTATGAGCCTACCTGGATAAATACTTGGCCCTTGGATATATCAGGCCTTCTAGGTCCCCAGCGGCTTCGCCGCTGTTTTTTATTCCTAAAGCCAATGGCGAGAAAAGATGCTGTATTGACTATAGAGCCTTGAATACCATCACGGTAAAAAACCAATACCCATTGCCCTTGATACCGGTCCTGGTTGGAACAAGTGCGATCAGCCACCGTGTACACCAAGCTAGATCTGAGAGGGGCATATCACCTCGTCCGAATACGGCATGGTGACGAGTGGAAAACAGCATTTAAGACGCGGTATGGGCTTTATGAGTATCTCGTAATGCCCTTTGGATTGTGTAATGCCCCGGCGGCATTCCAATTCTTCATAAACGAAGTTTTACGAGAATACCTGGACCATCATGTTGTCGTATACATTGATGACATCCTGATTTACTCGGATTCCATAGAAGACCACGAAGAACACGTAAAGCAGGTGTTACGAGCTCTGATGTCTCATCCTCTATACTGTAAAATCACTAAATGGGAGTTCCATGTTTCCACCCTGGAATTTTTAGGTGTGATGCTTACCCCATCGGGACAGGTGATGGCTGAAAGAAAGGTCAAGGCTATCACAGACTGGCCACGTCCATGTAACATCAAGGATATACAGTGCCTATTGGGATTCGCTAACTTCTATAGGAGATTCATTTGTGATTTTTCTGGACTGGTGACCCTGTTAACCCGCCTTACAAGGAAGTCCGTCCCCTTTGTTTGGGACCAGGAGGCGCAGCGGTCGTTCGAGCAGTTAAAGATCTCCTTCTCCACGGCACCGATATTGATCCATGCCAACCCTGACTTACCGTTCGTGGTAGAGGCGGATGCCTCGGAAGTTGCTATTGGAGCAGGACTGTCCCAAAGAAAAGAGACCACCGGAGTGTTGCACCCCATCGCTTTCATGTCTCGGAAATTGAGTGCGGCTGCATGTAATTATACAATCGCCGAAAAAGAACTGTTGACCATTAGGGATGCCTTCCTGGAATGGAGACATTGGCTGTTGGGTGCAAAGCAACTGGTACTGTGTATACAGACCATCGGAATTTACAGTTTATGCGGGACGCAAGACATCTTACACCACGTCAATTGCGTTGGATGTTGTTTTTTGAGGAGTACAGGTTTATTGTCACATTCAGACCTGGCTCAAGCAACAAGAAAGCGGATGCATTGACCCGCCAAGAACATCCGACTATGCATTCCTTGACCCCTGATCGAGCGATCATCGATCCTTCTCGAGTGGTTGGTGCACCCCAGACCAGGGAATTCCTCACGGGAGTGAGAAACGGAGTACAGACATGTGTGTGGAGGACATGGATTCGGCATCACCCTGAATGGAGGATGAAACACGGAGTACCCATGAGAGGAAATCAAGTACTAGTTCCAACAAACCTTTTGAGAAAACTTGTGTACTCTTGGTGTCATGACACCCCTTGTGCGGGACACATGGGATACGTAAAGACGTTGGAGAAGGTGATGAGACAATTTTGTACACTCCCTCACCCACTTCCGTACATAAGGCCTTCGGTGCGGCCTGATGTACGGAAGTGGGTGAGGGAGTGTACGACATGTGCTCAGATGAAATCCAACCGACAACAGCCTCAAGGATTTCTACAGCCTCTGCCCACACCAGAACAACCTTGGGAGAGGTTTTCAGTGGACTTCATAGTCAGCCTCCCCAAAGATCAGGGAAACACCGCCATCATCGTTGTTGTGGATTACCTCACCAAGATGGGTCACTTTGTGGCGTGTAAGCAGGTCCCTACGGCTGGTCAGTTGGCTCACCTCCTTTTGGTTCACGTTGTAAGGCTACACGGTCTCCCACGAAATATAGTGTCCGACAGAGGTGCTCAGTTTACGGCCCGCTTCTGGAAGACCTGGTGTGCAGAGTTACAAATAGCGTCCTCTTTGTCCACCAGTTTCCATCCGCAAACTGATGGGCAGACTGAGAGGCTAAACCAGACTCTGAAGCAATATTTGCGTTGTTACGTACGAGACAACTCAGATGCCTGGGTGGACTGGTTGTGGGTGGCGGAGATCGCCTATAACAACACCCAACATTCGTCCACACAGCATACTCCTTTCTTTTGCACCTATGGGCATCATCCCAGATTCACTCCCCTGTTGCTGCCTAGTACGTGCAGTAAACTACCGGACGTTAGAGAGAGGTTGTTGCACTTACGCAAAGTACTCCTTGCCTCTCGCAGTAACCTAATTCAGGCCAAGGCTAGATACAAGACACGGGCCGATAAACATTGTAGGCGGAGCCCAGTGTATAAGTGTGGTGATTTGGTATGGTTGTCCACGAAGCACATCAGGATCAGAAGGCACAGCGTATTCAATCCTATGTTCATAGGGCCCTACAGGGTTGTGAAACACATAAATCCGGTGGCGGTGCAATTGTGCCTACCTGCACATTTCCGGATCCATCCGGTGTTTCATGTCTCCCTTTTGAAGCCATCACTTTGCCCGCGTCGTTGGTTGCCCGTGCCCATTTGGGTGCATCAGGACACGGAGTATGAGGTGCAGAGGGTACTGGACTCCAAGAGGGTGAGGGGGCGTTTGCACTACTTGATATCCTGGAAGGGATACGGTCCGGAGGAGAACTCGTGGGAGCCTGCTGGAGCTGTGCATGCCCCCCGGCTGGTGGCGAGGTTCCACAAGGCTTGTCCGCACAAGCCCTTGTAGGTTGGGGGCCTTTGTGAGGGGGGATGTACTGTCAGAGCTCGACCACCCCCCCCGATATGATGAGTAATCAACGCTCCGCCCGTGTGTGGAGAGGCGCCGAACATCACAAAGTCCCGAGGCGGCCGGAGGTTGGACTACATTTCCCGGCATGCCGAGAATCACGGCGCACAGGAGACGCTGGGTCAGGTGCTCACCCGGAAATAAAGATGCATCTGAAACCAGCGGCGGCGCCGATAATTCAGCTTAGCCCGGAGGAGTTGGTGCGGTAAGCATTGGTAGCGGTAAGCCTGTCTGTTTTCTCACGACCCTCACTACTCTTGTGGGGACTAAAGTTCAGAACACGCAAGTAGCGTGTGTTATGGACCTCCAGTGACTTTTATTGTGCCTCAGTTTTGAACACGCAGGTAGCGTGTGTACAAGTGTACCAGTCTCTCTCTCGGCTGAGAGGGGTGAAAAAACGATCAGTGAGGACATTGAATGTGCAGAAGTACCGGCGCAGTGTTGCACGTCGTATTGCTGCATTAGTCATGTTTGGATTTACTGGAGTTGCAACACGTGTATAGAGACATTAAGACATTCCACAGGCAAACAACGTTAAGGAGGAATTAACCTTGATTGCTGTCTTTTGTTTGTTTCCACAACCTTGTTTTGTTTGGTTTTCATATGCAGGAGAACCGAGAGAGGGGTATCTAAAGTAAGGGGTCCTGTGCTGTTAGGTGAGCAGTTCGGAGACAGTATGCGTGGACCTGTATGAATTAGTATTGTGGTCTTTAACAACCTCAGGGTTTCATGCAGGTTCCTGTTGTCTTTTATACAGTGAAACAGAATCCCTGGTATCACCTCAAGTCTCTTCTCCTCGCATTTAGTCCCTATTATTTTCTCCCACAGGTATGAAGGAAAGGTTATGCAACTGCTTTGTATTTAAGTTGGAGGAGTGTTAGTAATCAGTGGGTACGGGGGGGACTTATTCTAATTGCCTGTTCATTTGTCATTCCAGATCTCCCTCCCCGCTGTTCCCTTCCTTTCCTTCCCTGGTGGAATTGCCTTTATGGTCTGTGTATTAATTCGGACATTGGGGTGGTTCTTCGAGGGAAGGTGTAGGTCTTTCAGCACAGTTCCGAAGAGATAGAGGCGGAGCCTGACAGAATTATCGGCCCAAGTATATTCTCTCTTCTCGGCTGTGCTGGAAGACGCCATGACCACGCTAGACGATGTAATGGCTGCCCTGGCGCAGGTTCAGGTTGAACTTGCAGCCTCCAATAGAGAGGTGGCGGCTGTCAGAGCAGAGAACGCCCAATTGAAAGCCAGAATGGACAGAACCCAATCACCCCAGGCTCTGGGAGGGGGGAGCCAAGTTCCTTCTACCACAGTAACCGTGGAGATGCCAGCTCAGATTCCCTTAGCCCCACCAGAACGATTTTACGGTGACAACAGTAAAGTACAAGTGTTCATAACACAGGTGTTATTACACTTTATGTGCAAACCGAAGATGTTTGCCACAAATCAAGCGAGAGTAGCATTTCTGATATCGCATTTAGGGGGTGAGGCTGCCCAATGGGCAGTTCCTGTAGTACGGAGAGATGACCCTTTACTATATGCATGGGATGACTTTCGTGCTGCTTTTGAGAAAACCTTCGATAGGAGGGCTGAGACTTTTTCGGCTGATAGGGACCTGCTCAAGTTAAGACATGGCGGTTCAGATTTGGTGACATATCTGAATAACTTCCGCCACATGGTGGCCGAAACGGAGTGGCCTGAAGACAAACAATCCGCCCTTTTTTATCAAGGCCTGAATGACGACCTTAAAGATGTATTGGCTCAAATCGATCCACAACCTCGTACCTGCTCCGCACTCATTGAACTCGCGTTACGCCTGGATCACAGGATGAAAGAACGAAAAGGGGATCATAGGGCGAAAGAAAAGCCGGTTTTGCCATACAAACACTCGGGGCACGGAGACAAAACTGCCTCGGTGCCGGAAGCGATGGATATTGGAGCGGTTCGCGCCTCATTGGCGCTTAGCGAGAAGAACTATCGCCGGAAACAAGATCTTTGCCTATATTGTGGGAACAAAGGACATTTCCTGAGAGAATGTCCGGTGAAACCCAAACCTGGCAGGAGCAGGGGCGGACCAATAGCAGCAGGAACTACTACAATGGAACAGGAAAACTACAAAGCTTGAAGGTGAGCGGAGGGGACCCATCAAGCAGAATAACCATCCCTTCTATTACCCCGGAAAAAGACTCAGAAAAGACTCACCTGTTTTTACACATGTCTATAGTAATTGCATCTAAGAAAAGAAACATCAGAGCTATGGTCGACTCGGGTGCTACTGGGTGTTTCATGGATTTTTCGGAAGCAGAGCGCCTAGGGGTACTGTTAATCACCAAAGAACATCCGGAAACGGCTTATGCCGTAGATGGTAAAGAGTTGAATGCGGGACCCATCCTGTATCACACTCCGGAATATGTTTTGTCCTATCAAGGAATGCACCATGAGGATTTATCCTTTAATATCATAGAGGCGCCTCAATATGGAGTCATCTTGGGACTCCCGTGGTTGAAGAAACATGAACCCCAAATTCATTGGACCTCCGGCGAGGTGCTTTTTCAATCCATATTCTGTGAAGAACACTGCAGTCACGAAAGGATAAACCCCTCTGGGGCATTGGCTTCGGTACTACAAGTCGCCACTGCCGCAGAAAAAGAAGTCTCTCTTCCTCCTTGTTATAAAGCATATGAGGAGGTGTTCAGCGAATTGAAGGCCCAAACACTCCCTCCCCATCGCTCATACGACTGCAGGATTGACCTAATTCCAGGATCTGTGGTGCCCAATGGCAGGATATACGCACTCACACTACCAGAAAATGAGATTCTACGAGCCTACCTGGATAAATACTTGGCCCTTGGATATATCAGGCCTTCTAGGTCCCCAGCGGCTTCGCCGCTGTTTTTTATTCCTAAAGCCGATGGCGAGAAAAGATGCTGTATTGACTATAGAGCCTTGAATACCATCACGGTAAAAAACCAATACCCATTGCCCTTGATACCGGTCCTGTTGGAACAAGTGCGATCAGCCACCGTGTACACCAAGCTAGATCTGAGAGGGGCATATCACCTCGTCCGAATACGGCATGGTGACGAGTGGAAAACAGCATTTAAGACGCAGTATGGGCTTTATGAGTATCTCGTAATGCCCTTTGGATTGTGTAAAGCCCTGGCGGCATTCCAATTCTTCATAAACGAAGTTTTACGAGAATACCTGGACCATCATGTTGTCGTATACATTGATGACATCCTGATTTACTCGGATTCCATAGAAGACCACGAAGAACACGTAAAGCAGGTGTTACGAGCTCTGCTGTCTCATCATCTATACTGTAAAATCACTAAATGTGAGTTCCATGTTTCCACCGTGGAATTTCTAGGTGTGATGCTTACCCCATCGGGACAGGTGATGGCTGAAAGAAAGGTCAAGGCTATCACAGACTGGCCACGTCCATGTAACATCAAGGATATACAGTGCCTATTGGGGTTTGCTAACTTCTATAGGAGATTCATTTGTGATTTTTCTGGACTGGTGACCCCGTTAACCCGCCTTACAAGGAAGTCCGTCCCCTTTGTTTGGGACCAGGAGGCGCAGCGGTCGTTCGAGCAGTTAAAGATCTCCTTCTCCACGGCACCGATATTGATCCATGCCAACCCTGACTTACCGTTCGTGGTAGAGGCGGATGCCTCGGAAGTTGCTATTGGAGCAGGACTGTCCCAAAGAAAAGAGACCACCGGAGTGTTGCACCCCATCGCTTTCATGTCTCGGAAATTGAGTGCGGCTGAATGTAATTATACAATCGCCGAAAAAGAACTGTTGACCATTAGGGATGCCTTCCTGGAATGGAGACATTGGTTGTTGGGTGCAAAGCAACTGGTCACTGTGTATACAGACCATCGGAATTTACAGTTTATGCGGGACGCAAGACATCTTACACCACGTCAATTGCGTTGGATGTTGTTTTTTGAGGAGTACAGGTTTATTGTCACATTCAAACCTGGCTCAAGCAACAAGAAAGCGGATGCATTGACCCGCCAAGAACATCCGACTATGCATCCTTCACTCCTGATCGAGCGATCATCGATCCTTCTCGAGTGGTTGGTGCAACCCAGACCAGGGAATTCCTCACGGGAGTGAGAAACGGAGTACAGACATGTGTGTGGAGGACATGGATTCGGCATCACCATGAATGGAGGATGAAACACGGAGTACCCATGAGAGGAAATCAAGTACTAGTTCCAACAAACCTTTTGAGAAAACTTGTGTACTCTTGGTGTCATGACACCCCTTGTGCGGGACACATGGGATACGTAAAGACGTTGGAGAAGGTGATGAGACAATTTTGGTGGGTTTCGGTGCGGCCTGATGTACGGAAGTGGGTGAGGGAGTGTACGACATGTGCTCAGATGAAATCCAACCGACAACAGCCTCAAGGATTTCTACAGCCTCTGCCCACACCAGAACAACCTTGGGAGAGGTTTTCAGTGGACTTCATAGTCAGCCTCCCCAAAGATCAGGGAAACACCGCCATCATCGTTGTTGTGGATTACCTCACCAAGATGGGTCACTTCGTGGCGTGTAAGCAGGTCCCTACGGCTGGTCAGTTGGCTCACCTCCTTCTGGTTCACGTTGTAAGGCTACACGGTCTCCCACGAGATATAGTGTCCGACAGAGGGGCTCAGTTTACGACCCGCTTCTGGAAGACCTGGTGTGCAGAGTTACAAATAGCGTCCTCTTTGTCCACCAGTTTCCATCCGCAAACTGATGGGCAGACTTAGAGACTAAACCAGACTCTGAAGCAGTATTTGCGTTGTTACGTACGAGACAACTCAGATGCCTGGGTGGACTGGTTGTGGGTAGCGGAGATCGCCTATAACAACACCCAACATTTGTCCACACAGCATACACCTTTCTTTTGCACCTCTGGGCATCATCCCAGATTCACTCCCCTGTTGCTGCCTAGTACGTGCAGTAAACTACCCGACGTTAGAGAGAGGTTGTTGCACTTACGCAAAGTACTCCTTGCCACTCGCAGTAACCTAGTTCAGGCCAAGGCTAGATACAAGACACAGGCCGATAAACATCGTAGGCGGAGACCAGTGTATAAGTGTGGTGATTTGGTATGGTTGTCCACGAAGCACATCAGGTTCAGAAGGCACAGCGTATTCAATCCTATGTTCATAGGGCCCTACAGGGTCGTGAAAAACATAAATCCGGTGGCGGTGCAATTGCGCCTACCTGCACATTTCCGGATCCATCCGGTGTTTCATGTCTCCCTTTTGAAGCCATCACTTTGCCCGCATCGTCGGTTGCCCGTGCCCTTTTGGGTGCATCAGGACCGGGAGTATGAGGTGCAGAGGGTACTGGACTCCAAGAGGGTGAGGGGGCGTTTGCACTACTTGATATTCTGGAAGGGATACGGTCCGGAGGAGAACTCGTGGGAGCCTGCTGGGGCTGTGCATGCCCCCCGGCTGGTGGCGAGGTTCCACAAGGCTTGTCCAGACAAGCCCTTGTAGGATTGGGGCCTTTGTGAGGGGGGATGTACTGTCAGAGCTCGACCACCCCCCCCCGATACGATGAGTAATCAACGCTCCGCCCATGTGTGAAGAGGCGGCGGACATCACAAAGTCCCGAGGCGGCCGGAGGTGGGACTACATTTCCCGGCATGCCGAGAATCGCGGCGCACAGGTGACGCTGGGTCAGGTGCTCACCCGGAAATAAAGATGCATCTGAAACCAGCGGCGGCGCCGATAATTCAGCTTAGCCCGGAGGAGTTGGTGCGGTAAGCATTGGTAGCGGTAAGCCTGTCTGTTTTCTCACGACCCTCACTACTCTGGTGGGGACTAAAGTTCAGAACACGCATGTAGCGTGTGTTATGGACCTCCGGTGACTTTTATTGTACCTCAGTTTTGAACACGCAGGTAGCGTGTGTACAAGTGTACCAGTCTCTCTCTCGGCTGAGAGGGGTGAAAAAAGGATCAGTGAGGACATTGAATGTGCAGAAGTACCGGCGCAGTGTTGCACGTCGTATTGCTGCATTAGTCATGTTTGGTTTTACTGGAGTTGCAACACGTGTATAGAGACATTAAGACATTCCACAGGCAAACAACGTTAAGGAGGAATTAACCTTGATTGCTGTCTTTTGTTTGTTTCCCAACCTTGTTTTGTTTTGTTTTCATATGCAGGAGAACCGAGAGAGGGGTATCTAAAGTAAGGGGTCCTGTGCTGTTAGGTGAGCAGTTCGGAGACGGTATGCGTGGACCTGTATGAATGAGTATTGTGGTCTTTAACAACCTCAGGGTTTCATGCAGGTTCCTGTTGTCTTTTATACAGTGAAACAGAATCCCTGGTATCACCTCAAGTCTCTTCTCCTCGCGTTTTGTCCCTATTATTTTCTCCCACAGGTATGAAGGAAAGGTTATGCAACTGCTTTGTATTTAAGTTGGAGGAGTGTTAGTAATCAGTGGGTACGGGGGGGACTTATTCTAATTGCCTGTTCATTTGTCATTCCAGATCTCCTTCCCTGCTGTTCCCTTCCTTTCCTTCCCTGGTGGAATTGCCTTTGTGGTCTGTGTATTAATTCGGACATTGGGGTGGTTCTTCGAGGGAAGGTGTAGGTCTTTCAGCACAGTTCCGAAGAGATAGAGGCGGAGCCTGACAGTGACATACCACCGTCTAAGATTGGGGGTCATCTCAATGCAATTTCCAGCAATTGTATTGCTGCTCATTTGTCTTCCCCATCTTGGAGTTAGTGATGACTCCTCTGCCTGGAACAATGCCTTTGACTGCACAATAATTTACCTGAATGAAGGAAGGGCATCTGTTTCTTGTTGGCTGGTGTATTACTGTCCACTGCTAAACCTGGCCCTAAGTTTTAACTTTACAGAACTGTTTCCATGGCTAAGTCACTGTACCTGGATATCTGGTAGCTGTATGACAACAGGGATGACCTCAAACCTCTTTTTAGGTATCTTGTTACAAATTGTGGCAGTCCATAGTTCAAAATCCTATAGGATGAAAAGAGGTAAAATATGTTGCCAATGGTTTTCTTTCTCAACTTAAAATCTACACTACTACTATTTTTTTACACAAAACATAGCTATAAATATGCTGAAACAGGCTCAATTACTTCTATGTAAATGTAGATTTTAGAAAGTGCTCAGCATTTCTTAACATGAGATTTCGAAACAGTGCATCATTAGTAGAGCAAGCAGCATTTCATTTGTCAAAATCAATTAATGAAAGCTATTAAAACACCAAACATGTGCCTAAAAACTGGTTGTGTCTGTAGCTTGGCTTTTGGCGACTGTCTGTACATTTGAAAATAGAGACATTTCCACTGAATGAACAGAAAAGGGTTAACAGTTAAATTAGCAGCACTGCAAAATCATGTCCTAAAATCTATACTACTAGAGGCTTGATGTGGGATTGTAATATTGGCAATATGGGTACATTTTCTACTCAAACTCTATGTGGCAGATCTGGGAAACACACTTTTCAACTACTGCTCTTTCCACTCAAATTTAGGAGGACATTTAAAACGGATTCTTCAATATGCAGACATTGTCCTGCTAGGCAAGACCAGTTTAGAATTGTAATTAATGTATCTGAGCTTCATTCTTCTTGGGATCTCACTAAGATAAGAATAAATTCAGATAAAACTAATATATTAATCTTTGGCATAAAAGTTTAAAAAAACAGGGATCTGACATCTGAATGGTCAATCAGTGGTGAGAGCAGTCGTGTACAAGTGTTTGGGAGTCTGGTATCACGAGAGAGGTGGCCATCCTTCGCAGTTAGCAAAAATCTAGCTGAAGTGACCTATCCTAAAGCTGCCATTTTAAAAAGATTTTTAGATATAACATTTTATGAAATATACAGGCAGAGAGTAGTAAGTATATAAAGGGAATAGGTGTATTCATCACTCCAAGAAATGAAAAAGAAACACATTTTGTAACCACAAAATGACACAGCAAGGACATCATAAAACCCAACCTCAAATCACCCCTCCTGTCCATAAGCTGGGAAATATCACACACTGTGGTTGGAGCAATGCAGGGGCGCTAACCGACTCATAAATACCTATAACAGCAGCATCTTCCACTATACTAATCACTCAATTCCCAACAATTAAATTGAAGCACATTACACAGTGTTGAGGATTGGCCTATAAATGTGTAGGGGTTCCAAGACATTTTTTGGTTTTGCCACCATGGGAAGGGTGTCAGCATGGGTCACAACCCATTCCACAAGGTGTGATATCCTTTAGCTAGTCTTAAAAATGGCGTGCTTTGCAACTACCCAGTGCCATTGCCACTCGCTGCTTAGCAAGCAATATCATCGTAGAAAATTAGCTGTTCATTTTATATTGGCTATAGAAATGGTTTTTAATAACTACACATTTTAGGTGGGTCTGTTAGAAGATCTGTGCTGACTGACAGCCCATAGGCTGAAATCCTATGAAACTGACATAGGTTTAAAAACCTGTATTTACATTTCTTGCTCTACATTCTATAATCCACAGGGATATTATTTTGTTTAACTGTAACAAAGGTTTAAATGACAAGCAATATCTAGTCTATTGACCATAGTGGACCTTATCAAACCTATATTAAAATGAGTCTTCAAAATGACCTAACTTTACTAGAGTTTTACATTGTACAGGTAAAACAAGTTTGCTGTTCCACTAATGCCATACCAACGTGTCAATTTTGTTTTATGAAAATGTGTAAATGAAAGTAAGATACCTCATAATACATGGTTTAAACAGCTTGGTAAGAAAACTCACATTACTTTAAAAGAAAATCTTCATGACTCCGTGATGGATGGTTGAGTTGATGTGCTACTTTGTAAAACCTTTGTTACGCATTGATTATACAACATATATACTTTATAAATAACAGAAAGAAATATCTAAACTATACACCTCATCTATATTATGGTTATATTTTTGTAAAAGACTGTGAGACTGATGCACAGACACTAAGGTAGTTTTAGAATAGAAATGCAGAAGAACAAGTATGACTTGCAGGTGTGAATTTAAAGATCTCATATACAAGTAGGAAAATGCCAAAATTGTACATTTGGATACAACATTTTCTGAAATAAAGTGTGATCTTATCAAAACACTTTACCCACATGTGGACTAATGGGTCAGTGAAAGTACAAAATGGAAAATTGTTGATTTTACAAGATAAATCCTGCTCATTAACCATCTTTCACACTGATCTCAATAGATACTGTAATTAGCCATTAGTTACAAACAAAGTCAGGGCTTTTCAGAAATCATATAATATCATGTGAATAACGTTATTCATAGAACAAATGGCAGAGCTTTTCAGTACTGACCTGTATCATTGAGGTTGAGAGTCTATGTCCACGGCTAGGTCTGGGTAAACAGTCAAAATGTGATGACAATTCAAAGAAATTTTTCAGAAATACCCATAACTGCAAATTGAAACAAAGTAAATTGATCATCGTCTCAAGTATATGACTGTCTAAAGAGCTTATGTCTATTTTTTTGGTTGTAGGGAAGGGTGCATCAACTAAATATTTACAATATTTTTCAAACTGAAGACTTAATTATTTTGAAGTTCAAAATGCTTCTAGAAAGTTGTCAGAATATCTATAGAATTGGGATGAGATGATATTAAAGCAGTGCATCATCAGGAAATCAAGACATATTTTTGCTTGCAAAACCATTGAATTGAAGCCATTGTAAATCAACAATACACCTAAAGAAGGTTTTCTTCTGTACCTGGGTGTATGACCACTGCTTGAGTTGGAAAAGGATGACCCTTCCACCTTTCATGTTAGGCGTGAATAATGAATGAGCTGTACTGGCTGTCTCAGCCCCCAGTTTGAAATCCTATATAATAGAAATAGATTAAAAACCTGAGTTTACATATTGATGCTAAACATTCCAAAAACCACACTACGGGGTAGATTTACAAACCCTTTGCGCCACTTTTGCGTTACTTGCAACATGGAAAAAGTGACGCAAAAGTGGCTCAAGGGGCTTGTAAATCTGCCCCTACCTTTTTATCTGTAGACCACATAAAGTGGTTAAAATAAAAGACTGACTGCTCCAATGTATTTTATCTCATTTGACCTTATTTTAAATCTGTCTTCAAATGGGTTTTCAAAATTGCATCACCGGCCAGGAAATTTGCATTTGTTGGATTTCCGAAAGTGATTGATTTAGGATGAACGTTTTGTAGGTTACAAAAAATATAAAAACATATCTACTGTGGCACATGCTCCATGAATTGGTACTGTGTTGTCCTCAAAAAAGTCAAAATGTAGAATAAATCTTTTAAACAAAACTACTTTTTCAATTTATAGAAAGAAATGTACATCTCATGTATTCTTAATTATGCAAACAATACTGTTTTTTGCACCGTATTTTAGGTTTAGAAAATCATTGCATGAGCAAAAACATGTTGTGTTTGCATGAATTTAAAGGTGCTCAACTAGCTAAAAGGCCCAGGTGTTAGTATTTGGTCTCTGAATGATCTGGACATATGTTTGACTTTGACCCCTATGGTCTACGGTACTAAAAGATGCACATTGTCCGCTCGATTCACAAAGGTAAACTTAGACCAAACGTCTAATTTAGACCAAAAGTCTAATTTACTACATTTCAGTATTCTCAAAGGTAAGTTCCCACTAGTAACGTTACTATTAGTAAACTTGCTCATAGTAAAGTTGCTAGTGGTAAGTTTAGTGCTAGTAAAATTACTAGTAGTAACTTTTTTTTATTATGAATAGTAAAGTTTGATTTTTGGTCTAACATTACCTTTTGTGAATCAGGCCCTTAGACTTTAAGTCTAAACTTAGACTTAAGTTCTAAACTTAGACTTAAGGTGTAAAGTTATACTTCAAGCATAAAGTTAGACTTCAGTTGTAAAGTTAGACTTTGGTCTAAAGTTATACTTCAGGTCTAAGTTTAGCTTTGTGAATCAGGCCCTCATTGTGTAGATCCTCCTCATGCACTCGCTTGTAGGTTATCACAAATTAATTGTGCATGGGCCCGCAGATGGATGTAGGTCCAAGTGAGTTGTCTAGTCTTAGTGAGACACTACTCATGTTCAGAGAATATACATAATATTGGATGAATTGCTTACCTTAATGTTTGGCCAGTGTGTTGGTCGGACAGCAAGAGCACTTCCCGTGCTCATGCTAGGGTTCTCAGTCAACATTTTTGGGTAACTTGTGCCAAGCAACTGTTTGAAATCCTAAATAATAAAATAAAAATGAGCAAACCTTCACTTGGTTTGGAGCAAATGTAAAACCATACCAAACTTCTTTTCCTTCACATTAAATGGTATGGCAAAACAATTTTTAGACTGGAGTACTTTACATCTCTTTAAATTGATTACACTTAATTTTAAGCCTACTTCACACTTATTTTAGGCGTAATTTGTGGTCTTCCAATACATATTGAATTGCTGTCAGGTACATAGAAATGTATATTTCCCAAATATATTTGTGAAAAAGCCTTTAATCCAGTTAATTCAATTGTAGTGGTGTGTCACTGAACTAATTGTCAGATGTTCTAGTCATGTTCCACATGCAATTCTTTAAAAATCTATTAATATGCATATTTAAAAAAAAATACATGTAACATACAATGTGCAAACAGAATCTACATTTCTTCGGTAATGGAGAGATTTTGACATGAGACACCATTGTATGAGAAAAAATGTGTGCCTTGTTTTGCAAACAACAGTTGTGTAAAAATATATTTATAAGAGAGCAACAAATTGGAAAAATTTAGAATTATATGTTAAAGGGAAATCCTTAGACTTGTGGAGTAAGCTATAAATCCTGCATTTCCATGTCTTGCATTGTTGAAGTATGTGCCATCATAATTATCTCTGCCATAGTTACCTTAAGTTAATTCTGGGGGCAGACTTTCAACAACAGAATTCTTTAATGGAGAAATTTGCACTTCCTTTTCATCGGGTTATAATCTATTGCTACTGAAATCTTTTTGATGCGTGGCTCTATTAGAGAAATGCTAAGATGAATAATAGGATTCAAACACAGTAACTCACTGCTCTGACCTAGAAACTGTTGTTAACAAAAACTGTTACTCACTGTTGCTATGTTACAAAAGAATTCTAGGCTGCTCTGGCAGGGCTCTCTAAGAGCCTGTCAAAACAGTGCTGGAAACCACAGAGCATAGCTTCTGAAAGAAAAGGCATATTTTAGACATGTCAGAGAGGCCATGTGATTTATGGTTCATCCATGAATCCTCTTCTCCTACATAGCAAGTGAAAACAGGCTTAGATGATTTGGGGGCCATACATATTCTAAAATTATAGACGGATATGAGGTGAATTATAGGTTTGTTTTTTACCTTGGAGTTTTGAGTGACTCTATAGACAAGTAAAGCTTCACTCTTGATGTTTGGTTGTTTTCACTCAGAACCCCTCTGTGAAAAACACCCCCATCATTTCCTGTTACCCATCTAGAATTCTCTATATATAATGGCCCTGTTGTCCCTATTTAGAGAATTTTGGTATTCTTTGATCTTTTCAAATCATTTGTCATTAAATGACCCCTATAAGTGCAGAACCTTCAGTAGATTCTAAAGCTTTTTACAATTACCACTGATGGTCACAGGTGCAAGAAGGAGCAGGCCACATGCTAAAAAGATTCAATGAAAAAACCCATGCTCCCTGCCAGTCGTAAGAAGACTCAGCACCAAAAAGAAGTTCACAGAAGCATGACAGGCATTCCGATTTTTGCCTTTCCTTACACAATGTCACCCAAATTTGCCACAAGGTGCCAGAACTGCTTGAAGAGTTGAGAACAGCTGTTGGCATGGGGTAAGGGTGTAAGAAATGTAACAAGAAACATACTCCATGTAGTCAGTGTATGCTTCTAATATCCAAGAAAACTTAGAACTTCACAAGATAAATGATACACATTAGCCACCTTTCTCAGCGATATTAACAGACATACACATTTATCATCAGATGTGCATATATCTAGTCACTTTCTAGAAATCAAACTAAAACAGATTTGCATATGGCTGGGTCTAATCTGAGGTGGCATGGTGGGCAGAAGAAGGATGGTTTAGAATGCTACTCGAGTGAATGTCAGTGGTAAGACTCATATTAAGAATCCTTTAATCACCTTTTGTGTGTTTCATGTATCACCCTAATTGGCTGAGTGTATGTCCAGACATGAGTCTCTTGCTCAATGTCCTAGTAGGACCAAGTTACATGTGAATGAACAGCCCCAATCAGGGCAAATCCAGTCTTGGGTTGCTTGTGTTGTAGTTCAGAGAGGACCTGGCTTGGCAATTTGGAGTAGACTGTTCCTTTTAAAACAGGGTGAAGACTGATTTAATATGGCTGGGTCTAATCTGAGGTGTCATTTTGGGCAAAAGAACGAACGCTTGGAATACTACCCGATCATTTGCCAGTGGTGGGGACTTATTACAAAACATCCCCCTTGATCCCCTTTTGTGTGTGTGATGTATTGCCCTAAGTGGCCATGTGTATGCACAGATATGGGTCCCTTGCTCTCTGGCCCACTGGAACTCAGCTACACTGGCTTGAGGAGCCCCAATTTGGGTGAAACCGGTTTTGGGCTGCTTGAATTCTGGTCCACAGAAGACCTGGCTGGGCACTTTGGACTGAACGGTTCCTATTGGAGCTTGGTCAAGACTGATTTGCATATGGCTGGGTCTAAGCTGAGATGGCATGGTGGACAAAAACATTTTGGGGTTTAATGCTAACCAGAGCTATTACAAGTGGTTACACTTACATTAAGCATATTCCTATCAGCTTTTGTGTGTGTCATGTACTGCTCTAAGTGGCCATGGGTATGCCTAGATGTGACTTCATGTTTCCTGTGCCACTGGACCCAAGCTACACCTCACTGAAGTGCCTCAATCAAGGCAAAACCGTTCTTGGGTTGGTTATATTCTGGTTCAGAGTATACCCAGATTGGCTGTTCGAGCTGGATTGTTCCTATTGATCTTGACTGATTTGCATATGGCTGGGTCAAATTTGAGGTGGCATGGTGGCCAAAGGAACGATGGGTTGAAATGCCACCCAATCAATTGCCAGTGGTTAGACTTATAGCAAGCAGCCTTCCATCATAATGTTTTGCCCTATGTGGCCAAAGGTAGACCTAGTCGTGGGTCCCTCACTCGCTGTCCCACTGAAATCAATGACTGAAGAGTCCTAATCAGGGTGAAACCAGTCTTGGGTTGCTTGCTTTGTGGTTCAGTGATGACCTGGGTTTCCAGTTTGGGCTGGACAGTTCCTATTTGAGCTGGGTGAAGACTGAGTTGCAGATATATCGGTTTTAACTGAGGTGGCAATGTGGACCAAGGAACGATGGACTGAAATTATAAAAAAGAGCATTTACAAGTGATAAGACTTACTGAAAGCATATTCCTATCACCTATGGTGTGTTTCATGTTCCGCTCTTAGAGGCTGAGGGTATGCCCGAACATTGGTGCTTTCTCACTGTGCCACTGGAATCAAGGTGCACCCCACTGAGGAACCCCAATCAGGGTGAAACAGGGTCTTGGGTTGCTTAAGTTCTGCTTCAGAGAGGACCTGCATTGGCAGTTTTGGCTGGACTATTCCTAGTTAAGCAGAGTCAAAACTGACTTGCACATGGCAGTGTCTAATCTGAGGTGGCATGATAGGCAAAAGAATGATGGGTTGAAGTGCTTCCCTGAGGTATTGGCAGTGGTTAGACATATTGCCTTATATGTGTGTCCGCCTGATTCACCAGCCTTTTTTCTAGCTGAAAGTAGATTTGCATTTCATCAGATTGCATTTGCAGGTTCACCTGGTGTTACCTCAGGAATTGTGTCAATTAATACAAGTAAATGTGGAAGGGCAGGCATGGAAGTGATGACCCTTATTATTCTCTGAAAATACATCGTCTGTAGTATTGATTTAATGGACTAAATTTTATTTTTTTTGAATTTTTAGTTATTTGTAAAGCGCGCATTCACTGAGCAGTTTCTTGGCCCTTTTGGCTGAATCTGGTGAGAAATGACCTAAATAATTTCAAGGTTGAAACCAGTGCTTAATTTGAGCCAGTGGTTTCGGGTGCTCGGTACCTGCACTTAATACCAGCACCGGCACTTATGACGGTCTGCCACATGGTGGGGATGTCTGTCTAATTGTGAATTAAGCACAGCAACAGTTGTTTTGCTATTGAATAAACAATAAAAATGAATGATACCTGCCGCACAAAGCATTGGTATAGGTTGGGGCCACCTGGATTAATCTCAATTGTCACACATGAATGAGTGTGGTGGTAAGTACGTGAAGGAGGGAGCTTGATTGTTGATGTTGTTATGATTCATTATTAAGCTTTATTTTGACTGTTCAAGTCATAAAAGCTACACAAAACTTACATAGTAAAACATTGTTAAAAATATAAAAGAAGAAGAATTCAAACAAGACAACCCACAATAGACATGCAAAAATGTATATCTCAAATGTTGATTTGACAGCAAATTACCTGCATGGCTAAAGCATGTTAGACCAATGTGATCAAAATTGCATAGGTTGTTCAGTTCAACTACTCACAACAGTTAGAAAAAAAGCACACCCCTGTAACAACCGGCAAATGAATACCTTATCTGTTCGACAGTAGCCAGTTGAGAGTAATACATCATAAAATCTTTCGTAAATTTAAAAATAAGATTCAATCATTAAAAACGGTGTGGAATATAAAAACTAGTGAAGGATGGTAAAAGCATCAAGCAGAGGAAGTCACGTGGTTGACCTTAAGGTCCCACCCTAGCAATCAGGTTATGAAATCAATCTACAATAAAGTGCTTGTGCAACATCTAAAACACGTGGGGGTAACCTAAGTTTAGTCACTGGGACCCAAAAGGCAACTCCAACTACGGGTCAACCTAGTCATTACTAAGATGATCTCATAAGTGCCTTCTTTCTAATGCCCTACATGTGGTTTAGGCAAAAAGGGGCCTGGCATCCGACTTCAGTATGCGAAGTGCATCGCAGTCGGGCTGCATATAAGCAGAACATGCAAACAGAACATGGGTTATGGACTTCACTGGGGCGTTGCCACCGGGGCAATTGCTTAAACTTGAAGAGTTAGGGTGCCACTTAGCTGAAACCTCGCCCACAGGAAGGGCAACAAACCCGAAGTGAATGTATAGCGTTCTTTCCTGGGGGACCTGGATTATGTGTAGATCGGGTTCCAATGATCTAACCTGTTTATGGGGCAAAAATTCCTCTGTAAGTTTCCCCAGAGTATGCTTGGGAAGCTCATGTTGCTCCACCCATTCCAGTAGTATTGCTTCTGGACCTCTTTTTGTAGCAGGGTGGGATTTGGCTTGTCCCAAACTTTATTTCGATTCATACTTTAGAATCATAAAATTATACATATATTTAAAAGGTCCATTTAACATATTAAAAAGACATAAAATTCATCTTGGACTCCACAGTACATAATACATATTGGGATCAGGATACTTTTAAGGATAAACAATTTAACTGTTTCAGTATTTCATAAAGTGCATG
This sequence comes from Lissotriton vulgaris, assembly GCF_964263255.1. NCBI lineage: Eukaryota > Metazoa > Chordata > Amphibia > Caudata > Salamandridae > Lissotriton > Lissotriton vulgaris. The sequence continues at coordinate 639,081 of NW_028243230.1, forward strand.
TAGAATTTAATTGTCATATCCACATAATGGTCTTTTTATCAGTGACACCACAAGGAGTACCATTCAATAGCGGTTTCTAATGGCAAGGGCCACTCTAATAAAGCCAAGTACTGCCCTACATATCACTGGGGTTGAAAGGGACAGTAGGTGATCATAACCTTCTTTATAAAAACGGGAACCAAGTGATAATAAAACAGGTTTAATAAACTGGTTTCTTGGGTCCCTATATAAAGCACAAAAAAGGATACGGTGCAGAGTATTTTGAGAAACCCTACGTGTCAAGACGGGCAACCTCTGCCAGGGCTACCGCAAAGGGCAGTAGCTCCGGTGTCCTCATAATGTGTGCCCAGTAAAGCAGCGGGCTGAGCTTCGCTCTGTCACTAATAGTGCGTCTGCCCATATCAACCATTAGTGGTGTGAGCAGGGTAGTTTGGGGAAGCATCACGAGGTTCCTGAGAAATGTATTCTCTGAGTTACTAAGCTTGGGTGTCTTATTAAAGCCCCACAACTCTGCACTATACAGCGCTGCACTATCTGCCTTCAAATCATAGACCTGCGAGGCGGCAGTAACCGGTCTACTATGTGAGGAGCGATGTTCCCTCCCTAGTACTCCTGTGACACGCTTGTGGCCCAGTAACATCTTGGTTACCTGAGGATTCCAGGACATTCTGTCTGAGAGGCGGACACGCAGGTAGTCGAAGGTACCGACTCTTTCAAGGGGAAACCCATCTAGCACTACACTGCCTTTGAAGGACTTATGCAGATTAAAGGCCATGAATTTGGTTTTGGTAGAGTTAATGACCAAACCCCTGGAATCACAGAACAATTGAAATCTATTGAGCAGAGGCTGAAGTTCTACCGGAGTCTTGGACACCAGCGGAGTATCGTCTGCAAACAATAGGGTTGGTACCTTGTCTCTCCCCAAGTTTGATGCATCTGCAGGTTCTTGTTACAGAAAACTGACCACCCCATTCATGTATAGTGAAAAAAGGGTGGGAGCCAAGACTCAACCTTGGTGCACACTCCTACTAACTGGGATATGCTCTGTAAGTTGTTCCTCTGGCCCCCATCTGACCTGTGCATGGTTCCCCACATGTAATCAAACTAGCAAGATGAGGATAGGCGGCGGAATCCCCATGTCATTAAGCACAAGCCATAGCTTATGCCTGGGAACTAAGTAGAAGGCAGTCTTTAAACCGATAAAAGCTAGATAAAGAGTAGACTGCTCGACCAATCACAACCACTTTCCAGTAGAGGAGCAGGAGACGAAATACGTGGTCGATAGTCCCGCCATTTCCCTAAAACCTGCTTGGTATTGAGATAAGATTGCATTTTCTTCCTCCCAAGCCTGTATTTTGTGCAGAAGTGCTCTACAGAAGACCTTTTGGAGGGATTCTAGCTAGCTGATAGGCCTGAAATTTGAGGGTTTGCTTCTGTCCCCTTTTTTTTATAAATTGGGATCACCTCGGCCCCCTTCCATGGCCCTGGAACTGGAGCACCATTGGCCAGAGCATTGGACAGGTGTAAGATGTAATTAAGTCTGGAGGTGGTGTGTGTCTGGACATGCGACTGTGAAACAATAGGATATAGTTGCAGATGAAACAAAAGACTGATTAGTCACAGAGGTTTGAATACATCCCATCAGACCGCCCAGTTGGTGGAATATCATCATATGGGAGTTGATAATTATTCAAAACCTCTCCCGACCATATTAGTGTCAGGATAACATAGAAAGTCTATGTGCATCGTTCCTCAACTTAGTAGTATTTAATAAAGTGCAGTGCTCAAAATTATCGTGATGACTAAAATTGATTAGTTAGACTCCGAAAATTTTCAAATAGAGATCTAGGTATCAAAAGTTTAAAAACACGCCGAGTAGTTGCAAATGGATACTACCCTTATGGCGCTAAGTAAGATGGTCGACATGTTTCAGCCTGTAGGGGAACTACCCCGGCTTTCTTCAGGACCTTTCATACAAAGATGCTACTACAACTGACATTGCTTGAATGTGAGGAACAGTAAGGAAATTGCGCTCATGAGAAGTCACATATCTACCAGGAACTTTGCTCTCCAATGTTCGCTGGAGGAAGGGAGACAAGACTTCTTCCTATTAAGAGATAAAAGACAGTACAACAATCGTGTGATAGAAACCCAAGTATCAGACCACAAAGTTATCTACACAGAGGTTAGCGATGAAGCAATTGGAAGCTCCAAATACCAAAAGGTTTAGAGATATAACAGGTTCGCCACACGGGCACTACTGGATGCCTCTAGATTGTCACTTATCAAGCACAGTGAAGATACTCTACACATAACACAAGGTTTCAGATGTAATTATGATATTAGTTTTCTATTACACGATTGTTGGGTTTTTGTGACATCATTCTGTTTTGTTGTACTGTCTTTTATCTCTTAATAGGAAGAAGTCTTGTCTCCCTTCCTCCAGCGAACATTGGAGAGCAAAGTTCCTGGTAGATATGTGACTTCTCATGAGCGCAATTTCCTTACTGTTCCTCACATTCAAGCAATGTCAGTTGTAGTAGCATCTTTGTATGAAAGGTCCTGAAGAAAGCCGGGGTAGTTCCCCTACAGGCTGAAACATGTCGACCATCTTACTTAGCGCCATAAGGGTAGTATCCATTTGCAACTACTCGGCGTGTTTTTAATCTTTTGATACCTAGATCTCTATTTGAAAATTTTCGGAGTCTAAGTAATCAATTTTAGTCATCACGATAATTTTGAGCACTGCACTTTATTAATACTACTAAGTTGAGGAACGATGCACATAGACTTTCTATGTTATCCTGACACTAATATGGTCGGGAGAGGTTTTGAATAATTATCAACTCCCATATGATGATATTCCACCAACTGGGTGGTCTGATGGGATTTATTCAAACCTCTGTGACTAATCAGTCTTTTGTTTCATCTGCAACTATATCCTATTGTTTCACAGTCGCATGTCCAGACACACACCACCTCCAGACTTGATCTACTCTCTTGTGTATTTTGTACTGAATTTGGGGAGCGAGTAGACAGGTCGTTAAACATTCCCCTCGACCCTCCACACCATTGTTTTTTGAGTAAGATGTAATTAGCCCAGCTTGGAATATCTGATAAGAAAAAGTTCCACCGGTATGCCATCAGGCCCTGCTGCCTTAGATCGTATTATTCTCCTTAGAGAGGACTTGATCTCGTTCAGGGTAAAGAACTAGTTTGTCAAGTGCTGGATAAGGGGCCCAGCTTCCTCCATAGTGGGCGTCTCCCCAGAGGCCGAAAAAAGATTCAAGAAATGATCAAACAGGCTTGGCCCGTAATATAAGTGGGTGGTGATTGGGCCCCTTCTTGGTTACCCCAGGCAACCAGGGACCAGGAAGATTTGGAATCTTTACCCGTGCACGCTTCCTTTAATTGCTGCCACTGGGATTCATCCCAGGCCCATCTCGCCTGATGCAAGGTTGACTTATAGCTCTTCCTAGAGGTTTTGATTAAATCACCATCTTTTACTTTGGATGACTTAAGCTAGATTTGAGCTTGCGCGTTTACAATCCTTTGTGTACCACAAGACTGTTCCCCCTTTTGAAGTGCTTGGCCTTCGGTCTGTTCTTGAATCAATGAAGTGGGAGCTGAGGTGAGCAAAGATACCTGTATGGATCATAACTATCTCATCCTTGCTACCTGGACATGTGGCCAGAGATTGAAGCTCAATAGTGCCCGCTTCCAAGTCGTTATGTATGTTCCTGATCTGATCTTCCTGTAAGACTACCTTCTTCCATCTTAGTGCACACCTGTAGTAGGATTGATGAACCTCCTTGGTGTTACTCAATTGGGCGCCTCTCATAGAGGTAGGGAGATTGTCCGACAGGGGCTTCATAATGAGACAGAGAGAATTATGATCACTGTCTGTTGTAACACCCACATTCAAATCGATCACATTCCTCCAAAGCCCCACGTCGAGGAGGATGTAGTCGATCGGGGATGGACCGCTGGCCCTATTGAACGTGTTCACGCCCAACCCATCCGAGGGGGGTCTTCCATTCACTGCCCTTGGCTGAAATTCTGCGCTTAGGGCATTATTTTGGAGTGCCAGCTTTGTCCGTTTCCTAACTGGAGGAAGGTCTAATTGAGGGACAGCCCATCTACAGTCATCTTCATTCGACCACATGAAGTCCTCTATGTCTAGGGGCTCAAAAGTGGTGTTGAAATTGCGTGCTAATATTAGTCTTGAATAGGATGGGCACCTATGTAACTCCTCTTCCAGAAGTGTGAGCGTGGGCGAAGGTCTCCCCCTTAACATAACATAACATAACATAACATAACATAACATAACATAACATAACATAACATAACATAACATAACATAGATGTTAAATAGGTCGATGGAAATGCCCCCATTAGGACCTTTAATGCGGACCCCCAAGATATCAGGACTGGGGCTTGGGAGGAGGCTGATCTGACATCCCAGCGCGATCCCCACCCATATTATCCGACCCCCTGCTGGGCGCCCTCTTCCTCTAGTGGTCACTGGAGAGCAATAGCATGCATACCCAGATTTGAACAAGGGGACCAGGTTCCAGATCTCTTGGAAAATACAAATGTCAAATCCCTCAATTAAGGTGTTCCAGTGGGGGAGTGACATTTTGCATCTTAACCCTGCCACATTCCAGGAGACTATTCTAAGCTGCTGGTCAAGTTCTGATCTGGGAAGCAAATCAGATTCTGGGCTAGCGGGACAGGTGCTGGTGGGAGACTGCATGATTACATGGCGGTTGATGTTTATACCAGGGTCGGGCTCTCTGGAAGTGAAACAAGATCCTCCCACCCCTCCCTCCTGTGTAGTTTCTTCCCCCAGCACTATGATACTTCTCTGAATGGTTGGTGGACTATCCCTCATGAGCATGTTCGTTTTCTGTGAGGGAAAAGGCACAGCATTATAACACTCCTCCCCCTGGAGTCAATCATTCATATCTAAATAAGAACTCAGATAGACTCACCACGGTCAGCAAAGGAGCCAACAGCTCTTTGCATTTGTGGTCTAAAGCTCTTAAATTGGATTTGAGAATCATCAGGGGAGCAAGTGCGATATTCCAAAGCAAGTAGACCCTCAGACAGATCTGCACCCTTAAGAATTAGTTCAATACAGTCATAGGGTTGAACATGGAATGTGAGTCTTCTTGCCCTGATAACATTGTCACGGATCACAGAACGATATTACCTGACGTGACAAATCCAATTAATCGCTTTGTTGGTTAGTGCATCTTCTCCCTCATACCCCACACTCCCGTTAAGTTTGGGGACATTGACCATATGAATTTTCTGAACTAATGCTGAGTTAATAGGGGGTGGAAAGTACGGCTTTGACCTGTAGGTGGTTTGAATGTACTGAGTCTTGGTGCAAGATTATACTTCTTACCCCTAAGTGTTTGGAAGGGCTGTTTCTGGACATTACAGTGGGAAAATAGTTAGTAGGAGTGGCATTTTGGGTGGCTGGTCCTTGGGTTTGAGAAATAACAGCACAGTGTGGACAGGGTTGCCTGTGGGGAAGGCAAACCCCTTCCGATTTGCCAGACAAAAGTGAAGAGGGTCCTGTACTAGTTGGATGGTTGAGTGTTCCTTGGGAGGGCTCAATGGGCAGTTGAGGTTGCGGTTTCATTCTGTAGCAGTTGTTTGACCAAAGTAGTAAGCCCATCAATCATAGATATTAAAGTCCCTACCTCGGTTCTAAGGTTGCTGATGAGCTGATAAGAGCATTGGTTCTTACACCCATGGTAAGAGACAGGTGCAGATACTGGTTCGCCTAGGCCATCTGCGGACTGATGGTCGAGCGAGTCATCAATCAGATCAGAAAGGGGGCGGACCTATTGGTGCACTCAGGTGCAGGCTCGGGCTGGCTTTTATGGGGTATAATGGAACTTAAGGGTGTGGAAGTGGACCCTCACAGTATGAGACAGTTCCCCCTATTTGCTCAACAAAGTCGCTTTTGTTGGTAATCTTCTAAACATATCCACTGGGGCTGGTGAAACTGGTGGAAGGTTGCCTAATGGCAGGACAGGGATCGGGGCCTGGTGAGGCAACTAAGGCACCTTCGCATTTACTTATCAGGCAATCAATGCGATCCATGACGCAATTGTTGCCTCTGTGCGTCAGCGGTTTGGTGGACTTTTTTTGCTTTCCTGCCCGTTCGGGCTGCCCCGTGCCCTCAGTAGCTTCCCTTTTCCCCATCTCTCACTGGTGCGGGCAAGTAACAATGACTACTCTGAATCCGGTCGCTATTTTAAAGGATAAATATCTTTCTTTTGATAACTTATTTCGGTCGCAATGGACCATAAAAGTACAGAATAAAATACATACAAACACTGCAATGCAAAGGATAAATAACATAAAACAAAACAAGGACAATCACAATCATATATGTACACCTGCTTCACAAATTTAAAACCATTACCTTGGTATCATATATTAAAATCAAATTAAACCATTCTACATAGTTATCGAAATTGTACATTTAATTTCCTACAAATATTTAAATCAACAAATGATTTCAATAAAAAATTCCTGCGTTTATGCCACATCCCGTTTAAAAAACGGGAGACGGCAAAAACGATAGGGGGGTAAGTGTCGTATTTTAATACTCTGAAGGTCTTAGAACATTCTCTGAAGCCAAGGTTAGGAGGAAATGGGTTTCCCCAGCGTTTGCGTACAGCCTGGTAGTTGGGACAGAAAAAAAGGACGTGAATCTCATTTTCAAGATGGTATTTGCATGCTGGGCAATCAGTATTTTTATTTATGTCCCATTTGATGGTAAATAACATAAGTGGCAGACTACCCATCCTGAATTGCATGTTTAGTTTCCTTGCCGAAGCTGGATAAATCAGGTCAAGGAAGTCCTCCTTTTTGTAGTCCTCTTTTACTTAGAGGAACTGAGATGTCAGTCTACCAACTGTAGAACTCACATGAAGAGACAATAGATTATGGTGCCTATGATGGTATACCAGATCGGCCCTAGATATTGCCGGGCACGCTTCTTCTGGTGTTCCCCGTAACTCGGGTAAGCCAATCCTACTGGAATGTTCCTTGATGTGAGTTAACCACGGGATTCTGTTAGTTCTGATTTCAGCCCACACATCCCTAAACTCATTTTTATAGGGAGCTAATTCAGGAACTGACCATAGTCTTCTCCAGTAAGTAAGTGGCCTTAAAGACACTTCCTCTCAATGGGGAGTAGCTCTAGGTCCAGCCGGAGAGGTACTAACGGGGTGCTAACAGGCAGTCCCAACAGGTTCCTCATAAATGTGTGCTCTACCCTTGTAAGGCTAGTGGGCCTATGGTGCCCCCAGAGCTCCGCCCCGTACATAGAAGCCGCTCTAGCCTGTACTTTATAAATTTCTATAACAGGAGCGGCAGGCTTGTACTCAGATACTCTGTGCATTTTCGATATCCCTCCCACCGTTTGAGTTAACTTTAGAGCAGCCTTTGCTACCTGAGCATCCCATTCCAGATGTTCCGCAAGGATGATGCCCAGATACTCAAAGCTTTTTACTCGCTCCAAAGGTATGCCATCTAATACTGGATTTGGAAGGGTCTGCCTGGGTGGATTGAAGATCATAAATTTAGTTTTGGATACATTTATCTCCAGGCCTCTCAATGCACAGAAATCGGCGAAGCCGTCCAAGGTACGTTGGATACCCATTGATGTCTTGGACAACAACAAAGTGTCCTCGGGGAAGGAGCTATGCGCGCATCCGTGATGGCCGCGTGAGCCCAGGGCTCCCGAGACCCTCGCCACCTCCCGCATTTATCCTGAATATTATCCTGCCAACATCGACGGGCTATTGAAGACTCAACCCAGCTGACATACTAGCTGTTTTCAGAAATCGATTTGGACTCCGGGAACCGTCACTATGATCTCTTGAACTTTTGTGGCCTGCCTCATGGACTCCTCCGGGCCTCGAGTGGTCCGAGTACCCAGGTTGTAATTCAACAACAACAGCTTGCGGAGTCTTGGTTGCTGCCTTGAGTTGACTTGCGGTTTCGTTTTTGGGTTTTCACCCTCTCGCATCTCTATCCTGTCTCGATTGCCCGAGTTGCGCCCTGACCCTGAGTTTTCACTGTAGGCTCGCGGCGGCGTGTATGTGATTACCGCTATATGCCCGCTAGCGTTGCTTTTGGTGATATTTGTGGAAAACGCACGAACCATTTTCACCAGGTCCAGGGCGCTTCTTGGGGGCTTACCGCCCGACATGGTGGGCAAACCCGACAGCGAGAAACGCAAAACCAAGACCCCTCTCCGAGGGGGTGCCATCCAAACAAACGTTATGGACCGCTACACCCAGCCTAAGGTGTCAGCCGGGGGGGCGAACAGAAATCTGGGTGAGGTGACTGAGGACCCCGCCATGTTGGCTGATCTTACATTGCAAGACGTCATGGGCGCCATCACTGGTATGAAGACTTCTATGGATCAACAGTATGAGGCCATCGTCCTCAAGCTCGACACAGTGGCCATTGACGTCAACATTATCAGAATGGACTTATCAAAGACCAACGAAAAGGTAAAATCCTTGGATTTGAAGACTTCCAGCCTCACTACGGATGTCTCTGACTTACAAACGGAGGTTCGTAATCTCCGGTCCTCTAATGACCTCTTTAATCGTCGACTGGAGGATTTTGAAAGCCGGTCGTGACGCAACAATGTGCGCATCATTGGTGTTCCGGAAAATTCCACAGCCTCTTCCACGGATCTCCTTGTTGAGGACCTCATCCTCACCCATCTTGCTCTAAAGGCCTCAGCAAATTCTTTGCCGTGGAACGTGCGCACCGGGTTCCGGGTGGTCAGCCGAAAACCGGTGCTCCCCCACGTCCGATTATTGCTAGAATCTTCTACTTCAGGGATAGAGACGCTATACTGCAGGCATCGCGGATGGGTGGCCCGGTAAAGTTTGAGAATACCACTGTGAGCTTCTACCCGGACTTCACACAATCTGTTCAGAAACAGAAGATGGAGTTCCAAGGAGTGAAGCGGAGACTGAGAGACATGGGACTGAAGTATGCAATGCTTTTCCTGAACCGACTACGGATTGAATATGAGGACCGGACATTTTTCTTTGATCGCCCTGATAGAGTGAGTGACTGGCTTGATTCCTTGCCTGAGCGACGAGATCGCACAGAACACTCCGGCGGAGCTGAGGGCGGCCAACCTGAGCAAGAATGAGCGGAAGCTCCCGGATTTCTGACACTGTTTACGACATGTTGCTGTGGTTTGACGTCTCCTGTATTTATAAGACTTATGTGTATATTTAGAGGTGGCGAGGAGATGGGAATCTTTCCTCCTCTGGGTTTCTTTTTGTAGATTAGTTTATGTTAGGGCGACAGGCACACTGCAAGTTGGGGTGGCTTTTGAGTCTAACGCAGGGGTGCAGGGTGGTGGGAGTTCGTTTTTTGGGATTGTGGGGGGAGGGTGGGGAATGTTTGGGGGGTGTTTTGGTTCTTTCTCAAGGCAACGTATTGATTTACTATTTGATCTGGGTGCTGCGCTGTGGTTGCTTGGTTGGATAGAAAGGAAAGAGCGAGTCGTGTGGTTCCGATGATTGAGAAGCTTGATGGAATGAGTGTGACTGACCCGGTTGAGATAGTTGAGTGCTTCGCTGATCACTTTCGGGAGGTTTATTCCCCAGTGTCTGATAGGCCCGAAGAAGACTCTCATCAGTTGTTGAAGGATATTCCGCTGCCGTGCCTATCGGACTCAGATAGGGAGCTGTTGGACGCGTCACTTTCAGTAGATGAGATAGCTCTTGCCATACGCTCTCTTCGATCGGGGAAGGCTACGGGTCCCAATGGTCTCCCTATTGAACTATATAAGCTGCGTCCGGATAGGATTGCACTATATCTTCGCGATATGTTCTTGGAACCGAGAGATACTGGCTCCCTTCCTTACGATCAACGTCTTGCATCGATAGTAGTCATTCACAAAGAGGGGAAGCCACAGGCTTGTTGTGCGTCCTACAGACCCATATCGCTTCTTAATGCGGAGCCAAAGATCCTCGCTAAGGTACTAGCTAACCGTCTTATAAATGTGATTGGTGACTTGGTTCACCCGGACCAGTCCGGGTTCATCCCACGCCGCAATACAGCACTGAATTTGAGACGCTTGCACGGCGCTCTCGCGAGAGCCCCATATCTCCGGGAGTCGGCCATCTTGGTCTCCCTTGACGCCACGATGGCTTTTGACACCGTGGTATGGTCGTATTTGTGGGCCTCCCTTGGGAAATTCAGCTTTGGTCCTGGCTTTATTGGCTTGGTGAAACTTCTATATGAGACACCGTTGGCGCAGGTGGTGGTCAATGGTCGGGTATCCTGCCCCTTCGCTCTGGGACGGGGTACTCGACAAGGATGTCCGTTGTCTCCACTTCTTTTTGCTCTTGCCCTGGAGCCTCTGGCTGCATGGTTGCGCTGGGAACCATTGATGAGGGGTATACAATGGACTCCTGAATTTGAGGATCGCATATCGCTTTATGCGGATGATATTTTGTTGTACCTCACTTCGCCCCAAAAGTCGTTAAACGTGCTGTTCGATGTGCTGACTTCATTCGGCCGCAATTCAGGCCTCGTGATTAACTGGTCTAAGTCCTGTATATACGTGCTCGCGGGTGGCACCCCTGTATTGCCGCGTGGTTGTCCCATACAGGTTACACATGCGGGATTCAAATATTTGGGAGTTTTTATCACTTTGGACCCCGTGGTCAGGTATGATCGTAATTTACTCCCTCCGCTACAACGATTGCGTTCTGACATGGTGGGCTGGCGCGGCCTTCCTTTGTCCCCCCTCGGGCGAGTGACCCTTTTTAAAATGATGTCTCTACCGCGGTTTTTATACGCGCTCCAGAATACGTTTGACGCAGTTCCGGCAAAATACTTCCGGGAGGTGGAGAGTTTACAAAGACTGCTGATTTGGGATGGGCGTACCCGTATCGCCCTCCCCAAACTTACGCTTCCCTGGTATGATGGCGGTATTGCTCTTCCAGATATCAGGCGCTATTACTGGGCCTCTCAACTGAGTGCAATCAATCACTGTATGTATGGTCCGGGGTTAGATCCCGCATTTGAGATGGATAGGTGGCTGTTACCGAGTGGGAATTATAGCAGGGCGCTCTATTCTAGGTCGTCGGTCCAGACGCTTACTGGACCTACCAAGATTGCGGTGCAGGTGTGGCATTGTGCAAATGCGGCAATGGGGTGGAGCGATAGACTAACCCGAGCAACCCCTTTATATGATTCTTGCAGGTTGGGAAGTTTGTGGAGGACGAAAGGCTTTGAGAAATGGGATATGATTGGAATCAGTAGAGTGGGCGATCTCTGGGTTAAGGATAGGATCAAGACTTTCGAGGTCTTGAAGGCGGAATATGAGTTGAGTGATCTGCAATTTTTCCGTTATTTACAGATTCGTCATGCGTTGAGTTCTGTTTTTCCAAATGGAACTAATATTCCGGAATCTTCCCCGTTGGAGGATCGAATACTTGACGGATATGTGCCCGATAGCACGATTTCTTTGATCTATAAGAAATTGATTAATGATCGGTCTGACCTGTTGACACATCTAAGAGAGGTCTGGACCAGAGACGGCTTAATGTTAGATGATGAGGACTGGCAATCTGCGATTTCCTTACCCAAGGAGGTTGCGATACCAGTCAGTCTTCGACTGGTCCAACTCAAAATCTTGCACCGTGTTTATGTGACTGGCCCGCGACTGATTCGAATGGGTTATTCTGTAGATAGGTTATGCATCCGTGGTTGTGGTCAACTTGCCACCTTCCTTCATATAATTTGGGAATGTCCAGAGGTTGCTACATTTTGAATAGAGTGCATGTGGTTATGAAAGAGGTCACGGGAGTTGAGATGCAACCGGAAGCTAGGCGGTGTTTGTTGAATGTGTGGGAACCGAATGACTATGACGTGGCTCAGACGCGATGGGCGACCCTGGCCAACATGATTGCCAAACGAGACATTGCACAGTTGTGGGGCGCTCATCGCCCGCCGACTGTCTCGGTATGGAAGGAGAACATGGGTTGGTTTATGTTTCGAGAGAAGACGGTGTATGTGGCGCGAGGTAGGCCCAAAAAATGGGGTAAAATTTGGAGTCAATGGAACTCCTACAGAGGTGATATATGCACACCACCCCTTCCTGATGTCCCCGATGTCCCACACTCTCCCTGATCCGACATTCCATGGTTTGTTCTACTTTTCATGTTTTAAAATCTTGAGTCTTTTCCCCCAATTATGCCCCCCCCTCTGATTCTTGTTAATTGACTTGTATTATGATTTTCCTGCTTTTTCCCTCCTGCTCCGGAATGCACCTGCACTGTATTGCTCTTTTTGCTTTGTTTGTTTGTTTTCTTTATATATAATAAAAAGAGTTTAAAAAAAAAAAAAGTGTTGTCCGCGAACATCAATGAGGGTACTCGACCTGAAACTAACCTTGGGGCATCAATATCCTTTAAACCTAGTAGGTGATCTATAAGCCCATTTATATATAAACTAAAAAGGGTAGGGGCCAGGACGCTCCCCTAGCGCACCCCCTTTTTTACCGGGAAGCGAGCTGACAGTTCTCCATGCTTCCCGCACCTCACTTGGGCATAGGTTTCTGTATAGAGCCTTATTAACACATCCAAGAGGTATAGTGGGATGCCAAGATCTAAGAGTACACTCCACAGTTTTGTCATAGGGACCAGATCAAATGCAGACCTCAGGTCAACAAAAATGAGGTAGAGGCTGCCACCCTCCACACTCACTGTTTTCCAATACAGAACCTGAAGTCTGAATATCTGGTCAATAGTTGACGTACTCGTCCTAAAACCGGCCTGAAAAGTGCTCAAGATCTCATTTTCCTTGACCCAGGCCTGGACTCTTTCCAGGATTATTCGTTCCATCAACTTCTGGGTGATGTCTATCAGGCTGATAGGCCTGTAATTGGATGGTAGTAGGATGCAGCCTTTTTTGTGGATGGGAGCTATCTCTGCACCACGCCAGGTGTCTGGCGGGTCCATTCCCCTTAGGATGAAATTAAACAGGACACTGAGATAAGGGGCCCATATTTTTGGTTCTGACCGAAATAGGTCCCCTGGAAGCTTGTCAAGACCGGGCGCCTTGTTAGGTAATAACTTGACGATAGCAAATTCAACTTCAACGGGAGTAATCTCCTGTACCCCCCCCCCCAATCGATACTCATGGAGGAGGCCTAAAGTTGGAAGTGCTAAACCGTCATTGTCCGAATATGCATACAGGGTTCAAAAATGGGCTTCCCATACTGCTGGTGCTATGTTTGGTTTTATTGCTGATTTACCCTCCCTCCCCCGTCACTAACTATTGCCCAAAAGGATTTCGAATCCTTATACTGGTGAGAAGTTCTCAGATCATCCCATTTTTTTACTTCCCAGGCCTTTTTCTTAGATTGGATAACCAGCTTGTACTGCAACCGAAGTTCCTTTATCCTCGGCTTGTCCCTGGCCTTTATAGCTTCCAACAAATCTCTTTTAATTTTACGACAGGAGGCATTATACCAGGGGTGAGATGGGACCGGTTTTTCCTTAATGCTTACTTCCGGATAAAACACCCCAAGCAGCTTGGAGCTCAGCTGATTGTGTATTTCAAGTGGCCTAACGTCCTGCGCTACTTGAGTGCCCAATGGCCCGACCCCAGCCCTTTCTCTAAGATACGGCACAACCTGCAGTGGAGTGGTGTGGCTCACCAGTTAGAGGCGGCAGACCCGGGAGCAGAAGTCGGCCGGGACCAGGGTTCAATTCCCGACGCGGCAGGGTCGTGGACTTGGGTCAGCGGACTCGATAATTCTCGCTTCGGTGCCTACTCTAATCGGGGGTCTCACTCGTCAACTCTGGGCATTAGCTTGCCTAATCTCCACAACGGCCACCCCCAACGACGGGGATGCCTGGCTCCACCCTGGGGACTCCCAGCAGGGACCATCCCACAGGGAAAGTCAGGACAGGTTCCCCAGCGTTGCACAGCGCCAGGAAACCTCCGGGTAGCAGCGCGCTTTACAAGTGCAAACATAATAATAATAATAATGTGTGCTAACTTATTTAGGGAATCTAGTATATGGGGCCATTTTACTCTCCGCCTGTTGTTATGTAGCAGGAGAGGTTGTTGAGCTAGAATGGGCACTACTGGATAGTTGGACAGGGCCCAGCTCCCTTGCTTAAGTGTCATAACTAGAGCGTTGTGGTCGCTATCTTTCAGCTGGTAAATCTGAAAATCCAGGACCCTATCCCAAGATCTAGATTCGACGATAATATAGTCTATAGTTGACGTTTGCCCTTCTCTATTAAAAGTGGGTAGGCCAGGTCTATCCGATTTTAATCTCCCATTGCAAGCCCTCAGAGAAAAAGAAAGGATAAACAAATTTATTTGGAGGACCAGCGGCGTCCACGCTCTGACAGATGGGATCAGGGGTTCTGGAATGTTCCAGTACTGATTCTCACTATCTAGGTCATCTAGGCTCACATTATTAAGGGGCTCAAACTGGCAATTAAAATCGCCCCCTATTATTAGAATGTTCTCCGGGTCGAGAGTCAGTATGTAGTCTCTCAATTGTTCAATGACTCTGCACTCTTGCCCACTCTGCGTTGGCCTTGAGTAGATATTAATTAGAGCAATTTGTTTATTAGCTGGAAGGGATAGGAGAACACATTGTATGTCCTGTGAATTTGTTGGCAGCTGCTCTGCTTTAGCACTTAGGTGCGTGCCCACCCAGATGCTTAATCCCCCGGATGGTCTGCCCCTACCCCTCATTGTCGCCGGTATGTAAAAAGGGGTGAAGCCTCTCCATTGGTTATTTTCCAGGGCCCACGTCTCCTGCATTAAACAGATATCGTGTTTTTCTACAAACAAACCCCAATCTGGACATAATAATTTGTTTTTGATCCTTGCCAGATTCCATGAAAGAATTTTAATATTACTGTTTGCCTCCCGCACTTTAGGGTTCTTATGTGTCTCAGACCCTTCCCGTAACCATGGTAGTTCTTGTACTACTTACATCCTCCTGTGTTACTGGAGGCGGGGCACCAGACAGCGCACCGTCATGCTTGCTCCTATTGCCCTCCTGCCATTACCTCTAGTTGCCGCAGAGATTCTCTCACCCCCTTGAGGACCATATTGGGTAATGCGGCGTTCCATTCTTGCAGGACCTTCACTGACTTCTAAGAAACTTGTTTTATCAACATTGGCGAGTGGGGACAAACTACACCTCGACCGTCAGTCTACTAGGTCCAAAATGCTGAATCTGTTGTTGTGATGGAACATAGCCAGTGCAGGAGAACGATTTTGGGATCCCTTCCAGTTGGCATACCCTGACTGGGCATTATAACCCAAGTTGTCCCCATCCCCCCAAGGCTGTCTTCTTCTAATATAGTCAAAATTAAGGTTAGTACACGCAGCCGAGTAAAAGTAACTTAGGGGAAGAGATTGGATTTGCGTTACTGAACAACCTGCTGCCCAGTTACAGATATGCTCAACGGCCCATCTATTCCTAAAATTAATTACAACACAATCGCCCTGAATGTTTTTCGTCCGGGTCCCACCCAGTCCACATGTCTAGCAAAAAGGATTTCACTAGATACCTGGTTTGGGAGAGGCCTGTTGTAATTCAGCCAATGGATACATTTGTATTTAAGCTCACTGTAGACGTCTTGTTTTCCCTGGCTCAAAACAGGAACCCCTGCTAAAACTGCCACATATGGTATAGACTCAGGAGGGAGATCTATACGTGGTAGCACACTCTTTGGTACATCAAAAGTCTTAGAAATCTTTGCTGAAGGTTGATGTTTTGCTACCCCTCTGTCCCCCCACCCTCCTCACTTCTGGGTATTGCTGGATCATTGAACACAACACCGTCACTAGGTTGATTAGGGTGTTCGTTAGGTAATACAGTTGGGGCGGATAATTCCACTAAGTCATTGGAGGCCGGCAGGGTTACATGGTGGCAAACTGCATTTGTTGTCCTAGACAGCCCCTCCATATTTCCAGTACCACCTTCAGCCCGCATGCCACCCTCTGCCTGTGCAGGGCCAAACAATGATTCAAGATGCGAAAGTCTGTCTTCTATAGAGTTCAGTCTATCATAGATAGGAAGACAGGTCTCAGTAAATATGTATTCCAGTTTAGCCCAAAAGTCTACCCCTAACTCAGCGGGGAACATATCACCAGTACTTAGTGAAGTCATAGACCCATGTGCAATAAGCTGGAGTGTATCAGGGCCCGCTACAGATCTTGTTGTTGGATTTGTCCCCAAGTTGCTACATTTCTGGATTTTTGCTTTTTTGTTCTTCAGTGTGGCTCCACCACGCTTTCTTTTGACTACTGGGTCTGGTGCCGGATAAATAGTCCCCAATTTAGGACTGGATGCGGACCGAGTTAGCAATCTCGGTCTTGTTGGTCCGGAAAGCTCACAATTTTGTGGAGGGATACATGGATCAACTACTACAGTGTTCACAGTAGCTGGGGGACTAGACAAACTGTCAGAAACTTTTGATGACTGATTTCCCTCACCAGTATAACCTGAAGACACAATATCGGCTGTTAATTGAGGCACTGGCGATGATGCCAAGGCCAGCGTGCCCATTGACAACTGTTTATCAAAAATCAGCTCCATAGATAGCCTTTTTTCAGTCATTTCAATTTCATGTGCCAGATGCCCTGGTTAAAAATTGGTCTAGTGTGCCCACAATAGATCCGCCTGATAGCGAATTTCTCCCCTTCCCGCCTTCGCTGTAGCCATTATCTACTTTTATTACAATACAGCTGCTCCAATAGTTTGTAGCAAAAAAAAAGTATGAAGGGCAGTCTTAGTAATCCAGCAAATGTGTACTAACCTTCATATGTTGCTCAGATGTAGGATTAAAGAGTGGGGCCCGTCCAGTCCCATCCTCGTTCGTACTCAGACGGGCTCAGACAGGCCCGCCCTTGGCCCGGGTTTCGCCCAGCACGCGCCCGCGCGCGTCCCGCGAAGCGGGGGCCACGAGCCGCTATGTAGCACGGGGAGGCGGGGCAGCGTGATGCACAGGTGTGCGTAGATCCAGGCCTCGTGGTTGTTGTAGTCCTTCACCCTCCTTGTAATCAAACAAAATAGCCCCACAAACAGTCTGCGGCTAATACTATGAGGTAGTAATTAAGAATGCTTAGGCAGCTGGAGTATAGGTGTCACGAAGAAGCTAGGGCCCATCCAATATAACAAATACAAAACAAGTAGTCCTTCAGAATACACACAATAGGGAGACAGCAGGTTTAACAATCAAAATGGACACAACTTGTAATTAGTTCAATTCAGTTAATCAATTGTCCAGGGAGGGACGAAAATCCAATTCAGTGTCCAACCCAAAAAAGTCTGTGCCAAATTACAGAGCGAGGGGCTGATAAAAGCTAGCCATAGACCAGCGGGGAAACAAATGTGAGAGTTACAGTATCTTGCAAAATAGGACATGACTCTTCACGCTGTTGTCCTGAACCAAATGCAAGGGGGTGGCCCTGTCTCTTTCTGGCAATGACGGGCAAGGATGGGCCCGCCATTGGCCCGCACGCGTCCCGCGTAGGGGGAGTGAAGATGTGCTTAAACGCACTAGAGTGCTGTCCTTGGCTCCTCTGTCTGGGGCAGTGCACACTGGGACAGGGAGTCCCCCTCCGACAAGCCCCGGCAGCTAGGTGTGTGAGGCAAGAGTCCTGCGGCGTAAACAGAAGAAAAACTGTACTGTGTGTATGGAAATTTGAAATAAAAATGTATCTGAAATATATATTTCAGACGTTCTTACTTGAGCACCCATCAATGTTTTATACACTTTAGGTTAATTTAGAAAAACATTGCAGAAGCAAAAACATGTCTTGCTTGCATGAATTTTAAGGTGCACAACTAAGTGAATGGTACAGCTGTTTGCATTTAATCTCCAAAGAAGCTTGACATATGTGTGACTTCGACGCTTTTTGTTTATGGGATTAAAAGATGCACATTTATTGTGTAGAACATCATTGCGTGTTCACTTGCTTATTGTCACTAATGAATTGTGCAAAGGCTCACAGTGGCACTTAGAACAAGGTAAGTTGTGCAGTCTAAGTGAGCCACTACCCTGTGTTCAGAGAATGTGGGTAATATTGGATAGATTCCAAACCTTAAAGTTTGACCACTCTTTCGGTCGGACAGCAAGAGCACTTGGGCTTGTGCTAGAGGTCTCGGTCAACAATATTCTATAACCTGTTCCATCCCATTGTTTGAAATCCTAAAGAATAAAAACAGTCAAAACCTTAACTCAAATGTGTTCTTCAGCAAATGTGAAACCATACCAAACGTCCTCTATTACACACTGGCCGATCTAGCAAAATAATTCTCCGAATGGAGTACTTCAAATCTGATTGAGTGGATAACACTTAATTTTAAGCATAATTTGAACTTATTTTTAAGCTTAATTTTAAGTCTTCAGAAGCATATCGAATTGCTGCCAGGGACATATAAATGTACATTTTTTTTATATATTTGTGAATTATTCATTATTCCAGTAAATTTGATCACAGTGGTGTGTCACTGAACAAATTGTCAGATGTTCCAGTAATGTTCTACGAACAAGTCTTAAACAATGTATTGATATTCATGAATGGTTTTTTATAAATGTAAGATACAATATGCAAACTGAATCCACATTTCACATTTTGACATGAGACACCATTGTACTAGAGAGAGTTTACGTTCTATTATACAAACAGTTGGTAAAAACATATTTTAGGAGGACAACACAGTGGGAAAAGTAGAAGTGCGTGGTAAAGGGAAATAATTAGATTTGCAGCGCTGCATATACTGCATTTCTAAGTATTCTCTTGTTGAAGGAAATAAAATGATAATTATCTCTGCCATATTTACCTAATTTACCTTAAGTTAATTCTGGTGGTAGTCTCTCAACAAGAGGAAAATTCTCCAGTGGAGGATTTACTACGTTCCTCTCATCATAAGGTTTTTGCAGCGATCTTTTTAAAAGCGGTAGTAACTAATTTACCTCTACATGTGGCGTACCTTGCGAAGGTCCTAAAGCATGTTACAATTACCACTGTTGGTCACAGGTGCAGGAAGGAGCAGGACTCATGATAAAAATATTCAAAGAATAAAAACCATGCCCCCTACCAGTAATCCCAAAAACACTCAGCATCAACAAGGATGCCATGGAAGCATGACATTTACAACAAGGGGTGGTGAGGGACAGAGTCTCTGAATTAAGCAGAAAGCTCTCACCCAGTCAAGAGATCAGGGCTAGATCCAACACCGTTTTTTAGCTCACTGCACCATCCCAGTTTCAGAACCTGGCTGTATGCAAATTAGTCTGTTCCTGTCCCAGTGCATGATGGGAACAGGGCAAACCAAACTACAAAAGCCAATTCTTACACTGGGAAGGAAACAAGCTCCCGGGGACCGGTTTCTGGCATTACAGCCGTCTTCGGCCCGGTTTGCTTGAATCCTGATGGTGCAATGAGCAAGGGTCTCACATCTGAGAATACCCTTCCATGCTTAGGGTGGACAAAAATATTTACAACAAGGGGTGGTGAGGGACAGAGTCTCTGAATTAAGCAGAAAGCTCTCACCCAGTCAAGAGATCAGGGCTAGATCCAACACCGTTTTTTAGCTCACTGCACCATCCCAGTTTCAGAACCTGGCTGTATGCAAATTAGTCTGTTCCTGTCCCAGTGCATGATGGGAACAGGGCAAACCAAATACAAAAGCCAATTCTTACACTGGGAAGGAAACAAGCTCCCGGGGACCGGTTTCTGGCATTACAGCCGTCTTCGGCCCGGTTTGCTTGAATCCTGATGGTGCAATGAGCAAGGGTCTCACATCTGAGAATACCCTTCCATGCTTAGGGTGGACAAAAATATTTACAACAAGGGGTGGTGAGGGACAGAGTCTCTGAATTAAGCAGAAAGCTCTCACCCAGTCAAGAGATCAGGGCTAGATCCAACACCGTTTTTTAGCTCACTGCACCATCCCAGTTTCAGAACCTGGCTGTATGCAAATTAGTCTGTTCCTGTCCCAGTGCATGATGGGAACAGGGAAAACCAAACTACAAAAGCCAATTCTTACACTGGGAAGGAAACAAGCTCCCGGGGACCGGTTTCTGGCATTACAGCCGTCTTCGGCCCGGTTTGCTTGAATCCTGATGGTGCAATGAGCAAGGGTCTCACATCTGAGAATACCCTTCCACGCTTAGGGTGGACAAAAATATTTACAACAAGGGGTGGTGAGGGACAGAGTCTCTGAATTAAGCAGAAAGCTCTCACCCAGTCAAGAGATCAGGGCTAGATCCAACACCGTTTTTTAGCTCACTGCACCATCCCAGTTTCAGAACCTGGCTGTATGCAAATTAGTCTGTTCCTGTCCCAGTGCATGATGGGAACAGGGCAAACCAAACTACAAAAGCCAATTCTTACACTGGGAAGGAAACAAGCTCCCGGGGACCGGTTTCTGGCATTACAGCCGTCTTCGGCCCGGTTTGCTTGAATCCTGATGGTGCAATGAGCAAGGGTCTCACATCTGAGAATACCCTTCCATGCTTAGGGTGGACAAAAATATTTACAACAAGGGGTGGTGAGGGACAGAGTCTCTGAATTAAGCAGAAAGCTCTCACCCAGTCAAGAGATCAGGGCTAGATCCAACACCGTTTTTTAGCTCACTGCACCATCCCAGTTTCAGAGCCTGGCTCTATGCAAATTAGTCTGTTCCTGTCCCAGTGCATGATGGGAACAGGGCAAACCAAACTACAAAAGCCAATTCTTACACTGGGAAGGAAACAAGCTCCCGGGGACCGGTTTCTGGCATTACAGCCGTCTTCGGCCCGGTTTGCTTGAATCCTGATGGTGCAATGAGCAAGGGTCTCACATCTGAGAATACCCTTCCACGCTTAGGGTGGACAAAAATATTTACAACAAGGGGTGGTGAGGGACAGAGTCTCTGAATTAAGCAGAAAGCTCTCACCCAGTCAAGAGATCAGGGCTAGATCCAACACCGTTTTTTAGCTCACTGCACCATCCCAGTTTCAGAACCTGGCTGTATGCAAATTAGTCTGTTCCTGTCCCAGTGCAATGATGGGAACAGGGCAAACCAAACTACAAAAGCCAATTCTTACACTGGGAAGGAAACAAGCTCCCGGGGACCGGTTTCTGGCATTACAGCCGTCTTCGGCCCGGTTTGCTTGAATCCTGATGGTGCAATGAGCAAGGGTCTCACATCTGAGAATACCCTTCCACGCTTAGGGTGGACAAAAATATTTACAACAAGGGGTGGTGAGGGACAGAGTCTCTGAATTAAGCAGAAAGCTCTCACCCAGTCAAGAGATCCGGGCTAGATCCAACACCGTTTTTTAGCTCACTGCACCATCCCAGTTTCAGAACCTGGCTGTATGCAAATTAGTCTGTTCCTGTCCCAGTGCATGATGGGAACAGGGCAAACCAAACTACAAAAGCCAATTCTTACACTGGGAAGGAAACAAGCTCCCGGGGACCAGTTTCTGGCATTACAGCCGTCTTCGGCCCGGTTTGCTTGAATCCTGATGGTGCAATGAGCAAGGGTCTCACATCTGAGAATACCCTTCCACGCTTAGGGTGGACAAAAATATTTACAACAAGGGGTGGTGAGGGACAGAGTCTCTGAATTAAGCAGAAAGCTCTCACCCAGTCAAGAGATCAGGGCTAGATCCAACACCGTTTTTTAGCTCACTGCACCATCCCAGTTTCAGAGCCTGGCTGTATGCAAATTAGTCTGTTCCTGTCCCAGTGCATGATGGGAACAGGGCAAACCAAACTACAAAAGCCAATTCTTACACTGGGAAGGAAACAAGCTCCCGGGGACCGGTTTCTGGCATTACAGCCGTCTTCGGCCCGGTTTGCTTGAATCCTGATGGTGCAATGAGCAAGGGTGTCACATCTGAGAATACCCTTCCACGCTTAGGGTGGACAAAAATATTTACAACAAGGGGTGGTGAGGGACAGAGTCTCTGAATTAAGCAGAAAGCTCTCACCCAGTCAAGAGATCAGGGCTAGATCCAACACCGTTTTTTAGCTCACTGCACCATCCCAGTTTCAGAACCTGGCTGTATGCAAATTAGTCTGTTCCTGTCCCAGTGCATGATGGGAACAGGGCAAACCAAACTACAAAAGCCAATTCTTACACTGGGAAGGAAACAAGCTCCCGGGGACCGGTTTCTGGCATTACAGCCGTCTTCGGCCCGGTTTGCTTGAATCCTGATGGTGCAATGAGCAAGGGTCTCACATCTGAGAATACCCTTCCACGCTTAGGGTGGACAAAAATGTTTACAACAAGGGGTGGTGAGGGACAGAGTCTCTGAATTAAGCAGAAAGCTCTCACCCAGTCAAGAGATCAGGGCTAGATCCAACACCGTTTTTTAGCTCACTGCACCATCCCAGTTTCAGAACCTGGCTGTATGCAAATTAGTCTGTTCCTGTCCCAGTGCATGATGGGAACAGGGCAAACCAAACTACAAAAGCCAATTCTTACACTGGGAAGGAAACAAGCTCCCGGGGACCGGTTTCTGGCATTACAGCCGTTTTCGGCCCGGTTTGCTTGAATCCTGATGGTGCAATGAGCAAGGGTCTCACATCTGAGAATACCCTTCCACGCTTAGGGTGGACAAAAATATTTACAACAAGGGGTGGTGAGGGACAGAGTCTCTGAATTAAGCAGAAAGCTCTCACCCAGTCAAGAGATCAGGGCTAGATCCAACACCGTTTTTTAGCTCACTGCACCATCCCAGTTTCAGAACCTGGCTGTATGCAAATTAGTCTGTTCCTGTCCCAGTGCATGATGGGAACAGGGCAAACCAAACTACAAAAGCCAATTCTTACACTGGGAAGGAAACAAGCTCCCGGGGACCGGTTTCTGGCATTACAGCCGTCTTCGGCCCGGTTTGCTTGAATCCTGATGGTGCAATGAGCAAGGGTCTCACATCAGAGAATACCCTTCCACGCTTAGGGTGGACAAAAATATTTACAACAAGGGGTGGTGAGGGACAGAGTCTCTGAATTAAGCCAGGATTCAAGCAAGCCGGGCCGAAGAAGGCTGAAATGCCAGAAACCGGTCCCCGGTAGCTTGTCTCCTTTCTGGTGAAGAATTGGCTTGGTAGTTTAGTCTGCCCTGTTCCCATGATGCACTGGGCCAGGGACAGACTGATTTGCATATAGCCAGGTTCTGAGCTGGGATGGTGCAGTGAGATAAATAACGGTGATGGATCAAGCCCTGATCTTTGGACTGGGTAAGAGTGGTCTGCTTAATTCAGACACTCTGTTCATCACCACCCCCTTTTCTGAATCGATTTTGGCCACTATAGGTGTGGCAGGGTATACTCAGACATGAGTCCCTTTCTCACTGCCCCATCAGGATTCAAGCAAGCCGGGCCGAAGAAGGCTGAAATGCTAGAAACGGTCCCCGGTAGCTTGTCTCCTTTCTGGTGAAGAATTGGCTTGGTAGTTTAGTCTGCCCTGTTCCCATGATGCACTGGGCCAGGGACAGACTGATTTGCATATAGCCAGGTTCTGAGCTGGGATGGTGCAGTGAGATAAATAACGGTGATGGATCAAGCCCTGATCTTTGGACTGGGTAAGAGTGGCCTGCTTAATTCAGACACTCTGTTCATCACCACCCCCTTTTCTGAATCGATTTTGGCCACTATAGGTGTGGCAGGGTATACTCAGACATGAGTCCCTTTCTCACTGCCCCATCAGGATTCAAGCAAGCCGGGCCGAAGAAGGCTGAAATGCCAGAAACCGGTCCCCGGTAGCTTGTCTCCTTTCTGGTGAAGAATTGGCTTGGTAGTTTAGTCTGCCCTGTTCCCATGATGCACTGGGCCAGGGACAGACTGATTTGCATATAGCCAGGTTCTGAGCTGGGATGGTGCAGTGAGATAAATAACGGTGATGGATCAAGCCCTGATCTTTGGACTGGGTAAGAGTGGTCTGCTTAATTCAGACACTCTGTTCAACACCACCCCCTTTTCTGAATGGAAGCATGACAGGCATCCCGAGTTATGACTTTACTTACACAATGCTACACCCAATTGAATACCTCAATCAGGGTGAAACATGTCTTGGGTTGCTTGTATTCTGGTTCAGAGAGGACCTGGCTTTGCAGTTCAGGCTGGACTATTTCTATTTGAGCAGGGTCTAAACTGATGTGCATATGGCTGTGTCTAATAGGAGTTGGCAGGGAAGGGCAGAAGAAGTGGGTTGGAGTGCTACCTTGAGGTATTTCCAGTGGTTAGACTTATTTCACAAATTCTCCTATCATCTTATGTGTAGGTCAACTTGATTTACCAGCATTTTTTCGAGCTGAAAGTAGATTTGACTATCATCAGCTTAGATCCGTAGGTTCACCTGGTGCTATTTCTAGAGCAGTGTCAATGAATACAAGTAAACACTGATGAGCAAGCTCGGACGGTATGACCGTATTATTCTAAAAAAAATCATTTGTGGTGTTGATTTCATGGACCCAATTCAGACCTTTTGGCTGCATCTGGAGAGGAATGACCAAAATAATTTCAAGGTTGAAACCAGTGCTTAATCTGAGCTGGTGGTTTCTGGTGCTCGGCGCCTGCACTTATGATCAACACCGGCACTTACGACAGTCCACCACATGTCGATGGTGTCTGTCTACTTTTGAAATGAGCACAACAACAGTTGTTTCACAATTCAATATACAATCAAAATGAACAATATTTGCTACTGCTTTGAATTGCCTGGGATATTCTGAATTGTCAGAAAAGAAGAAGTATGATGGTTTGTACTTGAATTGGTACTGTCACTGGCAGCACAGGCAGGGGGTATGATTGATGTAATCTACATTGGCCTCCTAAGAAGGTCCCGGGCAATTTCTTACTTTACAAATGTAGCACTGGAAACACTAACTCCTCAAGGCAACTCACAAATATCTCATCGTCCACAGTGCCCTAGGCTTCTAGGCTGTTGCAATGTTCTGGAGTATGAGGCCTGTATATTCTTGTTTTCAAATAAGCAAAGGAACAGATCTTCAGTATTATTAACCAGTAGCTGGCTTACACCCAGATTAGTGATTGGAAGAACTAACTTTACCTCAGCAAACTGAAACTATCTTCATCTCCCTTGGAGGGGAGGGTGAAAGGAAGAATGACGAGGCCAAAATAAAGAAGTACAGAGATGCCATGGAAATTTTCCTTTTGACCCCCAAAGCTGCTCCTTTATCTACAAGCTTTATTGACGCTGTTCTCATGATTTGTGAGCAGAAGAAAAACTATACTGTTTGTATGGACATTTTTAATAAAAGTTAGTATCAAATACATAACTGGGTAAGGGGGAGTTCACTTCTTATTTTTTTTTAAAGTTTGAAAAACCATTAAGAGAAAACCACATTTTTAAATTGATAGAAAGAGAAGTACCTCTCATCTATTCTTACGTAAGCACCCATCAATATGTTATACACTTTAGGTAAGTTTCAGAAACACACTAGAAGAGAAACATGTTGCTTGTGTGAATTGTTTACGATCCCTAACTAGGTGAAAGGCGCAGTTGTTTGCATTTGGTCTCCAAATAGGCTTGACATATGTGTGACTTTAACACCAGTGGTCTATGGGACTAAAATATGCACATTAACTGTTTAGGACATCATTGTGCATTCACTTACAGGTTGGTACAAATGAATTGAGCAATGACCCACAGGTGCACCTAGGACCAAGGGCCAGATGTAGGAGCCCAGATACCGGTCAGTAACGGCCGATTTTGGCCAGTACCGACCGGTATTTAGGATTTGGCATGTAGGGGGCATGCCATTTACAGAATCGGTAAATTTACCGATTCGGTAAATATACAGAATTGGTAAAATACCGAATCGGTAAATTTACCGATTCTGTAAATGAGATGTAGGTGGCACTTCAAAGAGTGCCACAGGCCCTTAAGAGTCGGTATTTTACCGCCTGCACACCTGTGCAATGTGACACACAGACATGCCCTTAGGGCATGTATGTGTGCCACATGTTACACGTGCCTGTATTGGGGGTGCTAGAGGGTGTCAAAGTGACACCCCCTGCACCCTTGCAGGATTCGGTATTTACTGAATCGGTAAATACCGAATCGGTATTGCCCATTGATTCCTATGGGCTTCAAGGCCCATAGGAATCAATGGGCAATACCGAATCGGTATTTACCGATTCGGTAAATACCGATTTTTACAAAATCGGTATTTAAAAAAATAAATTCACCTACATCTCCCTCCTTCTAATTTACCGATTCATAAATACTGAATCGGTAAAATTTGGTATTTATGAGTCAGTAAATTAGAATTACCTACATCTAGCCCCAAGGGAATTGTGAAGTCTCAGTGATCCACTACCCTTGTGTTTGAAGAATGTGGATAATATTGACTAGATTGCATACCTTAATGTTTGGCCACTGTTTCCGACGGACAGCAAGCGCACGTGTGCTCATGCTAGGGGTGTTGGTCACCAATTTTTTTGTAACTAGCTCCATCCCACTGTTTGAAATTCTAAAGAATGAAAAAAGTCAAAACCTTTACTCAAATTCGTTCAGTAGTAAATGTGGAACCATATCAAACGTCCTTTCCTTCACAATGAACCATTGAGCAAAATAATTTTCCGAGCAGAGTACTTCAAATTTGTTTGAGCTGATTACACTTGCAGTGTACCATAACAATTGCCAGCGTCTACCACCCCCCCTTCCCCTGTCCCTCCACCCCCTGAACCTGAACCTGGTGACCATAAGAGTGAGATAGAGAAGTAATGGTGAAGGGCTGGGATGTGTCCAAATCAGTGTCAATGTCAATGAGCACCGGTGTACAGTAGGACCTAACCTTCGGGCATTCCCATAAAATGTGTAGGAGTGTACCTCAGGATCCACAGTGGCACCAGCAATCACGAGATTTAGACTGGTTGCATTTATGAATCTGGTGGGGTGTGTAGTACCAGTATGTGACGATCTTTGTGGCAGTCACCATACTGGCCATGCTATGCGTGGTGTGTCGCGCCATGTAGTAAATGCAGCCCCATTTTAATCTTGTAAACTCCTTGCCTATTTCTGATTCCCATCCTGTGTGGCTCTTGGATTTGGAGACCTCTGTAGGTGAATTGATCAGGCAGTATAGGTCTGAGACCAGGCGCTTGTTGGATGACCTCGACACAAGCCAGCTCTCGAAGGGGGTAAGTTGCCGCTCTGCACCAGGGCAAATAGTGGGTTGCAATGCCCAGTGTCAGATCTGAGTGTAGTGCCAACGCTCCATTTCAGTGAGGGAAACTTCTGAACAGTGGGTCGCGAAGGGCAGTGGACCCTTCAAGTCAAACAGGTGGCCCACCAACCTGCATCCGGCATGTACCCATACTTGAAATGAGGAATTGTGGGTGCCTGGTTGAAAATCTGGGATCTTGAATAGGGGGGTAAGTGGCGAGGGACAGGTCATGAGACCCCTCTGTGTTGCTAAGCTGTCCCAGACTGCCAGCAAAGCCTTGGTAATGGGCAAGAGGAAGTGATCTGGACTGTGCTTCTTTATGGAGGTATGGGATGCGCCACGGTGCCTGGCCAGCCAGAGTTCGGTCCATAAACAGACATTTCTTTTCAGATTCTGCATGTGACCATTCCACTAAAACCCTTGATTAGGTGACCTGGTAATACTGAACAAGGTTCTTGACTCCCAGGCCACCCTCATCTGGGGAGCGGTAGCTGAGGGCTCTACAGATACGAGGATGCTTATCTGCCCACACATCCATTAATTTCTTTTTAGCGAGAGAGCCTGGGGAGGATTGTCATTTTAATTGCTAGTATTAGTCTTAGCCAAGAGAGGGAGTATGACCACAAGTGACACAGTTCGGATTTGATCTGGAGAGTTAGCTTTTGCTAGTTAAGCCTAATAGTGTCAGTGATTGCAGCGGTTATCTGGAGGCCTAGATATGGGATAGATACCGGGGCCCACTGTTTGGGCAGGGCCTTTTGCAAGTGTCTAACGTCGGTGGCCAGAGGGTAGGCTGAGGGCTTGCGATTTTTGGATATTTACCGTAAAGCCTGATGTCTGACCAAATGACTCCAGTGCTGCTAAGAAAGCGGGCAGTGAAGCGGAGGGCTCCTCCAATGAGGCTATGACGTCATCTGGGCAAAGGCAGATGGAGTGCAATTCTCCTCCGCATTGGACACCTTTTTATCTGTGAGTTGGAATATACTTTTTGGGCCATGTGTTCTATGTACAAGCTGAACAGCAGGGGCGACAAGGGGCACCCCTGCCTGGTCCCTCTAGTGATATGGTTAGGGGCGGAGGAACAGCAGCTGTTGATGCCAACTACCGCTGTTGGTTGAGTGTAGCTACTAAGACTCCACTTTTGAAAGTGATCCCCTATGCCAAAAAGGGTCAAGGCTGCCTCCAAATAGGGCCATTGTACCCTGTCGAAAGCATTCTCTGTTTCAACTGCCAAGAGAATTCTTTCTTGGGCATGTCTTTGGGCTTTATCAATTATGTACAGGATCATTCTTGTATTGTCACTACACTGCGTTGGGGATCAAATCCAGCCAGATCGGACCTATGATGCCTGGGAGGAGGGGATTAAGCCTAGTAGCAAGAATGCCTCTAAGGAGCTCAAGAGGGAGATGGGATAATAATAAGAACAGTGAGTCCTGTCCTTCCCGAGTTTGGGATTTACTACTATTGATGCACGGAGCATTGAAGGGGGAAGTGACCCTTTGTCTCCAATTGCGTTAAAAAGCCGGGTAAGAATAGGGGCTAAACTGTGGCAGAATGTCTTATAAAAGGAGGCTGGTAATCCATCTGGCCCCAGGAACTTGGATAGCTTCAGGTGGGACATGCTAGAGATGACTTAGTCTATCCGGATAGGGTGTTTTAGCTCCACCGCTTGCATGGACGTCAGGGTGGCAGTAGTAGACGCCTTGAGATATTCAGGGATTGCGTCCAGTGGGAGGTCTTGTGCTGTGTAAAGAGTCTGGTAATATTTCAGAAATGGTTCAACTATGTGTGCATCATCGGTCCATTTGGGTCCCACCCTGTCCAGGACCTTTGGGACCCCTGTCACTTGGTGTTGGCATCAAAGACAGCTTGCCAGGAGGCGACATGGCCGGTTGTCCCCTATGTAAAACCTATGCCGGAGCCTAAGGGCTGCGTGTTCTGCACTGTCCACATGCAGTCCAGCTAGTTGAGCTTGGGCAGTCTCGAGCTATCTAGAGATCCTAGGGGCCCCTGGTCTCTTATGTATATGTTCTAGTTCTGCCACCTGGCAGGACATGCTCTCCCTCTTCTCATGTCGGATTCTATTGTCCGGCAAATCTATAGCTATAAATTCTTCTCCAACCACAGCATTTAAGGCATCCCACAGAGAGGCAATTGAGATTTCAAGGGTATCGTTGATTACCAGATCGTCCTGGATTGTTGTGGTGATCTGGGTTATGACCTCAGGGCGGTAGAGCAAAAAATCTTTAAGTTTACAGGTTCTGAGGGGTGGGTTAGACCTCGGCACAGCAAGGGTCACTGTCACAGCGGTGTGGTCAGAAAGCAAACGGGGTTCTATCTCTGTTGATTGGACCATGGAGGCCACGTCCAGAGTGTCCTAGAAATGTAGTCAAGTCAAGCATACAAGCATAAGTTTTGTGAGCATGAGAGTAGAAGGTGGAATTTTGGAAGTCAAGGTGTTAAGTTAATTTAAATCATTTATATAGCGCGCAGCTACCTCAGCGAAGAGGTGTCATGGCGCTAGTAGCAGTGCCACTGATGAGATACGGGATTACGGCACTGGAAAGAGAAAGGTCTTAGCGGCCTTACGGAAAGACATCAAGCTGTCTAGACAACAAATCTGCGTAGGCAAGGAATTCCACAATTTACCCGCCAAACAGCGAAAAGATCGTCCACCAGATCGGAGACGCTTCACTCAGGAGACCATAGCTAGGTGTTGCCCAGCTGATCGTAGTTGGCGCATAGGAACGTAGGGTACCAGTAATATGGAAAGGATCTCAGGGGAGGAGAAGTTTAAGATTTTAAAAGTCAGGCACAGAGTTTTAAATTTGATTCTTTTCGTCAAAGGCAGCCAATGAAGGCGGCAAATCGCCCCAGTTCAAGTTCTAGGGAGCCTCAGCAGGACACGAGCTGCTGCGTTCTAAACACGCTGCAGATGATTTGTTCCTGCCTTATTTGCCCCTAATAGGAGCGAATTAGCATAGTCCAATCTGGACAGGATGGCCGCCTGTACTATCGTCTGGCGGGTAGAAGGATCAAGGAACCCCAACAAGGGTCTAAACCCTCGGAGTAGCCCAAAGCAAGTACCTGCTAATTTCTTGGTATGCTCCTGATAGCTAAGAGTGGCATCTAGCCAAACCCCAAGATTGTGTGTGGCTCAAGAGGTCTAACAAGCCCATGCTGCCCAGCCAGGACTCTCCTGCTACCGAGAGTGTCCCTGCCTGTCTGTGGCATTGTGCTGATCTGTCCAGGTTGGCATTGAATATCAGATTCAAGTCCGCCCCCAGCAGCAACATCCTTCAATGTGTACCCATGATTTTAAACACTGCTTTGCGACGAAAGGGTTCCTGTCCTTTTCTGGGGGAGTATATGGTGCCCACTGTGAGGTTGCTAGATCCTACGGGTAGAGAGGATGTTAGAAGTCTGCCCTTAATCTCTGCCTGTTAAAGCCCCACCTTACGAGGGAATGTCTTAGAGACCAGGATCGCAACACCAGCCGTTTTAGTCGGGGGAGACAAGAAAAACTAATAGGGAAATGCCGTTGAGCGGAATCTATGCTGATCTTTGGGTAGAAGGTGCATTTATGTGTGCCCCAGAGTTTTCTAGATAGGAGAGGATAGAGCTCTGCTTCAGCGTATTGGTTTAGGTCCTTAACATTGAGTGTGAGAATCACTAAGTGGTCAGTCATGTAATCTTCAAGTAGCCCCGTCTGTGCCAAGGGCGTGGGCCATTGAGTCAAATGTGGTACAATAGATGTGGGATGTGCAAGCGTGTCTAGTCACCAGGTCCAAGAAGTCCCCATAACAAAAGGACCTAATGGCCAAATTAAACAAATAACTCATATTGTTCAAGAGAAGAGCATTGTCCAGGATGGGTGTCTCCATGGAATACCAAAGGTAGGTAGGAATCTTTGTGCACTCCCCCACCTCTGAACCCCAAAAGAGGAAAAGAATGGAAGTTCATAGAGAACGAGTGTAAGTGGTAGGAGCATTTCAGATCATGTAGCCGTCGCCCCCACTGAGTCTCATGCTAGGGTAACCAGGACTGTCCCCCTCTCCCTACAGATGGTGTCAGGGTCTGGTCAGACTCCAAGTGGGGGAGATCATGGGCCCCCAGGACCGTGAGGCCCCCGTCTCTCACTGCCTCCCCTCCCGGTGCCGGGACCCTCCGGGGAAGAGTCCTTCAGGTTGAATATACAGCATGCCTCGTACAGAGAGGGAAGGTGGTGGAGCTTGCCCTCTAAGCAAAAAAACATTCGAAAGGGATGTCCTGAGGAGTAGGACACCCCCAGCTCTCTAAGGTGGGAGGTTACCGGCCGGAAGGCTTTACGCTTCTGAAGGGTAGACGCTGCCAAATCCTGATACAGGAGGGTAGACTGGCCTAGATACTAGATTGGATGTTTGTCCCTGGCAGTCCTTAGGAGTTCCTTCTTGAGTGTAAAATCATGGACGCAAGTCAGGATGTCTGGGGGAGGTCCATCCGGGCCTCTCTGAGGTCCGACCCTGTGTGCGTGGTCTACCTTGATTTCTACCTCGGGCCAGAATCCAGGATTGCTCTAAATAGTTCCGATACGAAGGCGTCAATGTCCTTTCCCTCTGCCCTGGAAGCGATGCCCCGGAGACAAATGCTTCTGTTTGAGTGGCATCTGCTGGTTCCTCGCAGCTCTTAGAGGGGGCCGGGTCTCCTGTGTGTGTCCCCGATGGGCAGAGAAGCATGCCCTTCACCGTCCTGCCTCTCTTGGTTTTCCCCGAAGCCATGGCGGGGAGGCAGTAGGTCCAACCCTGCTCGCTGGTGATAGGCAAAGGACAAGCCAGGGGCTGGAGCAGACGGAGGTGTGCCTGTGGCTTTGAATTGTAGGCTTGGGGGGTCCGTAGGCTGGGGGGGGGTTCGGAGGCGCCCAGTAAGGATGTGGACCCCCGGATCTGTCACCGCATGGAGGGAGGTCAACAGGGAAGGGTGATCTGCCCCCTGCCATGGTCAGTGTCTGGATGCTCGGGCCTTTCCTATTCCCTTATATGCAGGCGTGAGAGGGCAGGCCTGGTTTAGGCAACAAGGGCCAGGGGACTCAAGGGCCTGAAGCGAGGCATCTGTCTCGATGTAAGGCTTGATCCGGTTATGAATTGCTGAAGCTTTTGGGGCATTCCCCAGTGCACTCATGGGCACAGGAGAGGGGCCCCTGCCGTCCACCCTGGGGCCCACTGATCAGGTCAGTATATCACTGGGGGGCCCCATCCACTAGTTCTGCAGCTGCTTCCCCCCTCTCCTCACCTTCTTGTCTGGGTTGGTCCCTCTGGGCTTGCTCTCAGGAATGACAAGCTCTGCACTCCCTGCTGCAGGCCCGATGCTCTGTCGGCCCAGCGGGCCTTCAGGTGTGCTCCTCTGGGCGTGAATGGACGAGGTCCCGCTCTCTGCCCTGCAGGTGATGCAGCACAAGCACAAATCCCACCTCAGGATCCTCCTCAGTGGTTGTTGCAGCCACCAGGGGCCTTGGACAGTTCTATGGTGCAGAGCGGGAGATTTCCGGGCCCCACCAAGTCCCCAGGGAAATCTTCCATGGGGCGGGCCCACACCGGTGTCTCTGTGGTAGACTTTACGGTCCCAGCGCTCACAGTCGGTCCTCCAACTCTCCGGCCTAGTTGCAGCCGTCCGGAGACCCACACGTGGTCTTGCACGTCTCTGCGTTCTTTTACCGGTCCAGGAGTCGGGGCAGCTGCTGAATTGGGCCGCCAGGTACCAGAGGTCAACTCGCTCACCACTGGGGAGCGGCGTCCACCTGCTCCAGGCTATTGTCAGCGGGGCTTTCCAGTGAGGATCGGAGAGGGACGAAAACACATCTCAGCCATCCGCCATCTTGGCCATGCCCCACTTAACCTTAAATTAAACTGATTTTAACTCTTAATTTTTAAGTCTTGAAATGCATATTGAATTACTGTAAGGGACACAAAATGTATATTTCTTGAATATATTTGTGGAAAATGGATTATTCCAGTTGAATTTGATTGCAGTGGTGTGTCACTGAACTAATTGTCAGATGTTGCAGTCATGTTCCACATACAAGTCTTTAAAAATCTACTAATATTCATTACTTTTTATTAATAAATGTAATACACAATGTGGAAATAGAATCCACATGTTTTCAGTAATGGAGAGATCTTGACATGAGTCCCCATTGTGCAACAGAGTTTATGTTCTATTTTTCAAAACGTTTGTAAATAGATTTTCATAGGAGACAAATTAGGAAGAAGGAGAGTAAAGTAATTTCTTAGATTTGTTGAGCTGTATATCCTGCTTTTCCAAGTTTTGAGTTGTAGAAGGATTTTTAACTATAATGAAGGATCCTGGTTTGATATTATTTTTTTTTTAACATTACCGTCTGTATTTATCCATATTTATTTTTTGCCCATTTTATCCGCATTTATCCAAATTTATTTTGTGTTTTGCGTATAAATGAAGTTGAAAAACGACATTTCCATATTTGTATAACTGATAGACGCACACTTATACTGTGATGTTCATCGTGTTTTAGCTATTTAAGCTGTCAAATATTACATAACAATGCATCCAATACTAGCATATACTATAAATGAATGTTGACATATGGCGTTATTTAAAGACATTTCATCCTGTTTTTTATTTATCATGCTGTGCACCTGGTCAGCTGCTGTCCCTTAATTCAGGAAAGACAGCACAGAGAGTCACTTAAAAAAAAGAGCACAATTTACTGCATTTATCCACTTTAAAAAATAAATGCAGACAGAAACCACATTGTTTTCTGTCTGTATTTATCTGTAAAAATACGTAAAAAAGGAAAACAGGGAGTCCTTATTATAATTATCCCTGCAATATTTACCTAATTTACCCTAAGTTAATTCTGGTGGTAGACTCTCAACAATTTTCCAGCTAAGGATTCATGTGATAAGTTGGCCTGGTATATGATGTCCACTAATTAAAGTGGGCACCTTGCACCAGTCCAGACGACCCTTATGGTGATTTAAGAGGTCTCAAACAACCTTAGAAAGTTATCCATGTGGTAGCTGTGGAGAGCAGCCTTCAGACTTGAAAGAGTGAAAAGCAGCTTGTTTTACCAGAATACAATTATATAGTGTAGATTAAATGAAAGAGAACCACACAAAGTATTTATAAAAACATGTATTTATTATATAATACTCTCTAGTACGTTCCAGTATCTCCTACAAGGAGATATACACAAAGCACACAATACTATTGCAAAGAAATCAATGTAAATAGCTCTAATAAACAGTGGGCCCCAGAGGGGGACCAAACCATATACTAAGAAAGTGGAATAAGAACCAAGACTCGAGTCAGGACAATGTTGAGAAGACATAGAATTGCTGGGAGCCCAAGGAACTACCCAAGGAGTCCATGTGCTGTGTGGGAACAGGACCGCGTGCTCGGTACAAGTCTATGTGCAAGTCGCGGTTGGAGTTTTAATGATAAGGGACCCTTCCCAGTGGGCTTGTAAGAAATCCCATGGAGGACAGAAGGTGGGAGATCCACCCCACCCGTGCATACTGAAGAACCCAAGTTAACTATCCCAGGGAAGCCGGGTGCATAGGGACGAAGTGACCTTTGGAAACCACCGTCGAACTCAGTGGAGGACTTCGAGAAAGTGCCATTGCTGAAAGGGAGAGGAATGTCCGGTGGAATCCAAATGAACAGCTGCAACCAGGATCTTTTCCGCGGTGCTCCCAAATCAAGACAGACAAGCCTGTGACTGTATGGGAGCAGTTAGAACCTGACTTGACCTGCCACCATACCAGAGACCAGCATCCGGCTCAGACACGTGGGAATTGGATTAAACAAAGATCTTCTCCCCCATGCAAAATAATTTAATCCGGAGATCATCTTTCAGGGTAGACTG
This sequence comes from Lissotriton vulgaris, assembly GCF_964263255.1. Classification (NCBI taxonomy): domain Eukaryota; kingdom Metazoa; phylum Chordata; class Amphibia; order Caudata; family Salamandridae; genus Lissotriton; species Lissotriton vulgaris. Next base: position 674,213 of record NW_028243230.1, read on the forward strand.
TCGAGCCTGATGCCTACAGCCCTCCCAAAGTTAGACATAATGGTCAAACCTAAGCTGACCTAGTTCCACCCTCCAAAGACAGTTTGGAGCACTAAACTACACAGTAATGCAGGTATTGCAGCCCCAACAAGGGATACTAGCCGCAACCTTGGTGAGAGGGCAGATCGAGCCTCGAGGGACATAGAAACCCACCTCCTATGGTGCTGGAACCTTCAGAGTCCATAGGAGCTCAGAATTGGCAGACTGGTCAGTAGTGTTGAGGTGCCTGCGAATGCAGAGGAATGACTCCTTTAATCCAAGGGTATCATCTTCAGTTGTCTTTGATTCTCCACAGGTTCGGCACGGATCCTGTATGTTGCACAGGCACAGAAGATGCAGCAGGCTGAGAGGGAGACAGAGTCAGGCCCAAACGAAGTCTAGAAAAGTCCAGAGTGCCCAGACGGTTGAAACGCTGTGGTTTCAGGTCTGAATCTTGTCCACAATGAATCAATGGTCATACAGCCAGGTAAGCCCAATAAGTACCCTAAGACAAGGGTTGGGAAGATTCAGGGGAGGGTCTGGACAGGGGGGAGGTTACACCCATGTCCTTTGTCCATTTTCGCGCCAGAGCGGGAGCCAACAGCTTGAACTGGACTATACACAGGTACACCAAATGTGCCCATTGTGCAGACCGTCAGTCACTGGGAAGCTCACCCACCCAGCCCTAATACACTAAATCCTGTCTAGGAGTTTGTCACACCTCCCTGTGATAGCATGCCTATTGTTCTGCCTTCCCCTTCTAGAGCTTGGCACAGCAGCAGGAGGGCAGGAATGTGTCTCAGGTCGGCAGCATCCATTTTGTGCTGTGCGGGACTAGAAGGCTAGTAGCAGGAACACTGAGAGCTTCACAGATTGCTCTACCGATGGGTGGAATCATGCCTCCCACACCGATTACCAGTGTGAGAGTATGATTCCAACATGTTTGACACCAAACACAATACGGTTTGTGGCAGCCATTTTAGAGATGGTTATCATGCAGTCGCATAATTCCCCTCTAAATTCGTCAATGACTGCTTCACTGACAACCCGGGAGAATAGACTCCGTAGGCTGCAGTGGTGTCCTGCTTATGCAGGGGCACCCTCTTACTTAGAACCAAGCACCCTGCCTTCAGGATTGTAAAGTCCTGCTATAGGGGTTACTTATAGGTTTTAAGTGCAGTGACCCTTAGAAAGAGTAAACCTGTATCTTTAATAAGTGGAGCACACTTACTGGCAGCCACCCCTCTCATGAAGGTATCTACAGTGAGAAGGATGTCAGATTGTGAGACTATCGCATTCCCTGGTAAATGGTGGTATGGCAGGTTTCTTGCAAATGGAAAAGTGGAATCCCACAAGTGGAACTTACCTAAAGTTAGGTGCCTCAGTCTTCCCGGTGTATCGGTGAGGGTTACCCCTGTGAGCACCGATTGTCAATATGAAGCTGAGAGACGGGCCCATATTCAGTAAGTAGTTTGCGTGCCAAGCTTACTGCGTCCAAGGATGCTTGGGATTTGCACTCCGGGGGGCGGGGGGGGGGGGGGAATAGAATTAAACCACTCAGTGCCTGTGGTGTGAAGGAGAGGTGGCGGGCTCACAGTGGACAAAGCGCAGAGTAAAATCAATGGCTGTGTCCCAAAAGGTATAAACTGAAAAAATAACAACTTCCAACAGTAAAATGTTGTAAAGAACAGGAGAAAGGCATTGTATCCTTACACCTGACTAATCAGGCAGTGTGACTCAATGCTATCAGGTATGTCCTAGGACAAAGTCAGGTGATCATAGGTAGCCTTATAGCCCGAGCGAGCATCCCTCGTTGGCAGTTCCATGGTCTACAATTAAAATATATAGGTTGAAGATGGGTAAAGAGAGAGGCACTCGCTCATGTCGTAGTATTGTGGTCTTCACGAGTCAGATACTAGGAATGGGCACGCATATTGGCGTCCAGGGGAGCATAGCCCAGATCTACTGTGTCTAAGGTCCCTATGAAAATACCATCAACTGACTTCTTGGCATCATGCTGGGAGACAAACTGGTCTGTCAACTTCCCAGGCTTGTCCAGGGTATATATCATTACTTGACCTTTGCTTGTCGCTTTCGAGCCTACAGACCCAGCGTTGTTCACTATGAAAGAGAACTGACTCTAAAGTAACTATACTGGTTGCATAGTTGTGCTTGCCAAATACCAGCCAGGTTATATCGTTCTTAGAGTAGGCATGCTGCAAAAAATGTCTAGTCAGTTTTGTATTGTTTCTCTTACACCGCAAAGAGCTGCGGTGCTCAATGATCCTTGTGCGCACCTTGCGAGTAGTCATCCCAATGTAATTTAATCTGCATGGGCATCTCAATAAGTATATTACCCCCTCTGTGTTGCAATGTGTATGTCTGGGAAGTTCCCATAGTGTCTGTAAGCCTAAATCAATCTATGTAGTTGTTATAGTGTATGGGCATGCTGAGCATGACCCACATGGAAAGTGTCTCCTTACCAGTGGTAGGGACCACAGTGTGTTCTGTACTAACTGTGGTTGTTCGGTACGTGGTCTGGTGTGGACTACCATATCTTTGATGTTCCTACTGTGTTTGAGTACAAAGAGTGGTCTATTCATGTATTTAGTACAGGCCAGTTTCTTGTCACAATCCTCTTTACTGTGTTGGTCAAGTGACTGTCGGTCCCTACACAGACTAACCTGTCATCACGTTGTTTGATGTGCCTACCTAGGAGGGCCTCTCTATTATTATTTCTGGCATGCTTAGCTCCTCGGTTGATTCATTTTTCTCGGTATGCTCTCCGGGATAGGTTAGTACTAAGTGTAGTCGTATGTTCTTTGAATTTTCATATTTCGGTGCAGTTTCTCCTTAGTCTCAGAAATTGCCCTACTGGCAGATTATCCCTTAATGCAAAAGAGTGAAAGCTATTGTAGCTCAGAAGGGAGTTCCTACCCATGGGCTTGGTGTAGAGTTCTGAATGAATACCACCGTCTTTGAGGTATAGCAAGAGATCCAGGAATGATAGGGAGTCTTTGCTGTGTTCGCAGATAAATCTGAGATTGGTGTTCCTGGTGTTCGCCCACCCTGAGAAAGCATGCAGCGTCTCTGTGTCACCTTCCCAGATCACCAAGATGTCATCTATATATCTCTTCCAAATTTTCAGGTTCTCTGTGTATGGATTGGATGGAGGGTAGATGCAAGACGTTTCAAAATTGTGCATGTATAGATTTGCTATGCTCGGGGCACAACTACTCCCCATTGAAGTACCATTAGTCTGCCAATACAGATATTCTTTGTACTGAAAAAAATCATCTTTCATTGCTATTGTTGCACACTCCAACATGAATAAGGTAGGTGTCATGTCTTCTCGTGTTCTAGAGCTAAGAAGATATGCAGTGGTCCTCAGTGTGTCACCTTGCGGGATATTCGTGTATAGAGCCTCTACATCTTAGGAGACAAGTAAATGTTTAGTTGGATCGAAAGTAATGCCTGTCAATGTGTTCAGAACATGCTTTGTATCCTGGAGGTAGGATGGTATTTCTGACACACAAGGTCGCAGGAACCAATCCACGAATTGTGATAGGGGCTCGAAAAGGGAGCCAATGAACCCTGGGCGAAGTACTACGCTGCGCTCCCGTAGTTTGCGAAGTTTGCGCTACTTTGCACTAAGCGAATTGCAAGTAGCACAGTGCTAACACGCGTAGCGGTCATTTTTTGCTTGTTCGCGGTCTTCAACGTCAAGTTGACGACCTCGAGCGAGCAAAATGACATCCCGGCTAGACTTTTTCCTTGTTCGCCATCAGCAACATCAAGTTGGCAATCACGAGCGTGGAAAATAAACCTCTCGGCAAGATTCTCAACGCAGGGAGGTCAGGTTTCTCATTGCGAGTGGTCGCGTATGCTCGAGACCGCTCGCGATGAGAAACTACCAGTCCACGTTGAGAAAGCTGCAGCTCGAGTAGAAATCTACTCGAGCGGCAGAAAACGACCGCTTACACTGTGCAATAGTGCAGACAAGCATCCTGCACTCTCCAGTCAGTGCAAACAGCATTTTGCACAGTACCCTACGCAGGTCGCATACCTACGCGTAGCTCGCGTAGTGCGAAGTGCACTTCGCGTAGCTACGCGTAGCACTACTCCGCGAACTACGCCCAGGGTTAGAGCCGATCGCCGACACTATTGGTGGTCTAGTTAATTTCTGAATCTTCGGGAGTATGCTGAAAAATGGAACCTTGGGATGAGTGGGTTGTAAGAACTCAGATTCACTCCTAGTGATCCAGCCTGCTTCATATCCTCTCTCTATCAGAGTCTTGATGGTTTTCTGTAGTCTCTGAGTTGGGTCATTTTGTAAATGTTGATACTACCCGTGATCACTTAGTTGGCGGAGACGTTTCTGATGGTAATCTGTGCTGTTCATGATCACTATGGCTATAGTCTTAAGAGGGGTCAAGGTCTCATGGCTAAGATTGACTATTGTGATGTATGACTCATCGAGGGCGGTGGATCTTTGGACATTGCTCCTCTTCACTTGTTGTTCAATCGCAGGGTTCCACTGTATATGTGGTCTCTCCTAGTATATTTGGTCTGGCTGTGTTGCCCTGGTTCCTTGTCTTCTTCTACCGCTTTTGCCTCGGCCCTGTGGATACTCTGCCAGGAAGAAAGACTGCTGTGCTGCTGAAGGACTGCCACTCTGCTGTACTGCCGCTTTGAAAGAACTAATGCCCTGCTGTGCTGCCTTCTTGCCTGGCTGAGTTGGACTGGATCTGCGTCTCTTGAGCTCAGAAGCCAGAGTGACTCCATTGGCTAGATCGCTGTCCTTCTGATCTAAATCCTCATGGACATAACAGGCTTCCAACAACGTTCCCTCTGCACCTGGACTCATCTATGAGTCTATCCTACCAAGTG